>NC_083404.1:104556789-105273456 GCF_020745735.1 Hemiscyllium ocellatum | reverse complement strand
TTTGCTGGGCCTTCCCGAATGGGAAGAGGAAGGCCAGCTTACAGTGTTCCTTGAACAGTGGCTTCCACAGCTTTTAAATCTGGAGGCTGGATCGGTCCAGGTAAGGGGGGAATGGGCCTACCAGGTTGCAATACGCGGGCCCGGCTCGAACCAGCGTCTCCGCCCGGTCCTGTTCCGGCTGCAGAGCTACAAGGAGAGGCAGATGCTCTTAGAAACTTCCAGAAAATTTGGGAAAGATCCCCAAGCCATGATTTAAAAAGGATCCAAGATTATGTTATTCCAGACTTTTCCCCAGTTTTGGTCTGAAAGAGGAAGGCGTTTGGCGAAGCGAAGAAGCGTTTAAGGAACTTAAACATTCAGTACTCCTTGCGCTACCCAGCAACGTTAAAGTTTAGCCATGAAGGGTCCGTGTACTACTTCGGATCGGCAGAGAAGGCCAAGGAATTTTTGGACTCTCTTAGATAAATTGTAAGGGTTAATTGATGTTGTTTTGCCCTCGTGCCACCCCAGTTTACCCCCTCCCTTTTTTTTATCCCTTTCATTACCTTACTGTTTAATATTATCTCTGGGGGGTGGGGAGAGGGGGTTTTATTTATTTGTTCTTCACTTAGCGATTTTCTCCCCCACCTTTTCTTTATATATGTATAAGGCGGGGGTAGGTGATTACCTTATCCTATTTTATTTCTGTCTTTAGGAACAGGGTTGTTTTCCCCTGTTATTTTGTATTACCATATTTAATTATTATTTGTTGAAACTGTAATTTTATAGTTATATATGTTCATACATCGTACTAACATTACCAAATATATCCAGGTGTGGGTCTGGGTGGGTGGGTAAATGGGTTGGGATAGGGTACTTACCGTTAACTCCAGCTCTGTAGTATATTTAAATTTTCTTTATCCTATCGTGGGGTGCCTCAGTCAAGGTGGGGCACTATTTGGGAGAGGATATGATGGGCTTTTGGAAAGGAAGTGACGGCCCCTGGGAATAAGAGGGAACATCTCCATTTAAATACGTTTTACATTGTTTGTACTTAGAAATAGTCTTTTCTTATATTGATGTGAGTGTATTAAAGAGCCTTTATTTTTGTGAATTTTATATGCTCTATGCTTGGGATGTTTTGGATAGGGTTTCTTCTCCCGAGGGGTCTCGGACTTGCCAGGATGATTATGGTTAATCAGTTGGTTAAATGGTGCACCTGGAATGTTAAGGGGAGTAATTCACCAATCAAAAGGAAGAAAATATTATCAAACCTCAAGAAAGAAACGGTTGATATAGCTCTCCTCCAGAAGACACAATTGTTGGGTAAAGAACACTTGAAATTACGACAGGGTGGATTTGATCAGGCCTTCTTTTCTTCTTTTAGCTCAAAAAGCAGGGGAGTTGTTATTCTTATTCTGAAGAATTTCGCTTTCAAAATCCTATATATGATAAAAGACGAATCTGGACAATATATTCTGATTAAAGCCCTTATAAATGGAGAGGAATATGGGATTTTAAATTTGCATTGCCCCCTGGCACATTCTTTTAAATTTATAACAGAAGTCTTCTCTAAATTGATGGCTCTCGGTGCCCGTCATACAATTATAGGGGGAGACTTGAATTGTATTATGGATCCGGAAATAAATAGAATTCCCAAGGGTACTGCAGGAGTATCTCCCAGATATAGACAATTGGCAGATTTGAACAAAGAATTAGGATTATAGATGTATGGAGATGTCTTCATCCACAGGGCAGAGATTTTTCTTTTTACTCCTATCCACATAAATGCCATACCAGAATTGATATGTTTTTTGCCCCCTCGAATTTTTAAAATTCCATGTCATCCTGTAAAATAGGCAGTATAGCAATTTCCAATCACGCTGCTGTATATATGGAAATCAAGGTGAGGAACAATGGGACATCCCATCGGCATTAGCGTATGGACCCCTTCCTGATGAAAGATAGTAAATTTGTAAAGTACTTCTCTCAAAAATTTAAAACTTTTTTAGAAATTAATTTAGGTACAGCTAGCAACCCATCAATGATGTGGGAGACCATCAAAGCTTACACGTGAGGTTTGATCATCTCATACTCAACAACCCAGAAAAATTAATGGGTGAACAATAGCGTCTGCTTGAAGCTCGCTTAAAAGCGGCTGAAACAGCATACGCTAACAGACCTTCTATTATCAAATTGCAAAGGATTACGGCCCTTAGGACAGCTCTAAACACCACGCTTACCCAAATGGCTAAGAGGGAAATATTATTTGCAAAACAAAGGCTACATGAATTTGGCGACAAACCGGGTTTCTTGCAAAGAAAAAGAAGGCCCCTCAAACTATCATGTCTATCAAGGAAAGTACGGGTGTTTTGACTCATGATCATAAAAGGATTAAGGCAATCTTTAGGCAACTTCAGAGCGGTAAGTCACCTGGTCCAGATGGCTTTCAAGTTGAATTCTATGAAGAATTTATAGGAATATTGGCTGGTCCACTTATGGATATGTATAACTATTCATACAGTCAAGGCTGTCTCCCACCTTCGCTGAGAGGCAAATATCTCTCTTATCCTTAAAAAAGGAAGATTGCACATCTTTCAAATAAGAGAAAAAGGGAAGATTGCGCGTCAAACAGACCAATATCCTTGCTAAATGTAGATTTTAAAATCCTTTCTAAAACGTTAGCATTGAGACTAGAAAGAGTATTGCCACATATCATAAAGGAGGATCAGAAGAGATTTATTAAGAGCTATAGATCATCCAATAATATTGGAAGGGTTTTGAGTATGATTCAAGCCTGCCATCAGGGAAAGATATCAGGAGTAGAAGTCTCATGAGACGCGGAAAAGGCATTCGATGGAGTTGAATGGTCATATTTGTTTTACACATTGGAAAGGTTTGGCTTTGGAAAGTTGTTTACCAAATGGGTCTCAACATTGTATAGTGATCCCAAAACAGTTGTGATTACCAATGGATGAGGCTCAGATAGCTTCAGTGTGGGTAGGGGCTGCCATCAGGGATGTCCTCTCTTGCCATTGTTATTTATGCTAATAATTGAACCACTAGCAGAAGCTATATGGGCTGACCCTAATTTAACAGCCCCGAGGATTGGTACAGGTGAACATAAAATTACCCTTTATGCAGATGATGTTCTTCTATTCCTCAGTAATCCTCTGATTTCCGTGCCTTGCTTCATCCAAGTTATTTATATATTTAGTGCATTCTCAGGCTATAAAATCAATTTCTCAAAATCGGAGGCTATGCCAATGGGTGGCCCTGCTAAGATACCCCACTTAGTGGACGGATCCCACTTTCCCTTTCGGTGGTCCCTGGAGGGTTTCTTATATTTAGGCATTTTTATTACCCCAGTATTTGGTCAGTTATACAAGGCTAACTTTGTGCATTTACTGGAGAGGATAAGGCAGGACCTCCAGCAATGGGGAGACCTTCCAATTTCCTGGCTGGGTAGAATAGCACTAATTAAAATGAATGTCCTGCCCAGTCTCCTATACCCTATGAGAATGCTTCCGGTGATGCTGCCGAGGCTGGCACTATGTAAATTATATGGCTGGTTGGGTTCCTTTTTCTGGAATCATAGACGGCCCCTCATTAAGCTGAAGAAGCTACAGCTTCCACAGGCAAGGGGAGGATTGGACTTCCCAGATTTTAGGAAATATCAGTTAAGTTCCCTATTAAGTTACATAGCTGATTGATGGCAGGCCAGACAAGACCCAATCCGGCTGGACATCAAAGCTTCTCAAGTAAAATGCCCACTTATTAACTTTTTATTTTCAGACAAGAGGGAAATCATTACGGATCACTGTAAAAACCTTATAATACTAAATACAATTAAAGCTTGGAATATAATGCGGCAAAATGAGGGCAACTCACATAAAACATCCCCTTATGCTCTGATAGTGGGAGCATGAGGATTTCAATCGGGGTTTACAGATGCCATTTTTAAACTCTGGAGATGCAAAGGTATCTCATGTTTAGGGGACCTATTTAAAGTAAGGGTCCTGATGTCTTTTGAACAGCTGCGTCAGAAATTCAGATTACCTAATGGAGACCTCTTTTGATACTTCCAAATTTGAGATGACATACGGAAGAAGACTACATTATTAGATAGTCTTTATAAATCAGACAGAGAATGTAGAGAGTTACGGCCAATGGGGGTATCTTCCGTCAGTACTATTTATCATTTACTACATGATGAAGTATCGGGAGATATGGACAATCTGCTTAAAACATGGGATCAGGATTTGGGACTAGAAATCTCTATAGAAACGTGGAATGACATTTGGGAAAATGCCAGAAGAATCACCATCTGCAACAGAACTCACGCTATCCAGCTGAAGATACTTCATAGGGCCCATATAGCACTGGATCGATTGGCAAAATTTAAGACAATTCACATGAAACATCCCCCTATGCTCCGATAGTGGGAGCATGGGGGTTTCAACTGGGGTTTACAGATGCCACTTTCAAACTCTGGAGATCCAGGGGTATCTCATGTTTAGGGGATATGTTTAAAGAAGGGGTCCTGATGACTTTTGAACATCTGCATCAGAAATTTGGATTACCTAATGGCGATCTCTTTTGATACTTCCAAGTTCGAGATTACATATAGAAGAAGACTACGCTATTAGGGGATAGTCTTTATAAATCAGACAGAGAACGTAGAGTGTTATGGCCAATGTGGGTATCTTCGGTCAGCACTATTTATCATTTATTACATGATGATGTATCGGAAGATATGGACAATCTGCTTAAAACATGGAATGAGGATTTGGGGCTGGAAATCTCTATAGAAATGTGGAATTACATTTGGGAAAATGCCAGAAAAATCTCCATCTGCAACGGAACTCAGGCCATCCAAGTTGAAGATACTTCATAGGGCCCATATAGCACCAGACTGATTGGCAAAATTTAAGGCAGGAGCGTCTCTAATGTGTCCTAAATGTAAAATAGAGGTGGGCACTCTTGTACATTGCCGAGGGACCTGTCATAAGATCCATAGATATTGGACTAAAGTAGCAAATGCTCTGACAGAGATCTTAGGAACGGAAATTAGAGTGGACCCTGTATTTCTCCATTTGGGTTTTTCGAACTTACCCTCCCTGGATATGCACAGGAAGAGATTATTTTCTATTCTCTTTCTATGCAAGGGAAAATATTTTGGTAAACTGGGTGGCTGAGGGTCCCCCTGGACTTTTGAGTTGGCACAGATTAATCATGGAATATATTCCCCTTGACTTCCTTACAAATATGGTGCATCAAAATACCAAATTATTCCATAAAATATGGCAGCCCTTCTTGAATTACACAAATGCAGATATTTCGGCCATCCTAACAAGGGCTTTTATTTAATTGAGATGGTGAACCTGGCTGGTCCGGGGCCCTTTGGGAGAGGAATCCCGCACGAATACGGGTTTTGTTAATTCCGAGCATGTATCTCACTATCCAATTTCTGTGTTATCCGTCGTTTTTTTCCCCCAAATAATGTAAGAGATTTAATTATACACTCTGGTTAGATTAGTAGTTAGATGAGTTTTGTTTTTTTTTCTCGGTATCTCTTTTCTCTATTTGATAGATTTTGGTTATTATTTATTTAAAATTTAATTTTATATCAATGTTTATACTTGGGTTTTTTTATTTGTAAACTTATAAAAACATGTTAAATTTTCAATAAAAATATCCATATGAAAAAAAGAATAGCTAGCCCATTACCCCAATTTTAGCATGCCCACAAGTGGCTTTCACTTTGCCCCAGTCTTCAAAGTGCTGCCTTCTCTGCAGATTGCAGAGAATGGCACAGCACTGTGAAGAATCTATATGCTCCAAATATTCTTCCCTTCTTCATTGCTGCTTCCATAAAATGGGAAGTTGCAGCAATGTATTGCAGGCTACTGATTAATCATTTCATGACTGCATTCGAGGAGAATGAAGGCATCTGTGAATCACATCTTATGTCCATCTCACCATCCATTGCTCACATTGCTCTAGGACTTAGGTTTCCCTTCAGAAAAGTGAATAAATGCCAAAGTGTTGGTAAATGAGATAGATTAAGGCTATACAAAGTCCAATTGAAGTCTGACTTGTCTCAACTGATGGTAGTTGGGGTAATTATGAATTTACTTGTGGAAGAAGTTGATTTAGCCCTGTAAGTTATATCTACACATATAGTCACAGGAATTCCAGATTTTGGTTATTTTTCCATTGTGTATGGTGTCCAGAGCAATGCTAAACAAAATCCATCATCTGAGGTCACAGAAGTATTGCAAAGAAATGTCAGGGTAGCTAAAACTCTATTTAAGAATGAGGATAGTTCAAAAGAAGTATTTAACACACCTTCATTAGATAAGGCTCATGAAGCAGATACAAATCTAAGTACATTAGCGCAGACAACACTGAAGTTGAGGCTGAAAGAGTTCCAGAGTGCTATTACATCAAAAATGGAGTTGTGACGAGGAAGTGGACCTGCAGATGAAGAATGGACAGTTGTTCATCAAATAATGGAGCTGCTCAGATATCGCAGGGAGATATTGGAAGTAGTACATGAAATTTTTATAATGGGACATATTGGAATACGGAAAAGGCATGCATTAATCAACAGGCCAAGAGTTCATAAAGACACAGAGCAGTTCTGTAAACATATCATTTATGTCAGGCTGTAGGAAAACCCAGCATACAATTAAAACCAACATGTTTGATATTCATATAATACTGTGAACTTTGCATCAGCCTTCATGTTGGAAGATATCAATAGCATGCCACACCTTCATCAGTCAGCCTCATCTCAGCAAACCTATAGCTGTTGGAAATGGTAGGTACTTCAGCCAAGCACTTGTTGGCAATATGCCTCTCGTGCAGGAAGTGAACCACAAAAGGAGGAACACCAAAAGGATTATTAGAAGACCAGTTTCCCTCAGCACCCTTGAGAAGATGGCATCTATGAGCACCAGTACTGCATAGCCAGTAGCATCCAACTATGCCAAGGCTATCCAGGATGAAGGCAAGTTGTTGACTAATGCATCTTCTCTAATCACTCCTCGCCTTATTCTGAAAGACGCAATGAAATGACATCTCCAGATGGAATGATTCTGGGCCCGATGTTTTTCCTACCACCCTCCCTTCATCCTGGGAATTGTCAGCTGCTCAGTCACTCCAGGCAAGAGCAATAGAAGATATTAGAAAAAGAAGCACCACAATTTGTTTTGACACTCGTAGCCACCAGCTCAGATGCTGGAACTGCATAGATGTTAGAGGCTAGTATAGAATTAGCATCTGCATATGGTCAATCAATGTGCTGTAGTTAGGAGAAGTATAGGTCAGCTTGAGAGTGAACTGCCTGGAGGGAATAAGTTATATGTAGGGAAACATTCTCTGCAAACCAAAGGAATATGTTCAAGCCTTGTTCTTCTTTTGAATTATGCTGGAGCTAGTTGAGTTTATCATTTTCCCTTGCTTTCTTCATGGCAATGCATCAGCCAATCAGAGTCAACCTGCCCAATAATAAGCACCTTTGCTTCCCGTTATAAACTATAGATTGCATGAAACGTGTCATTAATACATTTCTCTCTGATGAGCTCCAGATAAAAAGCTTCAGCAACATGCTTCTCTTCTCAGCAATGGGCTGTCACAGAATTATTACAGTGCAGAAGGAAGCCATTCTTCCATTTGTGCCAGCAGCATCAGGTCTATTATCTACTGCCAATCTCCAGCCTTTCTCCCCCCCATATACCAGGGCAGGATTTGAACCTAGGTCCCTAGAACATTACCAGGGTCTCTCAATTAGTAGATCAACAAAAATATCACTAGGCCACTACCTCCCCTGAAACGAATTTGAAAGGATTAAAGCAAAGTAATTTTGATTGGTGGATATGAGCATTAGAGGGTGGAACCACATTAAAACTCTTAGAGAAACTATTCTCTTAGAGAAATTTAAAAACTCATCACCATGCATAATAAGAACCCACGTAGAGGACTAAAAAATTGCAATTGCTAGATGGACAGCATTAATAAGACCATAGGACCATAAGACATAGGAGTGGAAGTAAGGCCATTCGGCCCATCGAGTCAACTCCGCCATTCAATCATGGTTGATGGGCATTTCAACTCCACTTACCAGCATTCTCCCCATAGCCCTTAATTCCTCGAGACAACAAGAATCTATCAATCTCTGCCTTGAAGACATTTAGTGTCCTGGCCTCCACTGCACTCTGCGGCAATGAATTCCACAGGCCCACCACCCTCTGGCTGAAGAAATGTCTCCGCATTTCTGTTCTGAATTGACCCCCTCTAATTCTAAGGCTGTGTCCACGGGTCACAGTCTCCTCGCCTAATGGAAACAATTTCCTAGCGTCCACCCTTTCCAAGCCATGTATTATCTTGTACGTCTCTATTAAGTCTCCCCTTAATCTTCTAAACTCCAATGAATACAATCCCAAGATCCTTAGCCGTTCCTCATATGTTAGACCTACCATTCCATTGGCTGATGATTATGAGCTAATCCATAAAACTAATTTTTTTTTTCTGTTATACTCATAAATTTGAAAGAGATAGAAAATATGAGAGTGAAAGGAAGGTAAGTAGTCAGTGTAAAGAATGGATAGCTGGATTGTTCCAAGACTATGACTTGAGATCATAGAGCTAGGTTCTGAGGTGGATGTGAAAATTGGAAGCCAATGTGTTTCCATTGTAATAAGGTGAGAACATTTGAACAGAATGCTGAACATTACAAAGGAAACCCATGAGACTTATTGGAGCTCATAAGAATGATTCCAAAAGGAAAACTGAAAAAGAAAAGGCCTTTAGTCAAATGCAGCTTTAACAACAAATGAGAGACTGGAGGTAAACTCTGCTGTGAGTACAGAAGTACATGGAGTAGATGAAAGATATGAAGGGTTTTTCTCTAAAGGAAAGATAATCTGCTTTTCATCAAATGGAGCATCCAAGCCATTACTATATTAAGCGGTAAAGGATCCATTCAAAATTTCTTGTTGGAGAGGGACTTAGGTTTCCCTTCAGAAAAGTGAAAAAAACCCCAAAAATTTGGTAAATGGGATAGGTGGAGACTACACCCTGAGGCCATTGTACAAAGTCCAATTGAAGTGTGACTTATTGTTTAGACGAATAGTAGTAGTCATGAATTACTTGTGAAAGGAGTTGATTTAGTCCTGGTGAATGATTTAGTGAATTGAAAGTTATACCTACACCTATAGTCACAAGTTCATAAGATCATAACACATAGGACCAGAAATTCAGCCCATCGAGTCTGCTCCACCATTCAACCATGGTTGCTAAGTTTCTCAACCCTATTCTCCCATAACTTTTCATCCCCTTGACAATCAAGAACCTATTTATCTCCATCTTAAATGTACTCAATGACCTGGCCTCCACAGCCTTCTGTGGCAGTGAATTCCATAGATTCACCACCCTTTGGCTGAAGAAGTTTCTCCTAATCCCGGTTCTAAAAGGTCTTCCCTTTACTCTAAGGCTGTGTCCTCGGGTCCTAGCCTCTTCTACAAATGGAAGCATTTTCCCAACATCCACTCTGTCAAGGCCATTCGGTATTTGTCCAGATTTTGCTATTTTTCCAACACGCGTAGTGACCAGAGCAATGTTAAACAAAGTCCATCATCCAATGTCACAGAAATATCACAAAAAATGTTAGGGTATTTGAAACTCTAAGAGTGAAGATAGTTCAAAAGAAGTGTTTAACATGTCTTTATTAATTAAGGTTCATGAATCAGATGCAAAGCTAAGTACATTAGCGCAGACAGTTCACACTGAAATTGAAGCTGAAAGAGTTCCAGAGTGCTATCACATCAAGAATAGAATTCTGATGAGGAAGTGAACCTGCAAATGAAGAATGGACAGTCGTTCATCAAAGAATGGAACCACTCAGATATTGTAGTGAGATATTGGAAGTAGCATATGAAATTTCTATACTGGGACATATAGTAATATGGAAAAGGCAGACATCAAGCCCAAAACCTCGATTTTGCTGCACTTTGGATGCTGCCTGAACTGCTGTGCTCTTCCAGCATCACTGATCCAGAATCAACTAAAAGGCCAAGACATCATAAAGATACAGAACGGTTCTGTAAACATGTCATTCATGTCAGGTAGTAGGAAAACCCCAACATGTAATTAAAACCAACAAATATGATATCTATTTGATACTTTGATACTTTGCATTAGTCTTCACATTGGCATACCAGAACTTCAAGAGAAAAGGTGTAGTGCCCATCATTAAGGAGAAGGAGAAGCTGAAAAGTCTGGAGTTGGATAAATCACCCAGACTGAATAGATTACAGCCCTGAAATGGATAGCTGAGGAGATTTTGGAGGTATTGATGGTGATCTTTCAGAAATTACTGAAGTCAGATGGGGCTGGAGGGGAGGTGGGGGAAGTGTGTTGGATTCCAGATGACTAGAAAGTAGCTAACACTACATTACAGCTTAAGGTTAGCCTGACCTCGGTCACTGGTAAGATTTTAGAATCCTTTATTCAGGATGAGATTGCAGAGTACTTGGAAGCCTCTGGTAACATAGGACTGAGTCAGCATGACTTCATCAAGGGGGTGTCATTCCTGCCAAATCTGTTAGAATTCTTTGAGGAGATAATGAGCAAGTTATCCAAAGGAGAGCCAGGGACATGATTTATTTATATTTCAAGAAGGCCTTTGACAAGGTGCCGTATAGGAGACTACTCGATAAAATAAGAGTCCATGGTGGTATGGGCAAGGTACTGGCATGGAGAGAGGATTGGCTGACTGGCAGAAGGCAGGTAATGGATATAAAGGAGTATTTTTCAGAATGGCAGTGGAGTTGTGCAAGGGTTAATGTTGGGTCCACAACTATTCATATTATTATTGAGGGCGGCATGGTGGCACAGTGGTTAGCACTGCTGCCTCACAGCGCCAGGGACCTGGGTTCGATTCCCACCTCAGGCGACTGACTGTGTGGAGTTTGCACGTTCTCCCCGTGTCTGCGTGGGTTTCCTCCAGGTGCTCCGGTTTCCTCCCACAGTCCAAAGATGTGCGGGTCAGGTGAATTGGCCATGCTAAATTGCCCGTAGTGTTAGGTAAGGGGTATATATAGGGGTATGGGTGGGTTGCGCTTCGGCGGGTCGGTGTGGACTTGTTGGGCCGAAGGGCCTGTTTCCACACTGTAAGTCTAATCTAATCTAAAAAATTATTTGGACGAAGGGACAGAAGGCACTGTTGGTAAGTTTGCCGATGACACAAAGATAGGTGGAGCGACAGGCAGTGTTGAGGAGATAGGGAAGCTCCAGAAGGACTTGGACACGGTAATTGAGTGGACAATGAAGTGGCAGATGGAATACCATGTGGGAAAATGAGAGTTTATATACTTTGGTTGGAAGAAAAATGTAAAGATTATTTTCCAATTAGGGAAAAACTTCAGAAATCTGAAGCACAAAGGAACTTATAAGTCCTGGTTCCGGATTCTCTTAAGATTAACAAATAAGTTCAGTTGTCAGGTAGAAGGCAAACAAAATAATAGCAGTTATTTTGAGATGGCTAAAATACCAGGGCAGGGGTGTACTGTTGATGCTGGATAAGGCACTGGTTAGCCCGTTTCGGAATTTGGTGAGTTTTGGGCCCCGTATCTAAAGAAGGATATGCTCGCCTTGGATGCAGTCCAGAGGAGGTTTACAAGAATGATTCAGCATGAAGGGCTTATTATATGAGGAGCTGTTAAAGATCTGGGTCTGTAATTGTTAGAGTTTAAATGGATGAGAGGCTATCTCTCTGAAACTTACAGAATACTGAGAGGTCGGACAGAGTGGATGTGGAGAAGATTTTTCAACTGTAGGAGAGACCAGGATGTGAAGGCACAGTCTCAGAGTGAAGGAATGACTCTTTAGAACTGAAATGAGGAGGGATTTCTTCATCTTGAAGGTGGTGAATCTGTGGAACTCATTGCCACAGAAAGCTATGGAGGTCAGAATGTATTTAAGACTTGATTAGTAAGGCGATCGAAGGTTATGGGATTGAGAAACATATCTTCCACGATTGAATGGTGGAGCAGAATCAATGGGCTGAATGGCCTAATTCTGCTCCTATATCTTATGATCTTACGGTTATTACAGTTTTGGAAGAACTGTTCAGTTGAGTGTTAGTAGATTGTGAAGGACCATTCCAAGGACCATCAGTGGTCTATATAAATTAGTTAGGAGGGTTATTAAAATTACTTTTCTGATCAATTTTTCTGATTATTGGAGGAAGAATTGGTTATGTCTCATCAACAGATTGAAAAGGTGTCATCATTTGGAAGGGAATAAAGAGAAACAAATGTGTCAGGTAATAAAAGTAATGGAGAACGAGAGATAATAAGTGTGAGGTGGAAAGAGAGACAGATAGTTTTCCAAGTGAATCTCCTAATATTCAGTGAACTAACATAGAAATTACTGGTACAGTTAGACACTGAGTTCTCATATTTAGAGAAAGAACAACAGGAGGATCTTGTCATTTAGAATGTACAAGATAATCTGTAGCGATATACTGGATATACTATGCTATGGAATCACAGAGGTCCACTGTACATAAAAAGGACTTTTGTGCCATTCAGTCTACACTGGTAAAAAATAACCATCCGACTATTCTGATCCCATTTTCCAACATTTGACCCATAGCCTTCTATGTCTTGGTATGGCAAGTGTACATCTCAATATGTCCTAAATGTTATTAGGATGTCTGTTTCTACCTATGTCAGGCATAACGTGGAGAGTCAAGACTGATTAAACAGCATTGTCATTGGTTGTCCAGAAAACCAAGCTCAATGGAAAGAGAGGTTCAATACATGCTGGAAAACTATTTGATTTATCCCAGTTACAACAGTTAGAGCTCACCATTAATATTAGCTCCTAAATTGGATGGATCAACCAGATTCTGTATAGATTATAAATGTTATCACAAAGACAGAATTGCACATTTAGAAGACTGTATTGATAGGCTCACCAGTATTTCACTCTTTTCCAAGTTTGATTTATTGAAGGCATACTGGCAAGCACCATTAAAGCAAAGGCAAATTGATTATACAAATGTTGAGGGATGCCAGTTGGATTAAAGGATATAACAGGTACATTCCAGCAGCTTATGAATCAAGTCATAGCTGAGATCCATAACTATGTAACTTATTTAGATAAGTCGTATTACATGAGAAGAACATATGAGACAAGCAGAAGACCTTTTTACATTTAGCTAGCTTACTAATAAATATAGCCAAAAATGAATTTGGAAAGGTAAGAAGAATTTGCCTCGGATACTTGTGTAGGACAAGAACAAGTGTTAGCAAGACCAACAAAAGTGAAGACTCTAATTCCCTGTTCCTAACACTGGACAAAAAATCATGAGCTTTTTAGCAATATATGGGTTTTGCCACAAAAGTGTGCATAATGTCAGCCCAACAGCTATACTTTTAGTAAATTTGTCAAAGGAACAAACAAATGGAGTATGGTTAGCAGAATGCTATTTAGCTTTTGAGAATCTGAAGGCATCCTAATAAATGAACCAGTACTGATCAACCCCAATTTTCTAGATCTTTCAAAATGGAATTGATGTTATTGACTGGTAGGAGCAGTCTTGTTTCAGTTAAATGAGTTAGGAATAGAGAAGGAAGTGGGGTACTTCTTTAAGGAATGAGCATCAAATTTGGAAGATGTACACTACCTTGGAAGAGAAGCATTTGAGACTGTCGTTGGCTCTTCAGCATTTTGAAATCTCTGTTTGACATAGGAACAAGGAGACATTGTTTTAAACTTTAGTAATCCAATGGCATTAATTGAAAAGTTTTAAAACTCAAAATGCAAGATTATTCGGATGGAAACTTTTGTTTCAACCATTTCAAGTAAAGGTTATTTACATGGATGGAAAAGATAATATCGTTGCAGATGCATTGTCCTCAGCATAAAATATTGGGATAACTTTAAGGTTTAAGAAATATTAAGAAATAAGATTGTATAAGGGAGAAGGTTAAATGAATGTGAGCCTTGTGTTTTGTTATTTACATATTTGTGATGAAATGTACTTCTGAAATTTCATTTTATAAGGGTAGAGACATGTAAATACCATAGCTTTTATTTTTCTGTATTTTTAATTGTACACTGAAATTGGAAGAGGATATTGGAGGGACTGCAACAAAGGCTTACCAGTACTTCTTGGGATGGCAGGAATGAAATGTGAAGAGACGAACTGGATCAGTTAGAACAATATTAAGACAATAATTTAAATGATTGGGCATGGGGATCAGGCAGGGAGAGCAATTTCATAGAAACCATCTGCTACTGACAGAAATTCACATTCTTTATTTAGCTATTCTGTTACAATTTGATTCAACTGAGTTATTGCTAGGATTTTTCAGAGAACAGTTCAAAGTTAACCACACTTTGATTTGCTACCTTTTTTGTGGTCAACAAAACTCTCCAAACTCCTCCTGTAACTTTTATGTGTAGCTTTATCATAAAAAGAAATCAACTACAAATTGAGTGATATTTAATCAACAGAACACTCCCATCTTATTTTGTAGCATTTACCTCAGTTGATTTACTTATGTCAGAGATGCAAATCCTTCAAGCCAAACTATTACCTTGTAATTTGCTGAGTTTAAAGTGAATAGTTTGCTATTTGATCTGTAGAGGGGGACACTCCTACCTAATATAAGGCATTGTTTCTATGACTCCACAAGTCCATAGTAGTCCATACTGAAACCCGAAAATGGAATTGACTACAAAGTGGCCTTTGCCTGATCCTTGTAGGGTTTACTCTCACCATGGTACTTCAAAAACCTTTCATTCAATGTATGAGGTTTGTCATAAGAATTTGTGATTTCTCATCCCTTGATTCAAAGGATGTCTCCTGACAGATTACTTAGCAGATTTGCTTCATATTAACACCAAGATGGATAATGAGTTGCAGGTGAATGATGGAGTGCTAAATGAAGTGCAGCACAGATGGTTTCATTCAATTTGAGGGTTTTTGTAAATTGGTGATGTGTGCTAAGGATGTTTGTGAGGAGTAGAAGCCAGAGGAGAGGATTCCAATGATGGTACACATTTTTGCATTTAGTAGTCCAAAAGATATGTGTGTATTAGCTTTTTCCAGCCAAGCCTACGGTAGTCTGCTAAAAACTAGGATTGAAGTGAAACAGGATAGCCTGAATCTACAAAAGGGAACATTAAGGGTATGAAATGCAAGTTGGCACTGATGGTTTGGGGAACCTTACTCAAGGGCTGGCAGTGTATAGACAATGACCAATATCTAGGCAACGTATTCAAGAATTACAATAATTATTCAATCCTGTCTGGTGCAAAAACAGGAAATGTAGCTCAACAATGGCTTACAAAAGAAATTTAGAGATATTATTAGATCCAAGGAGGAGCATAAAAAAATGCCAGAGAAAAAAGCAGCAAGTTTGAGGACTGGGAGTGATTTAAAATTCAGCTCAAGGGGACAAGAAGATTGATCAAGAGGGAGCAAACAAAGTATAAGTGTGAACTTGCAAGGAGCAGTAACAAATGGCAATACAACTTCTACAAATATGTAAAGAGAAAAAGATTATTGATGACAAATGGAGGCCGCTTACAATCAAATACAAAATTAAAATTGGGAACAAAAAAAGGGAGGAGAATTCACAAGAGGACACAAGCAATTTTCCAGAGGGAACCAAGGGTCTAATAAGAGGGAGGAACTGAAGAAAATCTGAATTAGTAAAACAAAATTGGTAATCGGGGAAACTAATGGGGTTAAAGGCTTACATCGCCAAGGGCCTGATAATTTGTATCTGAGAGTATTGAAGGAGGTAGCTCTGAAAATATGAGATACATTGGTGGTCATCTTCCAAAATTCTATAGACTCTGTAGTGATTCCTGCAGATTAGAAAGTGACAAATGTAACCCCACTATTTGAAAAAGGAAGGAGCAAAGAAATAAACAAAATTACAGACCTGTTAGCTTAAAACTTGTATTGGGAAAAATACTAGAGTCAATTGTAAAAAGTATCACAGTTGAACACTTGTAAAGCATCAGTGGGATTAGACAAGATCAGCATGGGTGTATGAAAGGAAAGTTATGCTTAGTTAATCTACTGGAGTTTTTTGAGAATATAACTAATTGAATAGACAAAGGGACACCAATGGATGTGGTGCATTTAGATTTCAGGAGGCTTTTGATAAGGTTCTGTGTAAGTGGTTAGTGGGAAAAGTTAAAACATTCAGGATACAAGCAAGGATTAAGAATTGATTGACAGGCAGCCAAGTATGAATGAAGGATTTTTTTTCCAGGTGGCAGGCAGTAACTAATAGTGTATTGCAGGGATCAGTGATTAGACCTCAGCTATTCATGTTATATGAAAATTAATCTTATGAATAAACCAAATGAAATATTTCTAAGGTTTATGATTGCACAAAACCAGGTAAGATTGAGAGTTGTGAGGAGGATACAAAGAGGCTTCAGCATGATCAATACAAGTTGACTGTGTGGGCAAACAGGCAGCAGTATAATATTGACAAATGTGAACTTATATGCATTGATGTAAAACAAAGACAAAGTATTATTTAAATGGTGATATATTGGGAATGTGAATGCACAAAGGAACCTATGTGTCCTTTGAATACCAGTTAATTAAAGTAAAGAGGCAGGTGCATTAAACAATTAGGAAAGCAAACGGTATGTTGACCTATTCTTCAGATTGAGTTTAGAAGTAGGGATGTATTATTGCAGTAATTCTGGGCCTTAGTGAAGCTGGGCCTTGGGTAGTATGTATAGTTTTGGTCTCCATATCTAAGAGAAGATATATTTAACATGGAGTGCAGCAAAAGTTCACTAGGCTGATACGAGGAATGTCAGGTCTGTCGTATGAAGAGATTTTGGCTTTGGTGAGCCTGAATTCACTAGAGCTTAGAAGAATGAGAAGGGATCTTTATACAAGATTCTAACAGGGCTAGATGTACTAGATACAGAGAGGATATGGACGAGTTGGAGTGAAGGGTCTGTTTCCGAGCTGTACATCTCTATGACTCTATGTTTTCCTGGCTGGGGAGTTTAGAATCAGGAGTCACAGTCTCAGGATTTGGGGTTGGTCATTTAGCCCTGGGATGAGGAAGGATTTCTTCATTCAGAGGATGGACAACCTTTGGAACCCGATACTACAGAAAGCTGTAGAGGCCAGGTCAAGGAAGAGATTGATACATTTTTATATATTAAAGCATTAAAAGGGCACAGAGAGAAATCAAGAGTATAGCATTGAGATAGAGGATCAACCATGATTATGTAGCATTACGTAGAGGCATTGAAAGACCAATGGAATACTGCTGCTAGTTTATACGCTGAGCTGCAGGGTGTAATGGCAATAGCATCACATGTGGATTCGGCAAGTTTGTTAGTAGATCATTTCTAGGTTTTGACCTTTGCTATTTTCTTCAGATATTCAGGGAAGGACAAAGTCATTTTTGGAGTCACTCCCAAATATGTTGGGTTGGGGGTCATTCTTTAATCTCTGGCCATCTGCATAGATATGCAATTCTTTCTTTTAGTATTGTCGGGGTAGAATATACAGGGTATGATTTGGAGAGATTTGTTGTGAGCTGTCACTGTTATAACAGTTAGTTAACTGTGTAACATCTTTATTAAGTGTCTGGTGCAGAGAACTTGAATGGCATAACAGATGTGATCAGCATTGATGAACTTTCCAGTGTGTGCTTGTTACCAGATCAATCATATATATGTTTCATGAATGAATAAGAAAGACCTTGACTAATTTTGCTATCTAATAATACTCAGGTCAGGCACCATCTGTGGAGAGATTTAGCATTTGATACAGATGATTTGATATTTTATTTTGGTTTAGCATCTGATTCCAACAACATCATGACAATACACTTTCAAGGTCTTCCAGGGCACTGGGGACATGCCTGCTAACTGTTTGTGGCAGTGTTATGTAAATGAACATTGTATCCAAGTTTTAATTAGAACATATTGTTTTTGCTGCATGCATTCCTAAACTTAAACATCTACTGATTATATCACTAATATCAGAAGATGTGTAGTTACCTGATACCTGAGTCTTGCATTATGGGGGGCGGGGCGGGGGGTTCCTAATATCCTGGGTGGGAAATTTGCTGGTGCTATTCAGGTAGGGTTAAATTAGCTCAGCAGGGGGATGGGAACCTGTGGTGCAGCTCCAGTGCAAAGCAGGATGAGAGTAGAGAGGACATGGACAGAATTTCCTGGTCACAGGAGTGTGCTGGCAGACAGCAAGCTGATTTGAAGTGTGTCTATTGCAACGCCAGGAGTATCAGAACAAGGTAGATGAGCTTGAAGCATGGATAGGTACCTGGAACTTCGATGTTGTGGCCATTTTGGAGACATGGATAGAGCAGGGTCAGGAATGGATGTTGCAGGTTCCAGGGTTTAGATCTTTTGTTAAGATCAGGGAATGTGGTAAAAGAGGGGAAGGTGTGGGTTTGTTAGTTAAGGACAGTACAACAGTGGCTGAAAGAACTTTTGACGAGGACTCGTCTACTGAGGTGTTTATGGGTTGAGGTTAGAAACAGGAGAGGAGAGGTCACACTGCTGGGAGTTTTTTATAGGCCTCCACATCCAGGGATGTGGAGGTGAAGATTGGCAAAACGATTCTGGGTAGGAGTGAAAGGAACAGGGTGGTCATTGTGGTGGACTTTAACTTCCCCAACATTGACTGGAAATGCTATAATTCTAGTATGTCGGGCGGATCACTTTTTGTTCAATATGTGCAGAAGGGTTTCCTGACGCAGTATGTTGAAGGGCTGACAAGAGGGGAGGCCACACTAGATCTGGTACTTGGTAATGAACCAGCCAAGTACTTGATTTAGTGGTAGGTGAGCACATTGGAAAGAGTGATCATAGTTCGGTTTCATGTAGTTTAGCGATGGAAAAGGATAGGTACATGTGGGCAAAGGCGAGGATGCTGGAGATTAGAGTTGGGAGTGTGGTGCTAGAAAAGCACAGCAGGTCAGGTAGCATCCGAGGAGCAGAAAAATTGACGTTTTGGGGAAAAGCCCTTCATCAGGAACGAGACTGGGGGCCTTGGGGGTGGAGAAATAAATGGGGTGGGGTGGGGCTTCAGGGAGGTAGCTGAGAGTGCGATTGGTGGATAGAGATGGGATAATGGTGATAGGTCAGAGGAGAGGGTGGAGTGGGAAGGAAGATTGACAGGTAGGTCAGGTCTTAGGGTGGTGGTGTGCTGGAAGGTTGGAGCTGGGATAAGGTGGGGGGAGGGGAAATGAGGAAACTGGTGAACTCTGCTTTGATACCATGGGTTTGGAGAGTCCCAAGGCGGAATATGAGGTGTTCTTCCTCCAGGCATTGGGTGGTAAGGGAGTAGCGATGGAGTAGGCCCAGGACCTGTATGTCCTCAACGGAGTGGGAGTTGAAGTGTTAGGCCACGGGGCAGTGGGTTTGGTTGGTGCGGGTGTCTGATGTTCTCTGAAGTGCTCTGTGAGTAGGCATCCTGTCTCCCCTAATGTAGGGGAGTCCGCACTGGGAGCAATGGATAAAGTAAATGACGTGGGGAAGTGCAGGTAAAACTTTGATGGATGTGGAAGGTTCCTTTTGGCCTTGGACAGAGGTGAGGGTGGAGGTGTTGGTGCAGGTTTTGCAATTCCTGCGGTGGTAAGGGAAGGTGCTGGAAGGGGAGGGTGGGTTGCTGGGGGGGCGTGGACCTGATGAGGTATGTGATGAGGGATAGGTACTTGCCACAGGGCAAGAGTTATAGATTGGGGAAGGGCAATTATAATGCAAATAGTCAAGACTTAGGCATAGAATGAGGTAGCAAAATGCGGGGGATGGTGACGATCGAAATCTGGAGCTGGTTAAGGAACATATATTGTGTGTCTTTGATCGGTATATACCTATCAGGCAGGGAGGAAGTGATAAGGTAAGGGAACTGTGGTTTACTAATGAAATTGTATCTCTTGTTAAGCGGAAGAGTTCTGTGCCGCTCAGATGAGGTGATGGAGAGTTACAGATTAGCTAGGAAGGAGAGAGAGTTAAAGAGAGAGAGTTAAAAAGAGCAAGGAGGGGACATGAGCAGTCTTTACCAGGTAGAATAAAAGAGAACCCTAAAGCTTTCTATAGGTATGTGAGGAATAAAAGGATGACTAAGGTAGAAATAGAGCCAGTCAAAGACAGAAGTGGAAAGTTTTGTGTGGACACTGTGAAGATCAGAGAGGTGCTAAATGAATATTTCTCATCTGTTTTCACTCAGGAAAAGGGGAATATCGTAGAGGAGAAGACTGAGATACGGGCAATTAGACTAGAAATAATTGCGGTTAGTAAGAAGGAGACATTATCAATCCTAGAAGGTGTGAAAGTAGCTAAGTCCCCTGAGCCAGATGGGATTTATCAGAGGATTCTCTGGAAAGCTAGGAAGGAGATGGCAGAGCCTTTGGCCTTGATCTTTGCGTCATCATTGTCTACAAGTTTAGTACCAGAGGACTGGAGGATTGCAAATGTTGTGCCCTTGTTCAAGAAGGACAGTAGAGATGACTCAGGTAATTATAGATCAGTGAGCCTTGCGTCTGTTGTAGGAAAAATTTTGGAAAGGATTATAAAGTAACAATTTGACTGGGGATAGTCAACATGATTTTATCAAGAGCAGGTTGTCTCACAAACCTCATTAACTTTTTTGACAAGGTGACCAAGCATGTGGATGAGGGTAGGGCAGTTGACGTGGTGTACATGGACTTCAGTAAAGCCTTTGATAAGGTTCCACATGGTAGGCTTTTGGAGAAAATGCAGAGTTATGGGATTGAGGGTGATTTAGCAATTTGGATTAGAAACTGGCTTTCTGTAAGAAGGCAGTGAATGGTGGTTGATGGAAAATATTCAGCCTGGAGTCCAGTTACTACTGGTATGTCACAAGGATCTGTTAGGGACCACTGCTGTTTGTCACTTTTAGTAAATGACTTGGATGCAGGCATAGGTGGATGGATTAGTAAATTTGCAGATGACACCAAAGTCAGTGGAATGGTGAACAGTGTGGAAGAATGTTGCAGGTTGCAGTGGGCTTAGATAAACTGCAGAATTGGCAAATACAGTTCAATGTAAATAAATGTGAGGTGATTCACTTTGGGGAGAATAACAGGAAGGCAGAATACTGAGTCAATGGAAAGATTCTTGTTAGTGTGGATGTGCAGAGGTGTCCATGTACATAGATCCTTGAAAGTTGCCACCCAGGTTCATAGTGTTAGTAAGAAGGCATACGGTGTGTTAGGTTTTATTGGTAGAGAGATTGAGTTCCGGAGCCATGGTGTCATGCTGCAACTTTACAAAACGCTAGTGCGGCCTCACTTGGAATATTGTGTACAGTTCTGGTCGCCCCATTACAGGAAGGATGTGAAAGCATTGGAAAAGGTGCAGAGGAAATTTGCCAGGATGTTGCCTGGTCTGCAGCAAAGGTCTTATGAAGAAAGACCAAGGGATTGGGTCTGTTCTCATTGGAGAGAAGAAGGCTAAGAGGGGATTTAATAGATACATACAAGACGATTAGATAGGGTGGACTGTAAGAGTCTTTTTTTCTCTAGGATGTCGGCTTGTATGAAATTTGTATGAAAACTGCAAATTGAGGGGTGATAGATTTAAGACAGATGTCAGAGACAGGTTCTTTACTCAGAGAGTGTTAAGGGCGTGGAATGCCCTGCCTGCCAAAGTAGTTAACTCATCCACATTAGGGACATTTAAACAGTCTTTGGATTAGCATTTGGATGATGTTAGGATGGTATAGGGGGATGGGCTTAGCTTAGTTCACAGGTCGGAGCAATTTTGAGGTCTGAAGGACCTATTCTGCACTGTATTGTTCTATGTTCTACTACATTATATATCAAGCCAAATCCATGCCTTAATTCACTTGTTGTTCTTAAGGATTGGAATAATGGACATATCTTATGTGCCCCATATGTTCTGTTAATCATTTATTCACTCTTAGATTTACTGTGTGGATTTTCTCCTTGGCCCTATCTACCCTTTTTGGAGAAATGTTAGGTGAAGTTGGTTGGGCGGGACATAGAGATTTCTAGGAGGGTTTGAGACTTTTATGATCTATTGAATACATATAAACTATTAATCTTTCAACTTTCTGGCCTGTTTAAAATTCAAACCAAGTAATTCGGTTGGATACAAATCAAAAAAATGCTCTGAAAAGGAAACTGAGCTATAGAATACATCTCCACCCTAGAAAAACAAATTAAAAATAACTAGTACTGATACAGTACTGCCTTTGTATGTTGTATACTATTTTTATGCAAAAATCATTATTTATACAGCTTATCCTGTTTATTATTTTAACTCTTTACTTTTTAAAAATTATATTAATTATAAAGGAAAGGTTGCTGCACCACAAAATATTAAAGTGCCCTTAAGGACTGATGTAGTGCAACAAGCAATGTTGAACGTTTGAATGTACCAGGTACTGCTAATCAAGTATTTCCTTCAATAATTCATTTTAAAAATAAACAGGATGCTTTGCTGTTGCTTATTTGACAAATGTACTGTTTAGCGTCAAACTGGGGAATACAGAGCAGAAGGTTGTTCCATTTGATTGACGGTCAGGTTGAGTTAATTGATTGCAACCAAGATGCTACAAATGAACTTTGCAGCAGGAATCAGTGAGGATAAGGAACATTAGTCAGGTTGTCATAGACTCATAGAATCATACAGCATGGAAACAGACCCTTTGGTCCAACCAATCCATGCCAACCATCCCAAACGAAACTAGTCCCACCTGCCTGTGCTAGGCACATATCCCTCCAAACATTTTTTTTTAATCCATGTACTTATTCAAATGTCTTTAAAACATTGTAACATGTACCTGCTTTCATCATTTCCTCTGGAAGTTCATTCCACACACGAACCACTCTGTGTAAAAAAAAGTTGCCTGTTTTGCCATCTTAAACTCTTTTTCTCCTCTCTCCTTAAAAATATGCCCTGCAGTTTTGAAATCCCCAAATCTAGGGAAAAGACACCTGCCAGTCACCATATCTATACTTCTCATGATTTTATAAACTTCTATGAGGTCACCCCATAACCACATATGCTCCAGTGAAAAAAGTCTCAGCCCACACACACTCCCCTTATAAGTCAAACCTTCCACTCCCAAGAACATCCTGGTAAGTCTCTTCTGAACCCTCTCCAGCTTACTAATATCCTTCCTGTAAGAGGGAGACCAGAACTAGACACACTACTTCAGAAAAGGCCTCACCAATGTCTGATTCAACCTCAACAGACTTCTCAACTCCAATACTCAAAGGTCTGAGCAATGAAGGCAAGCAAGCTAAACACCTTCTTCACCATCCTGCCTATATGTTACTCAAACATCAAAGAATTATCTACCTGAACCCTGAGGTCTTTCTGTTCCACAACACTTTCATTTGTTATTGTTAAGGTCTCAAAAAGCCCTGTTTGTCCACCATCAAGTCGAATGAGTGGTTACTGTGCATTCATCTTGCTTACTATTTGATGAACCCAGTTAGAAAATGCATATGATGTTACGGTTGAATGAATGTGGCTACGTTTTTCTCCACAGTAAATAGCTGGCTAACATTCTTTATGTACCTTCAGATATAACATAGCCATTGGAGTAGATGCTGGAGGTGGCGTGGCACGTGAAAAAGAAGCATTTTATCTAAAAACAAATAAAGGAAAAGTGAGGTGATCACAATTTTTTCATATCATTAATAAAGCAAGGCCTTTCTTTTTGCTTTATCATATTATGTAGAGAGGCTGGAAAGTGTTCAACTTCAAAGGCATTCGGGTGTCTTTGTTCCCAAGACACTGAAAGTTGACATGTTGGTACAGCAAGCAATTAAGAAGGCAAATTATGTGATGGCCTTTATTACAGGAGGGTTTGAGAATCAAAGCAAATACATTTTCCTAAAATTATATAAAATCTGGGCAAGACCACAGTTGGAGTATTGTATATAGGTTTGGTCTTACTTATAGAAAGATGTATTTGCCATAGAACAAGTGAACATTCACAAACTGATTCATAGGATAGAAGGATTATCCACTGAGAAATTATTAAATAGTCTGGACCTATATTCTCAGGAGTTAGGATTGAGTCATGATATCATTCAAACATACAAACTTTTTACAGGGCTCAACAGAATTAATGCAAGGGTGTTTCCTCTGACATGGGAAAGTTGGGAGGGATGCTCCTTTGGGTACAATATCAGGATAAATAGTATCATTTGGGACTGACCCAAGGAAGAATTTAGTCAAAGGATAATGAATCTTTGGCATACTCTGTCAGTTGTGAAAATGTTGTGAATATTTTCACAACTGAGTTTGACAGACGTTTATGTATTTAAAAAGAAAAGCAAGGGATATAGAGACAGTACAAGGAAATAGATGAGCCATGATCTCATTGAATGGTGGAGGGGTTCTAAACAGCTTACTCCTGCTCTTATTTCTTATCTTCTCAGGAAACATCTTAAAACATGTAGATTGTAGTCATCAGAGGATTACTAACCATTATAGCACAAGATAGCATACCCCGAGTTCTCAGATGTTTTAGAGATTTGGCACATTCTGTTAGTATTATTTTGCAAAACACTCAAGCCATCTCACAAACTGTCCCCTCAACCCTACACCTAAAAAAAATCACAGTTTTAAATGCAGTGATTGTTATGTAAACGGGTATAATCGCTGCTTACTGTACATGGGATGATCTCATAATGAAGTATTTGTGGAACACTTTTTATTTTCTGTGGCTCCAAAACCAAGACTCCTTCAAGTAATTCTTTAAGATTCTGAGTAGGCTCGTGAAATAAAAATTTGAACAAAATGCCACAAACCAACAGTATTTTCCATGTTGGATCTATTTTGATTTCTCTTTTTGTTCAATTGTTTGATGGAATGTACTATTATGCAACTATATATTTTCCAATTTTCATCCCACATTCTGTGACAATGACTCATGTTGTGGTATGGTTCCACCATTACATTGATAGCTCTTGTTTACATGGAAAACTACATAGGTCTGTGTAAAAATCAGTATTGGTATTACGGTTACAGGGAAAATGGATAAATCAGGGTACTTTTTAAATGGTCCGAAGTTAATTATAGTGGATGTCCGAAGAGACTTGGGTGTTCAATGCAGATCTTTAAATGTCACAAACAAGTGCAGAAAATAATGGAATGCTGGCCTATATTTTGAGAGGACTGCGAGTATAAGTGTGGAATTCGCTACCCCCAAGTGCAGTGAGTAAATTTAAGAAGGAGTCAGACAGATTCTTAATTGGTAATGGGTCGTAGCGTTATGGGGAGAAGGCAGGAAAATGGGAGGAAGGAACATATCAGCCATGATCAAATGGCAGAGCAGATTCGATGGGCTGAATGGCCCAATTCTGCTCCTGTATCTTATGAACTCATAAGGATGTAAAAGATATGCTGCAATTATACAACACTCTGGTTCAACCCTACTTGGACTATAGCCTATCTCGGCACCATATTTTAGAAAGGATTATATTGGCTTGGAGGGAGTACAATGTAGGTTTACAAGATTGATATCTGTACTTCGGGGTTATGAGGCGAGATACCAACTATGCCTGTTTTCCCTAAAATTTAGGAAGTTGGGAGTGATCTGATTGATGTTTTCATGATATTAACAGGAAAAGATAGCAGATAAACTATTTCCACTGTTTGGAGATTCCAGAAATAGGGGCTTAGACTGAGATGAGGAGAAATTTCTTCACCCGGACACCAGCCAGTCTGTGGAATTCACTGCCACAAATGGTTGAGGCCAAAACATCACATATTTTCATGATGGAGGTAGATATAGCTCTTATGGCTAAAGGGTTCAAGGGATCCTGGGGAGAGGACAGGATTAAAGTAGTGACCTCAATGATCAGCTATGATTATTATTGAAGGGCAGAATAGGGTCAAGGGGTCAAATGGCCTACAGCAGCTCCTAATGTCAATGTTTCTATGGAAATTAGGGCCAGAATGTTCATAAGAGATATTAGGATAAACGTCTACACCCAAAGGGTGATAGATGTTTGGAATGCTCTTTCACAAACTGCAATGGTTGCTGGATAAGTTGTTAATTGTCAATCTGAGGTATACATTTTTGTTAAACAAAGGTAGGCCACAGAACAGCCATGATCTCATTGAATGGCAGAACAAGCTCAAGGGGCTAAATGGCCTACCCCTATTCTTAGGTTCATATCACTTGAGGCTAATTGTATTCTCTTGTCTACACATACACACAAATGAGAACAAGCTTTTGTGGATTAAATAGGTTTCTTTATTTCACCTTTGTTTTTTTGATTTACATTTAATGTAGCCAAACTAAACAGAGTAGTGTAGGTGCAATAAGTCTGAAACGAAAACAGAAATTACTAGAGAAACTCAACAGATCTGGCAGCATGTGTGGACAGAAAGCAGAGTTAATGTTTCGAGCCCAGGGTCATTAAACTTGAAATGTCAACTTTGCTTTCTCTCCACAAATGCTGCCAGACTTGTTGAGTTTCTCCAATATTTTCTGTTACTGTTCCAACAGTCTTTTATTTTACTATTGGAGATTGGTGATTGAAAGTGCTGCTATACCAATGACTTAAACCAATCACTAGTTGATTTAGACATGTGATTTGATATTATATCCATGACCACATTCCTTTTACATGAAGCAAATGATGTACTGTTTATTTCACAAGATGAACACAAATGACAAATCCTGCCCAAGCATCTGGTCACTGTATCCCACAATTTCTTATAGGATTCCAGAATTTTACCTCCAACTCTTTGCTTAGAAGTCCATTTGAAATTTGAATTCTCTGACTGAAGAATAACGCTGATGTTGTCTCCAAACTTATGTCTCAAATACCATTAATTACTAATACCATATAATGAAGCAAATACATTTCACAGATTGTCTGTTGTATAAGAAACCACTTTAAAGCAACTTTCTCTGTATAATGTGAATTGTTAATATATCAAAATTTATCAGTTACGGGTCAACTTGAACAACTTGAATACATTTCATGGGATCCAGAATGAATTTTGATTGCTTCCTTGGCAATGCCTTCCTGATAATATAATTCAGTGTCCCTATTTGGCTGGGAAGTGGCCAATAAATGGTTAAAGGAACAATACTTAGGTGAGGATAGACAGGCTGCCCAAAGTCTCATCTGCTTCCCAACCCACACAGCCAATGAGTTGTAGCCAAGTGGAAAAGTAGCTGAAAGATCTTGTGGAAAATCTGACAAGTTTCTTCACCAGCAAACCAGACAGCAAGTACCAGTAAATCCTTTTAGTCCCAGTAGACTCACCACCTCTTGCTATTCACATGTTGGTAGAAGATGTTTTTGGATTCCTTTTCATATTATCATTCTGTTATCATATTCTATACCAGTCCTTTTTAACCCTTCACTTCCCCTCAACTATGATATTTGATCTGGTTTTCACTTCAAACACTTATGCAATACTAATCATTTACGTTTTATATCCTCATTCTCTACATTCCTCATCAGTCAAAGTGCTCTGGCTTAGGTTTCCCTCCCTTTCACCTCACTTCTACCCAAAATATCTCCTCCTCAAAGAACACCCACTGTTCTATGAAATGTTCCTGTCTGCCTTTGGCTCCAATTTACCATCAATACAACCCTTCTAATTCTATACAAATCAGTCTTCTTCCATTTCAAATGTTCTACTTCGATTACTCCATGCACTAAAAACTATCTTTCTTCTTGACATCTGCATTGCTGCACCTGAACTCCCCCAAGGACTTGATTTTTGGCCCTTCACCTGCTGCAGTCACAGATCATGCTCCATTCTAAGGTCGAAACAAAGTGGAACAGCTCTACATCTACATAATGTTTTTAAGCTGAGGGTTGGAACATTAATTAATTACATTTGGATGTCCCTCTCTGGTTACATTAATTTCTTCAGCTCTATCTGATGTATCCCTGACTTTTAATATCTTGTCTCTCTTACTGAATACAATAATTTTGTGCCAGTAATCAAAAGATGGCCAAAACACCACAACTCATCTATAAATAAAACCAGAAAATGTGAATGTGTTCCACAGGCCATGCAGCATCTGCTTTGTTAAAAGTTGGTTGACCGGATACATTAATGGTATTTCTCTCTGCAAATGTTGCTTGGCATGCTGAGTGTTTCAGAATATCCTGTTTTCACTTCGGGTCTCCAGAGTAGTTTGGTTTGGTTCTATAACTCATCTGCAAATAGTTCTTATGCAGTTATAGCCAGTTAATTCATCAGCAAAACCAGTGCTGCTCATTTGTTTTTTTTCCCCAAGTACCATGCTGAACGCCCTAGTGGAGATGAATTAATGAACGTGTCATCCAGAGGCCAAGGAATCAAATTGCTAGTCATAGAGATGCACAGCATGGCAACAGACCCTGCTAAATAGTCAAAATCTTCTTTTTATTTGAAGCTATGTCTCTGTCCTCCTGAAATTTCCATGGTTGCTAGAGATAAATCAATTTTATATTTCTTCCTTGATATTCACCACCCCAGGAAAAACATGCTGATTCTTTCGTGTAGAGAATTGGAATTTTTACTAAAGAAAGGAGATGTGGGCAATGGGAGCCATGGTTTGGAGGTGCTGGTGTTGGACTGGGGTGTACAAAGTTTTAAAATAAATCACACAACATCAAGGTATATTTAGAAGTGCTAGCTTTCGGAGTGCTGCTCCTTCATCAGGTGGGTTGTGGAGTGTAAAATCGTAGGGCTTGAGAGCAAAATAGAAGAATTTATAGCAACAGTTTAGTGTGATATAACAGAAATGATATATTGAAAAAGACCTGGATTGTTTGTCGGGAGAGATCGTAAAATCAGGCCCAACTTCACAAACAGAAGGGGCAAGGAAGGAATCTTGATTTAAAACAAACGGACTTCAAAGTTATAAGACAGACTAGTGAATGAATTTATAATGTGATTTAATCTCTCTCATTATGTGCTGCAAATGGTTGGACTTGCCACTCTGATGGATGTCTATTTTCCCTCTGAACCTAATTTGCTGCAGCTTCAGCCTGAAGCCCCGCCCCTCTCCCGCTGCTCGGTGCAAACCTCTCGACGCAATTGGCCACCCCGCATCACAATCCGGCATCACCAAACCCTGACGCAGGAAGCAATTGGTCAGAGGTCCTGGCAATCAAACCCTGCGTCATCGTATTAGGTTGAGGAGAGGACCTTTAGCGGTCGCACAGATTCAATTTCCAAGGCTGAAAACGACAGTAAGGAGAGACATTAAAAGAAAGTTGTAGGACAAAAAGAGTTTTACAAATATACAGTAGCAAGATTTCCAGTCATCAAAACGTAAGTCGATTTCGATAAAATAACAACTTTGTTGGCGGAGGAGGGGGGGTTTGGTATGTGGGGTAAAGAAATTCCCTCAGCAGCGATTCGGGGTGGTGCCTTTCCCGTCAACATAACCTGTTAGCGGAAGTCATGCCTTTTTAACCTATTGGCACGACGTCGGGCACGGATTGGATGTGAGGCGCGAGCTTATGTGCCATTCCCTGCACCGATTGGCTGATTGGCCTGTCCATCAGGCGAAGTAGAGGCGGGAGAAGGTGGCGACGGTTGATCAGGTTTGGTTGAGATTGCCCCACCCCCTTTCATCAAGCTGACTAACTTTGCAGCGTTGACTTGTCTGTTTGGTTTTACCCGTATATTTTAGAGTTCATTATATAGCTATAAAGGTTATAGCTGTAATTACCGACTTTAGCACAATAGTTACAGGAACTGAAACCGAAATCAGGTAAAAGGACAAAGAAGCTCTTCAAATAATTCGCTAATTTCTTTTAAATGTGTCGCTTGGGGCATTATATGAGGGCGTGATGTTGTGTTAGTGATCTGTCAAAATGTGTGAGTGCATCTTTCAATTCAGTTAACTTCATCACAAAACGTTTTTAAAAAAGTACATGTAGCCTTTTCCCCCCCCCCAAAGCCCATAATATACATCACTTTCGAATTGGGATGCTTTCGTAGGCTGATGTTTATTTATTGTATTATGTTTGTTTGTTATATTTGTTGTAACTTTAGACTTATGAGAATGTGCAGTGGTTGTAATGGGATGGGTGTGGCAACACAAGCATGGTGCTCGGCCATCTAGCGTAGACTAATGAATCAAGTGTACCAATTCAGTGGATTAAGGTGAATGTTATGGAGGAGATGCTGAAATAATCCACTTTTCTTTTGTGAAGTCATGGAAGTGTGAGTAATTTAAGAAATGTAGAAATAAAAGTGGAAGGTGAGTAGAGGTGAAAGTGGCCACCCATTGTTTCACCTTGAGTTGTGCTTGTGTGTCTCAGATCAATTTGCTTTCCCTTTTTCATCAAATTTTAATTTTACACATGAATCTGCATGGAGAGAGTTGAATAAATCTGATTTTCATGAATGTTTCAAATTGTATTCATGTTGGTGTTTGCTTTGTTGTAGTAGAATTGTTTCTGTGGCTTTGTTCCTTCAGAGTGTGGGTGTTACTGGCTTGGCCAGCATTTATTGCCCAGTTCCTCTTGCCCTTAAGAAGGAAGTAGTCAACTTTCCTGAGCTACTGCACTCTATGTTCTGTAGATAGACTTTAAATACCAATAGGGAGGGTGTTCCAGAATATTAAATCAGTAACACAAAGGAATGATATATTTTCAAATCAAAATGGTGAATGGCTTGGAGGAGAACTTGTAGATTGTGTAGCCATGAGTCTTGTCCTTCCAATTGGAAGTTGCTGTGATTTGGAAGATTTTATCCACGATACCTTGGTGCAGTGCATCTTGTAGATGGAATACACTTCTACTGAGTGCTGGCGGTGAAGGAGTGGATGTGGTGCCAGTTAAACTGGATGCTTTGTCCTGGATTATGGACAAAGAAACTGCAGATGCTGGAAGCCAAAGTAGACAGACAGGAGGCTGGAAGAACATAGAAAGCCAGGCAGCATCATGAGGTGGAGAAGTCGATGTTTCTGGTGTAACCCTTCTTCAGGACTGGGGTGGGTGTAGGGAGAGCAGCAGATAAAATGGGTGAAGCAGCTGGGTGGTGAAGTGGGGATAGGTGAAGACAGGTAGAGGGTACGATCTGGTTGATTTAATGGGAGGAATGAATCAGTTGATAGCAGGGAGGAGTGGAAGGGAGGGAGAGGGGATGGGAAGGGAGGTTCTGTGAAACTGGAAAACTCAATATTGAGTCCTCTGGGCTGTAGGCTGCCCAGGTGGAAGATGAGGTATTGCTCCTCCAATTTGCGGTGTGGTTCAGTTCATTGTGGCAATGAAGGAGGCCAAGGATGGTCATGTTGGAAAGGGGAGTTAAAATGGGCAGTGACTGGGAGGTCCGGTCAGATGATTGCATTGGTTCAGTGTCCTGCACCCAGGCTGAACTGAAGCAGTTCATTGACTTGGCCCACAACTTCCACTCCGCCCTCATTCACTTGGTCCCTCTCAGACACCTCCCTCCCCTTTCTTGACTTCTCCATTTCCATCTCCAGTGACAGTTTACTACAAACTCTCAGATTCCCATACTACCTGGACTACACCACCTTCTACTCAGTATCCTACAAGAATCCACCCCATTCTCCCAATTTCTCTGCCGCTTCTGCTCAGACAATGAGACATTCCACTCGCGAGCATCCCAACTATTTCAAACAGTGTGCTTTTCCTCCCTCTGTCTCCAGACAGCCTTCCACTGTACCACATCCATTCCACTGTTCTAAACGGCCTCCCCAGTGTAATAAAGACAGAGTACCCCTTACCCTCGCCTACCGCCCCACCATTCTCTGCATCCAACGCATCACCCTTAAACACTTCCACTGACTCAACATACACCTCATCACCAAGAACGTCAACCCCCCCCCCCCCCCCCCCAACTTTCTCTGCCTTCTGCAAGGAGTATTCCCTTTGACAGTCTTTGGTTTGTCCCACTCTCCCCACCAACCCCCCCCCATGAACCTTTGGTACCTTCCCCTGCAACCAGAAAAGATGCAAAACCTGCTGGTACACCACCCCCCTCACATTCTTACCCAAACAGTCCTTCCAGGTGAGACAAAGGTTTACCTGCCTCTCTTCCAACCTAGTTTACTGCATCGGGTGCTCCTGGGAAACCAAACGTAAGCTTAGGGAACAGTTTGCTGAGCATCTCAGCCAGGCCCACAGAGGCTGACTGGACCTCCCATTTTAATTCCCCTTCCAACTCCCTTTCTGACATGACCATCCTTGGCCTCCTTATTGCCACAATGAACCACACTGCAAATAGGAGGAACATCTTCTCATCTTATGCCTGGGCAGCCTACAGCCTGGAGGTCTCAACATTGAGTTTACCACTTTCACAGAACCTCCCTTCCCAGTCCCTCCCTCTCCCTGCCACCAACCAGATTCATTCCTCTCTTTGACCAACCAGGTCGTAACTTATACCTGTCTTCACCTGTCCCCACTTCAACCTGCCCTTGCCATTCCCTTTATCTGCAGCTCCCCCTACACCCACCCCCAGTCCTGAAGAAGGGTTGCACCCAAAATGTCAACTTCTCCACCTCTTGATGCTGCCTGGCTTGCTGTGTTCTTCCAACCTCTCCTCTCTACTTTGTCCTGGATTATGTCATATTTCTTGAATGTTGAAGCTGGGTTTATTCAGGCAAGTGGGAAGTATTAATCACCCTCCTGACTTCTGCCTTTGTAGATTGTGGATGTGATTTGGGGAGTCAGGAGGTGAGTTATTTGCAACAGGATTCCTGGCCCCTGATTTCCTCCTGTAACCATTTTACTTGTATGACTAGTCCCATTCAGTTTCTGGTGAATGTTAATTCCCAGGATGTTGTTAGTGGGGGAATTCACGAATGGTAATGCTGTTGAATGTCGAGGGACAATTGTCAGATTCCCTGTTGTTAGAGATGGTCATTGCTTGAAACTTGTCACATGAATGTTACTTGCCACTTTTTAGCACCAACCTGTAGATTGTCCAGGTTATGTTGTTTGCTGATGGATTGCTTCAATATTTATCTGAGACGTCACAAATAGCACTGATCATTGTGCAAACATCTCTACTTCTGAATTTATGATGGAAGAAAGGTAATTGAAGCAGCTGGGTATTTTTCAGACTGAGGATACTACTTCTACAGTGATGTCCAGAGGTGTGCTCACTGACCTTCAACAGGATTATCATTGTTTGTACTAGGTATGGCTCTAACCAGTAGAGTTTTCTTTTGACTTCTCTTATGCCTTGTGATTTAGTTTGTTTTACCTCTTATTTAAAAAAATTGCCTTGCATAGCTTGATGATATCCCATTGTTCTAGTTGAAACTTAAAGTTAGTATTTAGGAAAACCACAAGGATGAATTAGTAGGATTGTATTATATCCTTCCCATATAATCTTCATACTAAGAAAGCAGGTGCCCACTGTAGCATTTGGGAAGGTTGCAACTATAGGTTATTCAGTGCTGCTCCAACATGTTGAATTAATTTTCTGATGCTGATTGATGGGTGAATGTTACCCTGGGTGTTCTGTTTGATTCATGACAGTCATTGAACCACTTGTGTGCAACTATTAACAAGCAGTTCTGAAGTGATTTTTTTGGCAGAGGTGTAATGCAGGCCTTCAGTCAATTTCAATCTGAGAAGAGGAATAGTAGGAGTAGTGAAAGAGGAAGCAAGAACCAAACAAATAAGGCATTGTGTATGTAGAGGTTAAGGTTACAACTGAGTAGTCTATAATGTAATGTGTGGTGGAATAGTAACTAGCATTTTAAAACACAATTGCTCATGATTGCAGCTGTTAAAAGGATAGAGGGGTAGTGGTGCTGCTGCTTGTAACTCTTGAAGTATGTCTCATACCATGACTAAATGTACTCAAAATGGCACTCTTGGTTTTTCCCAAAATTATTGTTACACTTATTATGTCGAGTGTCATGTTGTTCTGCCTTGTGGTGGGAAGTGTGTGAGCAGCATAAAAGGCGGAAATACACTGGACTTGAGGATCTTAACCCTTCTGTGCCACATGGAATCCTAGGCTGCATTTTGTCCAGATGTTTCATCAACTGAATTGTACTTATTATTTATTAAATCATATATCACTCAAATAGTGAAAAGTGACTTGTCACCATAACCCGTTACCATTTTGAGTTTCAAAAAAGAATAAAAACAAATTACATCGATAGAATTAATCTTTTATATAAGGAGTCTTCAAACACAGCTCCAGTGTTTCTGCAAGATGTCCTGGGCCTCTGAGTCTCTGTGTTTCGTGTTTACTGCAGCTAGGATTCCTTGCTCCCGGCACTATCTCCACCACAGCAACCCGCTGCTAAGAGCCCACTACTCTGGGCAACACCACTGCTGAAGATATGACCTGTTGAGTCCATGCTTCTGGCCTACTGCAGCCAGGAGTCCTTACATCAGGCACTGCTGCCAGTGCAATCGAAGACCCGTCAAACTCATACTCCAGGTCTACTGTATCACCGTCACTGCCAAGTCTATGCTCTGGGCCTCACACAGCTAGGAATCCTTGCTCCAGGTTCTGCCACTGCTCTGGCTTCCATGTGACATCAGAAGATGAAGAAAAGGGGAGAGAGAAGGATGCAGATGGGCTCAGGAGCCCAAACACTACCACTGCTGTCATCTTGGAGACATTGTACTATTTACACGATTTCTGCTCAATTTAAGAGTACTCCAGGCATACTCGTACTTAAATAGATACAAAATGCATATCAAGCTGTGAAAGGTGTATAATTATGTAAAATAACTAGTTTCTGCTTGTATAGGGTCACTTGTAAAGACAACTTTTTTTTTAACTTGTGAAACTCACTGATAACTAAAGCACTGACCACTGCTTTTCAGCGAGAATTCATTTTTGCAAGAATTTAAGGCATAGAAACAACCCACTTGGCTCAATTTATCTGTATTATATAAGGCACTTCACACTCTACTTTATCTAACACTAAGGCTATGCTCTTCTCTTTCTTTCACCTTTCATATACCTGTCTAGCTTTTCCTTGAATGCATTTATGCTGTTTAGCACAATTGGCCCCTATGGTAGCAAACTTCAGATTCTAATCACTCTTGGAAAAATGTTTCTTTTGCATTAGACACACGTGAATAACTTAGCTCTAGATTAATCCGTCCTCCTGTTTAGCTTTGTGTGGTTGGTGTATAGTTCTACAGGTGGATTGTTTCCAGTTGGTTCAGACAAGTCTTTTAATGTTCAAGTGTGTCTGAATGACAAGAGACTCCTTCTGAACCATTACCTCTCTTGGCCTAATAAAACTACAGTACTGGAGAAGCAAGGTGGGCCTGGCAGCATCTGTGGTGAGCACATCTATCCCCATCCTCAATGATTAAGAGCCTAACACATCAGTGAAAACTTTAAGGCAGAAGCATTGTAGCAGTCTTCAGCCTGAAGTGTTGAATGGATGACCCATTGCAGCCTTCTCCACTAGTTCCCAGCATCAAACATGCCAGTCCTCAGCCAATTCAGTTCACTCCATGTGATATCAAATTAATTGGAGACACTGGATAGTACAAAGGCTGTGGCCCCTGTTGATATTTCTGCAATAGGCTTTAAGACTTGTTCTCCAGAACTCGCTGCTCCCTACGCCAGTATAGTTACAACATTGGCATCTAACCAACATGGTGGAAAATTGCCCAGGTATGTCAAATCCAACTGAGCAAAATACTGCCCCATCAGTCTATTTTTGATGATCCAATGAATTGATGAAAGGTGTCCATCAGCAGTGCTATCAAGCAGCACCTGCTCACTGAAGTCATGTTTTGGTTCTGCCAGCTACTAACCTCATTACAGACTTGGTTCAAACATGGACAAAAGAGCTGAATTCCAAAGGTGAGGCAAGAATGACAGCCTTTGCCATCAAGGCCACTTTTGACTGCATGTGGCATCAAAGAGCCTTAGCAAAACTTGAATCATTGAGTATTGGGGCAAACTCTCTCTGCTGGTTGGGGTTGTACCTAGCATGTAAGATGATGGTTATGGTTGTTTTGTATGTTACTCATTTCTGCTCCAGGGCAGGAGTTATTTTGGTCAATCTGCTTGGACAGATGTGACACACTTGGGCATGTGGGATTTGAATTCCTACCTCCTGGGTCAGAGATAGGGATGTTAACACTGCACCACAAGAATTGAACTTCCCTCATGCATCCGTCTTTCTCTCCTTTTCTCCTTTCTTCTGCTGATGTTGTGGGCAAGCCAGAACAGTGCTTGGTGGGTTATTGGTTACAGTAGTGGTGGAACCCAGAGTGAAGACTCATGGCAGCAACAGGCCCAACTATTTTCAGCTGCTTCATCAAATACCTTTTTGTCAGTCATGGAGTCAGAAGCAGGGATGTTCGCCGATGATTGCTGAGGATTGCACATGTACGACCCTTCATACCGAAGTAGTCTTGTTCAAGTGCAACATGATCTAGATACTAGTCAGGCTGGGGCTGACGCGGGGCAAGTCACATTTGTGTCTCTCAAGTGCCTGGCAAGCAAACAATCTAATCGCTGCCTCTTGATATTTCAGTAATGTTACTGTCACTGAATTCCCCCATTCTCCATATCCTTGGGGTTACCATTTGACCAGAAACTCAACAACTTGCAACCAAAGCAGTTCAGAGGCTAGGAATGCAGTGGTGAGTAACTCTCTCCTGCCCACCCCCACCCCCACCCCCAAACCTATGTATCATGTACAAGACACAAGTCAGGAGTGTGATTGAGTACTTCCCACTTGCCTGGTTAGGTACAGCTCCAACAACTCAAGAAACTTGGCTTCATCCAGGACAGCAACCTGAATAGGCACCACATCTACAAACATCCACACTCTCTATGCTCAGCAGCATAAGTGTCTACTGTCTACAAAAAATAATTATAAATTTCCCAAAGATCCTTATCTGTACCTTCCATCTAGAAGGGCAAAGACAACAGATACATGGGAATACCAACACCTGCAAGTTCACTTCCAAGCCACTCGCCATCCTGACTTGAAAATATGTTGCTGTCCCTTCTCTCTTGCTGGTTCAAAATTCTAGAATTATTTCCCTAATACCATTGTGGGTCAACCAATAGCACATGGATTTTAGTGGTTCAAGAAGGCAGCTCACCATCACCTTGAGCAACTAGGAGCACGCACAAAGAAAGCTGACCAGCTAGCAATGCCCACTTTCCATGATGTGGGAAGAAGGAAAATCTCAGGAAAGTTTGCTGATTCTCAAGCCCCACTAACCAGTGTTTTAACACAAGTTAATGATTGAATCAAAGCACATAAAGTCCCAATTTACCTGTCTGATGGACACATTTTATAGAATTTTTTACAGCATCCCTACAGTATGGGAACAGGCCATTTGGCCCTACCTAGCTGATGGACTAGGGTGAACAGAAAACACTGACCAGATTCTTGTACTTAACAAGATTGGCAGTTTACTTATTTGTAATAAATCACAGCTATAAACAATCAACCTATTATTCTAATTAAAATCACATTCCCATTCTTAAAAAAAATCTGCACACCTATAGTCAGACAGGATAAATTAGTGGAGGAAAAGTAACTGGGGGACTGCAGTTCAATGGCACTAGTCTACAAGCAAAGATACTCATTTCCTTCTTTTAACCATCTCTTTTGAAGTCCCTTTTTCCAGATTTTCTGTTCTTTGCCAGAGATACAAGATGTATAAGCTGTTGCCTCTAACTAGTGTACATCAAATAAACAGAACGACCGATGTCTTTGATCCCAAAACAAAAAATGCTAGAGAAATACAAAGGTCTGGCAACATCTGTAGAGATGTAGGGTCACTGGACTCAGTATAATTCTGCTTTTCTATCTATAAATGCTGCCAGACAAGTATTTTTTGTTTCAGCTTACAGAAAATGGTGGAAGAGAATAAATGACTGCCTTAAGACCTGAGTGTGATATCGAGCAAGCCTGTTGCTTCCAATCTGGAAAATCTTCTCCCATTGCCACATTTGATTTACATAGGTTCTGAGACAGCTCAACAGCTTATCGGAGTTGTTGTCAGGCTTGTGACCTTTTTGATTTGTGCAGTTGTATCCATTTAGAATGCCAGTCCACACTCTATTTCCAGCTGAATCTCACGTTGAAGATTCACATCCAGTTTTCTGTCTAAATCTTACCTCTCCCACTCAATGAGTTTTAGTAACTTTTGGAAAGTGAAGCAATTACTTCGATAGTCATTGATTTTAAAACAATAATTTTCCTATTTTAGACCACAATCAAAAATACAGAAAAATAAAGATGTGGACTTGAGTCCAAAATGACTCTTTGGAAGAAAAGTCATAATGAACTCAATAGTAACTCTGCTTCTGTGTCTGCAGATGTATCAATATCTGAGTTTCTCCACTTTTATTTCGGTCTGCTGTACCTGTCTACCTTTTTTTAATTGACTGTTCATTTTTTCAGATGAAATTACAACTGATGCAAAACCAATTTTCCTTGTCTCCGTCCTGAAGCCTGGATGTAGTATTTATTATACTTTTTGATTACTAATTTTTTTGCTTTGTTAACACAACCAAATATTAAAGTTTGTAGATGATGTTGATAATGTGTAAATTGTGTGAATGGGAGTATGAAATTTGAAGAATTATTGGTAGTTTGAGAGGTATCAACATTTCTAGTTTTGCTAGGGTTATTCCATAGCAATCTCCTATTTCTCATTATCTTTTGCCCTTTTGTGTAACATTTAAAAACAAAACTGATAGAACTGTTGTCACTTATTTTGATTTATGGGAGTAAAGGTTGAAAGGTCTCCAGACCTGGTAGTCTGCATCCTTGGGTTCTGATTAAAGTGATTGCAGAGATAGAAAATGCATTGGTGGTACTCCTAACTAACATATTCTCCAACTTCTGGAATAATCTCAGCAAATTATAAATGCCACATTTGTAACACCACCCTTCAAGAAAAGAGGGAAGCAAAGTAGGATAATGGGCTATCTAACCTAACATCTATTATTGAGCAAATGGCATATCCCATACTCTTCCATGACTTTCAAGCCAGAAGACGACTATGGCTCGCTGAAAAGTACAGGAAGGCATGCCAGGGTTAGCAACTTGATGAATTTCACATAAGCAATTTCATAATCAACAGATTAGCTCTAAGCTGTGTAATTCTGCTGCATCCTGAATGGTGGTGGACGAGTAAACTAATTGTAGATGCTGTAAAGAGCTTTGAACCATGACACAATTGTAGCCATGGCACTAACAACTTGTGCAACAGAACTTGCCATGTCTCTAGCCAAACTGTCCAGCACAGCTACAATATTGGTCTCTACCAGACAATGTGGAAATTTGCTCAGCTACGCCCTGATCACACACATCAGGACACATCCGACCCAGCCCCATCTGTCTGCTCTTGGTCATCAGTAAAGTGATGGAAGATGTCATCCATGCTTTCAACAGCATTTGTTTTGTAATAACCTGTTCATTGAGTTCCACCATGATCACTTGGCTTCTGACCTTGTTACAACCTTGGTTTAAAAATTGACGAAAGAGCTGAATTCCAGAGATGATGTGAGAGTGACTGCTCTTGATGTTAATGATGCATTTTTACCATAGAAACCTGGAATCATAAGGTCAGAAGGGGCAATGTTCATTGTGAGCAGTTAATGTTCAGCATCATTCACAACTCCTTGTAGCAGTCTGTCAATGCTACAAGACCCACCATAGTATCCCAGGTTTGGTCAAACGAGTAGCAAGTAATATTCGTGCCACAAGTGCCAGGCAATGACTATTTCCAACAAGAGAATCCAACTGTTGCTCCTTGACCTTCAGTGGTATTACTGGCACTGCATCCCCAAGTATCTATATCTTGGACTTACTATTGACCAGAAATTGATCTGGTCTGCCAAATAAATACTCTAGCTACTACAGCAGGTCAGAGGCTAGGAATCCTACAGAGAATAAGTCATCACCTGACTCCCAAAGTTTGTCCACAATCTGTAAGATACAAGTCAGGAGTGTGATGGATTAATCTCTACCTGCCTGGATGAGTTCAGTTACAAGAAAACTGAAAAAGCTTCAGGCTATCCATGCCAAAGCAGTCTGCTTGTTTAACATCGGGTCCACAAACATTGACTTCCTTGTTCACTGATGCTTAGTAATAACGATATGCATTATCTATCATATAGTCTTCATCTTAAGACAGCATCTTCCACCTGGTAACCACTACCATATAGAAGGACTGGGCAGCAGCTACGAGGGAATACCACAACCTTCAAGTTTCTCTTTACATACTGTCAAACTTGAAATAAGGTTCCTCTCTTCCTATGTCACTGGATTAGAACCCTTGAATTCCATCTGTAATGGCATTGTGGATGTATCTTAAAAATGGTGATGATGGACTGCACCAATTTAAGGGCACATCCATGACCATTTTGAGGGCACAAAGGGAATGGAAGTAAATGCTGGCTGGCTCAATGAATAATGCCCTGTCCTTTCAATGTATTTTTAAAAATTGATCTGTAAATCCCCAAATCTCTGACTAGATTCTAATGCAAAGTTTCCTACTCAGGTTCAGCCCTGAGCTTTTCGCTTCATTGGGGTAGCATGCTGAAAATCAAACCCCACTATTTATGAAATCATGAAAGTTTTTAAAGATTTTGGAAATAACTCTGATTTCCTCTATTTACCTGTCTTTGAGTCCGGTTGATTAGGCTTGTATCAAATTTCTGAACTTAACAAGAATTGCAATTTTGTTAAAATAGACTGTGTAGCTGCAGGTGAACAGTTTATGAACTGTCAGCATATAATGCCCCCCCCCCAAAAAAAAAATAATGTAGGAATTCCTATCTTTGTTTTGCGTCACCTTTACTTCATTGTCATCCCTCTCATTTCCTTTTCTTATATAACCACCTATAAACCTCTGTTTATTTTGCTTTCCAAGTCTGGACTTTAATGCATCCCTGTTGCTTCTGTTGCTTAAGCCCCCTCAAGCTCTGATTCTCTCCTAAAGTTGTCTCAGCCCTTTTTTCCTTAAGACACTTCTATTTGACTAGGCTATTGATCACCACCTATCCTTCCTATATATCTGCTTATGTGGTTTAGTACAAATGTGTTGGAAGATTCTATCGTATGAAGGTTCGTTATAATATTGAATTTGGCTTCTAAGATGGGAAAACACGTGGCTTGATTTTTTTTTTGTTTTTGGTAATGGAGAGAGTATATTCTTAGTTTCATTTCACATTTGTTGCAGAGTTGTGTGTAGTGTCTGGAGATTTGTTTGCATGCATTTTAATGAGATCTTTAAAGCCCTTGAGCTGAACAGTTCAGTGCATCAGCAGAGAAGCAATGGAAAGAAGTTTTAAAAATGCAGTTGCCTAGGGACAGGAGTCTAGTGAGACAAAGTGAAGCTTCAAAGAGAAGAGGTCGTTCATAGCAGATATGCTGTTCTCAGTAATCCATACAATTGGGGCGAGGCAAACAAAAAACCAAAGCTCCTTTTTTAAGTTCCAGAAACACAGCCTGTGAAGATATTGGAGGAAGGATATGAGTTAGTTCAAGCAACCATGTCAGCCACTATGAGCCAAGTTTGTACCTTAAGGTGAAGGTAGAAAATAGCATCAAATGAATACATCAGTTTGCTTAAAAGGTAACTGTGAAAGCTTTCTCAGCCGAACAAGAAGTTTAAGATGGATGACAGTTCACTGAGGTGCCTGTAGAATTGAATGGAATCAGATTCTTTCTGATACTTGAAACACATCTGTTTCAAATGTGTCTTGTATTGTTAACATTAGTTTTGTTTTCTTTAGTTTGTTGAAAGTGCTTTGACAGCCTTGTGAATATTGTCAGGTGACTTAGGTGCTAAGAAAAAGTAAAGCTTACGATCCGTCAAGCTTCATTTTGGGATCTGACTTGTCCGTTACTAGCATCAGTTGGATCATCACAATCCTCACTGAAGCCTGTGAACACAGAATACAGTACTTGGCTGTGATACTAAGGAAGTGACTTATTATTGTAGTGATTTCCTTTTTAGAAAAGCTGTAAAGTTCCCACCTGCTTGCTGAAGTTGTTAAAAGTTGTAAGGTGCCATCTAAAGAAGAGTAAGATGTTCTTTTGGCCAAAGCCTTTAATTCAGATTAGCCACCTATCCTGTTTGTAATCTTGCTATACATAAAATCTGATTTTTTTTTTAACTTGCAAAATAACAGTTGGTGTTAATTTGTATATTAAATTGTATTTATTAGATATATTCAAGTATTGGACATGAACTGGAGTTGCACTTCTAGCAGATTGAAACAATGATTTTTGGGTTTTCAGTGCATGTTTTTAATGTAAAAATAATGATTAAATAAAAACCCATTCTGTTCTTGTCTGATGTTAAATGTGCTGTCCAGCAGTGATGAGAGGATATTCACGAAGGAGTAACTGTTTGTGCATTAACTAATGGAAGAAATGTGAAGGTGCTTTTCTTGTTTATTGGATTTGTGTTCATTTGGCAATGTAAATCAATTTAGAGCTGATTGTCCAGCCCTCCTTTGGAAATGGTATTTCTTCAATGTGCTAATTTTCCCTTTGCCTCATGTTCCTTTTCTGCTCCAATTTTTTATGTAGAAGTTGCCTAGGTGAGCTGTTGCTAATTACCATGAATTAGAAGAATAACTCGTTATTCCATATCTTAGCTATGCTTTTTTCAAAAAAAACATTAAGGCCATATTTTAGCTCAGCATCAACCTGATGCAGAGGAGTTCAGTAATATCTCTTAACAGGTTGAGAAAAATATTTCCAAATGCATTTTTGTGTAGTTATTGTCTTGAAAGCTTACCTTCGCCACCACCACAGTTAACCTAAATCTGTGCCTGCAAGTACTGATGTCCTATCTCAGTTTAGAATAATATCATGTTCATGTAATCAATAATCATTTAATATATTGATAGCTTCCTTTCCTATTGCTAGTCCACATTCTAAAACTATAGTGCTAGAATTTATTCTAATCTATCCTTTATCTTTTTCCTTTGAGGTTTCAGAGAATATCAATTATAATGTAACTGTATCAGTTTTCGAGGTACAGTAATGAAAAGTCTACACAGTAAACTGACCTAAAGTTCAGTCAGGTGCAACACTGTTAGAGGAATGCAGAACAGACTACATAACCAGATTATTGATCTAATTGTGTATCCAATGCTTTAAACAGAACAGTACAGAATTTGTTTATTCTATTGCTTCTACCTTGACATTTTAACAGAGAATCTACAAGGTGCCATGCAAGATTATTGCGGAAAGTAGAAACTCTTGGTGTGGTGGGAGAAAGTGAGGACTGCAGATGCTCGATAGCAGAATCAAAAGTGTGATACTGAAATAGCACAGCCAGCTAGGCAGCATCCGAGGAGGAGGTGTAGTCCAGGTAGCTGTGGGAATCTACCCGGTTCAACCCCCCCCCCCCCCCCCGAAGTCCAGGAACTCCCCACATATGTTCAGGAGACCACGCATGTCTCCCCCCCCCCCCCCCCCCCCCCCCAATAACTTTTGTTTCCCTGGCCCCCAATGTCTCACCTTTACCATGGACATCCAGACCCTATACACATCTATCCACCATGACGAAGGCCTCCAAGCCCTCCATTTCTTCCTCTCCTGTCATCCCCACCAGTACCGTTACACTGTCACTCATTCATTTTGCTGAACTGGTCCTCCCCCCTCAGTAATTTCTCCTTTGAATCCTCCCACTTCCTCCAGCCCAAAGGGATAGCCATGGGCAACTGCATGGGCCCCAGCTATGCCTATTTGTTTGTTGGGTACTTGGAACAGTCCATCTTCTGTAGCTACACTGGCACCATTCCCCACATTTTACATGGCTACATTGACTGTATCAGCACTACGTTGTGCTCCGGTGAAGAGGTTGAACAGTTCATCAACTTCACAAACGTGTTCCACTTTTATGTTAAGTTCATGTGGATCATCTCGGACGCCTGCCTTCCCTTCCTGGACCTCTCCATCTCTATCAATGGTGACCGACTTGACCTCTACAAACCTACCGACTCCCACAGCTACCTTGATTAGAACACTTCCCACCGTGCCTCCTGTAAAATGCTATCCCTTGATCCCAATTCTCCCACCTCTGCCACGTTAGCTCCCAGAAGGACCAATTCTACCACAGAACGTACCAGATGGCCTCCTGTTTCAAAGACCGCAATTTCCCCTCCCACAGTCTGTCTTCCAGCGCATTTCCTTCCCTTCCAGCTCCTCTGCCCTCAAACCCTACCCTACCAATCACAAGGACAGAACCCACTTACCTCCGGATACATTGCATCATCATTCACTGCTATTTTCGCCACCTACAAACAGACCCACAACCAAAGATATATTTCCCCTCCCCGTCCCTATCCACAGTCTGTAAAGCCCATTCCCTCTGCAGATCTGACAAGACTGTCACAACTCACAATTCCCATTCCCTGGCACCTTGTCCTGCCACCGCAATAATTGTAAAATCTGCACCCACACCCCCCTCCCCCTTACCTCTATCCAAGGTCCCAAAAGAGCCTTCCACATTCATCAGAGATTTACCTGCACTTCCACACGCCATTTACTGTATCCATTGCTCTTGATGTGGACCTCTCTACTTTTGTGAAGACAGGACGCATACTTGTGGAATGCTTCAGAGAACATCTCTGGGACACCTGCACCAACCAACCCCACTGCCCTGTGGGTGAACGTTTTAACTCTCCCTCCCACTCCCCCTAAGGACATTGTAGATCCTGGACCACCTCCATTGCCAAACTCTTATCTCCTGGCGCCTGAATAAAGATCACCTTATCTTCGGTGTTGGGACTGTCCAACCACACAGGATCAATTTGGATTTCACCAGTTTCCTCACTTCCCCTCCCTCCATCTTATCCCAGCTCCAACCTTCCAACTTGACACCACCTTCTTAAACTGTCCATCATCTTTCCCATCTATCTGCTCCACCCTTTTTCTCTGACCTATCACCTTCATCCCCACCTTCATCTACCTATTGCATTCTCAGCTACCTGCCCCACCTCCCTCCTGTTTATCTCTCAATCTCCTTGACCCAAAAACCTCATTCCTGATGAAGAGCTATGCTCAAAATATATATTCTCCTGCTCCTTGGATGCTGCCTGACTGGCTGTGCTTTTCCGGTACAACCCTCTTGACTTTTGGTGTTGTGGCCACCTTACTTGCATAGAAGATTGGCTGGAAGAAAGAATGTGCATGGATAAGTTTTTGTGGTAGAGTTCTCAATATTTTATGATTTTTATCATTGAATTGGATGAGGGAACAAAAGTACGGTGGCTGAATTTACAGATGACCAAGACTGGAAAGAATGTTGTGAAGGGGGCATGAGGATGCAGACAGATATGGACTCAGCAAGTGTGCAAGCATCTGGCAGATTGATGTAATATGTTAAGTTCAATTTTTTTGGCAGGACACTGACAAATTACTAAATGGAAAACAAGTGCAGAATTGAGTTATGAAGGGATTGTAGTATAATGCATGAGACAAAAAGTTACTGTGCAGATACAGAATATAGCTGAAAATGTGTTGCTGGTTAAAGCGCAGCAGTTCAGGCAGCATCCAAGGAACAGGAAATTCGACGTTTTGGGCAAAAGCCCTTCACGATGAAGGGCTTTTACCCGAAACGTCGAATTTCCTGTTCCTTGGATGCTGCCTGACCTGCTGCGCTTTAACCAGCAACACATTTTCAGCTCTGATCTTCAGCATCTGCAGACCTCACCTTTTTACTCGAAGATACAGAATATAGTTGAGAAACATAGCCTGCTTCTGCTCCCAGTTTCTATCAGTCTTGTGAGCCCGCTTTGCCATTCAATATGACCACAGCTAATCCATTCAACTCACCAATTTGTTCCCACTCTTTCTTCCCATACCCTTTTTGATTCCTTTAACCTTCGGAACTTATACACACTTTTTTTTCCAACATTTTGTTCTGTTGCGTAGAGTTCATTTTGTCGTTTTGCTTGTAAAAGGCACTTTCTACAATAATGGGAGTTGCTATTAAATTATTGTGGCAGAAATAAACTTTCTGCCAATCTAAAAATTAGTACAGTACTGAACCTTTCAGTGTGACAGTTTTCTGATGATCTTATGACTGGGTACACATCTTCAAATGTATTGGTAATCTCTCACTGACTCAAAATGTAGAAACAAATGACAATGTCTGTCAATGTGCTCTCCTAAACAACTTAATATCACATATCCACCCACAAGCATTTATGTTCAAGGCCATTGAGTTTCCTCTAAAATTGGAATAAATATGGTTCTGTTCGCTGAGCTGGGAGTTTTTGTTGCAAACGTTTCGTCCCCTTTCTAGGTGACATCTTCATGCTGGCGGAATCAGCACAGAAGCGCTTCACAGGAGGCTCCCAAGCACTGAAGATTTCACCTAGAAAGGGGACGAAACGTTTGCATCAAAAACTCCCAGCTCGGCGAACAGAACCACAACAACGAGCACCCAAGCTACAAATCTTCTCACAAACTTTGGAATAAATATGATTTGCTGTATCATTTTGTTTTCTCTCATTTGACTTTAATTTCCTAAGGTTTGAGGTCTCATCCTTTCTTATTTGATGGTCTCTTATATTGTAAAGAGCGTTTGTTTTGGACTATGAAATAAAATATAGAAAAAGAAATAGGGTAACAAAGAAAATGTACTTTTAAGGCTAGTACTGGAACTCTGAGTTATATCTACAGTGTCGCCTTATTTAAGCAGTAGGAGAGGGTGCTAGACACATCATCTGTAGGTATATGAGACAGTGATAAACAGATTGGTTTTGCAATTAACCAGTTGAGAATTCAAGAGAACAACTTTATTGTTTCCCATGAAAGTGGCAACAACCTTTGTAGGTGGGCAATAAGGCAAGCTTCTAGCCTCCGAACAGGACACATCAAAATCTCTATTTTTAATTTCTTCTGTGTTGAAGTAACAGAACATCTCCTGGTAGCTGTTTTCACTTTCCAAATTTTTGTTAACCAAGCTCTTTGCAGTTGTTTGTTGAAAGGAAAAAGAAAATAACTCTTCAGCGATAATTGGAGGGAAAAATTTTCAAGTAATAGTGAATGAAAGACCACGTCAGTGTGCAACCTCATGTCTTCAGCAGAGAACTGAAAAAGGAAAAGGGAGGAACCAAAGAAAGCAATTCACTTCTGTGGTCAGATTTGTGTTCCAGAACTGTTTCTCCCTTTTATTCCATCCTTAATATCATTTGTCTGTTTTGTAAATGTAGGAACTTTCCAAAAGGTTGGTTTGTAGATTACAGTTATAGATTAGACATTCCTGTTTCTTTCATTGTAATAAGAAAACTTCAATCAATAAATTGTTATTTTCTTAATGAAAAATCTGGAATGCAAATTTTCTTGAATGGAGTTAGATAAGTAAAATTGGTGTGTTAAATCAGATTTTCATCTTTTTATGACTCTGGGGATAGTGAGGTTTGATTTCCAACGTGCTACCCCTGGAGATTGTGGAATTGAAGTTCACTTTATCATCCAATTTTCCACTTCCTTTGTTGTTTTTCTTATTCCCAGCATATTTTATGTACAGCTCTGGTCTGCCTACTCTTGCACACTGAAGTGTAAGGTTGCAGTCTTACATTTTCTTGCACATAAATGTAATAGAAGGCAAATTAACTTCTGGGTTCATTTCCTGCTCCTTCTCGTTCTTATTATCTTTGGTTGAAAGTTCTATTATCTAACTATGCTATTTGGTTTATGTTCTAGTTTTGGTATTCTTAGCCATGGTGTCTTGAATTTTGAGTCTTGCCCTACCACTTGATTTATTAATCCCTTTAGACTGTAAACTGCTTGACACTACTTTTAGTGCACTCTTGTCTTCAATCTAAATCTCGACTGTTTGAAATCCAAGAAGAAAATGACATCGACCTTGCTTGTGGAATTTCAGCATATAGATGATGTCATCTCAGCTTTCTTGGAAGAAAATCTTGAAGCCCCTCAAAATCTTTACAGAAACATACCGAAGAATTGGTCTCCACCTCCAATCTCAAGACTCTAGTACTTAACCAGTTTGTCCTTGGGCAAGTCCTGGTCCTCCCCTCCATTTAAGATCAATGGAGAAATCCTCCCAAATGTGAAATATTTTCCCTATCTGGGAGTCACCTCTCACCTAAAGGCTGACATTTCGATGTGGAGATCCAACACCTCACGTATTCTGCAAATGGCACATTTAGGTGCCTAAGGGCCCACTCTTAGACTGTCATGTTCATGTAGCTTCCAAGAACCTTGGGCGCAAGGCTGTCTAACTAACATCAGCATCCTTGAAGGAGCCACTAGCACCATTGTAAAGGTCATGATTGTCCAAAACTAAATCTGCTGGACCAGCTGTGAACTTGGGATATCTGAATTCTGACTACCAAAGCAAATCATCTTCACCAAGCTTCAGGTACGCAAACAAGACACCAGACTTTCAAAAATTCTGAAGGTTTCCCTCAAATGCTGCATAGATGTCAACATGTGGGAAATTTCTGTTCAGAAGAAACATGTTTGAAAGAACCTTGTATATGAAGCGTCACTGGTTAGCAAGAGTACAAAAAAGGCCTGGAGAAAGGAATGCTAGTGATGTCAAGGCCATAGGACCAGTTCCACCTTCTGGAAACAGCTGTTTCCAGATTTAGTTGGAGATGCAGTTCTAGGATTGGGCTCATTGTCCCATAGAACATATGACCACTGGCACAAAATTTTACTAGGTGAACAACCAAGCTCATTAGCAAATGATTGTGGGCCACTTATTTTTTTTCTTCCTTTCCACCAGTGGTCCATTTTATATCTTTGTACAAATGGGTTTACTTCAACTGAACAGGCACTCAGTGGGCAGATTGTGTGTGTCATTCATTTGTCTGTCTTTATGTATAATTCAGCAATGGAGTGATAGTTTATAAAGAGGCCTATCATTTTGTATAAAAATTTGCAGATGACAAGTTGTCGGTTCCAAGTTTTTCTGGTTTGTTAAATTGCTTTAATAGAAATTGTCACACTTTTTTGTATTCTGAAAGGAACCTTCTAAAGAGAAATTGCTGCATTTATGCCAAAATATTGCATTGGCTTCCTGGCCATCCAAGACATTGGATACTGAAGCAGTCAGTGTTCAGGTGCAGCGATCTAGATGATATCGAGGCTTGGCCTTACGAGTGGGGGCACATAACATTTGCATCATATAAATGCCAGGCAATTAACATCTTCAATAAGAGACCATCTGACCATTGTCCTTTTGGCATTTAATGGTTTTGTTACTATCGCTGAATCCCACTATCAGCATACTGGGGGTTGCCCTTTTGACTACAAACTCAACTGGACTCTCCCCTTAAAGACGGTGGCTACAAAATCAGGTCAGAGGCTAGGAGTACTGCGGTGGGTGACTGTCTCCACCTGACTCCTCAAAACGCATCCATTACTTACAAGGCACAAATTAGGAGTATGATGATGTTCCTCACTTGTCTGGATGGATGCAGCTCCAACAATACTCAAAGCTTATCACCAGGATAAAGCAGCACTTGATTGGCACTGCATCCACTCCCTCCATTGACATTCAGTAGCAGCAGTGTATGTTAGCTACAAGAAGCACTGAAGAAATTTCCCAAAGATCCTTAGTACGTTCCAAGCCCCATTACCACTTTCATTAGAAGGACGCAGGCAGCAGATACATGGGAACACCATCACCTTCAAGCTAAAACCTAAACTCCAGTTTTCAGACTGGTTGCATGTTTAATTAACTTGTAGATATTATCAATGTCTGCTAATTATGTCATTAGAAACTTGGAAACAGAAGCAGGAATTGGATAATTAGTATGCAGGTACAACAGGTAATATGGAAAGTAATTGGAATTTTTTTAGCATTTATATACTCTTCGTAATAAAAGTAGGAAAGTGTTGCCCCAAGTGTATAGTCTTGCTAATGCCTCATACAGAATGTTCCAGACACAATGTTTTGGTCCCCTTACTCAAGGAATATAGTTGTTTTGAAGGCAATCCAGAGGAGGTTCACCTAGATATGATTCCAGAGATTAGGGGTTTGACTTGTGAAAGATTGAACAGTTTAGGTCTACACTGGCTGGAGTTTAGAAGAAGGAGAGATGTAATCGAGGTATATCAGATGCTAAATGGGATTGACAAAATAAACATAGAAAGGATGGCTGGCTAGAAATGAAAGGGTATTTTGCAAGAGGGATAGCAGATTTAAAACATGAGAAATTCACTTCTCTTAAAGGGTTGTGAATCTGTGGACTTCACTACCCAGGTTGTGAAGAATGCTGGGACATTGAGTAAATTTGAGGAGAGAGCCAGATTTTTACTTGGAGATGGGTCATGGAGATCGAGCAAGAAAGTGGAGTTGAGACTGAGATGAGATCAGCTATGATGGCAGAGCAGGCTTGGGGTTGAATTGACTACTCCTAGTTCTGTTCTTGTGGTTTTGTGCTGTTGTTTGCCCTATTAAGCCTGCTTCACCACTCAATATGGTCATGTCTGTTATAATGCTTGACTTTTTTCTCCTTTCTTTTCTTTCTTTTCTTTTCTTTCTTTCTTTCTTTTCTTCTCTCTTTTCTTTTCTTTCCTTTTCTTTCTTTCTTTCTTTCTTTCTTTCCTTTCTTTCTTTCTTTCTTTCTTTCTTTCTTTCTTTCTTTCTTTCTTTCTTTCCTTTCTTTTCTTTCTTTCTTTCTTTCTTTCTTTCTTTCTTTCTTTCTTTCTTTCTTTCTTTCTTTCTTTCTTTCTTTCTTTCTTTCTTTCTTTCTTTCTTTCTTTCTTTCTTTCTTTCTCTCTCTCTCTCTCTCTCTCTCTCTCTCTCTCTCTTCTCTCTCTCTCTCTCTCTCTCTCTCTCTCTCCCCCATACCCCTAATATCTTCTATCTATACAAATGTGTCTAAGTATTTCTTAAATACCACTGACTTGTGCTTCAGCTATTCAGGGAACTGGAGACACCACTCCTGGAGTACCGTGCACAGAATTGGTCATCTTTCTTAAGAAAAGATGTACATGTGTTGGAGGCAGTTTACGAAGGTTTTCTATTCCAATACCTGAAATAGGGGTTGTTTTTACGAGGTGAGGATTGAATTTGTTTGACATTTGAAGAGTAGGGTGTGACTTGATTGAATCATGCAAAATACTGGGGGATCTGGATGTTTCTTTAAAAAAAAAAGTCATCTATTTGATGTGTTTTTAATTGTTTACCAGAGGGTTGGTATTTTTTTGAACTCCACCTTTCTGAAAAGGTGGTGGAAGCAGCATTCTCAAATGTTTTTAAGCCAGAAGTCGATAGACAGATAGCTGTTAAGGCAGGGAATGAAGTTATCGAGAATGCAGATTTTAGGAAACAATTTGATCAGCCATTATCTTAATGAATAGAAGGGCAGGTTTGATTGGATGAATGGCCTAATACTCTTCAGTTCCTATATCATAGAATTCCTACAGTGTGGAAACAGGCCCTTTGGCCCAGCAAGTCCACACCGACCCTCTGAAGAGTAATCCATCCACATCTATTTCCCAATTACTTTGCATTTATCCCTGACTAATGCATTTAAACTGCTCCTCCCTGAACACTGTATGGGCAATTAACAGGCCAGTTCACCTAACCTGCACATCTTTTGGACTGTGGGAGGAAACCAAAACACCTGGAGGAAACCCATGCAGACATGGTGGGGGGGAGGGAAATGTGCAAACTCCACACAGTCGCCCGAGATGAGAATTGAACCTGGGTCTCTGGCGCTGAGAGGCAACAGTGCTAATCCCTGAGCCACCATGCCAACCATGTTCAAAAGATAGAAAATTTCACAAGTTCACTGCCATAAGTGAAGATCTTGACTTCTTGGCTCAGTCCTAAAATGATCTGCCTCATACTGAGAATGTGGCCCCTGTTCTAAACCTCCAAGACAGGAGAAACATCATTCAATTAATTTAGTCTGTCCATCCTGGCTAGATTTTTTTTAAACTGGAGATTCCATCTTTTTAAACTGCAGGCCTAGTTAACATAATCTGTCCCCTTAACAATTCTGCCATCCCAAAATAGTTTTTGGTGAACCTTTTGTTTGTGCACCCTCTGTGGGAAGTATATCCTTTTCTTCAAGGACACCAAAACAGCACTGTTTCAGGTGTGTCTTGTCAGACATCCTCTCTCCTGCATTCACATTCTCTTGTGATAAAGGTCACCATAGCCTCTGCCTTCCTAACTGCTTACTGAACCTGCATGCTTGCTTTCAGTAACTGATGAATAAGAACACTTGAGTCCCTTTTTTCTTAAATATTTCCCAATTTATCACCCAGTTTAAGTTATACTTTGCTATTCTGTTTTCCTATAGAATGGGCAACCTCTTAGTTGCCCATGTTATATTGTATCTATGATGTGTTTGCACACTTGCTTAATTTGTCTACATTGTCTGAAGCCTTTTTCATCATCCTCAGCACTCTAATCCTGTGTGTCTGTGTTGTTGTTGGAAATGTTACATTTTATTTTCTCAATCAAATTATTGACATGTTATTGTAAATGTCTAAGGTCTAAGTAGTGATCCCTGCAGTACTTGCTAATTATTGCTTTCTGCTCTGCAGGCACCCATTTATTCCTAATGCTTACAGTCTACTAACTACTCCTCAGTCCACACCAATATATTACCCCCAATTTCATATGCTTTAATTATGCTCATGCAACCTCTTTTATGTGGAACTTTAAAACTCTTTGAAAATACAAATGCAGCACATCCATGGTCTCCCTTAATTAATTCTTCTAAATATTTGCTCAAAACTCTAAGTTTGTTGAATATCGTTTCCCTTTCATAAAACCATATTAACTTTGTCTAATTCCATTGATATTTCCCAAGTGCTTTTAATCATAACTTTTATAATACTCTCCTCATTTCCTTTAATGTGGACATTAGGCTATCCAATCTGAAACTTCCTGTTTTCTCCGTTCTCTAATTTTTATAAATAGTGGGTTTACATTTGGCACCCTCTAATCTGCTGGGACTGTTTTTTAAAAAATTCTGAAAGATGACAGCCAGTCCATCTATTATTTCTACCTGGCCATTTGCTTTAGTAGTCTTGGATGTAGATAATCAAGCCCTGGGAACTTTTCAGCCTACTAGCTTCTTCAGCACTTTATTGAAATAATACTAGTATTATACCATATAAAATCCCTCAATTACGAAACAATTGCCTCCTGCCATTCTATTGTATTCACTGCTTAAAGTCTCCAAAGGAATGAAACTGGACAGGCCATCTGGCATCAATTTAAGGTACCAGAAATGACAATGGCAAACTCAGCCCTGACTTTACAAAACATTACAACAGATGGGCCAATGGGCTGAGAAGTGGCAGATGGAGTTTAATTCAGATAAATGGGAGGTGCTGCATTTTGGGATAGCAAATCTTAGCAGGACTTATACACTTAATGGTAAGGTCCTAGGGAGTATTGCTAAACAAAGAGACCTTGGAGTGCAGGTTCATAGCTCCTTGAAAGTGGAATTGCAGGTAGATAGGATAGTGAAGAAGGCGTTTGGTATGCTTTCCTTTATTAGTCAGAGTATCGAGTACAGGAGTTGGGAGGTCATGTTGCAGCTGTGCAGGACATTGGTTAGGTCACTGTTGGAATATTGCGTGCAGTTCTGGTCTCCATCCTATCGGAAAGATGTTGTGAAACTTGAAAGGGTTCATAAAAGATTTACAAGGATGTTGCCAGGGTTGGAGGATTTGAGCTATAGGGAGAGGTTGAACAAACTGGGCCTCTTTTTTCCCTGGAGTGTCTGAGGCTGAGGAGTGACCTTATATAAGTTTATGAAATCATGAGGGGCATGGATAGGGTAAATGGACCAAGTTTTTCTTCCTGGGGTGGGGGAGTCCAGAACTAGAGGGCAAAGGTTTCGTGTGAGAGGGGAATGATATAAAAGGGACCTAGGGGCAACTTTTTCATGCAGAGGGTGGTATGTGTATGGAATGAGCTGCCAGAGGAAGTGGTGAAGGCTAGTGTAGTTGCAACATTTAAAAGGTATTTGGATGGGTATTTGAATAGGAAGGGTTTGGAGTCATATGGGCTGGGTGCTGGCAGGTGGGACTAGATTGGGTTGGGATACCTGGCTGGCATGGATGGGTTGGACTGAAGGGTCTGTTTCTGTGCTGTGCATCTCTAGTACTCTATCTGTGGGCTAATGCCAAAATTGGAAGCACTGTCTCAGACTAGTTGTGCAGCAGCTTGGCATATTCATACAATCAGAATCAAAGCTTACAATGTCACAGATGCCACCATCCCCATCCCTGGTTCTATTGTGTTCCAACAGCAGGACAGATCCAATAGCAGTGGTGGCATCGTGCTCTACATTTGGGAGGGACTTGCACTGGGAGTCATCAGCATTGACTTTTGCCCTGAATTGACATGGACCTGCTGATTTACCATATACCATCCCCATCTCAGCTGATTAATCAGTACACTGATAAACACCACCTAGAAGAAAGTGAGGATGCAGAATACATGAGGTGAGGCACTTCACTATCTGTCTCCAAGAGTTTTAGCAGCATCTCTAATGACTGAACTGGTAGAGACCTGAAGGATGCAGTTGCTAGACTGGGTCTGTAGCAGAAGATGAAGGAATCAACAAGGGGAAAATATGCTTGCCCTCGTCCTTCCTAATCTATATAATCTGTGATAGTATTGATAAGGGTAACCACAGCGCAGTCCTTGTAAAGACACAGCTCTAGGAGATAACCCTACTCATCTTGTGTGACACTCACTAGACTTGCTTGTGCTTTTTCAAACTCCACTCTATCCCCCATTGCCATACTTGGAACAAATCTAGTAACTCATTAGGCATCAATGGGTTGCTGTGGGGCATCAACAGAATTGTACTCAACAAAAACTGCAATTTTGAGATCTGGCATATCCCCCTACTCTGACCTTACCATCAAGTAAGGGGGATGCTGGGTCAGTGAGTATAGCTGGGTATGCCAGCAGCAGCATTAGGCTGAGCTGTCAACATGTGAAACTATAAAATTTGTATTTTGGATTAGTGGTGCTGGAAGAGCACAGCAGTTCAGGCAGCATCCAACGAGCAGCGAAATCGACGTTTCGGGCAAAAGCCCTTCATCAGGAATAAAGGCAGAGAGCCTGAAGCGTGGAGAGATAAGCTAGAGGAGGGTGGGGATAGGGAGAAAGTAGCATAGAATACAATAAGTGAGTGGGGGAGGGGATGAAGGTGATAGGTCAGGGTGGAGTGGATAGGTGGAAAAGGTGGTAGGCAGGTAGGACAAGTCATGGGGACAGTGCTGAGCTGGAAGTTTGGAAGTAGGGTGAGGTGGGGGAAGGGGAAATGAGGAAACTGTTGAAGTCCACATTGATGCCCTGGGGTTGAAGTGTTCCGAGGCGGAAGATGAGGTGTTCTTCCTCCCAGGCGTCTGGAGGTGAGGGAGCGGCGGTGAAGGAGGCCCAGGACCTCCGTGTCCTCAGCAGAGTGGGAGGGGGAGTTGAAATGTTGGGCCACGGGGCGGTGTGGTTGATTGGTGCGTGTGTCCCAGAGATGTTCCCTAAAGCGCTCTGCTAGGAGGCACCCAGTCTCCCCAATGTAGAGGAGACCGCATCGGGAGCAACGGATACAATAAATGGTATTAGTGGATTTGCAGGTAAAACTTTGGATGTGGAAGGCTCTTTTAGGGCCTTGGATAGGGGTGAGGGAGGAGGTATGGGCGCAGGTTTTACAGTTCCTGTGGTGGCAGGGGAAGGTGCCTGGATGGGAGGGTGGATTGTAGGGGGGCGTGGACCTGACCAGGTAGTCATGGTGGGAACAGTCTTTGCGGAAGGTGGAAAGGGGTGGGGAGGGAAATATATGCCTGGTGGTGGGGTCTTTTTGGAGGCGGCGGAAATGTCGGCGGATGATTTGGTTTATGCGAAGGGTGGTAGGTGAGAACCAGGAGTGTTCCGTCCTTGTTACGGTTGGAGGGGTGGGGTCTGAGGGCGGAGGTGCGGGATGTGGACGAGATGCGTTGGAGGGCATCTTTAACCACGTGGGAAGGGAACTTGCGGTCTCTAAAGAAGGAGGCCATCTGGTGTGTTCTGTGGTGGAACTGGTCCTCCTGGAAGCAGATACGGCCTAGGTGGATGAATTGGGAATATGGGATGGCATTTTTGCAAGAGGTAGGGTGGGAAGAGGTGTAATCCAGGTAGCTGTGGGATTCGGTGGGTTTGTAAAAAAAAAAAGTCAGTGTCAAGTCGGTCGTCATTAATGGAGATGGAGATATCCAGGAAGGAGAGGGAGGTGTCGGAGATGGTCCAGGTAAATTTAAGGTCAGGGTGGGATGCATTGGTGAAGTTGATGAATTGCTCAGCCTCCTCGAGGGCGCCAATGCAGTCATCAATGTAGCGGAGGAAGAGGTGGGGAGTGGTGCCGGTGTAATTATGGAAGATCAACTGTTCTGCGTAGCCGACAAAGAGACAGGCATAGCTGGGGCCCATACGTGTGCCCTGTTAAGGGTGAGGACCAGTTCGGCCAAACGAATTAGTGTGTCGGTTGAAGGGTATTGTTGGGGACGTCTGGAGAGGAAAAAACGGAGGGCTTGGAGGCCCTGGTCATGGCGGATGGAGGTGTTGAGGGATTGGATATCCATGGTGAAGATGAGGCATTGGGGGCTGGGGAAATGGAAGTCTTGGAGGAGGTGGAGGGCATGGGTGGTGTCTTGAATGTATGTGGGAGTTCCTGCACTAGGGGGGATAGGACATGGTCGAGGTAGAGAGGAGTTCAGTGGGAGAGGAGCATGCTGAGACAATGGGTCGGCCAGGGTGGTCAGGCTTGTGGATCTTGGGAAGGAAGTGGAACCAAGCAGTGTGGGGTTCCTGGACTATGAGGTTGGAAGCTGTGGGTGGGAGATCTCCTGAGGTGATGAGGTTCTGTATGGTCTGGGAGATGATGGTTTGGTGATGGGGGTTGGGATCGTGGTCGAGGGGGCAGTAGGAAGAGGTGTCCTCGTTGGCGTTTGGCTTCAGCGGTGTAGAGGTCAGTGCGCCAGATTACCAGAGCGCCCTCTTTATCCGCTGGCCTGATGGTGAGGTTGGGATTGGAGCAGAGAGGATGGTGACATCCCCAACAGTACCCTTCCACCGACACACACTCATTCGTTTGGCCGAACTGGTCCTCACCCTTAATTCGATTTTCTCTTCGAATCGTCCCACTTCCTCCAGATCATGGGTAGCCATGGGCTCATGTATGAGCCCCAGCTATGCCTGTCTCTTTGGCTACGTAGAACAGTTGGTCTTCCATAATTACACTGGCACCAACCCCCACATCTTCCTCCGCTACATTTGATGACTGCATTGGCGCCACCTGGTGCTCCCGCGAGGAGGTTGAGCAATTCATCAACTTCACCAACACATTCCACCCTGACCTTAAATTTACCTGGACCATCTCCGACACCTCCCTTCCCTTCCTGGACCTCTCCATCTCCATTAATGACGACCGACTTGACACTGACTTTTTTTACACACCCACCGACTCCCACAGCTAACTGGATTACACCTCTTCCAACCCTACCTCTGGCAAAAATGCCATCCTGTATTCCCAATTCCTCCACCTCCGCCGTATCTGCTCCCAGGAGGACCAGTTCCACCACAGAACACACCAGATGGCCTCCTTTAGAGACCGCAAGTTCCCTTCCCACGTGGTTAAAGATGTCCTTCAACGCATCTCGTCCAAATCCCGCACCCCCTGCCCTCAGACCCCACCCCTCCAACCGTAACAAGGACAGAACGCCCCTGGTGCTCACCTTCCACCCTTCCAACTTTTGCATAAGCCAAATCATCCGCCGACACTTCCGCCACCTCCAAAAAGACCCCACCACCAGGCATATATTTCCCTCCCCACCCCTTTCCGCCTTCAGCAAAGACCGTTCCCTCCGTGACTACCTGGTCAGGTCCACGCCCCTCTACAACCAACCCTCCCATCCTGGCACCTTCCCCTGCCACTGCAGGAACTGTAAAACCTGTGCCCACACCTCCTCCCTCACCTCTATCCAAGTCCCTAAAGGAGCCTTCCACATCCATCAAAGTTTTACCTGCACATCCACCAATATCATTTATTGTTTCCGTTGCTCCTGATGCGGTCTCCTCTACACTGGGGAGACTGGGCGCCTCCTAGCAGAGCGCTTTAGGGAACATCTCTGGGACACCCGCCCCAATCAACTACATCGCCCCGTGGCCCAACATTTCAACTCCCCCTCTCACTCTGCCGAGGACATGGAGGTCCTGGGCCTCCTTCACTGCCGCTCCCTCACCTCCAGAAGCCTGGAGGAAGAACGCCTCATCTTCTTCCGCCTCAGAACACTTCAACCCCAGGGCATCAATGTGGACTTCAACAATTTCCTCATTTTCCCCTTCCCCCACCTCATCCTAGTTCCAAACTTCCAAATCAGCACTATCCCCATGACTTGTCCGGACTTGACCTACCTGCCTATCTCCTTTTTCCCCCCTATCCACTCCACTCTCTCTTCCCTGACCAATCACCTTCATCCCCTCCCCCATTCACCTATTGTACTCTATGCTACTTTCTCTCCACCCCCACCCTCCTCTCCTTTATCTCTCCACCCTTCAGTCACTCTGCCTGTATTCCTGATGAAGGGCTTTTGTCTGAAACATCGATTTCACTGCTCCTTGGATGCTGCCTGAACTGCTGTGCTCTTCCAGCACCACTGATCCAGAATCTGGTTTCCAGCATCTGCAGTCATTGTTTTTACCTATAAAATTTATATGCTAAATAGCAAGTGATAGACCGGGCTAAGCAATTCCATAGCTAATGGATCAGATCTAAGCTCTGCAGTCATGTCACCTTTAGCTGTGCGAGTGGACAATTAAACTGCTGTAAATCGGAAACAAAAATAGTTTGCTGAAAAGCTCAGCAGGTCTGGCAGCATCCATGGAAAGAAATTAGAGTTAATGTTTTTAGTTGGAGTTCTAAGGATCACTCGACTCAAAACGTTAACTCTGATTTCTCTCGATGGACAATTAAACAATTCTGCTGGAGGTGGCTCAAATGTGGAGTGATCTCCATCATCTCAGATACCATACTTCAGCCAATTTGATTCACTTTACATGGTTCCAAGGCAGGAGGCACTGGGTACTGCAACAGCCTGAAAAGTCCTGATAATAGTACCATTGATGAATGCTCCAGAGCTGGCCAGGCTGTTCCAGTATAGCTACAGTGTATTTTTCCAACAATGTGGAAAACTGCCTAGTTATGTCCTATATACATAAAGCCAGACAAGCCAACGAGGTCTATTGGTCTGCTCTCTATTGTCAGTAAAGTGATTGGGTCTTGACTTCATTATAGCTTTGGTTCAAATGTGAATGAAAGGTGATGGAAATGTAACCTTAACATCAAGGCTACACTTCACCAAGTGTGGCGTCAAGGAGCTCTAGTTAAACTAGCCAATGAAATTGGCAGAAACCTCACAGCTGTTTGGAGCTATACTTGGCCCAAAGGAAGATGTTTGTCAGTTGTTGGAGGTCAGTCATCTCCGCTCCAGAGCATCTCTGTAGTTGTTCCTAAGAGTAGATATTTTCTAATTGGCCTGTTCAGAGATAGTATGAATCCTCTGGAGCATTGGGATATGAATCCGGGTCTCCTGGCTCAGAGGTAGGGACTTTACCACAACTTCTTGTGAACTCCTAGTTCCACAGGGTAGATATTTTCTGATCAACATGTTCAGAGATGTTATTACACACATCTGGAGCAGGTGGAACTTGAACACTGGCCTCTTGGCGCAGAGGTAGAACAACACAAGCCCTTGCTTCCTTGGAATAGTGTCACTGCCTCAACCATCTTCAACTGCTTTATCAATAGCCTTCCCTCCGTTGGAAGTTCAGAAGTGGGGCATGTTCACTGTAATTCTCAGTAGCATTTTTAATTCCTGAAGCTGTCAATGTCCAAATGCAGCAAGACCTGGACAATATTCAGACTTGGGCTGACTAGTGGCAAGTAACATTCACACTACACAAGTCCCAAGCAATGATCATCTCTGACCAGATTGAATCTAACCATCACATCACCCCTTGACATTCAATCCCCTGTTATTAATATCCTAGGTGCTGACATTAATCAGAAATTGAACTGGGTTAGCACTATAAATACAGTAGCAACAAGAGCAAATGAAATACAAGGAACCCTGTAGTGAGTAACTTGCTTCCTGACTCCCTGAAGTTTATCCCCCATCTGCAAAGCACTAGTCAGGAATGTGATTGAATAATTCCAATTGTTTCCTGGATCAGTGCAGATCCCACTATACTCCAGAAGCTTGATGCCGTAAAGATCAAAACCTACTTGTTTGGTACCACCTTCAACCCCGCCCCCCATTCAGCAGTAGTGTGTGTCATCTATAAGATGCCCGCAGAAAATCTCTAAGACTCCTCAGACTGCAACTTCCCAGATCATGGCTATTACTACATAGTAGGGTGAGTGCAGTAGATATATGCAGTAGCTACCACTTGCATGTTTCCATCTAAATCACTCACCATGCTGACTTGGGAATATATCACTGTTTCAATGTTAAGTTCTTTTTCTTGAGATTCTTACACACTTGATGTAACTGCAACATGCTAACTTCTGTGAACAACCAAAATTTTATTAAGCACAGTACAGTAAATCATCCCTTATTAATGGTCAAATCTTTCTTTATAACTATAGGGTGCAGACAGAATTTTAGTTGCAATGTTCTAATTTATTCTAAATAAGTGATGATGCAAATAGCTCTGAATGGCAAGGGATGACTATGTAAATTCACTTGCATTCGATCTGTAGAACAGAGACATCCTACCCCGCCCCTGGGGCATTCAATTTCTTGCAGGCCAGCAGTGCAAATTAACTTTTAATATCTCACCATCACTGTTATTGGGTCTATATCCTTCCCTAATGGCATTTTGGTATACCTACAGTGAATGCACAGTCAAGGTTCACGAATGTAGATCGTTACCACTTCAAGTGCAACTGGGGACGTGCAATAAATGCTGGCCCAGCCAGTGATGTTTATATCCCATGAATGAACTTAAAGCATTGTGCTCCGCTTTGGTGAGACCAAGCCTGAATACTCTGATAGAAAGATGTACTTACCTTGTAAATCTTAGCTGTAGTGTCTCATAGTCCTTGTGATGAAAGGACTGAGTAAATTGTATTCATATTCTCTGAAGTTTAGAAGAATGAGAATTTTTTTATAAGGCCAATATCATAATCTGGAATACCTTAATAAGGCAGGTATTCATATTTAATTACCCTGGTGGGAAATTCTAAAAGTGGGAGCGAGACCTGATCAGGTGTATCCCAGAAGCAAGGGAAAGGTTGTGGGGCCCTTTGCAGAGATAATTGTATCATCAATAGTCATGGGTGAGGTGTCAGAAGACTGGATGGTGGCTAACCTTTCACTCTTGTTTTAAGAAAAGCTGCAAGGAAAAGCCAGAGAACTATGGACTGGTGAGTCTATCCCAGTGGGTGTGTTGTTGGAGGAGGATTCTGAGATAGAAGGGATTTTCATGCATTTGAAAAGTCACGGATGAATTGGGATAGTCAGCAAAGCTTTGTGTGGGAAATTACGTCTCTCAAATGGAGTTTTTTGTTTGAAGTTACCAAGAAGACAGATGAAAGCAGAGTGCAAAATGGTCTTCAGCAAGGCCTTTAATGAAATCTTGTATGGTGGACTGGTTAGTAAAGTTAGAGCACATGGGTTTCAGGAAGTGAGAGCCAGTTGGATACAGAATTAGCGTGGTGGTGGAGGAGGAGGAAGAGCGGGGTTTATTTACAAGTGGTGTGCCACAAGGATCGGTTCTGGGTCCACTGTTTGTCATTTATATCAAGGATTTGGATAAGCATAAAAGGAGGCACGGTTAGCAAGTTTGTAGATGACACCAAAATTGATATTTTAGTGTATTGTGAGAGAGGCTATCTCAGAACACAACAGGACCTTGATCAGATGAGCCAATTGGTTGAGGAGTGGCAATTGGAGTTTAATGCAGATAAATTAGGAAATGCGTTTCAGTGAGTCAAGCTAGGACAAGACCTAAGGAGTTAATGGAGACCTGGGGAGTGTTGTTCGACAGAGGGGCCTAGGTTGCAGGTAGACAGTGTGGTGAAGAAGGCATTTTGCACACCAGCCTTATTAGAGTATTGATCAGAAAAGATTTACAAGGATGTTGCTAGGGTTGGAGGATTTGAGCTATAGGGAGAGGCTGAACAGGTTGGGGCTATTTTCCCTGGAGTGTTGGAGGCTGAGGGGTGACCTTATAGAGGTTTAGAAAACTGAGGGGCATGGATATGGTAAATAGGCAAAGTCTTTTCCTTGGAGTGGGGGAGTCCAGAACCAGAGGGCATAGGTTTAGGGTGAGAGGGGAAAGATGTAAGAGACCTAAGGGGCAACTTTTTCACACGCAGGGTAGTACGTGTATGGAATGAGTTGCTAGAGGAAGTGGTGGAGGTTGGTACAATTGCACCATTTAAGAGGCATTTGGATGGGTATATGAATAGAAGAGGTGTGGAAGGATATGGGCTGGGTGCTGGCAGGAGGGACTAGATTGGGTTGGGATATCTGGAGGCATAGACTGGTTGGACCGAAGGGTCTGTTTCCATGCTGTACATCTCCTATGACTCATAAGAGTTAGGATACCATGTTGTTGAGGCTACTTTAGAATACTGTGTAAAATTCTGGTCGCCCTGGTATAGGAAAGAAGTTCATAATCTAGAAAGGTACAAAAAACGTTTTGTAAGTACGTTGCTGGAATTGGAGAGCTTGAGTTATAAGGAGAGGCTGGATAGGAGCGGGCTTTTATCCCCAGAGTGTTGGAGGCTGAGGAGTGACCTTTTTATGGAGGCTTATAAAATCTGGAGGGCCACATATAAGGTAAACAGCTACGGTTTCTTCCCTAGGGTGGGGGAGTGCAAAACTAGAGGTTTAAGGTGAGAGAAGAAAGATTTAAAGGGACCCAAGGGGCAACATTTTCAGAGGGGTGGTATTTGGAACACGCTGCCAGAGGATGTGGTAAAGATAGGTACTGGTTTTTTTTTTAGATTTAGATTAGACTTACAGTGTGGAAACAGGCCCTTCGGCCCAACAAGTCCACACCGACCCGCCGAAGCGAAACCCACCCATACCCCTACATTACCCCTTACCTAACACTACGGGCAATTTAGCATGGCCAATTCACCTGACCCGCACATCTTTGGACTGTGGGAGGAAACCGGAGCACCCGGAGGAAACCCACGCAGACACTGGGAGAACGTGCAAACTCCACACAGTCAGTCGCCTGAGTCGGGAATTGAACCCGGGTCTTCAGGCGCTGTGAGGCAGCAGTGCTAACCACTGTGCCACCGTGCCGCCCAATTGTTGAGTTCATTTTCCTGAGATTCTTACACACTTGATTCAATTGTAATGCACCAACTTCTGTGAACAACAACCAAATTTTATTAAACTAATACAGTACAAGCTGTGGAGAAACTCTTAGCAATGCTTGTGAAGCGTGCCGAGAGATCTCCCTGAACAAAGGAAACAGACCTTCCTTTATACAGTACAAGAGTTTCACCTTACAGTTAGTAACACCCACAAGACAACCCTCAGCAATTACCCCACAGGCATATGCCACTCAAAACGCATTGTAGTGATCATATAATTTCTAGAAATAACATAATGTAAATCATCTCTTAATGATCAAATCTGTTGTGAATCATTTTTAACTACAAAGGAGTCCTAATTCCAACTGTATTATTCTTATTGATTTTTGAATAGGGGACGATGTAAGTAGTAGGAGATGACAATGTAAATTGGCTTCTGAATAACTAGGAAATGGTCATGCAACTGGCTCTGAATGGCAAGAGATGGGAATGTAATTTCCTTACGTTCTACCTGTAGAACAGAGACATCCAGCCCTAGCCTTGGGACAATCAATTCCCAGCAGGTCATCAGAGCAAGTTAACCCTATAATATCTCTCAGGGAGGTCATGTTGTGGCTGTACAAGAAATCAGTTATGTCACTATTGGAATATTGCGTGCAATTGTGGTTTCCCTGCTATAGGAATGATGTTGTGGGACTTGAAAGGGTTCAGAAAAGATTTACAAGGATGTTGCTAGGGTTAGACGACATGAGCTATAGGGAGAGGCTGAATAAGCAGGGGCTGTTTTCCCTGGAGCGTTGGAGGCTGAGGGGTGACCTTTATAGAAGTTTATAAAACAGAGGGTCATGGATAGGGTAATCGACAAGGTCTTCTACCCTGGGGAGCCTAAAACTAGAGGGTGTAGGTTTAAGGTGAGGGGAAAGATTTGAAAAGGAACTAAGGGGTAACTTTTTCACATGCAGGGTGGTGCATGCATGATACGAGCTGCTAGAAGTGCAGACTCGCATCATTTTTAAAAAGCAACTGGATGGGTATTTTAATAGGAAGGGTTTGGAGGGGTATGAGCCAAATGCTAGCAAATGGGGCTACCTTGGTTTAAGATATTTGGTCGGTATGGATGAGTTAGACTGAAGGGTTTGTCTCAGTGCTGCATATCTGTGACACTCTGACGCTGTTACAACATTTACATGCATTTGGACAGGTATATGAACTGAAAGGGTTTAGAAAGATAAGGGCCAAACAGGCAAATGAAACTTTTCAGTTTAGGATACCTGATCAGAATGAACGAGTTGGACTGAAAGGTCTGTTTCCATGCTATATGATGCTATGGGTAAAGCTTCAAGATTTCTCCACCCAAAATTTTGTGAAACATTTGGAATTTTCTAGCCCAGAGTAAGGATGTGCCCATTATTGAGTATTATGCCCATTTCTGGGCAACATACTTTCCTTTTTAAATTGGAGGATGCAAATGGTTTAACGACCGGGAATGATTTTCCGGTTGACTGCATTCATTTACCCTGAGATTGGACAAGCTAGAGTTGTTTTCCTTGGAGGAATGAGATTTAATTGAATTGCTCAGTCATGGTGGGTCTCGACAGCGTAGATGAAGCAAAACTTCCAATTTGCAATTGCTTGAGAATTACATGGCACCAATTTTCAAGTGATTGGTGAAAGAGCCAAAGTTATTGAAGGAAAGCCTTTTATGGTGAGTGGTTAGGATGGTGCAGGCTTGTTAAACCACTGCTTTCAAAGGGAATTGGATATATATCTGATGTGGTGCAGAGCTTGTGGAAAAGACCATATAATTTGCCCCAGCTAGGAGTAGGTTCTTATTTGGAAAGAGCTGGCATTGACATGATTGATTAATTAGTTGCTTTCTATGTCAGGACCCTTTATGATTCTTCTCATTGATATTGTGTGAACTGACCTAACTAAGGAGCGTTGGACGATAAAATCTCCAAAGTGAGACATCCAATCCCTACTTCAGTGGTGATGTTAGTCTAATTGTTAAATCTTTATAGCAATCCCTAACAAACGGTATAAGGAAACAAATGGCAAATAATTATTTAACGGAGCTGAGCTAATAAATATAGGATGCTAAGGTGTGTGATAATCAGTGGCAGCTGAGTTTTTTTTGGTAGAATGTTGAAGTAAATAACTTTTTTTTTCCTTCTGCATTGAGGTTGTTAATTTCTTCCTGTATTGATGCTATGAACATTTTTTTAAAAAAGTCAGTTCCCTCATGGTATATGCCAGTGGAACCTGAAGAGGAATATGCCTCCAAGTTATGGAAAATAGGGGCAGTAAGTTAATAGAATAGTGAAAGAAACTAGAGATTTTGTCATTTTAAATACTAATTAAAGAGTGAATTTTCACATGGCTAGCTGTGTTCAGTGTCCATTAATTGAATATTAGTGTACATATGAGCACACTAAAGCAACTTAGGTTCTGAAAAGATGTTACAGGAGGATTTATAGTTTTTTTTTGCATGAAGTGTGTAAGTATTGTTAGGGCAATTATATTCAAAGTTTTTGATGAGGAAGTGTGAATTTTTCACTAGCTTCACTAGATTTTATGATCATCTGGCACCACTCTTTCATCATACTTAGAGTTCCAGAGATCTTTAGCATAGAAACAGACCCTTTGGTCCAACTTGTCCACAATAGCCAGGTACCCTAAATTCATCTAGTCCCATTTGCCAGCACTTGGCCCATATCCCTCTAAACTCTTCCTATTCTTAAAAGGCATCTAGATGTTTTTTAAATGTTGTAAGCCTCCACCACTTCCACTGGCAGCTCATTCCATACATGCACCACCCTATGTGTGGAAGAAATTGCCCCTTAGGTCCCTTTTAAATCTTTTCCCCTCTCATCCTAAATGTATGCCCTCTAGTTTTCGACTGCTCTACCCCAGGGAAAAGACCTTGTCTATTTACCCTTTCAATGACCCTCGTGATTTTATAAACCTCTATAAGATCACCCCTCGGCCTCTGATGCTCCAGGGAAAATAGCCCCATCCTCTCCCTACAGCTCAAACCCTCTAACCTTGGCAACATCTTTGTAAATCTTTTCTGAACTCTCTCAAGTTTCACAATATCCTTTCTATAGGATGGAGACCAAAATTTATTACTATACACTGTCACTATGCTGCAATGAAATAGTGCTTAAGCTAGTTAAAATACTTTATCCTTCAATAGCACTCCATAACACTGCACAACTGTATTTCCACCAGTGGTATTTCACTTTATTGCACTGTTGTAGTTGTATTTTCAGACATGACTAGGTTTGAAAAAACAAAATCTGTAATTGTACATATTTGTAAGGAATATTCATTAGTTATGATATGGATATAAATACTTCGTATGAAATGATAATTGCTGTTCAGTGGGTGGACCAGTGACACTTTGCACACTGGATCTTGCAGACTATACCAACTCCTTTCAATTATTAAGAAAATAATGGTACTAAAGTTTGATATCCCTGAGCCAAATGCTGTATGCGTCAAAGAATGTTAATAATTTGTGAATACTTAACTGAAATTTTCTAAAGTTCTCTTGGTCTGACAACTGTACCTTTTAAACATTGGAAAATTTTCTTATACGTAAGATGAGAAAGGAAATTGTACACTAGTTGCCAAACATCTGTTGCCAGGAAATTGATTTGGTGAAAGTTGAAGCTCATGGAATTAAAAGCAATTACTTGATTAAAGGGAGGCAGCGTTGAGATGCTGATTGGCACACATGACACATGTGATGGACCATGATCCTATTGCATGGTGGAACAAAGTTGAAGGGCTGAATGGCTGCTACTCCTGTTATTATGTTTTGCCTTTGTCCAACTTGAGAGTATAGGTGGTTCTTCTATAACATGATGGTTGTGTTCTTTTGCAACCCCACATTATAGAAAAATTGTGTTTTAGAAACCGCATTAATAGTGTTACAGCCAGCATGTTTTAGAAGTTTGTGCTTCAGAAACATCATCCCCGATTCATCGATCACGCTACAGCAAATTCACATTAACGAAATGCGCATTAGAGCAGAACAACTTGGAGTAGTGAGTCAACTTTGTGGGTGTGGAACCAGCATCCCATGGATATGACAGACCTGGAAAAGATCGGAAGCTTCCTTTCCTATTAGATACTTGTAATGCAGATGGTTTAAGCCCATCTGATACCTTTTTTTTAATGGTCAAATTTTAAAAATTGGTATCCTCTTTTTAATTTCCAGTTTCTAAAATTAACATTCTTAAATGGCAGTGGAGGTAATTTCAAAATGAAGGTTACATCTACCAGCTTTGTTTCCTTTTTTTTAAAGTCATTTTCAAAGAATCCCTCTGAAGAATGCTATCCTTTGAGATCTGAGATTTCCTAGAGCAGTGAAACTCCGTCCTGTTCTCTTGTTTCTTAGTCTACTCATAACTACTGAATAATTTTGCCCCGACCAAGCATGTGAATTGTTTCCTTTCAGACATTTCTCGTGCCCATTTTTACATGGGCATTAGAATTGTCATTCAGGATACAGATGAAATGGGATTACAACTTAAATTGTAACGTTTTCTTTGCTGCTGACAACTGACTTGACAGTTTTACTACCTAATGTTTCTGCATCATAAGCAGTAAGTGAAGTTGAAAGTAACTTTTATTGGAAGTTTAATGCTCAGTTTGTTTTAAACATTTCTATACAATTCATTTAAAACTTGACACTTTAGCCCAGGTAACAGCAACCTAACGGGTGCGTTACAGGTATATGAAATGTATGAATAGGCTTTTTTTTAAAAAACGAGGCCCATTATTCTCCATACTAATCTTGTTTTCCCAAGCTTTTTGAATTTGAATAAAGTAGATGTGGGGGATTCCCCTTTTTTGTTCTTTATTGAAGGTAAAATTCAACTGTGTGAAAACCTTTTACTACTTGGTTGTAGCAGCCAAGCTTTTTGCCAGGTATATGGGCAGATAACTGGTTGAGGATAAGATATTAAAGAATTAATTTGCTCTGTTGACCTGAAATAAATTGAGTGCCCAGGGATAGAGTGGTATGTCTCTGTCTAACAGATTGAATGTAAGGAACTTACATTGTCATCCCTTGCCATTCAGAGCTATTTGTATGGTCATTTCCTAGTTATTTACATTGATACTGAATGGCAGGAGATGACTATGAGAACATTGCAACTAAAATTCTGACCACATCCCATAGTTTTAAAATAAAATTCACAACAGATCTAGCCGTTAAGGGATGATTTATGTTACATTGTTTCTAGAGATGATCATGCTTTGAGTGTCATGTGACTGTGGAGGAGTGGCTGGGGTTGTCTTATGGGCATTACTGACTGTGATGTAAAGATTTTGTATGAAGGAAGAACTGGTCCCTTTGTTCAGAGAGACCTCCTGACAAGGCTTTGCAAGCAAGGGTTTCTCCACAGCTTGTACTTAATAAATTTTGGCTGTTCACAGAAGTTGGCATATTGTAGTTGCATCAAGTATGTAAGTGTTATGAAGATATGGGTGTACTATTCATTTCATTTTAAAAGAATAAAAATGGCACCAAGTGTTCTCTATAAGATACAATGTAACATGTGTTCCAGATACTGGGGTAGCTAGTTGCCTGGAAATGACAAAATAGATTCCAATTAGGCCAGTCAATTTAAATTCTACTCTGAAAAATACCAAATACCAATCAAGTTTGAATTGAATATTTTATAATCTTTAAAAACCAATGACGCAACCTAATGCTTTGGGGTATAAGACTGGGGAAAATTGAACAGTTGAGAGGAGAACTGCCATCAGGCCAACATCTGTAGACTGCTATTCAGAATTCTGAGGGGTGTCTGTCTAGAGAAGGATTTTGCACAGAAAAACCTCAACACTGACCTGGAGAGCCAAATAACTGACTAAGATAAAGAGAAGATTCGATTGCTGGCTGGCTTTAAAATTTGGATTTTTCTGTAAATCTTAATTCGGAGCTTTATTGGACCAATACTATAGAAGAGAAGGTAAAAGATTAGAGGAAGGAATTGTAAGTAGTTGTTCATTAACTTTATTTCTTAAAATAGGAATAATTTTTACTTAGCTCTTGGCCAATGTTTACAGATTACTGCATGGGATAAATCTTTACTGTGATGCTGGTTTTAAATTTAAGCAGTAAAATTTTGAGAAAGAACCTAACAAGGAATCCACCTGTGCTCATTGGTCAGTTAGCTACTTCATATCCAATTCTAGAGCAATTTTATATAGCTTTCGAATAATATCTTTGCATAAATGTGAAATTGACCACTGAAAAGACTTTGAAATGAGAAATTAGTATAGAGAAAGAAAAATCAGAGATTGCCTAATTGTTTCTAATAGATTTATACAGCATGGAAACAGATTCCTCGATCCAACCAGACAATTGCAAGAACTAATTCAAATGTCTTTTAAATGTTGTAATTATATCCGTATCTACCACATTCTCTGTTCGTTCCAGACACAAACCACTGTGTAAATTTTAAAAAAAACTTGCCTATCATGTTCCTTTAAATGGTGAGAGGAGAAAGATTTAATATGGTCTCTAGTTCTGAAGTCCTCCACCATCACTAACCCCTCCTCTCTCCCTCCCCTTTCATGCCTCAACCCTAGCGAAAAGCTCAATGCATGTGAAAATGTTTCATACAAAGCATGGGTGGTTCAAGACAGTTGACAACACTTTTGTGTTCAATGGTGGGATGTAATCCGTATTCTCTACACGACATGTTTCATAGGAACATTATACTTGGGAGCAGAAATAAACCACTCAGTACCTCAAGCCTGCTTTGGCATTTGATACGATGATGGCTCATATCCTTGTGGTCTCCACTCCATCCCTCATCTTAATTTTAGATTGGAGAGCCCTTATAGAGTCATAGAGACATACAGCATGAAAACAGACCTTTTGGTCCAACCCATCAGCCTCTCCTGTAAGTGAAAACATGCTGTCACCATCCACCCTGTCAAGTCATTTTAGGATCTTCTGTATTTCAACCAGATTACCATTTTCAAACCCCAATGGGATAAGGATCACCTTTCTTTATAAGCAGGGACAAAGGGCTTATTTGATCTTTTTAGATAGAAGGATAGGGCTAGAAAGAGGTTCAGTTCAGAAGAAAAGATCCATACCAGCAAAAAAAAAACCTATTTAGCCTTTTAAAAGTTGCCTGGAAAAAAGCCTTTTTGTTTTCTTTTTGGGGTTCAGATCTGAGAGCCTGTGTCTATATCCCAGGGATACGTTATAATGGCGCAATTCATATTTGGTCAATGTGCAGAAGTTTGCCAAAAGGACAGTTCAAAACCTCAACAATAACACAAACTCAGCAGGTCTGGCAGAATCTGTGGAGCGAAAGCAGTCAATGTTTTGGACCCTGTAATCTATCTTCAGCACTATTCTGAAGAATGGTCACTGAACCTGAAGCAATGTTTCTGCTTTCTTTCCATAGATGCTGTCAGACCTGCTGGGTTTCTCCAGCAATTTGTTCTTGTTTCAGATTTCCAACATCTGCAGTTTTGTTTTTTTTTCTGTTTGGCAACCTTGAGTTGAATTTTAAAAAAATTTAAATGAAAAATAAGAGTGGCATTTAGTCGATTCTGTCTCAGTAAAGAATATTGCAGGAGGGAAAAGGGTTGAATCTCTCGTTGTTTGAGAAAAGCCTCTTCAAAATGTCTATAGTTTTGGTTGTGTTCTTTTGTTCAAAATACATTTGCAGCCTTCTGTGAATTGTGTTCAGTGATTCACCATCCTAATGACCAAATTGTGAAAAATGAAACTCCTGGCCAGTCAAGGTGGATTTCACTTTGGGATCTGACTTGTCCAAGGTTCTGATGTAGCTGAGATCCTAATGCCCCCTTGTGTAGGACATGTTTTTTTTTAAAAAAGTGACACCGAAATTGTTTGCAGTGATGATGAGGGTGGCAACTGGTGTAGGGTGTCGTATTCTAAGTATGTGGTGGTTCTATATTTCATTGCCTTGAAGATGAAGATGGAATTAACTTTTTATGTAATGAAAGGTAGTTTATCTTGAAGAGCTTGCAGGTGATCTAATAGATGTCTGCGAATTACTTCCCTGGCAGCTTAAAAGTTGGTACTGTATAATTTCATTTCAACAAATTAACTCTTCATCCAGCAGGGGCAAGTCAGACTCTTAAGTGAAGGCTTATCTGAGCCAGGATAGGGATATACTGGTATTAGTTTACATTTGAGCATTATTCTATATTTAGCTGAAAGGACAAATGTCACTGTTCAAGCTGTGCTGCTTGTACTGGAACATAAAGTGGCATCTGCTTGACTGTTCACTTTGGTTGCTGCTAAGATGAGCAAGTCAATGTGCATGTGCTGTTCTTGGTAGATCCAGGCATCTGTACCCTAGCTGCTTTACATACATAAGGTGATTGGATTTGGTATCATGATATTGCAGGAACCTGAGAAATTTTGTTTTTTTTTTGTTGTAGTAATGAGGGAGGATGGTGATAGAGATGGAAAGCATGGCTTAGAGGAGTAAAGCAGGAGCAGACTTTGTGAACTGTGATTTGATTTTGGTTACAGCATTGAATGTCACCTTTAGGGGAGGCTTGGAGTTCACTTTTCCCTGCTGTATAATTTCTAAACAAATAAGCGCACATTTGGTGTTTGGAATGAATTAACAATTCACTTTTTTAATGCTGCTGTTCAGTAGCATTTTATAAAAGTTGAAGGCCCCCTCCCCACCCCCCCACCCCACCAATTGTGTATTAGTCAGTCAATTATTGCATGGACAGAGACAGTTTTGCCAACTGTTAAGTCTATTTGCATTTCGTTGACTACCACTTAATGTAAACTAAGATTTTTGTCTTTTTAAAGCCCATCCTGATTGGCCTTGTGAAGGATATAACTACTTCCCTTGGTATTGCTGTAAAATTGTATACAGGTCAGTGAAATGTGTTGCATCCGAAAGGTGGGCAGGAAAGCCATGTCAGTACTTTTGGTTTGAGATTGCTATCACCTCGTGTATCCAGACATATCGATGTAATAGCGATTTTGTTTTGAGAAGATTTGTAGCTCCAATTGATAAGCATGTAAGTTAACTTGCTGAGCTTAAAGGTTTTGTTTTCAGGCATTTCATCATACTAGGTAACATCAGGTGAGAGCTGCAAATGTGTTGCTGGTCAGAGCACAGCAGGCCAGGCAGCATCTCAGGAATAGAGAATTCGACGTTTCGAGCATAAGCCCTTCATCAGGAATGAGAGAACGTCGAATTCTCTATTCCTGAGATGCTGCCTGGCCTGCTGTGCTCTGACCAGCAACACATTTGCAGCTGTGATCTCCAGCATCTGCAGACCTCATTTTTTACTCTAACATCAGGTGAGAGTCTCTGGTGAAAATGCTGGTGTGTTTTACATGTGAGTTTGAAGGTTGCAGTATCAAACGAAGGCTTGATTGTGTAATCAATGCGACATTTGTTTGGAGGTTTTTGTTCTTGGACGTGCTGTGCTGGACAAAATAAATCTGTCTACCTGTTCCAAAGACCAAGTTCTCCCAGTAGATCAACCTCTTACCCCTCTTCCCCCGTCGCTGTCTATTTGCCATGAATTAAAGCTAAAATCTCTTCCCACTTAATAACTATTTGCACCGAAGTCCAAGTTCAATATTTATACAGTAACTTCATATCTAGAAAGACTCTACAAGTATAGTGAACACTACCTACCACTGCTCAAAAATTGCACTGTAAATTGTGTGTATACTCATTTCATGTTTAAAGACTGGTTACTTAGGTGGAATAGTAGAAGAGATTCCAGTGATGCACGCACAAATTGGAATTGGAGCAATTGTAACTCTAAACATTTTTTTAGTGTAATGAAATTAATTGGCTGTGAAAACTTAATAGATGCTAATAAGATATGATTCCTGTTGGTGATCTAGCTGACCCCATAGGCGTTAACGTTGTTTACTATGCTTAGTCAGATTTGTTGTAACTAAATACCTACTTCTGTCAGAAATGAGAGACAGCATGTCAGTTGTGTACTTAATCCCTCAAGGACTTGTTGCTGAGAATACCGTGATGATAGTTTTACTTAGTGTGAGGTTTTATTCATTGCTTTGGGACGTGGATGTTACTGACGCAACAACCTTTTTTTTTCTAAGCTCATTCTTAATGGAAATTAATGGTATGCTTGGGCTGTTAGGGATGGGATAAACTACATTGTGTGAGGTTCAATCAAATAGATGTGAAACTGCTGTTCCAGGAATTATTGTGTAATACGGGTGTGAAAGCCTCTGGGTATTTTTATTGAACTCTGAGCTCAATTCACGAGCATTGTTTTGGCATCCACTTGTAAATGCGAAGAGAGAATAATTTTAAAGATGAGTTAAACCTCTTGTCATAGCCAGATGGCCAGTAGTGGAGAGGATGTTGGCTTAAGTAGATGCTGTATCTTGGGTATTGAGCAGGTACATCAGTTGGGTTCCTGGCTAGAATCCTGCCTGAAAATTAAGGAACTGGATTATCTTGGCTGTAATTACTGTGGATAGGTAGCTTGCTAGCCTCTCAAGACTGACAGGAAAAATAACTGTTAGTGCTGTGACCATCATAAGTTGGTGTCATTAGAAGAATGGACTAAATTTTGAGTTTAGAAGCCGGTCGAGAGAGTGTGCGTGCCCTTGCAAACGAGGATTTTGTGTGCAATGCCTTTGAGAATTATGCTTCGTCCGAGAACTTTAGTAACATGACCTAACTGTCAATTACTTGCATTACCCAGAGCTTGGAAACAGACTCTGGATGAGCTCCAGTAATTGTACAAATGAGTTACTGAGTTGAGTCCATCCTGAAGTGAGCATATTCTGACACTGACTTATACTCGCTGCTATTTGTTAGCACAGGCAGGAAGTTCATGGTGCCAGCATTTTAGAAACCGCTTCTGACGCGTATTACTTTTATAGAGTTGAGACTTTAGCTGTTGGAGCAAGGAATCTTTGTCCTAATTTTAAGGTTTAGTGTTTTTGCTTGAAGGCCTTTTTGTATCAATTTTGTTAAAATCCAAACTTCTCCAGTACAATGCAAGTCCACTTCAAGTATATTTTATTCTAATGGTAAATTAGAGGTAGTGCAAAAGAAACATTTCACTTCTGATCTTTAAAGATATGCCCTCTGATTCCACTGTCCTGTTTCCTTAAGTTTTATTTGTTGGGATATGAATATTGCTGGCTAGTCCAGTTTTTATTGCCAATCCTAGTTGTCAGAGTGAAGTTAGGAGTGAATCTCATTGTGCTTTGAGTCATGTGTAGCTAAGGATGGAGATTTCCTTCCCTGAAGAACATTAATTATCTAGGTGGTTCTTATGTGAGTCAACATGGTTTCCATTTAAGCCAGGTATTTTCTTTCCAGGTTTTTATTGAATTTAAATTTTAGCCTCTGTGATGGTGGATTTGAACTTGCAGATTTGCCTGGATATTACCACTACAACACTGCTTCCTCCAAATTTCCATGATTAAAACATGGGAACATAAGAACAGGGGTAGGCTACTCCTCCTAACAAGCCTGCTCTGTCATTTAAAATTATAATAGCTGATTGAACACTTCATTGTCTCTTTTACTGACACTATCCTCACAATTCTTTAGACCATTTGTAATCAGAAATCTGTCAATCTGTACTTTTAAATATACTTGAAGCCTGTGAAACCTCAGTCTTTCTGGATGGAGAATTTGAGTTCACCACCATTTGAATAAAATGTCCCATCTTAGTTTCAAATGGCTTCCCCCTTATTTTTAAATTGTAACTCCTGGTTTTAAACCACCCACCTAGAGGGAGCAACTTACCTGCATCTACTACTACTATCTGTTTTTTAATTATTTTGAACATTTCAATGAGATCACGTCTTTTTGTTTTCATTTTTTAAAAATCCAGTTAACACTGGCCCAGTTAGCCCAATCTCTGTTTCTGTAGAACAGGCCCACCACACCAGGAACAACCACGGTGAATCTTTGTTACACTCCCTCTATGGCAATAATATCCTTTTTTGGAGTAAGGAGACCACACAATGCACATAATCTAGTTGGGTCCTTGTCAAACTGCTCTAATTAACCAACCACTCCAATGAACATTTCAACTGACCTGACTGGTAACTTTTTTAAAAAGATTATTTGTTCCTCTTAGAATAAGTATAAAAGAATAAGGGCTTTTGTCGCACAGTGGTATTGTCACTGCCTGGTTCAAGTTCCACAAGCATGTCCTAGCATGTCTGAGAAGGTAGTTCCTTTACTTAAAAAAAACCCCCTGAAATTGCTATTTTAAAAAAACTATGAAATTTACTTGGATTCATAGATATACAACATGGAAACAGACCCTTTAATCCAACTCGTCTGTGCCAGATATCCTAAATTAGTCTAGTCCCATTTGCCAGCACTTGGCCCATATCCCTCTTAAACCCTTTCTATTCATGTATCCATCCAGATGCTTTTTAAATTCTTTCCCCCTTTCACCTTATACCTATGCCCTCTAATTGTGGACTCCCCCACCCCAGGGAAAAGATCTTGTCTATTTATTCTTATCCATGCCCCTCCATGATTTTATAAGCCTCTGTAAGGTCACCCTTCAGACTCCAATGCTCCAGGGAAAAGAGCCCCAGCCTATTCAGCCTCTCCCTGTAATCTGAGGTAACCTTCTACGCTGTCCACTACACCACCAATTTTGGATGTTGTCTGCAAACGTACTAACTATACCTGCTATGTTCTCATCCAGATCATTTATAGAAATGACGACCAGCACCAATCCTTGTGGCACACCACTGGTCACAGGCCTCCAGTCTGAAAAACAACCCTCTGTCTTCTACCTTCGAGCCAGTTCTGTATCCAAATGGCTAGTTCTCCTTTGTATTCCATGTGAGCTAACCTCACTAACAGGTCTACCATGACGAACCTTACCTTCAGCCTTACTGAAGTCCATATAGATGACATCCACTGCTCTGCCCTCATCAACCCTCTTTTGTTACTGCTAAAAGAAACTCAATCAAGTTAATGAGACATTATTTCGCACTCAAAAGCCATGCTGACTATCCCTTGCCTTGCCAAATACATGTAAAACCTGTACCTTGGGATTCCCTCCAACATCTTGTCCATCATTGATGTCAGACTCACTGGTCTATAGTTCCTTGGCTTTTCCTTACCACTTTTCTTTAAATAGTGGCACCACGTTAGCCAACCTCCAGTCTTCTGCACCACCTTTGACTATCGATGATACAAATATCTCAGCAAGGGATCCAACAATCGCTTCCCACAGACTTCTAGGGTACATCTGATCAGGCCCTGGGGATTTATCTACCTTTATGCATTTTAAGATATCCAGAACCAACACCTCTGCAGTATGGGCATTTTAAGATGTCATAGGGAGAAAGTGAGGACTGCAAATGCCGCAGATTAGAGTCCAAAAGTGTGGCGTTTGAAGACGACAGCAGGTCAGGCAGCATCTGAGGAGCAGGAGAGTCGATGTTTCGAGCATAAGCTCTTCATCAGGAATGTGGTGGTGTTGGGGGAGGGATGTGAGGCAAGGAGGCTGAGTGAAAAATGAGAGGAGTGTGGGGCTGGGAGGGAAGGAAGCTAGGAATGCGATAGATAGATGAAGATGGGGGTGATGGTGATGGGTTGGAGTGGAGGGTGGAGCAGTTAGGTGGGAAGGAAGATGGACAGGTAGGACAGTTCAAGAGGGCAGTGCCGAGTTGGAGGGTTAGATCTAGGATAAGTTGTGGGGTGGGAGATAAAACTGGTGAAATTGACTTTGATTCCATGTGGTTGGAGGGTCCCAAGGAGGAAGAAGAGTTGTTCTTCCTCCAGGCATTAGGTGGCTAGGATTTGGCAGTGGAGGAGGCCAGGACTTGCATGTCCTTTGAGTGGGAGGGGGGTGTTGAAGTTGTCAGCCACAGGGCAGTAGGGTTATTTAGTGCGTGTCCTGGAGATGTTCTCTGAAATGTTCTGCAAGCTGGTGTCCTGTCTCCCCAGTGTAGAGGAGACCACATTAAGAACAACGGACACAGTAGATGAAGTGTTTGGATGTGGAAGAAAATCTCCACCGAATGTGGAAGGATCCTTTTAGGGATTTGGATGGAGGCAAGGGGGGAGGTGTGGGCGCAGGATTTATGCCTCGTTCACCATCTGTTTCCCCACAGTCTATATTTTCTAAATCCTTCTCCACAGAAAACATTGCAAAATACTCACTTAGTATCTCCCCCATCTCCCAGCAGTTCCATGCATAGGGTGTCTTGTTGATCTTTGAGGGGTTGTTTTCTTTCTCTAGTTACCCTTTTGTTGTTAATGTATTTATAAAATCACTCTTGATTCTCCTTAACTTGGGTGGAGGAGGGAAATCTATATTACAATCCCTTTTCTTATTTCAATTCCAACCAAATAACTTCCATGGACTTACTCACAGGAATATCCTTCCTAAGTACAGCTGTAATGTTATCCCTTATCAAAAACGCCACTCCCCTTCCTCTCTTAGCCCTTTCTATCCTTCCTCTACAGCATTTGTATCCTGGAACATTAAGCTGCTAGTCCTGTCCATCCCTGAGCCACCTTTCAGTAATTATTATGATATCCCAGTTGCATGTTCCCTAACCATGCCCTGAGTTCATCTGCCTTCCCTGTTAGGCCTCTTGTGTTGAAATAAATGCAATTTAATTTAAGTTCTACCTCCTTTCTCTGCTTTGTTCCTGCCTGCCCTGATTGTTTGTTTGACATACTCCTTTTCCCAACTGTATCAATCTGAGACTGATCTGTTTTCTCAGTTATCTCCCTGTGTTCCAATCTCCCCTTTATTAGTTTAACACTTTTTCCGAGCAGCTCTAGCAAATCTCGCTGCTGCTATATTAGTCTCCTTCCAATTTGGGTACAATCTGTCCTTTTATACAGGTTGCTTCTACCCCAGAAGAGTTTCCAGTGATCCAAACATGTGAATCCTACTCCCATACACCAGCTTCTCAGCTACTTATTCATCTGCTCTATTGTCCTATTCCTGCCCTCACTAGCTCGTAGCACCGGAAGTAATTCAAATGTTATTACCCTCAAGGACTTCCTTTTTTTAAATTCCTGCCTAACCTTCTGTATTCTCCTTTCAGAATCTCATCCTTTTCTAGTCCAGTATGTACAACGAACTCCTGCTGGTCCCTCTCCCATTTTGAATGTTCCGTGCACTGAGATATATCCTTGATCCTGACACCAGGAAGGCAACACATCATTCTGGTTTCTCGCTGTCTGTGCCTCTCCCTAGAGAGACCCTTATCACAATCGATTGCTAGAAACCTGATGTACCCCTTCATTACATTAGAACTAGTCTTGGTATCAGAAACCTGGCTGCTCGTGCTACATTCCGTTGAGAGTCCATCACCCTCTACGTTTTCCAAACCAGCATACTTGTTCGAGATGGGGGTAGCCACAGGAGATCCTGCACTTCCTTCCTGCCTACCTTCCTTCCCTACCTTTTCCTGGACATAACTGTCTACCTGACTGGTTGTTCACTCTTTCAATAACTGCCATCCATCACATCCCCAGCTCCTGTAAATTCCTCATTGCCTTTAACTGCTGCTTCAACCTATCCGTGTGATCTGATAGGATTCACAACCAAACACACATGAGGATATAATGGTCAGTAACATGGAAACTTCTGCTTAATCTTCCACATCTGACAGTAGGAACACATCACTCTACTAAAGACCATCTCCACACTTGAAAAATCTACAGGCCCAGAAAATAGCACAGTCTTTGCTTATATATATATATATATATATATAAAATCACTGCTCCAGGCTAACTTTTTAGTTTTATATTTTTAAAATTTAAACAAGAAACAGATCTCAACAAAACGTGTAATCAAAAGTGAACCCATTCTACTTACTAATATTGGTTTACAAAGAAGCACACTAAGATTACACTTAAAACTATGTACTTAGCTGCTCCTTTGCTGTGAGCTATCCCACTTCAGGTTCCTCCAAGGTCAGCTGTGAATTTTGTGATTTGTTAATTTTATTTAGACTCACTCTGATATCCAGATATACTTTAGTCATCAAAGACAGTCGCTCTGCAGATTCACTGCTGTGTCAGACAGCACTGTAGGTTTCTTTCCCGTTTTGATTTGCTGACTGTGTAGCCTCTGCCTTTGTCTTTCTTTTTCCTCCTTTTTAAAGTGCTGTTGTTTTGATCTTCTTTTCCCCCCCAAAGTTCCAAACAATGCAACAGCTTATAAAACAGTACCTACTGCTCCTGGAATTCGAGGAAATCCGCTCCAACACCCAAGATACCTTTTTTTTTAAAAAAAAAAGCAACTCTTGCAGCCACAATCTTTTTTCTATCCTCCACCTTGGATTACCCAAAATCCTTTTGCTTGCATTAACTTTATTTCCTTTTTGCATATTTTATTATTTTGTTTTCGCTTGATTTAACTTTGTTTCCATTCTGGTTATGTTCCTTATTTAAATCCAAGAGCCCATGGGATCCAAGGAAGTTTAGAAAATTGAAACCAGAATTGGCTGATTGGCAGGCAGCAAAGAGTGATGAATGAAGGGTGCTTTTATGATGAGAAGTATGTGGCCAATGGGGTTCTGCAGAGATCAATGATCAAACCTTGCTGTTTGTGTTTCATATAAAAGATTTAGGCTTGAATGCAGGAGTGTTGATCATTAAATTTGCAGATAAGAGAATTGGTGGAATGGTAAATAATGAGAGGGATAGCTTTTGATTACAAGGAAATATAGGTAGGCTGGTCAAATGGGCTGATCAGTGGCGAATGGAATTCAATCTGGCTAAGTGAGAGATGATGCACTTGGGCAGGGCAAACAAGGCAAGGGAATACACAATGAACAGCCAGACCCTGAGGAGTATTAAAGATCAAAGGATCTTTTTGGTCTGCATGCGTATCAGTCCTTAAGAAAGCAGGATGTAAGCATTTTGATTAGCACACTATAGTAGAAACCAGTTTTTTCTCAAAAAAAATTAAGTCTTTTGTTTCATATTCAATTCTACTAAATAATGCTTGCTTAGCATTAACTTACTGCTCTGGGTTATGCCAGTTTCCCAGTTCCTGACCACACTGCAACCGAGGTTCAAACATAAGCAAATGAGCTGAATCCAATATGCAGTAACAGATACTGACTTAAGAGAGCATTCACCAAGCTTCTTCTAAAAAAAATCATGGGATGTGGGTATCACTGGCTGGACTTGTATGTATTGCCTGCTGCCTGTTTGAACTGCAGTCCATTGTGGAAAAAAGTCCAGGATTTTCACCAAGTGAACTGATGGAATGGCAAGATATTTTGAAATCAGGACGATGAATGGTTTGTAGGTGACGTTTATGTGGTGTAGCATCCCTACACCTGCTATTGGGTCCTCCTCGATTGTAGTGGTCATGTGTTTGGAAAGTGCTGTTTTAGGATAGTGTTTTCTGGATCCTTGAGGGGGAGGGGGAGCAGTCCCAAGTCATGATCCACATAGGCACCAGCGACGTAGGTAGGAAGAGCAATGGGGATTTAAAGCAGAAAGCAGAGCTAGGATGGAAGCTTAGAGCTAGAACAAACAGACAAACTTGTCTCTGGTTTGTTGCCCATCTCACGTGCTAGCGAGACAATGGAGAGGGAGAAGTTGAACATATGGCTGCAGGGATGGTGCAGGAGAGAGGGATTTGGATTGCTGGATAATTGGGGCTCTTTCTGGGGTAGGTGGGATCTCTACAAACAGGATGGTCTTCACCAGAAACAGAGGGGTACCAATATCTTGTGGTGGCGGGGGGGGGGGGTGTTTGGTGGGGAAGAGACATCTGCTAATGCTCTTCAGATGGGTTTAAACTAATTCAGCAGGGGGATGGGAACCAAATTGTAGTTTGAGTACTTCAGGCTGAGGTTAGAAACGGGAAGAGAGGTCACCATGTTGGGAGTTTTCTGAGGAGGTTGAGAGTAGTGAGGTCAGAAATAGGGTTTCAAGGTTGCAAGTGGGCACTGGCAAGCAAGAAAATGGTTTGAAGTGTGTTTACTTCAATGATAGGAGCATTCGGAATAAGATGGCTGAACTTGCCGCAAGGTTTGGTACCTGGGATTTCTATGTTGTGGCCATTTCGGAGACCTGGCTAGAGGAGAGACAGGAATGGGTGTTGCAGGTTCCAGGATTTAAATGTTTCAGTATGAACAGGGAAGATGGAAAAGAGGGGTGATGTGGCATTGTTAGTCAAGTACAGTATTACAGTTATAGAAAGGATGTTTGAGGACTCCTAAACTGAGGTAGTATGGGCTGAGGCTAGAAATGGGAAAGGAGAAGTCACCCTGTTGGGAGTTTTCTATTGGCCTCTGAATAGTTCCAGAGATGTAGAGGAAAGAATATCAAAGATGACTTTTGATAGGAGCAAGAGTGACAGGGTAGTTGTTGTGGGGACCTTTACCTTTCCAAATATTGACTGGGAATACTAGAGTTCAAGTAGTTTAGATGGGTCTGTTTTTGTCCAACATGTGTAGGAGGGTTTCCTGACACAATGTAGCCAAGCCAACAAGAGGCGAGGCCACACTAGGCTTGGTACTGGGTATTGAACCCGGCCAAGTGTTAGATTTGGAGGTAGGTGAGCACTTTGGTGATAAGGACCGCAGTTCGGTTATATTTACTTTAGCGTAGGTATATACCACAGGGCAAGAGTTATAGTTGGAGGAAAGGCAATTATAATGAGATTAGGCAAGATTTAGAATGCGTAGGATGGGGAAGGGAACTGCAGGGGATGGGCACAACTGAAATGTGGAGCTTATTCCAGGAACAGCTACTGCCGGTCCTTGATAGGTACGTGCCTGTCAGTCTGGGAGGAAGTTGGTGAGCACGGAAGCCATGGTTTACTAAGGAAGTTAAATCTCTTGTCAAGACGCTTATGATTGGATGAGATGTGAAGGCTTAGGGTGTGTGAGAGTTGAAAGATAGCCAGGAAAGACCTAATGAGTGAACTAAGAAGAGCCAGGAGGGAATATGAGAATTCATTGGTGGATAGGATCAAGGAAAACCCCAAGACTTTCTATAAGTATGTCAGGCATAAAAGAATGACAAGTAAGATTAGGACCAATCCAGGATAGTAGTGGGAAATTGCTCAAGGAGACCGAGGAGGTAAGGAAAGCACTAAATGAATATTTTTCCTCCGTATTCGCACTAGAAAATGACAATGTTGTTGAAGAGAATACTGAGGTACAGGCTACTAGAATAGATGGGATTGAGGTGCACAAGGAGGTGTTAGCAATTCTGGAAAGTGTGAAAGTAGATAAACCCACTGGGCTGGATGGGATTTAAACTGGGATTGTCTGGGAAGCTAGGGAGGAGATTGCCGAGCCTTTGACTTTGATCTTTGTCATCATTGTTTACAGGAATAGTGCCAGAAGACTGGAGGATAGCAAGTGTTGTTCCCTTCTTCAAGAAGGGGAATAGAGACAACCCTGCCAATTATAGATCAGTGAGCCTTCCTTCGGTTGTGGGCAAAGTGTTGGACAAGGTTTTAAGATACAGGATTTATAATAATCAACTTAATCCTTTCTAGGTAAGGGATAGTCAACATGGTTTTGTGAAGGGAAGGTCATGCCTCATAAACCTTATTGAGTTCTTTGAGATGGTAACCAAACAGGTGGATGAGGGTAAAGCGGTTGATGTGGTGTATTATAGGTTTCAATAAAATGTCTGATAAGGTTCTCCACGGCAGGTTGTTGCACAAAGTACGGAGGCATGGGATCGAGAGTGATCTTCGTGGTTTGGATCAGAAATTGGTTAGTTGAAAGAAGACCGAGGGTTGTGATTGATGGGAAATGTCCATCCAAGAGTTCAGTTACGAGTGATGTACCGCAAGGATCTGTTTTTGAGTCCACTGCTGCAGGTCATTTTTATAAATGGCCTGGATGAGGGCGTAGAAAGATGGGTTAGTAAATTTGTGGATGATACAAAGGTTGGTAGAGTTGTGGATAGTGAGGAAGGATGGTGGAGTGCCAGTGGTCTTGAACTTAAAATACTCCTTCCTGGAGCTGTACTCAAAGACAAACGAAGAAGATTGCATGGCACATATCAGATTAGATATGTGATAGAACAATGATGAGTCACTCGTGTGCCTTGAATGCTATTTACCATTTATGAAGATTGAATGTTATTGAAATCTGAGTGCATTGACTACTTCAGTTTCTGAAGTAATGAATAGGATTGAATGCTGCATCTCCATTTCTCATGATTGAAGGGTCGTCATTGAAATAGCTTAAAATACCACCCTGAGGAACACCTGCATTAGTTACTGTTAGGTCTGAGGTGCTTGGCCTTAAGCATGATCCACCATCCTTTGTCTCCAACCAGCTGTTATTTATTTGAAGTCAATGGGTATAATAAGTACACTAGGACTGCTGAATTCCATATTCTGTAAAATGCTGTCTTGATGTCAAAGGTAGTGAACTCTACCACGCCTCAGTGCTGGAATTTAGTTCATTACTCTGATTGAACCAAGCCATGAGATCTACAACTAAGTAACCCTTGGGGTAAACCAAACTGAGCATGTTAGAACATATTGCTGAGTAGGTGTTGCTTGATAACACTTTGATATGTTCATCATTTTGAAAGTAGGTGTACTGATATTTGTATACATCTACTGGATAATTTTCCACTTTTCGCCAATGATTTAGCCATATTGGATCTGGTTGGTTGAGGTGTGATTAGTTTATAAGAAATAGCATGAGAACATAGTGAATCAATGCTATTTCTTATAACTAAGGTACTTTGAGATATGAATGCTAGCTTGAAAATCTGATCTTTTAAGGGAAAGTAAATACTGCTTTTTCATGATTTTTATCCTGTAGTAGCTGCTAAGTGTTCGAAGGTAATAAATAAATGAGCAGGTATATGATTAGCAAGTTTGAAGATGTTCGCTACATGAGAGCAATTGTTTGTACTAATATAGAAAGGTTTGTGTATTGCAACTGATCTCTGAAGAAGGGTCACCAGATCTGAAACATTAACTCTGCTTTCTTTCCAACAGATGCTGGCAGACTTGAGTTTTTACTGTAATTTTGTTTTTGAGTTACAGCATCCACTTTTGTAAATGTTGCATTTTGTTTATTAACAAACTATATAACTAGAAATAGCAAACTAGAAAAATGTTGTGGTTTTGTTCGCCATTTGTGTTGCAGACGTTTCGTCCCCTGTCTAGGTGACATCCTCAGTGCTTGGGAGCCTCCTGTGAAGTGCTTCTGTGATGTTTCTTCCGGCATTTATAGTGGTTTGTCTCTGTCGCTTCCGGTTGTCAGTTCCAGCTGTCCGTTGCAGTGGTCGGTATATTGAGTCCAGGTCGATGTGCTTATCAATTGAATCTGTGGATGAATGCCATGCCTCTAGGAATTCCCTGGCTGTTCTCTGGCTTGTCCTTTTAATAGTAGTGTTGTCCCAGTCGAACTCATGTTGCTTGTCAACTGCGTGTGTGGCTACTAAGGATAGTTGGTCGTGTCGTTTCGTGGCTAGTTGGTGTTCGTTCTTCTCACAAACTTTGAAAACTAGAAAAATGTAACCACTGTTAGTTGTATTAGTGTTAAATTTTGGGGGCTAGAGGCACCAGTGAATGAGGTAAGAGTAGGGGGGAAATTACAGAATTAAAAGCTCTTTATCTGAACTTGTGCAATTTTCATAACCAGAAGAATCTATAGCACAACTAGAAATGAATTAGTGTTTTTTTGTGTTTGCGGGCTGTGCGAGTCACTGGCTCGGTCAGCCTTTATTGTCCATCCTAATTGCGCAGAGGGCAGGTAAGAGTTAATCATATTACTGTGCTTGTGGAGTCACTTGTAAGTCAGCCCAAACAAGCATAACAGATTTCCTTCCCTCAGAGATTAGTGAACTAGATGGGTGAACTTGCAGTGTGATGTGACTATTGCTGAGACACACACATAAAGGAAATTAACATTTTACAGAGACAGGAAGTTGGGAGTGGATTCTGTTTAATGGAGGATGAAATCAAGTAGAGTAGTGAGAAATCATCTTTATTCAGAGGATCAAATATGGAATCAGTTTGGGTGAAGATGATAAATAGCAAAGGAAAGAAATTACTGGTGGGAGTCATTTATATGTCTCTGATTCCTACACTGGAGGGCAGAATATTAATCAAATAACTGGGGCTAGTAAGGAAGGTGCTACAAAACTGAATCAAATTGGTGAGCTGAGCCTGGAAAATTAACTCATCAATATAATTTGGGGCAGCTTCCTGGAACAATAGATTCTGGAACCAGTGATGGAGCAGGCTACTTTGGAACTGTAATGTGTAATGATGCAGGATTAGTAAATGATGTAAAGGATGCTGTAATAAAGAATCACCATGCATGATAGGATGTTGCATTCCGTTTGAGGGTGAGAAATTTTAGGTTGGAAACTGGTGACTTTGAAGTTGAATAAAACTAATTACATGTGATAAATGTTTGATCTGGTTAAAGTGTGCTGGAAAAATAGATTAAAAGGTTCAACAGTAAAGAAACAGTGGTAGGCCTTGAGAAAGCTACTTCATCTTTCTCAGCAAAGGCATGCACTATCCATGGGTAATTACAAAAAAAGGATGATAACATTGAAAAGGTATGCAGTGCTGCAAAGATATTAGTGGTAACCCAGAAGATTGTGAAAAGTTTAGAAACCAACAAGAGATGACACCGACTAAAAGATGGAACAATTAGAATATTGAGGTCTAAAGCTGGCAAGAAGTATGAAATGGACAATAAAACCTTCTAAATAGATACAACAAGGAAAGGAATGCCCCAAAATGAACGTTTGATTCCTTAGTTAAAAAAGCTGAAATTGCTGGGAAATCTCCAAATCTGGTTGCATTGGTGGAGAGAAATCAGTTAATGTTTCGGGTTCCAAAGACACTTTCAGAACTTCAGATCCAGTGATTTCTGTTTATGCTCCTGATTTCCAGCATTTGCAGTTCTTTCGGCTTGTTATACGAAGGAATCAAATGTTCGTTTTGGGGTATTCACTTCGTTATTGTGTATATTTAGAATCCTTTATTGTCCATTTCGTATTTCTTCCCAGCTTTAAACATCAATATTCTGATTCCTTAGAACTGAAATTGTGATTTAAGAATGAGAAACAAGGATGTTGCAGATTTGAAGAAATAATATCACCTTAGTAGGAAACACAAAACCATCCCAATAGTGATTGTAAAGGCTGGAGCAAATGTAAATGAAAATAATTGCAATCACTTGGGGAAAAAAAACTTGGGAAGACTCAAAGGGCTAAACATTTGTCAAGAACCCTGGATCTGATGATGTGCATTTTGGGGTCTTAAAAGAAGTGCCACCTTAAAAACTTCCTTCGATTCTGGAAAGGTACTAGCAGAAAATAAGCCATAGAACAACATTATACAAGAGTGAGATATATTATTTGGTCTATAATTTCCTGCATTCTAACAACTGTCATCGACCATAAAACGTAGAAGCATTAGTAGACCATTCAGCCCATCACATCTGCTCTGTCATTCAGTGAGATCATGGCTGATCTGATGATCCCACCTTTACTTTACTACCATTTCACTATTGCTTTTGATTCCCTGACAGACTTCAAACTCTACCTCATCCTTGAAAATGCTAAATAACCCAGTCCTTTACAGCCTTCTGCAGTAAGGAATTCCAATGAATCTCTATCCTTTGAAGAGAATAAACTCTTCCTTATCTCCCTAATGTTGTGACCCCCTTTGGCCTTTGTTTCGCCCTGTGGGAAAATCTATCTCTATGTACCCTGTCAAGTCCCCTAAGAATTTTGTAGGTTTCAATAAGGTTGCCTCTCGTTCTTCTAAATTTCAGTGGGTAAAAGTTCAACCTCTCATCATGAGATAAACCATTTATATCTGGTATCAGCCAAGTAAACCTCTGGGCTGCCTCCTATGCCAGTACATCTTTTTCAGTAAATAAGAGGCCCAAAATTCTTTGCAGATTAGAAAAGAGCAGTTTGTTCAATGCACCATGACATGATGTTTCAGTATGGGTATGACTAGTGCCTTGTATAGTTCTTAGCAAAACATCCTATTTTTTACTGTATTCCCTTGGAAAAATAAAGGTTAACAATCCATATGCCTTCCCTATTACCCACTGAATGTGGAGGTTTTTTTTGTGGTTTTGTACATGAGGTCTTCCAAAGCACTTTGTTCTGTATCTTTCTGCAATCTTTTTCCATTTTGAAATTATATTTCATTACTGTATTCTTCCTGCTGTCAAAATGCACGGCCATACATTTCCTGGGATTATTTTCTGTCTGCCAAGTTTTTACCTACTTTAATCTGTTCTTCTGCAGACAGTCATCCTCACCACTTGCAGTCTAGCCTTTGTTTGTCATTTGCAAATATGGCAATAATGCATTCACATTCCTGATCTACGTCATTGAAAGCTTTGTAAATTATTGTGGCCACATTGAAAATTGGGGACAATATATTGGAAAATAGAGTAATTTCTTTAAGAGGCAGGGCATTCGGATGGCCATAATATAATCAAGCACTGTGGTTTTATGAAAGGCAAATTTTGACTTTATTGGCGTTCTTTGAGAATATAACGAGTGTGGATTACTACTAGTGCCACATGCTAGTCTGAGTAGAAATAGCAGGATGTGTCGGATGAATATATGGCTGGGGAGATGATACTAGGGGGTAAGATTTCAGATTCTAGGGACATTGAAGGAGATGGGGCCAGAACCAATTGGAAAGAAGTATTTGCTAATGCAGTTAGGGATGGTTTTAAATTAAAATGGCAGGCAGATACGAACTTATGCAGGAAGACCAAGGGAAATGAGGGCAAAACAAAAGACAAAATAAGAAAAGTGATAGGCTTGAAGTGTCTGCCTTAGTACAAAGTAATGTGAACTGTACTGAAAATCTTGAGAATAAGACTAGAGGCCATGTGCCCTAACATAGAAAAATTGAAAAATAGGGGCAGGAGTAGGTCATTAGAACCTTTTTTTTGAACTTGCACCATCATTCAATACGATCATGGCTGATCATGCAATCTCAGCATCCCATTCCTGCCCTCCCCCATTCTCCTTAATCCCTTTAGCCGCAAGGGCCACATCTAGTTCCCCTTGAATATATCTAATGAAGTCGCCCCAATAGCTTCACTCGGCAGAGAGTTCCACAGGTTCCCAACTCTGAAGAAATTCTTCCTTATTCAGTCCTGAGCGGTTTACACCCTGTTCTTAACTGGACCCCTTATTCTGGACTTCACCAACATTGGGAACATGCTTCCTGCGTGTAGCCTGTCCACTTCCATCAGAATTTTATATGTTTCTGAATAAGACAGCTCGATGGTGAATTTATACTCCTTGCAGGGAAAAAAAACAGGCCATGTGTTGCCCAGATGTCAAAATGTATCAGCAATGCGTTTGCTCTGGTGTGGTCAGTTCAAATCACATTAAGCAGGCCGAAACTAATTGCATCACCTGAGAAAATCGAAAGGGGACAAAAAGCCATTAGCACTCAGCCTTGCCTTCTCTGAGGATTGAACTCAGGACCTTCAGATTGAGACTGACGTATTGCCTATGGTGCTGAGAAGGCAACTGCTTGCAACGCTGCCACACAGCATATCCAAATAGGCTGGTTTTTAAGGTACTGCAAACCACAGTGCAACCATTGTCAGAAAGCTGCAGCTCAGGAGAGGGCAGGATATCTGCTTCCAATCCACAGTCACGCACATCACCCGTTAAATCGTGGGCTCTGGCCCGTGCAGAGACATAGCTGGCTGATTTGTGGTGCCTTGGGATCTGTGACATGGAAGTTGGCAAAGCATTTCATTGCTTTATCTTGATGGCTTAGCTGCTGGAGCACCACACCATAGCACACAAAGATCCTTTGCTCAGCACTTGCAGACAAGAAGGGATGTGTTTTCTTTTACAAAAAGAGGTGGTTCCAAGCAACATGTTGCTGAAAAGCAGTGCTGTAAAATTGTTGGATTGCCATGTCAGGGTCAAGGTGAAGGAGCCCTCCTTTCCTGTCTGAAAATTACTTGTGGACGTCTCTTCTTTCCTTCATGAAATTCAACCTGCACGGGGTGTGCCATTTCCACAGTTGCACATGTTGAACAGCAACACATCCAAGCAGGGCAGCACGGAGTTGAGTGAAAGAAGTGTCCTTCTGGTCAGACAGGGCCTGTGAGTGCTCCTTCTGATTTGTGGCGACTGCTATTTGTGTGTCTCCTTGCTTGGTGTCTGCATGTGATGGCTCGTATCTGAAAGCAGCACTTTGCTGAACCTGACTGTGGGGCTGCAGCTTAGGAGGAGGATGGGAAAGCCTTTATCTTGTCTCAGAACAGCCTGAAGAGTTCTCTTTCTCCAAAATATATTTTCTTCAGCAAATTGTGCCTCTCCCCATTGTGTGACATGGCCAGATTTGATCCAGTCTTTCCTTGTATGTCAATCCTACCATCCCAGTAATCACTCTGGTGAACCTTTTCCGGTGGTAAGAAGTATTTCTTAAAATTCATTCATCCAATAGCAAGAATGTCCTTCCTCAGACTAGGAGACCAAAACTGCACACGATACTCTGGATGTGGCCTTACCAAGGACATGTACAACTGCAGCAAGACATTCTTACTCCAATCCTCTCGCTGTGAAGGAGAACATGTGATTAGCTTTCCTCACCACCTGCTGGACCTGCATACCAACCTTCAGTGATTGTTCCACCATGACACCCAGGTCTCATTGCACCTCACCTTTTTTCCCAAACTACTATCATTCAGATAATCTGCCTTCCAGTTTTTTTGTGACCAAAGTGGATAACCTCCCATTTATCCACATTATGTTGCATTTGCCAAGAATTTGCCCAGTCAGTCAGTAAGTCTGAACAGATCACCTTACAGCCTCTTAGCATCCTCCTCACAGCACATACTGCCACCCATCTTTGTGTCATCTACAAAGTTGGAGATATTGTGTTCAATCCCTTTATCCAAGTTGTTGATGTATATTGTGAACAGATGGGGTCCTAGCAGTGAACCCTGAGGCACCCCACTCGTCATTGCCTACCACCCTGAAACAGACCTGTTTATTCCAACTCTCTGCTTCCTGTCTGCTCACCAGTTCCCTATATCCATGCCAATACATTACCTCTGATACCTTGAACTTTAATTTTCCTTACTAATCTCTTGTGTGGAACCTTGTCAAAATCTTTTGAAAGTCCTGTTATACAATGTCTGATTCACCCTTGACCACTCTACTGGTCACATCCTCAAAAAAAAAACTCCAGAAGATTTGCCAAGCATAATTTTCTCTTTAGTGAATCCATGCTGACTAGGACCGATTCTGTCCCTGCTTTGAGTTATTGCATCCTTAATGATTTGACTCCATCATTGATGTCAGGCTAACTGGATTATAATTCCTTTTTTTTCTCTCAATCCTTTTTTTTTGTAAAAAGGAGTGGGTACAAGAGTAAGCTTGTGTGTAGTATACCTATAGAAACTTTCATTATTAGTTTGTATATGAAGAGGAAAAGGTTGCTGGAGACAAATATAATCCCCTTACAATCAGAAAAACAAAAAGTTATTAAGGGGAAAGAAGATGGCAGCTGAGTTAAATACACATTTTGATTCTGTCGTGACAACCCTTGACATTAATATTGCATTTTACTGTGTGGCATCAGAGCCTTAGCAAAACTGGAATCATTGAGCACTGGGGGCAAACTCTGTGCTGTTAGGAGTTATACTTGGCACATAGGAAGATGGTTGTGGTTGTTCATAGGCAAGTCATCCAGGAAATCCGCAAGAATTCATCAATAGTTATTTTGATCTTTCTGCTCGGACAAGCTATGATGCACTGGGGCTGATGGAAATTGAACTCCTGCCTTTCTGAGTCAGAGGTAGGGACTCTACCACTGCACTACAAGAATCTCAGTTCCTCAGAGTAGTGTCCTAGACCTAATCATCAGCTGCTTCATCAATGATCTTCCCTCTATCGGATCAGAAGGGGGAATGGTTGCTGATTGCTTATTGTTCAACACCATTCACAACTCCTTAGACTGAAGCAGTTTGTATTCAAATGCAATACGATCTGGATAATTTCTAGGCTAGGACTGACAATGGCAAGTCACATTCACAGAGCACACATTCCAGCCATCTCCAAAAAGAGTTCATCTAACCACAGTCCCTTGACATTCAGTGATGTTAGCATTTACTGAATCTCCCCACTATCAACATCCTGGGGGGTTACCAATGACCAGAATTTCAACTGGATTTGCCACATAAACACAGTGGCTACAAGAACCGGTAGTTAAGAAAGTGGCTGTATAAATAGTGGATGCATTGGTCATCTTTCAAGGTCCTCCAGACTCTGAAGCAGTTCCCTTAGCTTGGTGGGTAGCTACTGTAATGCCACTATTTAAGAAAGAAGGCAGAGTGAATAGTATTATAAATCAGTTAACCTGACTTTAGATTAGATTACTTACAGTGTGGAAACAGGCCCTTCAGCCCAACAAGTCCACACCGACCCGCCAAAGCGCAACCCACCCATACCCCTACATTTACCCCTTACCTAACACTATGGGCAATTTAGCATGGCCAATTCACCTGACCCGCACATCTTTGGACTGTGGGAGGAAACCGGAGCACCCGGAGGAAACCCACGCAGACACGGGGAGAACGTGCAAACTCCACACAGTCTGTCGCCTGAGTCGGGAATTGAACCCAGGTCTCAGGCACTGTGAGGCAGCAGTGCTAACCACTGTGCCACCAAGGCCCCCTTTAGTAGTGGGGAAAACGCTAGAGTCAATTATTAAGCATCTAATAGTAGAGGACTTGAAAAAAGCCCTTAATTGACAAATTCATTGGAATTTTTCAAGGATGCAATGAGTAAAGTTGATTAGGGAGAACCAGTGGATGTGGTTTACTTTTGAGAAGGTGTTTGATAAGGTCCCGCAAGAGGTTAGCATGGAAAATTTAAAGCACCTGGGATTGAGGGTAATCTACTGACAGAGAATGGTTGGCAGACAAGAAACAGGAATACACTGATCATCTTCCAAGAGGCAGCTAGTGACCAGTAGGGTACCATGAGGTCGTTGGTTGGGCTCCAGCTATTCACAATGTTATATTTAGTTCCCTAAACTAAAATCATTAAATATCTCCAAATTTGCCAGGACTGCAAAGTTTGGTAGAGAGTGAACATGTAAGACAGATGCTGAGATTCTTCAGTGTGAATGAGTTGAGTGACTGGGCAAAAGCATGGCAGATAAAGTATAATGTGGAGAAATGAGGTTGCCCACTTTGGTAGCAAAAACAAGAAGGCTGAATGTTGATAGATTGGGCAAGGTAGAGGTGCAGTGTCCTTGTACACCAGTTACTGAAAGTAAACATACAGGCTGTAAAAGTTGCAAATGTTGGCCTTTCATTTTAAAAAAAAAATTGAATCTAGGAACAAGATAGTTTGCTGCAGTTGTACGGGGAGAAAGTGAGGTCTGCAGATGCTGGAGATCAGAGCTGAAAATGTGTTGTTGGAAAAGCGCAGCAGGTCAGGCAGCATCCAAGGAACAGGAAATTCGACGTTTCGGTCATAAGCCCTTCTTCAGGAATGAGGAAAATGTGTCCAGCAGGCTAAGATAAAAGGTAGGGAGGAGGGACTTGTGGGAGGGGCGATGGAGATGTGATAGGTGGAAGGAGGTCAAGGTGAGGGTGATAGGCCGGAGTGGGGTGGGGGTGGAGAGGTCAGGAAGAAGATTGCAGGTTAGGAAGGTGGTGCTGAGTTCGAGGGATTCGACTGAGACAAGGTTGGGGGAGGGGAAAATGAGGAACTCGGATTTTTCCTTTTTCACCTCCTTGTTCATAGTATAATGATGCGGTGGGAGAATGTTAATAATCTGCTTTCCGTGGCTTTTTTGCAATTGAAAAGCATTTGACAGAAGATCCCGGGTGCAAAGAATGAGGGTAACGATTGACTTAGGATTTAGTTGGACTGGCAGTGTGGTACGTTTATCTACTAGCAGTTCCATGTACTAATACACAGGACGCGGGGTCCTTCATTTCTGCTGCTGCCCACATCCCCGTTCTTCCAAATTCCAATGAATGCAATCCTGACTGACTTGATCTCTACTCGTACATTAGTCCAGCCATCCTGGAAATCAATATAGTAAACCATCTCTGCACTCTTGATAGCAAGAACATCCTTCCTCCAATTAGGGAGACCAGAACTCTGCACTATATTAGAGGTGTGGCCTTACCAATGTCCTGTATAATAGCAACAATGCATTCTTGTTCCTGAGCTTGAAGGCCTGTCGTAACTGTGTCCCTTCGTTACTGCCTACTGTATCTGTGAATTTATTTTCATTAACTGGTGTCCTTGTACACTAGTTATTGTTGAACATTCTCTTCTCTCTATTTAAAGCCAGTCAAGTAATCGTCTGCCTTTTTATTTTTGCTACCAAGTGGATAACCTCTCACTTATCAACATTATACTGCATCTGTCATGCATTTACCACTCTCTTAGCCAGTCAAAAGCACACTGCAACATTTCTGAATCCTCCTCACACCTCACCCTTTCAGCCAGCTTTGCAAAATATTCATATTTGGAGATATTGCATTTAGTTCCCTCCTTTAAATCATTAACATATGAATAGCTGGGGTCCTAATACTGGTCCTTGCAACATCCCATTTGTCACTACTTGCCATTCAGAAAAAGACCCATTTATTACTACTTAGTTTCCTGTTTGCTAAATAGTTTTCCATCCGTCTCTGTACACTATCCAATGCGAATTCCATGCACTTCAATTTTACACATTCATACCTTGTGTGGTACTTTGTCAAAAGCCTTCTGAATGTCCAAATGAAACCACATCCCTTGGCTCCCCATTCAACTCTAAGTTACATCCTTGAATTCTAGTAGATTTGTCAAATATTGATAATTTTCCCCCTCTTTTAAAATCTCCATGTTAACTATGTCTGATTCACATTAAGTACTCTGCTGTAAAATCCTTGAAAATGGACTTTGGCATCTTCACTGCTAACGTCAGACTCACTGATCTATAATTCCTGGTTTTCTTTATCTCCCTCTTTTTTTTAATAGAAGGTTACACTTGGCTACCAATCTATAGGAGCTGTTCCAGAGTGTAAAGAATCTTGGAAGGTGATCAACAATCAATCAACTTGCCAATCAATCCACATTCTGCTTTCATGTGTTTATAATTGGTATTCTTATGAATTCTCCTTTTGAGTGCATGACAAAATGTTGGCCTTTTCAGCTAAACTAAACCTGTATTGGGAGGTGGTTGTTATTGTGCCTTTATAGCTTATGTAAAAAAATTTTCTGACAACCCCCCGCCCCCAATAAAACCCAGCACTCTGTTCTCATGTTTATGAACAATGGCTAAACAAAGCAGTTGACCACAAGCATTTTTAAATGACCAAAAGAATCTCTGAGTCCCTCTCCCACTGAACTCCCAGGTCATTTCTTCTGCCCTGAAGCTCTTCAACCATGTCGTGAAACAAACTTGCTACCACAGTCACATTTGCTGCCTCAGTGCCTGCATCCGTAACCAATTCATCCCACACGGACTCCGGACCACCTTTAAACCAGCAGAGTTTGGACCTGAACAGGACAAACAGTACAGACTACAGATTCAAAAACACCAGCAACAGTTCTCCTTCAAGATCCTCTGCTCCATGCTCGCAGCAATGCACTGGCACCTAACCTCTCTACAGTCATCCCTGCCTTAGCTGAGGGCCACACTCTCTCAGAATTGCAAAGGACCCACTCTGTACTACATCCTCAAGAAAATTCATACTCTCAACAAACAGTATTTCAACTCCATCTCAAACATCCAAAACTGTAAGTATACAAACTTTTATCTACCCACCTCCATAACCAGCGCTCCTCAAACATTCCAGAAGATCCCCCTGGCCTTGGAAACTACTCAGATGCCATTAGCCATGCGGCTCATGCAGCTGCCACCCCCACGCTGATTGATGATGTCACTCGCACCCCCATCATGGCCACTCCCACAACCACTTCCACCCCCCCCTCAATTCCTCATACATCATACGTGACATCACTTCCGCCCCTCTCATCATCGCTGATGTCACATGCTCAGTGACTTCCACCACCCCTACTGCCGTGGTCACCACCCCCATCAGCGCCACTCACCTGCATTCTGCTGACATGCCCCCCACAGACTCCACTGTCACTATCCTCACACCCCCCAGAACCCCGAGGGGAACACTACCCCTGCTCATGACTCCACCCCCATTCCCCACACCACGCCCACTCCAGTTACAGGTTCCGGTCCCACTCCCAGCTCCCAGCCCTGCCGAGTTTTCACCATCCCTCCAGACTTCTCACTGAGGACAAACAATCAGTCCTCAGCAAAGGACTCACCTTCATCCCCCTCCGTCCACGCATCAATGAATTTAATACACACCGTGACGTCGAACAATTCTTCCTCTGCCTCTGAGCTTGCTTTCACAATCAGGATTCCTGCCCATCTTCCGAGGAACCCTTTGCCCACCTCCAACACACTGCATCCACCTCGACACCCCGAGCTAGCCTATTACCTGCCCTTGACCTCTTCATTTCCAACTGCTGCCGGGATATTAACCGCCTCAGCCTGTCTACCCTCCTCTCCCCACTCCAACCCCTCACCCTCACAATGCACAGCCCTCCAATCCCTCTGCTCCAATCCCAACCTCACCATCAAGCCAGCGGATAGAGGGGGCGCAGTGGTAGTCTGGCGCATTGACCTCTACGCTGCTGAAGCCAAATGCCAACTTGAGGACACCTCTTCCTACTGCCCCCTCAACCATGATTCCACCCCCCATCACCAAACCATCATCTCCCAGACCATACAGAACCTCATCACCTCAGGAGATCTCCCAACCACAACTTCTAACCTCATAGTCCGGGAACCCCACACTGCCTGGTTCTACCTCCTCCCCAAGATCCACAAGCCTGACCACCCTGGCCGACCCCTTGTCTCAGCATGCTGCTGCCCCACTGAACTCCCCTCTACCTACCTCGACACTGTCCTATCCCCCTTAGTCCAGGAACTCCCCACGTTCGTTCGAGACACCGCCCATGCCCTCCACCACCTCCCAAGACTTCAGTTTCCCTGGCCCCCAACACCTCATCTTCACCATGGATATCCAATCCCTCTACACCTCCATCCGCCATGACCAGGGCCTCCAAGCCCTCCATTTTTCCCTCTGCACACGTCCCCAACAGTACCCTTCCACTGACACACTCATTCATTTGGCCGAACTGGTCCTCACCCTTAACAATTTCTCCTTCGAATCCTCCCACTTCCTCCAGACCAAAGGGGTACCATGGGCACACGTATGTGCCCCAGCTATGCCTGTCTCTTTGGCTACGTAAAATAGTTGATCTTTCGTAATTACACCAGCACCACTCCCCACCTCTTCCTCTGCCACCTGGTGCTCCCGCGAGGAGGTTGAGCAATTCATCAACTTCACCAACACATTCCACCCTGACCTTTAAATTTACCTGGACCATCTCTGACACCTCCCTCCCCTTCCTGGACCTCTCCATCTCCATTAATGATGACTGACTTCACACTGACATCTTTTACAAACCCACCGACTCCCACAGCTACCTGGATTGCACCTCTTCCTACCCTACCTCTGGCAAAAATGCCATCCTGTATTCCCAATTCCTCCGCCTGCACCGTATCTGCTCCCAGGAGGACCAGTTCCACCATTTAAAATCTGATTGAAGATTTGTAGCTCGGGTATCCGTTGTTGTGGTTCTGCTCGCCGAGCTGGAAGTTTTTTGCTGCAAACGTTTCGTTCCCTGGCTAGGGAACATCATCAGTGCTGTTGGAGCCTCGTGTGAAGCGCTGCTTTGATGTTTCTTCCGGTATTTATATTGGTTTGTTCTTGCCGCTTCCGGGTGTCAGTTTCAGCTGCAGTGATTTCCACCATAGAACGCACCAGATGGCGGCCTCCTTTAGAGACCGCAATTTCCCTTCCCACGTGGTTAAAGATGCCCTCCAACGCATCTCGTCCACATCCTGCACTTCCGCCCTCAGACCCCACCCCTCCCAACTGTAAGAAGGACAGAACGCCCCTGGTGCTCACCTTCCACCCTACCAACCTTTGCATGAACCAAATCATCTGCCGACATTTCGCCACCTCCAAAAAGACCCCACCACCAGGAATATATTTCCCTCCCCACCCCTTTACGCCTTCCGCAAAGACCATTCCCTCACTGACTACCTGGTCAGGTCTACGCCCCTCTACAACCCACCCTCCCACCCTGGCATCTTCCCCTGCCACCGCAGGAACTGTAAAACCTGCGCCCACACCACCTCCCTCACCTCTATCCAAGGCCCTAAAGGAGCCTTCTGCGTCCAAAGTTTTACCTGCACATCCACTAATATCATTTATTGTATCCGTTGCTCCCGATGTAGTCTCCTCTACATTGGGGAGACTGGGCGCCTCCTAGCAGAGCGCATTAGGGAACATCTCCGGGACACCCGCACCAATCAACCACACCGCCCCGTGGCCCAACATTTCAACTCCCCCTCCCACTCTGCCGAGGACATGGAGGTCCTGGGCCGCCTCCACTGCCGCTCCCTCACTTCCAGATGCCTGGAGGAAGAACGCCTCATCTTTTGCCTCAGAACACTTCAACCCCAGGGCATCAATGTGGACTTCAACAGTTTCCTTGTTTCCCCTTCCCCCACCTCACCCTAGTTCCAAACTTCCAGCTCAGCACTGTCCCCATGATTTGTCCGGACTTGTCCTACCTGCCTAGCTCCTTTTCCACCTATCCACTCCATCCTCTCCTCCCTGAACTATCACCTTCATCCCCTCCCCCACTCACTTATTGTACTCTGCTATTTTCTCCCCACCCCACCCTCCTCTAGCTTATCTCTCCACTTCAGGCTCAGGCTCTCTGCCTTTATTCCTGGATGAAGGGCTTTTGCCCGAAACATCGATTTCACTGCTCCTTGGATGCTGCCTGAACTGCTGTGCTCTTCCAGCACCACTAATCCAGAACCTGGTTTCCATCATCTGCAGTCATTGTTTTTACCTCAAAAACAAACATGTGTCTGAAATATTAACATTTTGTATTGAAATTAGACTGAAATTTTCACTGATTCAATGCTTGAGTAGAATCTTGGCAAAAGAACTGAACTATGAAATAACAAATACTCGGGCAACTATGAAGTGGCATTAGCTCAGCCTTGCAAATGCTGTCCTTGTCCTGAGAAACGTAGACATGAGCATAGAGTAGTGTTGGCAGATATTTCAATTGCATTCTAATCTTCATTGCAATCTACTGACTGCTGTTTGACTGTGATATTCAATCTTCTCATAATCAGATGCTGTAGACACGTGTAGAAGTAGCTTAATCAAGAAGTCTACTTAAGGGAGATATTTGAAAGAGAAAGTTGGGAACTGTACTCCCAGCATGCAACACTGAATGCAGGGGGTTAATGGAGAGGACATGATTTTTCAGAGAGCTGGAGTGCAGAGTGGGGTGGCACAGAAACATAGAACTTCTAGTCATTAGTTACCTTTTTTTCTGCCACCTTGACTGTGGTCTGCTCTACATTGTGGAATTCCTGGAAGGTTATGAAACAATTTGAGAGCCACTCGACCAATTTAGTGATTTCTTTTGTTGCTCACTAGAGAGTTGGTGGCTCATGGTTAGATTATGAAAGCAGCTATTGCATTTGGTCTAATCCTGTTGAGTTTGAGGAGGGAGGAGGTAGGGATTTCTGTTTACTTAATTATTATACTGTACACAATAAACAACAACTTATGGTGCTATGAGCTCTAACTTCTCAAATGAGGCAAAATAGATTGGGTCAAGCACCAAAAATGAACAGTCACTGTGATTATAATGTAGATCGCCTAACAGTTGGAAGCAAATGGTAAAGCAAATATAAAGGCAGATTCCTGAAATGCGTACTGAACAGGGTGGTCATGGTAAAGGATTTGAACTAACTCAATATTACCTAGGTAGTTTTAATGTGAAAGAAATTGAGGGGTTGGAATTTTTGCATTTGGGAAAAATGTTTTAGTCGTTATGTCGTAAGCCCAGCACATTGGATTTAGAGATGATGATGGGCTTGCAGGATGGTAGTGGTCATAATTCAGTTTGTTCTTTTCAATAATTATTGTAAAATTAAGAGCAGGAGTTAGTAAATTTGACCTTGTCCTATTTTAGAATTCTAAGTTGAGGTATTTAACAAAAATTGGTTAGAAACCGCTACTTGAAGATAAATCCCTGTCAGAGTAATAGAGATGATTAAAAGGGTATCAAAGGGATAATTTAAAGGATTTTGGCGCAAACCTGTTCCCATAAAAAAGTGGGACAGCCATATCTAGAGCTCCCTGGATAACGAGTTTAGAAGTTATGAGTCAGAGAAGGAAAGCTAATGTCTAACAATGAAAGTTGAGAGAAATCAACGAAATGGAAGGGAGGAATTAAAAAATTAATTCAGAAAGCAAATGGATGGCTTAAAGGAATGTTAGCAAACAAATTTTAAGATGAACTCCCAAGGTGTTTTATCAATACAATATGAGTACAACTAACTAAGGAAAGAGTAGGGGTCATGAAAGACCAAAAAGGAAACCTGTTGTAGAAGTTAAGCTGTTATTTGGTTCTTACTGAGTAATTTGCACCTGTTTTAAAGGGGAATGATGCAGATATTGTAATTAGGTGTAAAGTATTGGATGTGATAAACATTAGAAGACAGACTGTTGGTATTTTTTTTGAAAGTAGATAACTCACAAGGATTGAATTTGAACTTCTATTTAAGAGCACTTTGGTAGAAAAGGGTGGAAGGTCTGACAGCTACCTCCATTTTCCAGTCCTTGCTGGATACAAGTGTGGTGATGAAGGTTTGGAGGACTTTTAAATCTGTGCCTTTGTTTAAAAAGGGAATGTGGATACTAAATAATTACAGGTCAGTTGATCTTTCCTCAGTGGAAAAGCATGGATTAATCAATAATAGTTGGCTTAAGTTTGTTAAGGGAAGAACCTGTTTGACTAACTTTTCTTGAAGTAACACAATTGATAAGGGCAATGCACTTGATGTGGTCTACATGGAATTTAGCCAAGTTTTTGACATTCCACATGAAACTTTGGTTTTTTTTTAAAAAAAAATTCCTGGGGAATGTAGCAAGTGGGATGTTAAAATTGGCTCATTGGCAAGAACTCAAGGGTGATTGACTGGCAGTTAAACAACTAGAAGACTACGTCTAGTGGGGTTTTGTAGGACTTACCATGTCCCTTGCATTTTATGCCCAAATCATTAATACGTACTACAAAAATCACTCGTGCCAAGAAGTTTGAAGACAATGCAAACTAGTGTGTGGTTGATAGCGAGGGCGATAACTTACAGCTATCAATAGACTGGTCAGAAAAGGTGGCAAATAGAATTCAATCTGGTGAAGTGAGAGGTGATGCATTACAGGGGCTAAGTAAAGCAAAGGAATACTTATTTAAAATATGGAGAGAATTATAGTAAGTGAGAGACCTTAGAGAGAATGTCCACAGATCTCTGAAGCAAGAGAGGCTGACAATTTGATTAAGGAGGCATGTGGAATACCTTTTGTCGAATAAAAATTGTATGTTGGAACTATATGCATTAGTTAAACCATAATTGGAATATTATGTGCAGATCTGATAACCATGCCATAGAAAGAAGCTAATTACTTGAGAACGGGTACTAGAGATCTTGCAGGGACTGGAAGAATACAATTGAGGAAAGTTTGGGTCAGCATCGGTTTGTTCTTGGAAGAAAGGAAGCTGAGTGGACATTTTGATTTAAGACTGGTAACCTCTTTCTTTTAAAAATTGGATGAATATGTGAAATGTCATGATCTTCAAGGCTATGGGCCCAGTACAGGAAGGTGTATGTCGTGTTCATCTGGCCGTAGAGACTTGATGAGCTGAAGATCCTTTTATTCAATTATTGGGATTCTATGAACCTAAATACCACTTGACACACACCATTTGTGGCAGTGCAAATAACCCAATTTAAATTCTAAATTATCTCTGGTTCCTTTGTTTTTGGGTTACAGGAGAAAGTGGAGGGTATGGGATCTGGGTGGGATGTTCTTTGGAGTGGTGTGCAGACTTGATGGACCGCATAGCCTCTATCTACACTTTGGGTATTCTGTAATTCAATAGTAGTGCCCCTACTTCTGAACCTGGAGGCCCTAATTCAAGTTCCACCTGCTCCAATGTAAAATAATATCTATGAGCAGGTTAATTAGGAAGTATCTACCAGAGAAACTGATGATTTTGCCACATTGGCAAGCAAGTGCTTAAAGTAATTCCTCTCACTATTTGAAGTGCATCATGGGTCTTTGGTATAATCAATTACTGGGCTTTTCACTGCCTTGTGTAATCAACTACTCATTCACTCACTACTTCAATTTTTATATTGAAAGCTTTGTGGTGGGAATGTTGCCAGACCAAATGGTGGGTGGGTTGCATGTGTGTACATCACCAAATAGCCAGCATTTTGTGTGATTGCAGGCACTGGATTTTTTTCTGTTGGAACCAGAAATGTGTATTTCTTCTTGAACAGCTGTGTTTTTTCTTGGGTGCACTCCCAGAGTTTCTCAAATGTTTGCTCAAAAGTCAGGCTGTGGAATTCTAAGGTCAAGTAGCTGCTATGCAGCTTACCATCTTGAGATTTTTTTTAAAAATCAGTATGCTACTTTAACTTGCAACCCTCCTTTTGTAATGTTTCCAGTTCTTGCACTTTTCGAAAAGTTATTGCAATAAAGTGAATTGTTTGAGAATCTCCTGATGGTGTGATGACCAAGGTGAGCTAACAGTGAGAGCAGCAGCAGATGATTTTCTTCACTCATGATACTCCCCGAGTAAGTGCTTTGCTTTAATCCATAGCATGGATATGAGCCTGTACTTCTGCAAATCAGTTGTTCTTTAGCATATTTGTATTAATTCACACAGTGAAGCACATGACAGTGACTTCATTGTTTGCTCGCTGCTTTGTTTTTTTTAAACATGCCCATTCCACTTAATTGCTACCACTTACAATTATGTCTAACCCATACTCCATACTTGTATTGTCCAGCTCATATGTTTTCATGTCTCCTGAAGATTGCTGCTTGAGATTATTGAATCAGTATGATAGAAGACTAGTTTATATAGCCAATTGTAAGCTGGAGTCTAACTAGGAAAGTAACACTTTTTCCAGACTCGATTGTTCATTTGGGCACTTCTGTCAGACCTCATTTTTGTTTCCACAGGGTTGTTGATCAACATTAATTGGAATTTTGGTGTGATCTGGTACCTCTTACCATAAAAATATTATTCCACAGTTAGTTCCTCCCAATCCACACAACTGTTGAGGGCTGTAATCCTCAAAGGAAATATTGTATCATATTGCAAATGAATCTTTGGACTCTGATCTTTCTTTCCTTTTTTTTTGTCCTACTTTAGCAGATTATTATTCTTGAATTTTGATACTATCCTTATCAGGAACTGAGAAACAATGGTTGCTGGGAATGTTTTTCCACTTTGGTGGTGGTAATTTTATGATTGTTTCAATTCACTTTTAATACTTAATTAGTTAAAGTACAAAGTCTTGGTGTCATAGCTGGATTGTCATGTACTAGTACAAATTTTCAGTGGATTGTATTTAATATTTAACAAAATGTCTAGAAGCATCCACTATATTTCAACTAGCTTAATTAATTACTGTGTCGATTAGCCAGACATGCTTAGAGTTGGGTTTGCTACTCATTTTGCTGCACTCATGCAAGAACTCATCGGGTAAGTAAAACCTTCAAGTTTATCATCAAGCTTTCCAATTATGGAGGGAAATGCAGCCAATTCTTTGTCTCGCTGTTTCCCAACAGGAAGCTTGAGAACCTTTCTCTGTATTTCCTCTGCTTGCGTTCTTCCCTCCTCCTCCCATACACCTTGGGATTCGTTTGATCTGGTACAGGCTAGTGAACAATCTTTTGAAGTAGGCTTCACCAGCTCGTGACCTCCTTCAATGTCTCTGCAAACAAACTTTCCAACAGGTACATGTATACATCATAGCGGTAGTGGGAGTCTCCTCCACCTTCTGTAAACAGTGCAGCATACTTTGGGAAGTTAACAATGTGAAGGATTGAAACTGCAAACTGCTTCCCTGCAAGATATGTACTAATATTCCATTTTTAATGTATATGAGGGTATTTGCAAAAGCAGGTTATTTTAGAAATTTCGAATGATGACGTTCTAAACTAGTTTTTATTGGGAGTATCTTTTTTTTTCTGAAATTGATTTTTTTTTAGTTGGTGTTAGTTAGGCTTGCAAAGTTTAACTCTTTATTTAACCTAATATTTCTCATCAACCTGTCTGGAGATGTTGTTAGACACCTTATGGATCAGGTGAGACATGAAGCCAAGCCACATGATTAGTGAAATAATATTGTACTTTTTTAAAAACTTGCAATATTCTTCTGTCTGTTTGTAAAATGAGTTGTGCGGATTGAGACTAAAAGAGGCTGTTAAGATTTAGTTGGCTAATCCAAAATTCAACGGTTTACATGCAATAATTCCTCAACTGTTCTGCATCTACTTCCTATGATAACATCCTATTGTAGATTTGGGCAAGCTAGAATAACATTTCAGTGGAGTACTACTTGGCTGAGTTATTAAACACAGTTCCTGTGTATTTATCCTTGTAGGGTGAAAGTACCTATAGGCACTGTACCAGTATCCTGGTTCTTGAAGTATAATTGAATATTGCTTATGTGGCCTTGCTGCTATTTCATTTTCATTTCATCAGTAAGCCACATTTATTTTTTGAAAGACATTCTTTCAAAAATTTAAAAATTCTGTTTAGGGGAATAGTAATTGGTTTTTAAACCTTATTTTCCTTTCTTATGCTGAGGGTACCTTGGTGTAGGTTTTAAGCTGCATATGTTCTTTACTATTTCACCCAGCTGGTTGTTTTGTGAGAACTTGAAATAGCTGTTGGTTTTTAAAAAAGAAAACATGATATTTCAGCTGGATCTCCATCCATAAGTTTGCCTCTTCTCACACTAGCAACCCTCCTACCGCTCAATAAAAAAATGTCTAGAGAATTGAGGCATGCAGATTTCCCAGCTGAACTGGCTTTGATAGGTATCAGAACTGAAATTTGATATGTTTCAATTTTGCCTTTTGCAAACCAATAGTCACAAAACAGTTGTAGCTTCATGTATTGGCTGACTCATTGCTTTCATTAAACTAAATATTCATGTGGGTTTACATAGCCAAAACTTTTGTAGTATTTCTATAAAACGAATAGGTCATTCAGCCCACTGAGTCTGCTGTGGCATTTAATATTAATATGGCTGATTTGAGCGCTTCAATGCCTTTTACCCAGACTATCCATACAACTCTTTCTTTATATGATTTAATAAGCAAAGATTTATCAACCTCTGCTTTAAATTTACTTGATATATTGAGCTACCGTAGCCCTCTGTGGTAGAGAATTCTGAAGATTCATCACCCTCTGAGTCAACGAATTCTCTTCCCCTCAGTCTGAAGTGGCTTCTCTCTTGTTTGCATCCTGGTTCCAGACTCCCCACCTAGGTGAAACATCTTGTCTGTCCTGTTATCCGTTTAATAATGTGCCGTAATGTACCATTTAAATTTGGCTTGAGGAAATAACATCTGATTATCATCCCCCAGAACTACACCCATCTGGAGTTACATCTGATGTAGTAAAGAACATTGACTGGTGCCTAATTTGAGTTTGTGTTCATCTGTGCTGAACATTTGCTTTTTTGGGAGGCACTGGAAAAGCTTAATTGTTTCACTCAATGGAGTATACGCAGTTCTAAATGATAGACTTCTGTAGTTGCAGAATGTAATTGCCCTGAGGCTGAGAACAAGATTATAATGGGTGTTAGCTAATACCTTGCCAGGTGACCAAACTTGCTTTGTGAGCTGAGATAGTGAGTATTGTCTGGATATTTAGCAAGTGGCATCACAGCTGAATTTAATCTACGTACAGGTTGTTCTGCTATAACGTGTGCTTCGTTAGCACGATTTGCTATAACACAATTGGCAAATTAGGAAAGCGGTTTCTAAAGTGCAAAGTTTTCAAGTATGTATTGTGTATAAAACTATTCAGGCTCTATTAGTTTAAATGGTTCTGCTATTGTGCAAATTTCTTATAAAATGGGATTGCATGAGAATGGAACTACTGTGATAGCAGAACTGACTGTACCTGCAAATCATAGATTATACATAAAGACCCCTCAGAGTGTGGAAATAGGCTATTTGGCTCATTGAGTCCACATTGACCCTCCTCAGAGCATCACCCCCAGATCCACAGCATAATAGTTGACTCTTAATGACCCTATGTGGGGAAAGAAAAGTGAACGAATACTGCTATCCCATGATTTAGTACAAATTTCTTGTTCGCTTTCAGTGTCCTTTTGCATAAGGGCACCAAGTGTCACTGTCTAAGAAATACTCTGCACCTTCGGTCCTCGTACTAAAAGTGGATAACCCCACACTTCTGTTTCATCTGCCATGCTGACTGAGAGGGTGACAAGAACATGTCTCTTCTTCAAACCTGAGAATTGAATAGGCCTGAACATCTAAATCACTAATTCAGATTGAGTGGCTACAGGACATTCTTTGTGGGGAGGGGCACAGACAGAATTGCTTCATGCAAATTACTTTGTTGGGAAGGAGGATGTGGTCCTGAAATCAGAATTTAGTGATCTAGGTGGAACTTTAACAAGCAGGACCTCAAATGTTTTAATCTCTAGATTGCTTCCTGTGCCACATGCCAGAGAGTACAGAAATAGGATAAGGCAGACAAATGTTTGGCTGTAAAGATGCTGGTGTTGTCGGGAGGGCTTTAGATTCCTGGGGAGGTTGGTAGCTGCGCAAGCTGGAAACATTGCACCTAAACAAAGCTGAAATTCTGATCTTTGAGGGCACTTTGCTAATATCATTGGGAGGGCTTTAAACTAATTTGTGTGTGAACCAAGAGGATATTAGAGGTGAATATCAACACTCAAAGTATTTTGTATACAGCTGCTACTAATGTATAACATAGTAAGGTAATAGATGAAGTCAGAGCAAGGGAGAAAGTCCAAAATGGTGTTAATGTAAAATGCATGGATAAGGTTTGGGAGTTAGATGCCGATTGCAATGTGGAATTATGAAGTTGTGGCTGTGATGGAGACCTGACTGAATGGCAAGATGGGTGTTAAATATTCCAGCGTATAAGTTGTTCAGGAAAGATGAGAAAAACTGGAAAGGATGAGGGTAGCTGTGTTGTTTAAGGAGAACATTGCAGTGCTGGAGGAGGGGGTGTGTTTGGGAGAGTTGAAGGCTGAAGTCGATTTTGCCAGAACTATAGAAGTTAAGAAATGTATTTATGTTAGTTGTTGTAGTGTACAGACCACAAACTCGTGAAAAGGGGATTTAAGAACTATATACACAGACATTGGAAGTACTAACATTATTGAACAGTGATAATGAGAGACTTTAATTACCCAAATACAAATTGGGATACTCGTAGTGTGAGGGGCAAGTGTTCCTGGATTGTGCTCCGAAGAGTTTCCTATGGCAGTATGTGTCCAGTCCAATAAGAAAGAATGCACTGTTGCACATAGTACTTGGAAATCAGGAGGGTCAAGTGTGAGTGGGGGTGCATTTAGGAGACTGTGGTCACTATATCAGAAGGTATGTGTTGATGTTGGGGAATGATCTGCAACAGTTCAGAACAAGAAAAATCAATTTGTGGAGAGCTGGCTTCAGTGGGCCAGACCAGAGCTGAACAGGATTTTTTTTCGAATAAGAGGTTGTTGGGAAGTTCAGTAACAGTATGAAAAGTTGGAGTATAAAAAGAAGCTGGATAAGCTGAGACTCTTTACTGGAATGTAGGATTTTTGAGAGGTAAACTTAGAGGTTTATAAAATTTATAGGGTGTATTGATAGGATTAATAGTAGGTGTGTTTTTTTTTCCCCAAGAATGGGGAATTTCAAGACCAGGGAGCCTGTTTTCAAGGTGAGGAGAGAGATTTTAAAAAAGAGGGGCAAAGTATTCCACATGCAAACACCCTGTATAATCCTGAGGAAGTGGTGGATGTGGGTAACATTACAATGTTTTAAAAGGCATTTAGATGGATACACGAATAGGAAAAGTTTGGAAGGATATGGGCCAGGAGCAGGGCGAACTAGTTTAGTTTGGGATTATGTTGGTCATGGACTGGTTGGACTGAAGGGTCTGTTTTTGTGCTGTATGACTCCATGACTATGACAGTAACTGAACAATGGGTCACATTCAAGGAGTAGATGATTTGGGTATAGTTGAAATATATTCCCTCTAATAATAGAAAGTTTAACAAATCATCTAGAGTTCCCTAGATGAGAATGGAGGTAGAAATTAGCATTGGAAAGAAAAGGTGCCTAACACAAGGGTAAGGCAGAAAATACAGTTGAAGAATGATAGAATCCCTACAGTGTGGAAGCAGGTCATTTGGCCCATCAAGTCCATGCTGACACTCTGAAGAACATCCCATCCAGACCCACCCCTTACTCTATCCCTGGAACCCTGCATTCCCCATGGCTAATCCATCTAACCTGTACATCCCTGGACACTATGGGCAATTTAGCATTGCCAGTCTACTTAATTTGCATGTCTGGATTATGGCAGGAGATTGGAGCACCTAGAAGGAACCCACGCAGACACTGGCTGAACATGCAGACTTCGCAGAGTTGGTTACCTGAGAGTGGAATTGAACCCAGGTCTCTGAAGCTCTGAGGCAGAAGTGTTAGCCATTGCGCCACTGTACCGCTCCATCACATCCCAAGCTTCAACAGGAAAACCAAAAGTTTAGGGGAGAGGTAAAAGTCAAAGAAGAACAATACAAAAGTACCAATAGTTAATATAAAAGGAAATCCCAACATCTATAAATGGGGGCGGGGGGGAATTTAAAGTGGAATAGGATCAAAAAGGGATTTACAGGGAGAGTAGAGAGGTGTGGCTGAGCTATTAACTGAATATTTTGCATTTATCTTTACAAAAGAGGAAGATGTTCCATTGGAAGGGTTCAAAATTAATCAGGAAGATGTCTTGAATCGATTAATTGTTTTTAAAAGTTAACAAGGCACCATGATTGAATGAGGTGCACTGAAAAAAAGTGAGAGTACAAGTTGAGGAGGTACTGTCCATAGTAGTTCATTCTTCCCTGAGCTTGGGAGGTGCCAGAAACTTGGAGAATTGTCAGCATTATGGCCTTGATCAAAAAAAGTTGTAAGAATATTCTAACTTTCAATAGCAAAACCTACAAACAAGTCACCGGAGCAGCCATGGGATCACCAATATCGGGGTTCGAAGCGGAAGCAGTAATGCAGAGATTTGAACAAGCTGCCCTCCCATCTATCCAACCCAAACTTTGGGTCCGCTACCTGGATGGCACCTTTGTCATCAAAGACTAAACAAATTAGAGGAAACCTACAGCACCACCAACAATATCCTGATAGGCATAAAATTCACAAGAGGAGAACAACAACAACAGACTCCCACTCCGAGAGGTGACAGTTCAACATACAGTTCATGGAGAGCTTCAAACCAGTGTCTACAGAAAATCAACAAACACAGACCAAATACTTCAGAAGCAATCATCTCAACGCCCACTAACGGAGCTGCATCATGACATTATTTCAACAAGGTACACCACACTGCAGCACCCAAGAACTACAAAAAGCAGGAGCAAAATATCTATACAATGTTTTCAAGAAAAACAGGTACCCAATAAACTGATTCCTTAGCAACAAACCCAAACAAGCAGACACCATGCAACCAAAAACTATAGCCAAGTTACCTTCCAACAAAGACATCAGAAATGACTTCCAGACTACTCGGACCTCTTGGCATCATGGTAGCCCACAAACCTACCAACACACTTAAACGAGGACTAATGAAACACCAAGATCCATTAGAAACTACCAGCAAAACTAACATCATTTACAAGATATTATGCAAGAAATGTTTTTTTAAAAAAAAAACACTACATCGGACAAACTAGCAGGAAACTTGCCACCAGAATACATGAACACCAACTGGCCACCAAAAGACATGACCCACTATCACTTATTTCTATACATACGGACAAACTTGGGCTGGGACAACACACACATCCTAGGACAGGTGAAACAAAGGCACTCACGAGAATTCTTAAAAACATAACATTCCAACCAGAACTTCTCCAATGAACACATCACTTTAGATCCTATCTATCTTCTCTTGAAAACAAGGACTGGAAATGACATCACTCATCTTAAGAAACCAAGACCTATAAATAGAGAGGCGGGACATACCACCAGTGCTTCACCGGAGCCACTCACTGGTGCTACCCAGTATGGTGACAAAACATTTGGGGAAAAATAACCTTCAAGCTCCGCGAGCCAACTTGCATACTTGTGCATTAATTATTTAAATAAAAGCAAACGTTAACTTTTTTCTTTCTCTTCAGATGCTGCTAGACCTGCTGAGGTTCTCTAGCTTTTTGTTTACTGTTTAATTATTTAAAAACTATCCATTTGCTTATCTATTTATTTTTCCTATCCACACAGCCACCCTCCTCCTTGATCCTTGGTAATTGGCCATCTTTAGAATTTTGAACTTGTTTCAGGTCTAATTACATCTCTTTCAGGCTGAAGAAATTCAGTCATAATATGGTCACCATTCTTTTAAAAGGTTTCTTCAATGCGTGATTGTTAATTGGCTTTTTCTCATTGTATAATACTTGTGCCCTAGTTGGTTTCTCAACATTTCCACTGAAAAAAAATTATTTAACACACTCCTGCAATTCTTCTTCTAGAATGTTGATGCTCATTGGATTAACCTAGTCTGTATGTAGACTGATGTCTTCCACGGTTATGTTGTTTAAACTTCTATCAACACTAGCAAATATTATCACAGGGATATTTGGTTCCATTCCTGCTAAGGTGTAATTTATCATTTCTGTTCGGGTTCCAATTTTCCAGGCATGTGAAGCCTTCTCTCCTGCACCATTAGTTTGGGAGTAATCCTAAGATTGCTTACCTGCTTTCAAGTTTCTTGCCCATCTTCCATCAAAAAGGTCCCACAACCTCTGTGACACCCTGAACCTGATACTAGGGAGGTAACATACTGTCCTGCTGTCATGTCTATGTCCACCCAGAATCCTTGTCTGTTCCCCAAGCTATTGAATAGTCTTTTATCATTGTTTTCCACTTGCTGCAGTAGCATTCTGTAATTAAGATCAGATATTCTCAGTTACCTGAAGTTAGATTTGAAAGAGTACCATCTTCTAGGTTGACAGAAAACATGGACTAGATTTCAGTTCTGAGCAAAAAAGTGCTATTTATTACATTTTGGTAATTAGACTGTAGCTACAGGTAAACAATTATGAACTGTTTGCATATAATTCTACAAGTTTAAAAACTCTAATCCCATTATCGATCTGCCTTATACGTGCACACAGGTTTGAAAAAAATCATGAATTGGGAATTGAGGAAAAAGCAGTTTGGTGGTTCCTATTCACTAGGATTGCTGAGTTGATTCTTATTCTTGTGCTGGTCAGTTGTCCTTCTGGATGCTTTTGTTGGTTTGCAGGAAGCATCGCGTGGCTAGTTTGAGGGGTCCACCAGATCACTCAGTCAGTGACCATTTTAATTCTCCTCCTTTCCAACGTGACCATCTTTGGCCTCCTCCATTGCTGCAATGAACCAAACTGCACATTGGAGGAGCAACACCTCACCTTCTGCCTGGGCAGCCTACAGTCCAGAGGACTCAATATTTGAGTTCTCCAATTTCCAATAACCTCCCTTTCCAGTCCCTCTCCCTTCTTTCCACTCCTCCGTGCCACCTACCATTTCATCCCTCCCATTAACCAACTAGGTCGTGTCCTCTACCTATCTTCACCTATGCCCACTTCACCATCCTGCCCCTGCCACCCCCATTATCTGCAGCTCCCCTTATACTCATCCCCAGTCCTAAAGAAGGGTTACACCCAAAATGTCAACTTCTCCACCCCCACCTTGATGCTGCCAGGCTTGCTGTGTTCTTCCAGCCTCCTGCCTGTCTACAATAAAAAGTCTCTGGCTTATTAATTAAAGGTCACAGTTTGCAGCATCTACTGAAGGAACAGTACTGGTTTTCTTTAGGCTTAAAGTGATTTCTGCTGGAGGTCCAAGGGCTTCTCTCATTCTTGTTCACAGCTCCACAGCTGTTTTAGCTACCTGATAAATCTCAATTGTTGGAAGACCGGCCTTTGTCACGAGGCCACAAACCAATCTGCTACTTGTTACGAACCGAATCTCCATTTATAAACAGCATTTTAGCTCCAGTTTGACTGTAGTCACTGCTGTAGTCCATCAGTGTTTGTAATGAATGACATGTTACTTGCTTTCAAACAATGCAGCTTGTCTTACAAAGATTTTGAATTATTTTCTCATTTGAGTCCACAATCTTAAAAAAACAAGAAACCAAAATAGAAACAAACGGCATTTAAAATCGTGAACGTAGCCGCAACTCGAGCATTAAAATCCTAATCTGAAGTTTTCTGTTCGTCTTCTATTGAAAGAAGGCTGATTTAGAAGATGGTGCAATAAATGGTAAAATAGAAGTTAATATGCACTTGATAGTCTACTTCAAGTGCTTTTATTAACTTTCTGTAAGATCCATTTGGGAATTTAACTATCTATGATTTATCCTTTCCAAAAAAAACATGCTGCATAAGAGAAAAGTAGCTGAGCAGTTGTGGGGAGATACAAGAGGTGCCCAAGGCTCATTTTTGGATAGAAGGTAGTTATGGTTTTGCAGTGAGAATATTGTATTTTATTAATTGATTTCTGGATTTATATTTGGTTGGCCAGAATTTTATTCTGGAAGATATTGTCCTTTGATCAAAATGTTATTCTGTTTAGTCAGCCTCAGGATATGGATGTCAATGGGCATTTGTTGCCCTTGAGAAAGTGGTAGTGAGTTGCTGCCCACTGGAACTTGGGGGGTACTTGTGCACGAAATGCAGAAAGTTAGCATTCCACAAATACTCAGAATGCTAATGGAATGTTGGCCCTTCACCACCTCAAAATACTGTACAAGAGGGAAGTTTTACTACAATGGTACAAGGTGTTGGTAAGACCACATCTGGAGTACTAGAGCAGTTTAGAAAATGTTTACTCATGATCCCTAGTATGGAGGGTTGTCTTGTGAGCAAATGCCAAAACGGATTGGGACTCTGGGACTCTACTCACTGGAGTTTGATTCTTAAGGGGCTTTACATGGTAAATGCATATGTGTGGGGGGGTGGAATGAAGGGGGGGTGAGGAGGGGAGTGGTGGTGGTGAGGGAGGGAAAGGGTTCGGGGGTGATGGGGAGAAACTACCATCTAGTCTTAACACAACTGTTTTCTCAAATGCCTGTTATTCAACGTGAAGCAAATTATTTAATGCCTTCTCATTGCTGGAGATTGTTAAGTGAGACAAAATGTAAATTTGTTTTATTTGGCTTTGATATCAAAGTACTAATTTATGCCTTTTACTATGCCTAGCAGTTTTATGGATAAAACTCCTTAGTGGCTTCTAACTGGGGCACTCTTAGTTTCCTTTTTCTATTTATATGCTGATAAACAATTTTGAATTACTTTGACATTAGCTACAAACCTCTCTTTGTACTTCACCTATTTTCTTCCTTTCACTTTTTCCCCCTCTGAATTTTCTGTATTCAGCCTTGTTCTCACTTTATTACCAACCTTGTTTGACTTGCACACCTCTGTCTGCTTAATCTTGAGCTCTATCACTGTTATCTAGGGTGCTTTGGCTTTGTTTGTCCTACCTTTTTTTTTCACCCTCCTGTGGAAATGAACAACTAATTGTACTCAAACCATTTCTTGTCAGACAAGCTGTTGTTCTTTTATAGTTTTGTCTCCCATCTTTGATTCCAGTTTACTTGGGCCACACTTGTTTTATTCCTTTGAAATTGTTCACTCTCCAGGTAGTACATTTTAAAATGTGGATTTATCTTTGTCCTCCTTCATAGCTACCTTAAACTTAATGAGAAAATAAAAATGTTCTCCTACCAACACTATGTCCACCTCATGGCTCAGAATTAGAATCAGAAAATATTTAGTTTGTAGTCCAAATGATTAGAACATGCTCAAGAATATGCTTCAGATACTCTTCCTTCTCTCTGCCCTTATGTTACAATTCCAGCTATATTAGAGTAATTACGATCCCACCATCATCATGATAGATCTATAATTTCCCTGCAAATATTTTCCTTTGCTGATTTTTGACTTAATTAGCAGGTCTATAGAATGCATGTATTAATGCAACGAGTTTGATATTATTTCTTTACAATAACAAAATAGATCTTTCCTTAACCTCTGGGGTGTATCCTATTATTCCCATACTGCAATAATCTCGAGTTAATAAAAGTATTCCTCCTTTTACTTAGCTGAATACTTAAGCATTTTTTTTGTCATTCACTGGATAAAGATGGTTAGGTCAGCATTTATTGCCCATCTAAAATTGCCCAGACGACAGTTAAGTCACCCACATTGCTGTGGGTCTGGAGTCCTATATACGTCAGGATGGCAATTCCCTCCCTAAAGTGACAGTGAACCAGATAGGTTTTTCTGACAGTCAACAATGGTCATCGTTAGGCTGTTAATTCTGGATTTTTAAAAAAAAGCCTGAATTCTGCCATTGAGATTTGAACCCAGGTACCCAGAACATTGTTTGGGTCTCTGGATTAACAAGCCAGTGATTAATACCACTAGACCATTGCCTCCTCGTGTCAAGGCATATTTAATATCCAGCACTCGTCATCCCTTGTACCAGTCTCATTTTGGCACAACATCATGCTTCTATTACAAACTGCCAACTTTATGTAGCATATTCATGTACACTAACTATCTGAACCTAATTTGGCAATCCCTCTTGCTCAGATACCATTTCCTACCTAACACGTTTGTATTCCGATTTAGTCTCTAAATGGTTATGAGTCAGTCACTTCCATTGTGCTCTGCAAAGAATGGTAGTGGATAGGGATTTCCTGAAGATTTTTCCCAAGCTGTGAATGGTGGAATTTTTAAATGGGTTTGGTCAAAAATAAAATTCCATTTACTTCAAGTTTTAAATAAATTGTGTTGATTTAGGTGATCTTGGTTGTAGTGAAACCTAGTATGGTTAGGTTTGAAATCTATGTTTAGTGTATAAGAATGATTTGGATGAGGAAAGTGAATGCACAACAGCAAGTTTGCAATTGACACAAAAATAGGTGGGAAAACAAGTGACAATCATTGGCAAGTCAGCAGTGAGATCTAGACTGGTTTAGGGCAGTTGGGCAAAAGCTTGACAGATGAAATATAATTTAGAGAAATGTGAGGTTAAGCACTTTGGCAGGGAGGATGGTGAAGCTGAATATTATTTAAATTGAGAGATGACAGAATGTTGCAGAGCAGAGGGATTTGGGAGTCCTCGTTTGTGAATCCCAAAAACCTGCTTAATTAGGAAGACAAATGAAATGTTGGCCTTTATTTCCAAGTGAATAGAATATAAAAGTAGGGTCATTTTGCTAAAAGTATACAAAGCACTAGTTAGATCCCGACTGAACTGCTGTGGACAGATTTGGATCATTTGTCTAACGAGATATACTAGCATTGGAAGCAGTCAGCAAAGGGTCACTCGGCTGATACGAGAGATGGAAGGACTGGCTTATGAGGAGTTGTCAAGTTGAAATGTAGAAAAATGAAATTTAGAAAAATGGGAGGCAATCTTATCGAAGCATACAAGATTCTTGGGGGAATTTGACAGGGTAGATGCAGAAAGTTTGTTCTCCCTTGTAAGGGAGATTCTAGGACCGGAGCATACAATCTCAGAATAAAAGATCACATTTAAAACAGATGACATTTTCTTGCCCTGAAGGTAGTGAATCGTAGAATTCTTTACGGCAGCAGGCCATTTGTGGCTGAGTTGTTGAGTATATTCAAGGCTGAGAAACAGATTTTTAATTCAGAAGAGAATAGTTATTTGGGAAAAGGCAAAGTAGAACTGGCTATTATCGGATCATTAATGATCTCATTGAGTAGATTTGGGCTGTGTGATCTACTTTTTGCTCCTAACTGTTGTGGTCTTTATTTGATGTCTTGACCAAACGCAAAATCCAGGGACCTCTCTGCCTCCCTCTCTGCCTCAGCATGAGCTCCCAGACCTTTATAAGAAGACTTTGCAGGTTTGACAGGGTTGCTTATACCATTGTCATTTCTGGTACCTTGGTTAATGCCAGGTGGTCTGTCCAATTTCATTTTTAAGATTTCAGTGATTGATAAAACTTAGTGGTTTGCCAGGCAGTTTCAGAGAGTCAACCACATTGGTGTAGGTCTAGAGTCACACTTAGACCAAATGAGGATGGCAAGTAACTGCATTTTTCTGACAATCCAGCAGTAGTTTAATGTGTCAAAGGCCAGAACATTTAGCTGAGTTTGTGGATTAACAGTCTATCAACAATATCCTGAGGCCGTCGCTTTCTCAACTATGTCATACCCACTTGTATTTACTTGCATGACTAATCTATCTGCTTTAATGTGTATGCTTCACGCTTTAAGACTGAAGGCCTGTCTTTTTTTTAGCATCATTTGTCCACTCATGTTTTTCAGTGTGGCAGTGTTTCATTCTTGTGCTTCAATTCTCTATCAACACTTTTTTTTCTTATTTCTGCTTCTGTCTTTTTGTTTTTTGCTCTTGTTTCCTTCTCTGTCTGCCTGCCATTTTAGCTTAAACTCTCTCTAGCGACACTGGAAAATACTCCCCCAAGGATATCAGTTCCATTCCTGCCCAAGTGCAGTCCATCCACCTTGTCTGGTCCCAATGTGCCAGGAGTCTGAAACCATCACCAACCACACATTCACATGATGCGTCTTGCTATTTCTACTGTGGAGCCTGTGACACTGGCAGTCGTGACATTGTTGCCTCTTGAGGTCCTACATTGCAACTCTCTCTCTCTCTCTCTGTGTGTCTCTCTCTCTCTCTCTCTCTCTCTCTCTCTCTCTCTCTCTCTCTCTCTCTCTCTTTGTGTGTCTCTCTGTCTCTCTGTGTCTCTGTCTCTGTCTCTCTGTGTCTGTCTGTGTCTCTCTCTCTCTCTGTCTCTCTGTTCCCCTTCTGAGTGAAAATGTTTTGAAGTTTGTCCAATGCGGTTGCATTCTTTTCTGTGTGGTATTCTAGATATGGTGTCATCAGTGTCCTGTATAACTGAAGGAGGAGCTCCCTACATCAATTAAATTCCTTTTGCAATTAAATAATACATTCTGATAGCTTTCTTAATTACTTGCTCTACCTGCATATACGCTTTCAAGATTCATGCCTGAGGCCACACAGATCCGTCTGAATCTGAGCTGTGCAATGTAGCCACTTAAGTGATATACTGCTTATTTATCCTTCCTGCTAAAATGTGTAATTTCTCACTTTCCAGACCACAGTATCTGCTAGATCTTTACTGGTTCACTTAATGTCTAACTGTTTTGTAGTCACCTTGTGTCCACTTTACAACTTACTTTCCTATCAATCTGTGTCATCAGCAAATTTATTAATCATACCTTCCATTCCTCATCCAAATCATTTAAATAAATCTTTAGCAGTTGAGGTGCTAACACTGATCCCTATGGCATACCACTTATTTCATTTTGTCCAGGACCCATTTATCCTCCTATGGTCTACTTCCTTTTAGCAAGCTAATCTTCTGTCCATGCCAGTATAGTACTTCTCCATGAGGTTTCATGATCTGCAGTAACCTTTACAATACCTTTATCAAATGTCATCTGGGTGTCTAAGTATCATTCATCCATCAGTTTCCCTTTATCTAGAGCAGATGATAGCTCTTCAAACAATATATTTTTGAGGCAGGGTATCTCATTTTCCATTATTAATTCTGCAATGTCACTTTCTCTATGACTATTTGCTCACATTGCTAACTTTTTCTTATTTTAAAACACTTCTTAAAAATTCTGGTTGGATTTCCTTTGTATGCTTAATGTTTCACTCTTTAATAACTTTTTGTTCTATCTTCTGACGTGCCTCTTGTCTTTGCACAATGATTTTTTTTTCTTTTAATTTGATAGTATCATTAACATTTTTAGTTAACCATGGATGGTGGGTCTGTTCCTTCAAATTTTTCTTGGTTGTTAGAATTTGTATTCTGAAATACCTCCTTAAATGTTTGACCTGTCCTTTAATTTAATTTGCCAGCTCCGCTTTCTTCGTCATAATTCCCCTGTATTTTAGTCTCTGATCCATTTCTCTTTTCTCAAATGGAATGTAAAATTCTGTCATATTTTGGTGGCTGTTAGCTGAGGCAGCTTTCATTTAAGATCACTAATTAAGCCTATGTACATTATCTAGTCCAGTATATCCAGCTGTGTAGTCAGTGTGGTTGACTGAAATATTCAAGATATATGGCGCTTGAAGAACAACTGTGTAAAGATGGCCAGGAGATTGGGCAAACATTAAAGAATAGCTAGTCATGACTAAAAGATTAATAAGGATAAAAAACTGGGGTATGAAAGGAAGTTAGCTAAAAATATAAAGAGAGCTGAGACTTTTAAAATAATTATTTTAAAACATCACTGAGCATTGGTCTTAGAAAATGAGTAGGGAATTATTAATGGAAAATAAGGAGGTGGCTGATAAATTGAATAACTATTTTGTACTGGTCCTCACTATAGAGGATATAACGAATGTCTCAATTGGCTGTCAGTCAGGAGAGAGGAACCCTAAGAGCTTTCTAATCACCAGAACAATAGTACTTAAATTGTCGGAACTATTGGTTCACAAGTCCCTACGTTGTCCTGGTTTTCTTCATGGGATCTTAAAAAATGTAACTAGTGAGATATTTGATGTCTTGTTTTTAATTTTTTAAAACTTGCTAGATTTGGGGAATACTTCATTTGATTGAAAAATAGTTAGCCAAATTCCTTAATTTGTTGCCATCCCTTTCCAAATTAGGAAAGTATAAGATACTTAGTATGACATTTTCCATATGGAAAATGTCATACTAATTGGGAAGTTTCAACATGATTTTATGAAAGGGAGATCATGTTTAACCAACTTAGCAGTGTTCTTTGAAGATGCATGTACTGTAACTGAATTGTCAGAAGATGTTTCATAACATTCTGCATCAGACCTTATTAGAGAAAATAAAGTTCTATATAGAAGATTTGGCTAGTAATAGCGATAAGTGGGTCATTTTCTAGTTGGCAAGACATTCCTGCTGTGCCTTGGGGATTAAGGTTGAGCCTCAACTGTTTAACAAATTATTCATAATTTAGAAGAAGGGATGGAAGTTTGCTAAAATTGCTACTGGTAGGAAAGTAAGTTGTGAACAGCACTCGAGGTACAAAGAAAAGGTTTTTATGTAAGCAAAGATCTGGCAAATGGAGTAAAATATGAGAAAGTGAAAGTGTAAATTGTTTCTGGCAGGAAGAGTAAAGCATATTTTCAAAAATGCTGAGAGATTGCAGAGCTCTGAGATGAGGCAGGATCTGAGTGTCTGTTTATATTAATTACAAAAGGCACAGGTACAAAAATAATCAGGAAAGCAAATAGAATTATATTGCTTATGGCAAAAGCATTTGAATGCAAGAGTAAAGTTATGATTAACTTGTACAGGACATTGAGACCACATCTTGCTAAATATGTATTGGTCTCCTATTTTTAAATTGTAAATGCATTGGAGAAAATTTACGAAAGTAATATTTGGAATAGTTGGGAAAGATTTGAACAGGCTCGGGTTGTTATTCGCTGAAGTCAGTGAAAAGTGAATTAATTGAAACAAAGAAGGTCATTGGGGATTTGACAGGGTCGATGTGGAAAGGCTGGTTCCTCTGCTATGAAAATCTAGAACTAGGAAGGGGTTAGTGTTCTTTTTCAAAAAAGTGTTACCCATTAAAGACTGATAAGGACCCTCCTCCCCTGAGTTATAATGAGACAGGAATAATTAATGATGTCATGGTTAGCGATCTTTCTTGAAAGGAGTGATCACGATATGGTTCAATTTAGAATACAGATGAGGAGTGGGAAGATAAAATCCAATTCCACGGCCCTGTGCTTAAACAAAGATGACAGTAGGAGGAGGGAGGACTTGGCTAAAGTAGACTGGTAACAACGATTTTATGGTGGGACAGTTAGTGAACAGTGGAGGACTTTCAAAACAATTTTTCAAAGTGCCCAGCAAAAATATATTTCAGTGAAAGGGAAGGACTGTAGGAAAAGCAGTCATCTGCCATGGCTGCTTACAGAAATAAGGGAGCCTATCAAATTGAAAGAGAAGGCATACAACGTGGCCAAGATCAGCAGGAACCTAGAAGATTAGGAAAGCTTGAAAGGTCACCTGAAAGCTACAAAATACTATAAAGAAAATAAAGTAGCTCAGAATATAAAGACAGACAGTAAAAGATTTTATAAATATAATAAAAAATGTGGCTAAAGCAAATATTATTTGGTCCTTTCGAGGATGAGAAGGAGTATTTAGTAATGGGATATGAGGAAATGGCCAAGGCATTGAACAGGGGTTTTTGTCTGTCTTCACTGTGGAAGACTCTAATAATGTTATGAAGCTGAAGGCGTGTACTGTACCATATAGAGAGAGAGAGAGAGAATGCTGTTCTGAACTAAGGGTAGACAAGTCTCTTGGCCCTGAGGAATGCATCCCAGGGTGCTAAAAGAGATGGTGGGAGAAATACCAAATGTTGGTAATTTTGGTAATTCTCCAAAACTCGCTGGGCGCTGGGGCAGTTCCAGCAGATTGGAAAACAGTAAATGTGATGCCACTGTTTAAAAAAGGAGGTAGACACAAGATGGGGAATCATAGACTGATTAGCTTAACCTCTGTCATGCGAAAAATGCTTGTCTATTATCAAGGAAGAAATAGCAAAGCATCTAGTCCACAAAGGTTGGCCATGACCTTATTGAATAACGGAGCAGGCTCAAAGGGCCAGGTGGCATGTTCCTGCTCCAATTTCTTCACATTCTTATGCATTGAACCTTCGTGAAATTCTTTCCTAAAATGGAGTGGAGGAAAAATCTTGGAATGTTTTATAAAGCAGCAACCCAGAACCTTATGCCTTGTATCAGTAATTAATCAGAGATAGGGAGCAATACAGACTTGATGTTAGAAGTAGATCAGCCATGATTTTATTGGATGGTGGAGCAGGCTCGGGGGAACTGGCTTATTCCTGCTCTTAGCTCATATATTTCTATGTATAAAAAGGTGAGGAAAGACATTTGAGTTTTATTCATTCACCAGGTTTTTTTGGTTTCTAGTATGGCTATTTTAAAAAATATAATTCTTATCCCATTATCAGTAATTATTTTTGTTGTAGATTATAAATTCCTCTTAATTGTTTTGGCATTTTTGCTTCAAATTACATGGTTTGCTTTGGCATGTTTTGTATTGTAAATATGCCAGCCACCATGTCATGATCTGTACCACAGAGGCTGTCTGTAGAATGCTATAGATAGCATGAGGGCCTAACTTGAGAGGATTCAAGTACTTAATTCTATGCAATTTTCATATTATAACTAATGTAGTTGCTGAACGGAAATACATTTTGTCAAAGCTTTTCATCTTGCTCTCAACAGGGCAGTCTACAAGCATACATGTTTATGGAGAAAACCAATATTTGAATGAGAAGTGTTGATTGGTTGGCTAGTAGGCCAATGGGTAGGTAACCAAGAAAGTTGAGAGTAGTATCAATTTGAAAGAGAGAACATACAATGTGGCAAAGATCACTGATAAACCAGAGGACCAGGAAATTTAAGGGCCAACAAAAGATAACCAAACAATAGAGGAAGAAAATAAACCTGAAGTAATCTAGCAAGTAACAAAGGTGGACAATAAATAATAGCTTTTAAGTAAACAACTAAAGGAAGAGAAAGCAAACTGAGCGTAAGTCCCTTATACAATGATGTTGGGGAAATTAAAAGGGATTCAAGAAGTGACAGGAGTGAAACTATACTTTCACATCAATTTTCTTGGTAGAGAGCCCTAATAGCAATCCAAAAATGCTTTAAAAAAAATCAAGGAGCTAAAATAATGGGAAAGAAAAGAAGGAAACTAATGGATTAAAACCTGAAAGCCCCTGCACCTGATGGGTTTTATCCTAATTTTTTTTAAAGGAAGTAGCTTCTGAGATGGCACTAGTTGTAATGTCCAAAAATCTGTAGATTCTGGAAAAACACTAGAAATTTGGAAAACAACCACTTTAGCATCCTTTTTCAAAAAAGGAGAGTGACAAAATAACCAGTAACTAGTGCAGTTAGCTGGATATGTTAATCTTAATTAGTCTATTATAAACAATGTGATAGTAGAACATTTTAGATGTACATAATGGAATGGAGGAAAATTAGCATGCCTTCATGAAGGGGAAATCATGCCTGACAGATTACTTGTAATTCCTTTTTTGAGGAGGTAGCCAGCAGGATTGGTAAAGGGAAGCCAATAGATGTAATATATATATATGGATTTGCAAAAGACATTCAATAAGGTACCACACATAAGGCTACGTAAGATGCCAGCTTGTGGTGATATCTATTAATATTGGTGATTGGGTAAAAGATTTAGAATATTTAGTACACAAAACATGCCAAAGCAAACCATGTAATTTCAGGACAGGGCGCCAGCTATCAGTGTTGGGCCATGATTATTTATAACACACATTAACGACTTTGAGGGAAGTGAATGTGCTTTTGGCAAATTTATGGATGACACAAAAATAGGTAGGCAGGCAAGTGGTGAGGCTGAGTCTGCAGAGTGATCCAGGCAGTATGAGTGAGTGGGCAAAAACTTAGCAGATAGAATATAGTGTGGGGAAAATGTAACATCATAGTCACTGACAGCAGGTAGCATAATTTGAATACTAAATGAAGAAAGCCCTCAGCTGCAGCACTTAGAGAATTACTACATTAATTTCAAAGCTAGCATGCAGGTTCAGACATTAGGGAAGAAAAATGACTTGGCCTTTATTTCCAAAGGAATTGGGATAGAAATATAGGGAGGTATTGCTAAAGGTACTAGCCTGATCTTCCCTCTAATAGTGTGAACTGTTTTAGTCCCCTTATCTAAGGAAAGATGTGTTGGCATTAGAGGTAATCCAAAGAAGGTTAAGTTGCTTCTGGGTATGGAGGGATTTCCTTGAGGTTGAGTAGTTGGGTTTGTGCACATTTCATTTAGAAGAATGAAAGGGGACCTTATTGAAAAGTAGTCTTATGGGGCTTTAACAGGGTAGATGCTGAGAAATTGTTTGCTCCTGTAGGAGTGTCCAGGACCACAAGTCATAATATCAGTGTAAGGGGTTCTACATTTAAGACCAATCAGGACGAGGCTAATGAATCTGCAGAATTCTTTACTGCAGAGGGCTGTCATTCGTATACTACAAGGCTGAGATAGATCCTTGATGAGTAAGAGAATTAAGGATGGGGATATTCGGTCAGACAGTCATTTTTGTTGAATAGAAGAGCAGAATTGATGTGTTGAACGAATGTCTTCTGCTCTTGTGGATGTCCAAACTGGAGTTCCTAGATCTGTTCAAAATCTATTGCATTCAGTATGATCGTGCTACTCAATGCGTGGTACAAGGTTCATAATTCTTTGTATTCACTTTTGTGGTATAGCGAAAAATAAAACAACTATATTAGCAGTCTGGAAGGAGTACTAGGAACCAAACTTGTCTGCTTGGATATTGTGATGTGGAGGTGCTGGTGATAGACTGGGCTGGACAAGGTTAACAATCATTCAACACCAGGTTATAATCAAAAAAATTTATTTGGACTATCAAAGAGATGGCATTTGGTTCTGATATTTCTCGTTCTTCACTATTGATTTCTTGCTAACCGAAGAGTTGGTTCTCCAGTTTCTTTAAACAGATGAAAATATTAAGAGTGATCGTTATAAAACTTATCAGGTCTGTGTGACTGATGTTGGTTAGGCGAAGAGTCTTGTGTGCAGTTTTGGAATGTGATTGCACTAGAAAGAGTGCAGAAGAGGTTTACCAGGACATTGCCTGCACTAGAAGTTTATGAAGAGATTGGATAAATTTGGGTTGTTTATCTTAGAGCAGAAGAGATAGGATTTGAGATGTATACAATTGAGAGGCATAGAAAGGTTAGATGCGAAGCAACTTTCCTCTTTTGGAGGGTTTAGTGAGTGGGGGCATTTAACTTAGATTAGATTACTTAGTGTGGAAACGGGCCCTTCGGCCCAACAAGTCCACATCGATCCTCCGAAGAGCAACCCACCCAGACCTATTTCCCCCCTACATTTACCCCTCCACCTAACATACAGGCAATTTAGAAACTGGAGCATCCGGAGGAAACCCACGCAGACATGTGGTGAATGTGCAAACTCCACGCACAGTTGCCTGAGGCAGGAATTGAACCTGGGTCTCTGGTGCTGAGGCAGCAGTGCTAACCACTGTGCCACCATGCCGCCTCAAGATTTGGATGTGCTATGCCACACCTGGAGGGCCTTTCTTTTCTGTGCTGTAGACCTCTGAATTTGTTTAGAGGTCCATGCAAACTCTCATCCCCTCACTTTAATGTGTTACTTTCTTTAAGAGAAGCTAAAATTAAGGTTGTAAACTAGCTGGGTGGCAAATGGAGGCATGTTGCTGTCTTTTGCTTTTTAAATCAAAGTTGAATAAATGAGTTTATTTTTAATATTAAGGAAATAGGAGCAGTGACCAGCCATTCTGTTGCTTGAGTTGGAAAAGCACAGCAGATCAGACTGCATCCACTGAGCAGGAAGGTCAACGTTTCAGACCAAAACCACCTTCAGGACTGGGACTGGAAGTATTTTGAAGGAGGGGTGTGAGGCTGGGAGAAGGGCAGGTGGGATGCTGACAGGTGGTTGCAAGTGGAGGGTTGTTGTGACTGATCAGTGGGAAGTGTGGAGCAGATAGTTGAGTAGGAAGATGGACAGGTTAGGTCCGGTCAAGGAGGTGAGAAAGGGGTGGAGCTAGACATGGGATAGGACTTGTGGAGGAGGAACTTTGAAGCTGGTCAAGTTAATGTTGATACCATTAGGCTGAAAGCTTCCCAGGTGAAATATAAGATGTTCCTGCAGTTTCTGTTTGGCATCACTGACAGTGGAGGAGGCCAGGTATGGACATGTCAGGAGAGTGGGAGAGGGAATCAAAATGAATGGTAACTGAAATGTTAGGTTGGTTGGTGCGAGCAGAGTGCAGATGCTCTGTGAGCTGGTCCCTGAGTCTGCATTTGGTCATCTCAATATAGAGGAGACTGCATTGGGAGCAATGGCTGCAATAGAAAAGGTTGGATGAAGTGCAGGTGAACCTCTGTCTGATCTGGAAGGATTGTTTCGTGCCTTGGATGGATGTGAAGGGAAATGTAGGGCCAACTGCAGGGAAAGACACTAGATGCAGTGCAAAAATTGGTGGGGAGTGTAGAGTTGACGAGAAGACTCATAGTGAACAGTCCCTGCAGAAAACTGACAGGGGGGTGGGGAAGGAAATATGGTTTTGGTGGGGTCTGATTGTAGGTGGTGGAAGTGTCAGGATGTTGCGTTGGATTCAGTGTTGCGATGGTGAGGTAGTATGTGAGGATTAAGGAGACTCTATCCTTGTTGGGAGGGAGTTAGAAGGCAGAACTGTGAGAGACTAAGGAGATACAGTTGAGGGCATCCTTAATTACTGAGGAGGGGAAAGTATGGTACCTAAAGTAGGAGGATATCTGGGATGTCCTGGACTAGAATGCCTGATCCTGGGAACAGATGTGGCAGAGACAGAGGAATTGGGAATATGGGGTGGCATTTTTCCTGAAGGTTGGGGTGAGAGGAGGTGTAGTTGTGGGGGTTAGCGGATATCAGTGCTGTGTCCATTTCTGGAGCTGGCGAGGTCCAGAAAGGGAAGAGAGGTGTCTGAAATTGTCCAGGTGAATTTGAAGACTGTGTGGGAGGTGTTGGCAAAGTTGACGTGCTCAAGCTCCTTGTGGGAGCTCGAAGTAGCACCAGTGCAGTCATCGGTATAGTGGAGGAAGAGGTAAAGGAGAGTGCTGGTGTAAGTGGGATTGCTCCATGCCTCCTACAAAGAGGCAGGTGTAGTTCAGGCCAATGTCTACCTATTTTTGGTTTCTAAGAAGTGGGATGAATCATATGAAAAATTGTTCAGGGTGAGGACCAGTTCTACCAGGCAAATGAGAGTTGCGAGGGACTGGTTTATCCTATGGGAGAGAAAGAAGCAGAGGGTTATTAGGCCTTCTGTTGGGGGCAAGGTGTAAAGAGTGTGTACATCCATGGTGAAGATGAGGTGTTGGGAGCTGGGGAATTGAAAGTTTTGGAAGAGGTGGAGGATGTGGGTTGTCTTAATTGTAAGGTAGGGAGTTCCTGGACCAAAGGAGGAAGAACTGCGTCAAGGTAGGAGGAGATGAGCTTGATGGGGCAGAAGCATGTAACGACAATGGGTTGACCAGGACAGTCAGGTTTATGGATTCAGTTGGAGACTGTAGATAAGAATCTTCCGAAGACCTGAAGTTGTTGAGGGTTGGGGAATCGGAGGGAATGGTGGAAGGAGGTGTCAGATTTGGCACCCGGACTTGATGATGATGTAAAGGTTGGTTTGCTGTACTACGATTCCTCTTTCCTCCCCCCACCCCCACCCCCACCCCCCTGCCATAAAAGTGAGATTGGGGCTGGAGCAGAGGGCTGATGGGGAGAGGTTGGAGTAAGTGAGAGGTGGAGAGATCCAAGCAATTGATGTCATGGCAGCAGTTTGAGATGGAGTCGAGGGAGGATAGGAGGTTGGGAGGAGGTGTACAGGAGGATGGGATTCACCAGAGGCAGGAGAAATGGGTCATTTACAGGTTGGGTTGGATGCCTGTTCAAAGAAGTAGGCACGGAGACAAAGGAAGAAGGGCTCCACATCATGCTGTGTGCAAAATTTGTTCACATGTGGAAGCTTTACAACCCAGTGGCCTCAACATCTACTTCAGTAGCTTCAAAATCCCTCCTCTCTCCACCTTATCCCATGTGTAACCCCACTCCTCCTTGTCTCCCTGACCAAACCTGTCCATCTTTCTACTCACCTATCCTCTCCACCATTCCTACTGACCAATCACAACCCCCAACTGACCTCCACCAATCAGCATTCCCCCTCCCTGCCCAAACCTCCAGTGTTCTTCTGGGCTCCCTCCCCATCCCCAGTCCTGACAAATGGTTTCAGTGTGAAATATTGATTTTCCTGCTCCTCAGAGGCTGTCTGATCTATGCTGTTCCAGCTTCACATCTATTGGCTTTGGCTTCCAGTGTCTGCAGTCCTTACTGTTGTCTTCCTGTTGCTTGAGCCTGCTGTGCCATGGAATAACCTCTTAGCTGAGCTTCTACATCAAATCCACATTCTAGCCTCCTTTCTTGTCTCAAATTATTGATCTCCATCTTGTATGTGGCAGCCCTGGGATAGAGAATTACAAAGAACTGCATCTGTGTTTCTCTTTGTCCTGGAGTTCCCAAATAGTGATCAATATCTTTTAACATGGGACTGATCCCTAATTCTAGACTCTTCAGCTAGAAGAACGTATCACTCAGCATCTATCATGTTGAGTTCTTTAGAGTTTTGTAAATTTCGATGAGATTGCTCATTCTTATTTTCAAAGAATATAGGCCCATGTGATGCAATCTCTTAAGAAAATACTGTCACCTCGTCGACCTTGAGAGCCTTTCTTGCAGGTAAAAATATCTTTTTGGCCCCACCTCATTCCTGGTGTGTCTTTATTCCTTAATCTGGTTCTTTAATGAATACTTTATAATAAATGCTAATGTACCATTTGTTTTCCTGATTCCTTGCTTTATATGCATGAAGTTTGATTTATGTACAAGAACACCCAAATTGTCAACCAACATTTTTAAGATTTCACTTTTGCAAAAATATATTTTGCCATTTGCTCCTTCCTAAAAAAAAGTGGATGATTCACTTTTTCTAAACTTCTCATGCCATCTGCCATATTCTCTCCCCTGCTCATTTAACCATGCAGTCATGTTTCTGCAATGTTAATTGTATAATTGTAATTTATCTCTACGTGTGTATGTTTTTTAGATCACTTATCTTGTTGCAAATACTTGTGTGAACTTGGAGTATCCTTCACAACTGACCTTTTGATATAATTTTGCATTTGAAAGAATTCTTGGCTCACCTTTTGTTTTTCCTGTCTTTTAATTTCGTTTGCATTTTTTCTGCTGCTTGTGACCACCTTAACGCCCATTCAGTTTAGAAAGTGAGGCTGCAGATGCTGGAGATCAGGGCTGAAAAATGTGTTCCTGGAAAAGCGCAGCAGGTCAGGCAGCATCCAAGGAGCAGGAGAATCGATGTGGGCTTATGTCCGAAACGTCGATTCTCCTGCTCCTTAGATGTTGCCTGACCTGTGCTTTTCCAGCAACACTTTTCAGCCCTTTCAGTTAGTTTACTCTTCAGATTTCCATCCCCCTGACATGCTAGTTTAAAGCAGCCTTCTCATCACAAGCAAATCTTCCAGTGAAGGTATTAGTCATAGTTACTATCTGAAGGAAAATTTATCTTCATTGACTAGACCAAAATTTATTTTTGTTTATGTTAGAGGTCCCTTAACCTATTGTTCTGAGGTGATGAATCCTTTTTTTATGCTTCTATGCATTAACTGCACTCTCATCCCTGTGATACGGCATTAAATTTTTGTATGTTCTGAGAGATTGACCACATCCTCCAACATATTTTCAAATTGGAATAGATTTTTCTTTATCAAGATTACTTCTGTAGCCTTCATTCTGACACCATGTTGCAGAATCGTGGAATCTTCCAGCACGGAATTAGGCTACTGAGTTTATTTTACCTACATCAGCTCTTTGCTGCTTTTCTTTTCAATGCCTTTAAGGCGTGGATGGCCCACTTATGTCATTGTAACCAGAATTTTCTCCTGATGGTGTTTTGCGAAGTTGCCTCTTTTCTCTGTGTGCCTCTCTCCATTTCTCCCTCGTGTGTCCCTCCTCCCTCCTCCCTCCCATTCTGTCACTTCCTCTCCCCTTTCTTCCCCCTCCCCCCCCCCCTCCCCAAACATAGTCTCTGTTGCCTTCTCTCCCCAACCCCCAATCACTATCCACCAAACCCTGGAGATCTTTGATTTTAAACTATTTTTTGCATAGAATATGAATACAGATAATGCACCCATCAGTGAAATTGAAGGGATCCTAGCATGGATAATTTTACTTGTAAGGTAACAAGGTAGAGCAGGCTTTGCATCACATAATACAAGGTGTATATGGAAAAGGACGTGAATCCATTCTTGGGGAAAAGGTTTAAAATCCTCAATCACAGCTAGAAACACATGATTTATTTCGCTTTAGTCTGTACTATATTAATTTGGCAAGTCACATCTGTTTTTGAGAGAACTTGGATCCATAAATTGCCTTGGAATCAGTGTTTTCTTCCTGAACTTTACATCCTGTCCAGAGTATGTCAGATTTTTAACAGCAGTGAGCAGTAATGTTGGTTGGATTTTTAAAACGATGAAATTGTTGACAGTGTATCGTTGACTGTCTGCAGATGGAAAATATCTTTGGCAGTTTCCTTCTTGACTATGGGGTAGTTAATTTGCTTTCAAGACTATAGGTTTCAAATATTACAAACCAAGCATGCACTATAGCTTTTATACAAATGCAATTGTTTGCTATAATTCAACAGTTCCATTCACAGCTCCTCCAATAATGACTTGAGCAAAATCTAAATCTTGCAGCTATGTATTGTAAAGAAAAAAAATCCAAAAATACATCCCCTTTTAATTTAAAAAAAAGTCAAATCCCTTACCATAAATAAGAATAGAGATTGCTGGAAAATCTCAGTAGGTCTAGCAGTATCTTTGGAGAGAAATCAGAGTCATTTTGGAAGCGGAGGAGGAGGCGACAGGGAGGGAGAGACTGAGGGTGGGTTAGAAGTAGAGACACACTGGGAGAGGGTTGGTGTATGGAGAGAGGCAGACATACGAAGAATCACTTGACCTGAAATGTAAACTCTGATTTCTTTCCACTGATGCTGCCAGACCTGCTGAGCTTTTCCAGCAATCTCTATTTTTTCAAATTTACAGCATCTTTTGTTCTTTTGTTTTTTTTTAATCCCCTACCCTTAACTTTTTTGTGATTAGATCTTTAATTGAACAAGTCATAGTGATACTGTAGCTTATCACCTGCCTTTCTGGACAGAGAACAGAAAGCAGGAAACTCTCTGCCAGTTAGCCTAACATCGGTCATTGGGAAAATGCTAGAATTAATTTCTAGGCAAGGCTTAGAATGTTGTTGGGGACGGAGAGTTTGAGTTGTAAAGATTGGCTGGGACTTTTTTTTCAATGGAGTATAGTAGGTTGAGGGGTGACCACCTCGATAAGGTGAGTAGCGAACTAACCAAATGAGCCATCCAACCACCTTTTACCCCATTCACTATGCTCTGGGAGAAAATAAATTCCTTCACGTCTTAAATTAGGTCTTTACCCTAGGGTGGAGGAATTTAAAACTAGGGGCATATTTTTAAGATGAGAGGGGAAGGATTAAAAGTACATTTGGATAAGTACATGAATAGGAAAGGTTTGGAGAGAAACTGGTCAATAGTAAGTGGGACTAGTTTGGTTTGAGAACATGGTTGGTGAGGACTAGTTGGACTGAAGGGTCTGATTCTATGCTGTATGACTCTAAGTAGCAGGACATTTTACAAAAAAAAGCTTAACACAATCTGCCAACATGGTTTTGTGAAAGGGAAATCCTGTTAAGTAAATTAGAAAATTGTGTACATAACAAGCAAAGTTGATGAAGGATAACTGATCGATGTAGTAAACTTGGATTTTCAGAAAGCGTTCAGTGAGATGCCATAAAATGTTGCATTAGGTAGGAGCTCCTGGTACTGGGGCATGAATTGAGGCTTAGTTAACACATGTAACAAAGAATTGAGCTTAATAATTTTTGCAAGTCGGAAAGACATCTATCTAATTAATGACTTGGAGGTGGCAGAATGTAATGTATCCAAATTTGCTGCTCGTACAGAAATAGGTAAGGTATGTTGTGATGAACATTAAAGAATCTGCAAATGGGATATAAATCGGATGAATATGCAAAAATCTGGCAGTTGGAGTTTAACGTAGGGAAGTGAAAGGGCATGCAATCTAGTAGGAAGCATCAAAAGGTGCATTTATTTACATTACAACTTCAAAAAAAGTGTAATGCAAAAAAATTCGGGTGTTCTTTTGCAAGGAACAAAGTTAGCATGCATGTACAGCAAGTCAAATTTAATTTTGGTGTTTTTTTTAGGGGTATGGAGTTTAAAAACAGTCGAATCTTGTTACAATTATACAAAGTTTTGGTGAGGCTGTGTAAAGTTTGTCTTAAATGCAGGAAGCAATGTACTGGCATTGGAGGCAGTTCAAAAGAGATTCGTGAAGGTGTTAACTTATCAAGAACAGTTAAACCTCTTATTCATTAAAATTTAGAAGAATAAGGGGTGATCTTACTGAAAATTACATGATTCTGAGGGGCATTGATAGAGTAGATGTTGAGAGGATATTCCCACTAATAGGGAAATCTTAAACTAGGGGGCATAGTTAGAGAATAAAATTAGATTTGAAAGAATTTTTTTTCCCAGAATGGTGAATAGGGTAGAGGTGGTTGGTTAGTTTATTTGGCTGGTTCACTATTCAGAGTGATGCCAGTGGTATAGGTTCAATTCCTGCATTGTCATGAAGGATTTTCCTTCTCAACCTTTCCTTTCATCTGAAGCATGCTAATCCTCTTGCTAAACCATCAGCAGTCGTCTCTCCGTATTGAAAGCAGCTAAACAGTCTGCTTTAAGACTGTGGTGACTTCCCATCCCTTTAGTCAATGTCTGGAATTCTCTACCTGAGTTGTGGAAGTTAGTTCACTGAAATTATTTGAATAGATAGGTAGATATTTGAAATATCAGTGAATTGATAACTATGCTGAGCTGGTGCAAAAGAGAAATTGAGGTCTGGGGCAGATTAGCCATGATCTTGCTGGATGTTGGGACAGGTTTGAGGGGCCAAGTAGTCTACTTCGTTGTCTTATGTCTTTTTGACTCCGGTCTGTTCTTTACTACTTGTAAAGGATGAACTGCAGCAACTGCCCAGGTTATCTTTCTCTGAGGCCTCCATTATTCTGAAGCATGAACAACAATGTTAAGGGACTGGTATTGCTTCCATCTTCACCTTGGCTTTAATCATTAGGACTCAGTATGTAAAGGCTACATGTGACTGAACTCAAATTCTCAAAGCAGTCAATGCAAATCTAAAAACTGAAAATGTGTAGCAGATCTGATAGCATTTTTGGAGAGAAATGGTTAATATTTTATGTCGATGATCTTTAATCAAACTTGAAAAAGTTAGGTGTGTATTAGGCTTTGAAGGAATGGAAAGGGTGCAAAAGGAAGATCTATGATCAGTTGAGAACAGGAGAGAATAAATTTTTAAATGAAAATTCTTTGCTTCTCAGGAAAGCTGTATAGTTAGACCATAAGATTAGTAGCAGAAATAAGTCGTTTGGTTCAAGTCTGCTTCGCCCTTCAGTGAGATTATGACTGGTCGAAGTTTTTCTGTCAAGCCCCTTCCCAGTCCACTCCACCCAACTGTGCCCTCATTCCCTTTTAATTACCATAATTTAAATTTAGAATAGTTGTTTATGACCCAAGTTTCTCCCCCTCAAACTGAATGCTAAATTCCACCATGTTATTGTCACTGTTTTTGAGGAGGTAATTTATTAAACTTGTCTCATTCCACAATACCAGGTCCCAAATAACCTGATACTTATTTGCATCCAAAACACGTTACACTAGAAACTGTCCTGAAAATGCTGTTAAGACTGTTGCTGCCAAATTGATTTTCCTAATATAAACGAAGATTAAAATCGCCCATGATTAAATACTTAGCATATTTTACATGCCCTCATTATCTTCTAGGTTTTCTGGTTTTTATAACATAGCTGCTGTTAGGGCTTATTCCCACCAGAGTAAATTCCTGTCATTTCCAGTATCCACTCATATGAAATCTACAGTCTGCCATACAAAATAATTCTTGCTGTTGTGTGTGTTCCATCTTGAACTAATCAAGTACCTCTCTAGCCTTTTCCTTGCTGCTTGTCCTTTTGAAACTTCACATACCATTGATTATTTATTTCATAGTTTTGATCGCCTTGTAACTGTTGCTGTAATACTGTAGGACCATACCCATTAATCTGTACAGGGCCCTTTTACCATCGTTCTGCCAGTGCACTGTAAATGAAAACCCATTCCTTCCATACCAAACTTTGAACCTGCATTTAACTCATTGACTTTATCGACCCAATGCCAGTTTGCGCGTGGCTCGATTTAGTTATCCTGAGATTAACACTTTTTTAAAGGTTCTGCTTTTTACTTTCGCTCCTAACAATTCAAACTCTCTTAGAATCTCCTTTCTGTTACTACAATGTTGTACCAATACGAATGACGACAACTGGGTTCCACTCTGGTTTTTAGGAAATATTCTTGACACTGGCACAAGACAAGCAACACATTGCACCTCTAATAATGCAGTACACTCTCAGTATTGTACTGGAATGATTTATATGTTCTTCTTTTACATCGTTTTATTACAAGTTGGATGCATACCAAATGAAACTTTGTTTTCAATTCACATTATGATTTTAGCTTTCTCCCATTTCCCGCTCCTTCAGAAGTGGTCTTAAAAAGTTAAATGCTCTTAACATTATTTCAAATGTAAATGATTTCCAATCAAGCTGCTTTACATAAAAGTTAATTCATATTGTATTCTGGTCTGTATGTCTGTGAGGAGTCCTGATACTGACATTCACGTACCTTCAGGTTGATTGACTTTGAAATGCTGCTGCCTCGGTCTCCAATTTAGTTTGAGTTTATGTCTGAACAAAATACAGATCACCTTCTTTCAAGTGGCACTGCTCTTTTCCTTATGCAACTGCCTTTATTTTGAGATACTCAAAAACTAACCCTTATGCAATGCAGTAACAGTTTTATCATGAGAATTACAGAAATGAACAGCTTCTGTCAGCAGTTATGGTGAGTAATATAGGAGCAAGTTTGCAAAATGTTGTAGAGGCAAAACCAATAAGCATTAAATGTTTGTATTTAGTATAATTTTCAGTTCTGTTCCTAACAGTTGTGCAACAAATTACTAAAAGTGTATATAATATTGTGGGTCAACACACAGCATGTTGACTGCAGCATTTGAAGAAGGCAGCTCACCCCATCTTTTCAAGAACACTAGGGACATGCAATAAATGCTGACCAGCCAGCGACACCCATGTCCCACAAATGAACATAGAACAATACAGCGCAGAACAGCCCCTTCTGCCCTCGATGTTGTGCATACCTGTGAACTGATCTAAGCCCATCCTTTTACACTATCCCATCATCATCCATATGCTTATCAAAGGACTGTTTAAATGCCCCTGATGTGGCTGAGATAACTACATTGGCAGACAGGGCACTCCACACCCTTACCACTCTGAGTAAAGAACCTGTCTCTGACATCTGTCTTAAATCTATCACTCTTCAATTTGCAGCTATCCCCCCTCATACAAGCTCATGTCATCATCTTAGGGTGTACAGTGAGAGTCTTTTTCCTATCTAATCCTCTAATCATCTTGTATGTATCTATTAAATCCCCTCTTAGCCTTCTCTCCAATGAAAACAGACCCAAGTCCCTCAGCTTTTCCTCATAAGACCTTCGCTCCAGACCAGATCTGGTGTGAATTGTATTTTTTTAACTTCAGGGAGTAGTCATAATTCCAACTATAATGTTCTTTAGAATCTAAATAGGGGATGAAAGCGGTGTAAATCATCCCTGAATGGCAAGGGATGGGAATGTAAACCTCCCACATTCCACCTCTAAGACAAAAAAACACACAACCTTACCCCCGGACATTCAGTTTCTTGCAGGTCAGTAGAGCAAATTAACTCTGTCTCCTCTCCTTTGCAATTTGATGTCCTATCAGTACATTAACATTATCAAGCAGGTACACAAAAACTTTCCTGTCTAAAATTCATGTCTGTTGGCAAGTCTCCCTGAAGTTCAGGCCATCTTCCCCACTGCTACCATGAAATTTAAAGCATTCAGCCCTGTACCTGCAACTTTCACTCTTTTCTCATCTTGACCAGAAAGTTTGCCTTTTGCTGTACGGTGCTATTTTTCCCTCTTGCTAAATTGCCCTCCTCAAACTCACCATTGATCCCACAATCCTTGCCAACTGTTGCCCAACCTTCCTTTCTTTTGCAAAGTTCTTTTTTAATGGGTTGTTAACATAATGACATTTATCAAAGCCTATTCTACAAAGCTGTTAAAGGCAGATGTAGAACAATCTCTTCAGCTTATTTGATTTGTAGGTGGTTTATTTTGAGTGCTTTAGTTCTATTGTATGCAACAGATATTGGATTAATTGAACTGAAGTAGGGTCAACATTTTGAATAATTTGGAGAGAAGAAATGACATCATACTTTCCATTGGGTATTTATTCCGTTCTGTCCATTGTGAAAGCCATAACTGTTTCAGTTTAGGTAGCGCAGTTCAGATTGTGACTGCATGCTGTGTAAAAGAGCAAAGCTTTTCTTCACCTTTTTTTAGCTGTTCTGTTGGTTTCATTTTAAATGCGTCCCCTATGTTTGAGCCTTTCCACCACATGGAACAATTTGTCTGTGCTTCTTCATAGAGAACGAGGAAAGCAATGGAATGAGTTGAATAACACTATTAAACAATTGGCTAGGCAACATTGAGTGAAAGAGTCAGCTGAGCTAAATGGTTCTGAATTGTAGTTACCTTTTTTAAATACAGAAATGTGACAAGGTCACAAATCAAATGACAACTGTAACAATGGAACAATGTAATCAAGAAACTTTCAGTCAAATGATACTGTGGTTTTTTCAACTACCTAAGCAGGTAGAATGTTTTTTTTGTTTAAATGGAAGAATGCCATTACTGACCATGTAGAAAATAGTCAGTCGTGGACAGCTAGAGAGGAGGATTCTACCAGTTGAGCTAAGCTTGCATTTGTTCAACTGGAGACATTTAGCACCTTGTCTCAAGCAAGTGACTAGGTTTTTAAAATTTCCTTATTGGGGTACGAGCATCACTAGCAGTACTGGAATGTTTTGCCCATGGCTAGTTTCGTTGAATTTAATGATCAACTTTGTTTTACTAGGTGACTTCGCAAAGGAAGTGAGAGTCAACTAAGTTGATTTGTAACTGGAGTTTAATGAACAAGTTTGGATGAAAATGGGATTTCTTTCCCAAAATTATTTTAGTTTTTAAATTGTAATTTAGTTGTCCGTCACCTTTTATGGATATCACAATTTTTATTTCCAGATTTTCAAAGTTTTCAAACAACCAGTGGATATTACTGACTTGTGTTTTCTGGAATATTAGTTTGAACTGTTAAATTATCAGTCTTGTAACAAGGTGTTGAAACGTGTGCTTGCACACACTATAATAATCCCACTAGCTCAGCACTGTTGTTCAGGTAAAGAAACTTGTAGCTGTGGCTAGTTCACACTGGCTGTCAAATTCAGTTATCTAGCAAACTGTTCCGTATTTCTCCAATATTGGCCTTCCACCAAGTTCCTATGAATAAGCAACAAATACTGACACTGTGCACATTTTGAAAAATTGCAAAATTTACAAGTCTCTGTATGGTGAGATAAATAGAAATGCATAAGTAAAAGATTAAACAAAAGTCAGCCATATGTGTTTATACTTAAGAGATGGAGGATTTTGGAAATAATCAGAAGTAAATTTTAAAACTGCTCTTAAATTTAGATGTGGAAACAAATGAGAGATTTCAAAAATAAGGCAGTTATGGAACAGCTGTGGGAGAAGGGAAAATGGGAGAAATGTGCAATATGCCTTCATGAGCATATCCCTTTGTCACCTGTATGCTCAACAGATGCATTTGAATTTTGGGGTTTTAAAGCATTATTTTCAATGTTTTTTCAGGAAGCAGGACTGAATGAAACATACCCAGAATGCTTTGAATTAAGGATGATCTAAATCTGGGTTGCCCCATATGTACTCGAGTGATAGTCGAATTTTTTAAAGTTACATTTTAAGGTTAAATTTATGGGGTTGACTATTACATGGACACTACGTTTTGAGGAACTGACATTCATGCCTGTCAAAACTCATACAGTATCATTAGCAGAAGCCCAATTGATATCTAAACGAATGAAGAACAAAAACACAACAAATTATGGTAATACTGAAAATCCGGTGCAGAGTGTGACGGTCAGCAGACTGGAAAACCTGAAGCGGTGTGGGATGACGGGCACACAGACTCATAAATGTTGATCTGTTATCTGAAGAACTAGGGTTGACTTTTACACAAGATATTTGGAAAAGTCCAAATTTTTGACAAAAAAGTCAACTTTTACACGAGATCGACTATTACTCTATGATGAACTTATGGATGAAAACAAAATAGTGTGGAATAGACAATAGGTGCAGGAGTAGGCCATTCAGCCCTTCGAGCCTGTACCGCCATTCAATATGGTCATGGCTGATCATTCCTAATTAGTATCCTCTTCCTGCCTTATCTCCATAACCTTTGATTCCACTATCCTTGAGCACTCTATCCAACTCTTTCTTAAATGAATCCAGAGACTGGGCCTCCACTGCCCTCTGGGGCAGAGCATTCCACACAGCCACCACTCTCTGGGTGAAGAAGTTTCTCCTCATCTCTGTCCTAAATGGTCTACCCCGTATTTTTAAGCTGTGTCCTCTGGTTCGGATAGATAGGCTTCAGAGTGCTTTCACAGATTGGTGCAACATTGAGGGCTGAAGGGCCTGTACTGCGCTGTAATGTTCTAGTATATACGGTACGTAATCTGGAAAACCAGTTACTATAAATTGATATTTAGGGGTTAGTACTGCTGAATTTGGCTACTGTGTTTGGTGGCAAATTCGTTCATGTAAGTATTGAGTCTGAGTTAGCAAGTCATCAGTCTTCTGGAATCTGAATTAAAACCAAGCCAATTTAAAATAAAACTCATCCTTACTGACATAATAGTAAGAGGCAAGAAAGCTTGCTCCATTTAAATTTAGCTCAATGAAACTGGCAATCCTGCAATTAGAAGAGAAAAAAATCTTGTGTTTTAATACTTAAAATACTTGAAAACGTGAACTTGAAAGTTATGAAGTTGTTAGCTTGACATCAACTGTAAGAATAACATTGCAGTCATTTGTAGAGGAAGCAATTGAAAGTTGGGAGGAAATATGATTCCAAGACAGTGCAGATTTATAAAAGGCAGGTCATGGACATCAGATCTGTTGAATTTTTTTTAGGATGTGATTCTGTTTAATGTTTTGACTTTCAAGTGCAGTTCACTAAAATTCAGTCAAATGATTTGAAACTAAAACACAAGCTCAAGGAAATGCTGATATTGTCTAATCAAAAGTGGTGATTGTAAGTTTTTTTTAACATGTTTTAACAATTGGAATGAAGCCATACAATACAAATCCATATTTTTGATGGAGCTTTTAATCATCATTTAAAAGAAAAATGATTTTAGGATTGTGGGGCCATGCTGCATTTAGTTACTGAATGGTAGTGGGTCGAGTTGAACCAGAGTTGGTCCTTGAAATGCTGGTGCTTCTACAATGGTAGGCAATTCTATGATTCTGGGATAAGAAAGAACCCTTGATTGAAAAATCCAAACAAAAATCTGAGCATTTTATCACCAATATCCCCAATATTCTCACTGTATTTTTCAAATAAGAGATGGCTAGTCTGTGGACACATGGTGTACGATCCCTGGGAACTGTCTGATAACTGCATACTACCCCTCCTCTTGTTTCATCCCGGGTTAAATGAACAATTATTTCTGCCCCTCTCCCTTATGTCTGACATTTGATGTAAAAGGATGTTGAAATTGTATATTCAAATTATTTGTGTATTCAGCAAGGTAATAGTGATGGGAGTGGAGAAGTATATTGGTGTGATGTTTCCCTCCCATTTGTGGATCAGACATTGAGCCTTGTATGTTCACTGGTCTGTTCTGGGTAATCACATGCTGGAGTTTTAAAAACTCTGTCTATTAAGAATCTCCATGAGCTGTGGCTCAAAGACCACAAACTGGAAACCTGCCTGATGAATCGCATGCAACTGCATACTGTCTTTATATGTAGAATCCCCACAGCATGGAAACAGGCCATTCGGTCCAACATGTTCATGACAACTCTCTGAAGAGTATCTGACCCAGACCCATCCCCTTATTTTATACCTGCAATCCTGCATTTTCCATGGTTAACGCACCTAACCTACATTTCCCTGGACACTGGATAATGTAGCAAGATCAATCCACCTAATATGCACATCTTTTGAACTGTGTGGGAGGAAACTAGAGCACCTAGCAGAAACCCATGCAGACACAGGGAGCACATGCAAACTCCACACAGTCTCCTGAGGCTGAAATCGAACCCAGGTCATGGCACTGTGAGACGGTGGTGCTAAACACTATGCCACTGTGCTGCCCACATATATCAAACCAAGACTGTGTTACATGTGACGTAGAATCCTTGGTGTAGAGAAAGCCATTTGACCCTTCAAATCCACACTTACTCTTTGAAGATCATCCCATACACACCCATCCCCTACCCTATAACCATGCATTTCCCATGGCAAAGCCACCTAACACGATGGGGCAAGTTCGCATGGCTGTTCCATCTAGCCTCCACATCTTTGGGTTGTGTGAGGAAACCGGAGCACCCAGAGGAAACCCACGCAGACGGTGGGAGAATGTGCAAACTCCACACAGTCACCCAAGGCTGGAATTAAACCTTGGTCTCTGCTGAGAGACAACCGTGCTAACCCCTGAGCCAGTGTGTCCTTGGGGTTTATAGTTGCCCATGAATATTGCAGTGGATCAAAGCCAGGAATCTTTCTATATCAAGTGTTTCAGAAGATTTTTGTGACTTCTGCAAACTCTATTCAACCTCCTCATCCAGGCTGCCAACTTCCAGTTTAATAACGCTGCCCACATCTGTTCAAACTTTGATCCATAACTTTGCCACCTTCAGACAATACTCTCCTGACAACTTCCCATCCTTTATCCAACACACATTGTGTCAGGACTAGAAGAAAATAGTGATAACGGATTTTGGAATTAACAAAAGGTTATTGACCTGAAACTTATTTCTGCTGAGAGAGGGTCCGAATTATCCTGAGCAGCAGAACATTTACAATGCTCTTCTTTTTACCTCATTCCAGCATCTGCAATGTTTCCCTTTTGTATCACAATGTTGTCAATTTCTTCAAAATGAGTTCAGGAAATTGGCAGTTCCTCCAGTCCCTCAAATGTCGCTTAAAAAGGTGTAAATATGACCAGAGCAGTGCTATTGTTGGAGCCAAATTAGCTTGTGGTGTTTTTTTAAAGGGCACATGTAGCTTCAACTTTACATCTTCTGCCGAATTATGATGATATGCAGTCTGGAGTTTCTGTTTTAATGATTCTTAACTGTTCAGGAGGTTACATTACTTAGTGTGGAAACAGGCCCTTCGGCCCAACAAGTCCACACCGACCCGCCGAAGTGCAACCCACACATACCCCTTACCTAACACTATGGGCAATTTAGCATGGCCAATTCATCTGACCCGCACATCTTTGGACTGTGGGAGGAAACCGGAGCACCCGGAGGAAACCCACGCAGACACGGGGAGAACGTGCAAACTCCACACAGTCAGTCGCCTGAGTCGGGAATTGAACCCAGGTCCCTGGCGCTGTGAGGCAGCAGTGCTAACCACTGTGCCACCGTGCCTCCCTAGGTTGCTTGCCATCGTTATGGATTAATCTATATGGTTGCCATGGTACAACTGCAAATTGCTATGTAATTATTTGTTTGATGTCTGTCAGGTCAAATTCAGTTATCCTTACCTTGGTCAGTACAGATAACAAGGAAAGTTGCTTCTAACCAACATCTCACCAGAGTGACTCCATGATCTTTTTCTTTATCATATAGAGTCAGAGATGGACAGCATGGAAACAGACTCTTCGGTTCAAATCGTCCATGCCGATCAGATTTCCTAACCTAATCTAGTCCCATTTGCCAGCATTTGGCCCATATCCCTCTAAACCCTTCCAGCCTCCTCCACTTCCTCTGGCAGCTCGTTCCATACACTCACCTCTGCGTGAAAACGTTGCCCCTTAGGGGAAAAATTCAAAAGGGACCTATCGTCCTAAACCTATGGCTTCTAGTTCTGGACTCACCCACCCCAGGGAAAAGACCTTATCTATTTATCCTATTCATGATTTTATACACAATAAGGTCTCTTACCCCTCAGCCTCCGACACTCCAAGGAAAACAGCTCCAGTTTATTCAGCCTCTCCCTATTGCTCAAATCCTCCAACCCTGGCAACATCCTCAAATCTTTTTGAACCCTTTCAAGTTTCACAACATCCTCCCAATAGGAGGGAGACCAGAATCGCATGCAATATTGCAAAAGTGGTCTAACCAGTGTCTTGTACAGCGGCACCGTGAGCTTGCAACTGCTATACTCATGTCCTGATTGTATTTCTTGATTTAGGCTGAGTGAACTTCTGCAGATTTGGATGTCTGTATTCTGAATCTGTAATAATCCAAAGGGATATGGGCAGACTACATAATGTATGGAAGTGGAAGAAGTTGCTAACATAAATTGTTAATTTAGCACAAATGAGAGTTGTACAACGTGTGAATATTAAATCAGGAAATAGATCTAGGATTGACTGATTTATGAACATTCAAGCTTGGTGTTCATAGGCAGCAGAGAAGACGAGGAGTTGGGGTATGTTGCTGGAATTGTGACTTGGAACTCGGAGGGTTATGTTGACTTTTCACCATACCTGATTAGGTGACAGCCGGTGTTGTATATTCAGTTTTGTAGGAAGCACTTAGTAATACAGGAAGGCATTCAGATGAGATCTGTAAGGTAAATTACTGATTTTACAAGGACTGACATGATGAAAGTTGCTCGGTGGGATTTTTCTTTCTGGAAAAGGAGGATGGTGGTTAATTGTATGCATTTTTGCAACATGGCAATGATTGTAAACTCCCACGTTTTTGTTCCTTCATTTTTGTTTTTGGGCCGAGGGATAAATTTGCTAAGTACACTTGTAGAATCTTGAGGTTTCGGATTTTCCTTTTAATGGATGCCAGATCCATTTGCAAGAGCATCTACTTCCTTCACTGCCAGGATAGTGTGTTGTTATAAAACACTGTAAACACTCAGCACTTGTAGCTTAGGGAATCAAAGTCATACAATCATTTTGAGATAGGGACAGGTGAACACCATCTTCCCCCATATTCCTATCCTTGACTTCAGTGTAAATTGGTATTTCTTCACTCCAACTGAGTTATAATTTTGAAACTTGAGATTTTAGATTGATTTCAAAATTTTCCAACTACAAGGTAATAAAACATTAAAAAGTTTGCCTTTCCTTTTCACCAAACAGTGATAGTAGGACTTGTACTTCCATAATATATTTCATTACTTCAGGACCTCTTTTTTTACATTTCAGTTCTTGTCAGTTGTATACATTTTTGTCATGTAAGTAACGTGACAACATTGTAAACTCCCACAAACGGAAATGATACACAGATCCAGGTCATTCACTTTGTATAGGTTGAGGGATAAATTTGCTAAGTATATTTGTAGAATTCCCCTGTTCTTGTACAGTTGTGGGATCCTGCATATTCCACATTTTTTTTCAAGGCTTTCACAATAATTTGTTTTCATCTCCTTCCAGCACTCGGCAGTTAATTAATGGAGCATGCATATTGCCACCCTTTTGTGAGGCTTTTTCTCCCCCCGCCCTTTGTATCCAAATGTCCCATTTCTTCTGTACTAAGTCCTTAAAGGGTTTAACGATGCTAACATCCAGTGGTTGCACCTTGCTTGTAAGGCTTTCAAGAATCTTTGCAATGTCAGTATTGTTAACTCAAAGTTTACTGATAACACCTTTTTTTTCCCCATTTTGATCTGAACATATCCCAAACCAGTGAGCTTTTTCCCTTTCTACATCCACGTGGTCACATATTCCAGACCTTCTATATGTTTTTGCTCCTATCTTTTCCACAAGTTCTGTTCCTTAGCATAGCAAAATTCATTAGTAAAAAGTGAGGACTGCAGATCAGTGTCAAGAGTGTGGTGCTTGAAAAGCACAGCAGGTCAGGCAGCATCTGTGGAGCAGGAGGATCTGTTTTGGGATTTCCTGATGAAGGTTTATGCCTGACACGTAGATTCTCCTGTTCCTCGGATGCTGCCTAACCTGCTGTGCTTTTCCAGCACCATACACTCAATATCAAAGTTCAATGGGGTTTTGTCCATATTTCCTACATGTGAGAACCTGTACCTGTTTTTCTTCCGACTTCTGATCACAAAGCAATGGGACCATGTTAACCTGCCATTAAGTTCTGCTGGTTGGCATTGGGCAATCTTGGTTTTCTGTCTACCTTTACATAAATGTACTGTACCATCCAGCACTGGCTTTGAAATCCATTTTTTTTTGCTTCATTCTTGGCGCACATTCTTGCACGTTATCGAGTCACTATGCTTCCGTTCTGATGATGCTGAATTACGCAATCAACAATCTTTTTTCTTCTAGTTTTGGCCACTTGTTCAGCTTTCCTCAGTTGGCATACTAATATTTTGGCATAGCCTTTAACTGGATAGCTTTTTTCCTGCAGTCTCTATCAAGTTTTTCAGAAACACAAAACTCCCTTGCAACTACGCAATTATTGTTCTTCTCTGCAAGTTCAATAACTTTTAGTTTAAACTGTGCTGTATACTTGTTTCTTTTGTGATGCCATTTTTTCAGAAAAATTTGGGAGTTTTACAATAAGTTCAGAGTACATTTTGTGTATTTGAAGCAAAAATGTGCAAATCATGTGTTTTTAAGGCTGCATATACAGTCAGGAAGAGACCCCTGAAAAACTAGGGTTAACTTATACTTAAGGTATATGAAACATACCAGATGTTTTGGCCAAAAATAAGGGGTCAACTTATACTCAAGTGTAGGTCAACTTCATGTATATGCAATAAACAATTTCTTGAATGCCTCAATTGAACCTGCCTCCACCAGGCAGTGAATTTCAGACCTGAACCACTTATGATCACACTTTTTTCTTTGGCTAATCATTTTAATCTATACCCTCTCATTTTTGATCCTTGTACAAGTGAGAACAATTGCTCCCTGTCTACTATCTAGCCCCCTGATTTTGTTAAACCTTTCCTTAGCTACCTTCTCTCTCTAACTTCTCATCATTTGAATCATTCTTGTAAAACATCTTTGCATAGTGTACATAGTTCTGGAAGACAATGTACATTATTCTAGCTGAGGTCTAAAGTGTCTGATGCAAGTTCTTCATCACACTTTGGTTGTGTACTCTATATCCCTATTAATAAAATGTCTGATGTATAGGAAATCTAAGATGTTTTCTTTGCTGCTGTCTTCATCTGATATGCTGTCTTCAATGGAATGCACATATACAGTCACATCCTCTTTTAGAATTGTAGCCCTCATTTTATATTGTCTATCTATGTTCTTCCTGTCAAATGCTGCACCCCTCTTCTCTGCATTGACCTTAATGTACCACCTATCTGTCCACTCCACCAACTTGTCCATGTCCTTTTTTTAGGTTTTAATCAGGAAACCCAAGTGCCCCAATACTGATATATGGCGAACTCCACTATAAATGTTCATCCGTGTGAAAAATATCCATTGATCATTAAGGTTTCTTATTACTTTGCCACTTTTGCATCCATGTTACTACTGTTCCTTTCTTTTCTTTATTGAATTAACTTTTCTCGCAAGTTTATGCAGCCCTGTATTGAATACCTTTTGAAATTCCATGCACACCGCATCAACTGCACTACCCTCTCGATCCTTTCTATTACCTTTTCAAAAAAAAACTCTATAGAGGAGTGCTTATTTTTTCCCTTTAGCAATCAATGTTGACTTCCTAATCAAACCACATTTTCTTTTGGGACTAATTTTATCCCAAATATTTGTTTCTAGAAACTTGTATTTCCAGAAGTTAAACTGACTGGTCTGTAATTACTGGACTTATCCTTCAGCTTTTTGAACAAAGCCTCATTAGGGACCAAAAGGTAATTTTACAAGTTGAGGTGATGGTTCAGTTCTCCACTGTTTTGATTCTTTGCTTGAGTCGAGGGAATATTGCTTCCAGTGTCACTGTTTCTTTCAGTATCTATCCTAGGAAGCATCTCCTCTTGTTCCAATGTCTTGTGAACTCTATCCAACATTAATTAGCTTTTGAACCCTTCAAGTGGCAGAGTTTCCTCTTCCTACTGCCCAGGTAGTATCTTCCTCCTTGGTGAAGACCTGAAAAATATATTAGTTAAACACCTAAACCATGTTCCCTACTTCCTTTATGTAAATCCCTTTTTTGCATCCCTAATCAACTCTTCTACTCTATCACACTTACTATTTATACGCCTGTGGAAAAATGAAAGACTTTGGGATTTTTTAGTTTGCTGCCATTCTTTTCTCAATTCCTTTTTGATCCTCTGTTTTTTCACCTCCCCGCTGAACCTTATTTTCCTTGTGGTTCTCAATTGTATTTTGTATTTGACACTGTTCTAATCAAATGGTTTTTCTTAACTTCTATCACTTCGTCATCTAGCAGGCTCTGGATTTGTTTGCTCTACCTTTTTGTGAGGGAATGTACATTGACTGCACCCAAACTAATCTCATCTTTGGTAGCCCATCGCTCAGTTACAATAAATCTTTGGTTCCAGTCTCTCCAGCATAACTGTCTTCTTGCCCCACTGACTCTTCTCCAATTTATTTTTCTTCTGGATTGACCTTTGCAAGTCTCCACCATCATAGTAAATATTATGACAGTGCGCTCATTAACTCTTCAACATTCCTCCACCAAACTCGATCCATTTTCTAAGTACCAGATCTACCTGAATTCTATTGGACAGGACACTCTCTGCAATGGGAAATTCTCCTGAACACAATCCAGGATCACCTGCCCCGGCTCTCCCTTACCTAAATGTAGACTGTGATATTGATAATGTAATTAAAGTCCTCCATTATAACTGTAACGTTGGCATCTCTCTGTAATTTCCTACCGATCAGTTCCTCTATATTCTTGCCACTTATTGATGGTCTATCAACTATACTGAGTAATATTTTTAAGAAAACAACGTTTTAATCTTCTATGTAACCAAATCGGTTTTTTTTCTTGAACTGAGACATCTTTCTCCAACACTGCAATACTCTGCTTGATCAATTCTTTTTGATTAGTTTCTACCCCTTCCTTTTTGTCAATCTTTTCCGAATACCATGTACTCTGAGGTATTTAACATGTTTTTCTACAACTGACAACACTTTACAAAAAAATTAACTTGCAAGGATTCATTACGGGTAGTTTCAAGTTCATGTGAAACTTTTTTTGGGAATAATATCCACAGAAATTTAAGCAGGATCCTCCTTCCTAAATCCTCAAGAAGTCAATCAAGTTAGTCCGGTACTGTGGATCGAATGTTTCAAGGCAACCGTTTTAATATTTAGAATGCCAATTTGGGTGAGGTAAGAGGGTGGCTGAAGCCTGCAAAACGTGAGCAAAAAAGCATTTGGTACCTTTTTTAGCAGAGAACTGAAATGCAACAAATATTTTGGCACAGATGGCTGTGGTACAGGCAAAGAATTTTATGCAGTCTAATGTTTGATATTGACTGAATCTGGCAAGGTGTGGCATAGCCCTGAAAGGATAAGAGGCTTGCTGCATTTCCAATCTACTCATGGTTTGAAGTTGGAGTCAACGTAACAAAATTATTTTTAATAGTTTGGATATAATGGAAGTACAGTTTCTAATGATCAGCACTGTTTTTTTTCCCTCTCCTTTCTCCTCCTCCCCCCTTCCCTGCCCCCTCTTCTTGCCCTCAGCCCAGGCTACTGATACTCAACAAAGTAAGTTGCAATCAACTCTGCTTTCTTCTACTAGAACAATAGTTGAGTGATATCTTTATTTGTTTTTGGCCAAGGTACTTGTGCAAGTATCATATTTTAAGTGTTTTAATGCAAGTTAGTTCTCTTTGCTACATTCCCTGAAGCACAGACGAATGCAGTCAGAAATGAATGCAATGGAATTAATACTTCTGAGCGCTGCCGATAAGCTCTGCTTCCTTTTACAACAAATGTGATTTTTACTGGGACCAGTTATACTGAATACAAGAAAGGAAATATTTAGAAATTTGCATGGTGATCTCCTCATTGGGCTGATCAAACACTGAGTGATTTCCATTCACTTTATGTTTTACGTAGTTATTGTTTCCTGCAAGTATGCAGGTTCCACAATGCACTGTTACAGGGAATGTTAAGCCTTTCATTTTTCCTTCTTTCAGGACACTGCTGTTCTTAGGATGGCTGACTTGGACCTGAATGATGCACTACATGAAAGCACTCTCAATGTCGAGCCAGAAATTAAGAGGGATTTCATTGCTTCTCTGGAGGCAGAGAAATATGATGATGTTGTTGGAGAAAGTGTGACGAAAGAAAGTTATGTTCCACTGCTGGATGATGAGACAAAATCGCCTCCTTCAGAGGCTAAAGAGAATGTTATGGTGCACTTGCATGAAGAGACTGCACCTGAACAAAGTGATGGGGGCCAATTGGCAGAACGTGAGTTTGTGCATAATGAGCTTTAGATCAGGGCAGCAAATAGAAGCCCTCACTGACTGGTATGACAAAAGAACTTGTGAATCTTGGGTATTTGTAAACAGTTTTATGTTATCTAGCATTTGGTTTTCTATTTAAACAATTCCTGTTTATTTATCCGGTACAACTTAATGAGGAATTAGAATGAGAAATGACCATTGTCTGTTTGTTCTACAAATATTTGGTTATTCATTTGGTCATTCAGATTTCTGAAACTAATTTCATATTGAATAATTTCAGCTGTTAGAGATCAGTATAGCAACAGGAAATAGATAATTCGACCTCATAACCTTTTCAAGCCTTTTTGACTTTTTCAGTTAGATTGCAGCTAATTTTTGTATACTGTTGTCATTTTGTACTCCTTAGTGCCCTTGCCTAATTAATCTATTGTGAAACTTGAATTGACCCTGCATTCACAGGCTTTTAGAAACGTGTTCTAAATTTCACTATCATTTGTCAGAAAGTGTTCTGAGTTTATTCCTAGACTTTTAAATCACCTTCAATTAAAATGTAAATAGCTGCTAACCATTGTGAAGATAGTAATGTGACTGTACACTTATTTTCATGAAATCGACTATATTTTCCCATGCAGGAGGAGGGTCACTGGATATGAAACATTTAACTCTGCTTTATCTTCACAGATGCTGCTAAACTTGCTGGGTTTCTCTACCAATTTGTTTTTGTTATATAGATTCTCTTTGTGTATGGTTGCCAATAATTTGCTAGGACATTGGCATCTGTAATAGTTGCTTCAGTGCTGTTTTGTATTTTTTTGTTCTTGTATCCTTCAATAATGGGCATACACTTCTTCTTTCCTCCTGCCCTTGTTCATCTTTATTTCCTGTTCGCCTCAGGCACATGATTTGTGGCATCCCTGTGAGTAGCTCATCCTAATTACGATAAGCTTTTCAGCCTCAACAACTATAGTTGAAAATGTCAAGAGCAGCATTTCGTGAGAGCACCAGCCCATCCAATTCTGTCTCCATCCAGACATATTGAATATGTTTAGCCACTTCATTATTGCTATTAGGTTAGGATTACCAGGATTTTTACCGGATGACATCACATTCTGTGAGGGCTAATTACTATAACAAGAAGCTGAGCTAGCTTTTGACTCATCAGTGGCTCTCTAGAAGCAGGTAGGTATAATGTGTAGTTGGGAATTTAATAAAGAAGGGAAAAAGTGATGCTGCTTTTTTTCTATTTTTTAAATGAGACAGATTCTAGAAATCCTATGTCTCTTTCCAGTAATAGAGGGTAATTTCAAGTAGAGGGTAGCAGTTAGAGTTTGAAGAGCTAGAGAGCCGAGTCTGAATTTTTATTACATTCCAAATAAAAATGGTTACATTCTGGAAAAGAAGGCAATTAGTGTTTTTTTTTCTCTTATCTGAGCTTGGGCATTTCCATCAGGATCAAGACAGTATTAATTAAAATATTACACTTATAAGCAGAGGCAAGAATAAAGGCATGTTTAACTATAACTCCACAAAGGTAGCAAGGCAAGTATTCCAGCTGTAGTTTGTGGATTCTAAAGAATGCCAATGTAATCTACAACAACATTTCCAGTAAGTGCTTGGGTTTCAGCAACTGTAATTAAGATTAAGTGGGTGGTTGAACTTCAAACACTGTGCTACCTTTTAGTGAAATTTGCCCAGACACTGGTCCCCTTAGGATAATGTCTTCCGATTTGGTCTGTGATCGGGAACAATAAGGTGTGCTTGTGAGTGAGGCAGCTATGGAGATTGAGACAGTAGAAGTGGAGGAGGCTCAGCTATTCCAAACAGATTCTAGGTTTTTGAGTAAGAGCTGTAGGAGGTGAATGAGATATTTCATCTTGGCATCCTAGTGCAAGGATCTGTTCATGTAGGAGAAATGAATAGAAACTGTAGGAAACAGTGTAGTTGGGGGATAGGTACAGTTCTGTGCGACTGAGAGTTTGAGTCCAGAAGGCTGTACTGCCCAACTGGTGTCATGGTTTCAAATATCTGCTCTATATCAGAGAGGACCTTGTAGTGGTAGAGGAAGGATCCCATGATCTTGTACCAATGACATCAGACGATGAAAGAAGTTCTGCTCATGGAATGTGAGCAACTAAGGGCTCAATTTTAAAAGCAGAGCCTCAACGTTTAATAATCTTTAGATAATTACTGGAGCCATGAGTAAATTCACATTGTGTAAACAGGAGCACGGTGTTAAATATGTGCAAAAAAATTGACATAAGATAAATAGGTTTTGATTTGTGGAGCACTAACATCAGTACTGGGAAAAACTAAGAACTGAATTGTTGGGCGGCTTTCATCTGAACATCTAAATGGTCCCAGCATAATGGTGAGTCATGAGGCATTCTTGCCATTGTCCCTCAAATAATTGTATATGTGGAAAACTATACATTCAGCCAGGCATTAGGTGATAGCTATCATAAGGATAGTTTTGTGTACATCTGTACCCATGTTTCATGCAGGTCACTGAATATGATAAATAACCTCACCACTAGCACAGGAGCAATAATTTATGTAATTATATAATGAATATAGTTCCACCACTTCAGTTGCCCTACTGTTGTTCTGTATGTCACTATATCTTGCAGCAGTGTTAAGATCTCCACACAACTTAATGAATTTAGGCTCATGTTTCCACACAGCCTGCTGAACAGTTTGAGTAACAAATTTATTTTCATAAAGCACTTCTAACTTGCTTGGGGGAAAAGATAAAAGTTGGGCAGAACAGTTTGGGAAGGGAGCGCCAGTATTTGATATAGACAGCTTATTTTTGACTTAATGGTGAGATAAATGCACAAGTCAAAGCTCTGCATTGTTCTAAATCTGAAGGTTTTTGGACAGGAGAAGGTTATTGGAATAGGTATCAGCAAGCGGAATTTTACTGTGTAGCCTTGCACTGAGAACTATGCTTTGGTGTGATAAATAAAGAAGATGTAGGCAAGGATCGGAAGAGATTTGGGAGGGTGGGGGGGGACAGGTTTTGGAGGAGCTGAATATATGAAGGTGGGAAGAAATGCCAGAAGAGCATTTCGGTCTGTAGGGGTAAATGAGGGATTTGACAGATGGACAGAAACGAGGTTGGCGGTGATGTAGACCATAAGCTGAACTTCCGATTCTATGTTCTGACTCAACAGTCTGACTCAACATTGGGTATTGTCCCAAGGGGATGATGGAATCAATAATGGAATTTGAAAAAGATGCTCTGGCCCTCTTACTGTTTAACTAGGGAAACTTTAGCTGAATCAAGGATAGCATAAACAAAACACTGTGGAGAAAACTTTCAAAGGCATGATGCATTTCTCCTATTTATATTTAGGTTTACCACATTTGAATACACCAGGTATGGGCAAGGGAACATATGGCTGTTAAGGAGAAAAAGGAGTGCAACTGATTTTGATGTCAAAGTAGAATTGGACTGAAGGCCACCTAGCAAACCAATGTCAATGGTAATGCTTAAAGGACAATAGCTTGACTGTTTAAGGTTCTTCATTAAAGTACCTTCAGTGCAGGTGGAACTGGAGACATCTCAAGAAAGGGAACAGTAAATGGAGGACACATGTAAATGAGAAAATAATCAATAATCCTGTAGACGGGACCACGGTGATTGCATACAGGGAGGAAGTTGAAATTACATGGACCATTGATTTCTTCTGATACCATGCTTTATCATATCGGTTGTTATAATTATCTTAATTTCTCATGGTCCTTGATAGCAATCTCTGTCTTGGTGCTCAAAAATCTTATATTTGCTTTGCTTTCTAAATTGTCATTGTCTTCCTTGCTTTTGTTTTTGTCCCAACTATTTTACTAATCCAATACCAGATATTCTTGTTTCTTCATATACATGCCCAAGTTGTACCTTGGTGATTTTGAAGAATTTGTTCTCGTGCGTCAACATTATTCAACATTTCTTCATTAGCTGTGTGCAGTGGTATTTTGGTTTGAAAAAAAAACTGCTCATAGAATCCCTCTAGTGTGGAAACAGGCCTTTTGGCCCCTCAAGTCCACACCGACCCTCTGAAGAGTATTCCACCCAGACCCATTCCCTTACTGCTGTACATTTACCCCAGTGAACATCCTGAACACAATGGCAATTTAGCATGGCCAATTCACCTAACCTGCACATCTTTGGATTGTGGGAGGATCTTTGGATTGTGGAAGGAAACCAGAACAAACCTACGCAGACATGGGAGAATGTGCAAATTCCACACAGGCAGGCACCCAAGGCAGGAATTGAACGCGGGTCCCTGGCGCTATGAAGCAGCAGTGCTAACTACTGCACAACTGTACAATCATATTTCTAGAGATCTCGCATTATTGCAAATGTTTGTTGCAAGTGTTGTGTGCCTCAGTCCCTTTTTACCATAAAATGCCATTGATTACAAAAAGTGTAAAATTGTTTAGAAATTAATCATGACGATAAAGATGATATGCACTTTTTTGTGAACACGTAAGTTAGCTGGAACAGGCAATTCAGCCATTCGAGCCTGTTCTGCCATTTCACATGATCATGGCTGATCTTATCCTGGTCTCAAATCCACTTTCCTACCTGCTCCCCATCGACCTTTTATCTGGCTTTTCATCAGGAACCTACCTGTTTCTTTCTTGAATCTGTTGATTGATTCTGCCTCTGAGTTCCACAGATTCACAACCCCTTGAGAGATGTAGTTTCTCCTCATCGCAATTTTGAACCTACCTCCTCACATTGTATATCTACAACCTCTTGTTCTCAACTATCTCACAAAGGGGAACATCTATTTAACGTATATCTTCTCAATACCCTTTAGCACACATTTCCTCAATCTGATTCCCCTCCTTTTTCTGAACTCCAGCAAGTATAAACCCAAGCTTTTCAACTGCACTCTGTATGACAGCCTTTTCATCCCTTGAAGCAATCTGGTGAACCTCCTTTGAACAGCGTCTAGATTCGAGTGGTGCTGGAAAAGCGCAGAAGGTCAGGTGGCATCTGAGGAGCAGGAAAATCGACGTTTTTGGCAAAGACCTTAATCAAGAATGAAGGCAGGGAGCCTCCAGGGTGGAGAGATAAATGGGAGGGGATGGGCTGGGGAGAAGGTAGCCAAAAGTGCCATAAGTAGATGGACCTGGGGATGAAAGTGATAGGTCAAAGAAGAGGGTGGAGCGGATAGGTGGAAAGGAAGATTGGCTGCCAGGTAGGACAGGTCATGAGGATCGTGCAGAGTTGGAAAGTTGGAACTGGGGTAAGGTGGGGGGAGGGGAAATGAGGAAACTGGTGAAGTCCTCATTGATGCCCTGGGGTTGAAGTGTTCCGAGGTGGAAGATGAGGCATGCTGCCTTCAGACGTTGTATAGTGAGGGAGTGGTGGTGGAGGGGGCCCAGGACCTGCATATCCTCGGCAGAGTGGAAGGGGGAGTTGAAATGTTGGGCCATGGGGCGGTAGGGTTGACTGGTGCATGTGTCCCAGAGATGTTCCCTAGAGTGCTCTGTGAGAAGGCGTCCGGTGTCCCCAATGTGAAGGAGACTGCAACTGATACAGTAAATGGTATTGGTGCATGTGCAGGTGAAACTTTTGGTGGATGTAGAAGGCTCCTTTGGATGGAGGTGAGGGGGCGGGGGGGGAGGGAGGAGAGACGGGGGAGGTGTGGGCGCAGGTTTTGCAATTCCTGCAGTGGCAGGGGAAGGTGCCAGGAGGGGAGGGTGGGTTGTTGGGGGGCATGGAACTGACCAGGTAGTCACAGAGAGAACAGTCTTTGCAGAAAGGGTTGGGGAGGAAAATATATCCCTGGTGGTGTGGTCATTTTGGAGATGGCGGAAATATCCGCGGATGATGCGGTTTATGCGAAGGTTGGTAGGGTGGAAAGTGAGGACCTGGGAGGTTCTGTCCTTGTTACGGTTGGAGGGGTGGGATTTGAGGGCGGAGGTGCAGGATGTGGATGAGATGCGTTGGAGGGCATCTTCAACCACATGGGAAGAGAAATTGCAGCCTCAAGTGCTACCAGATGCTCTCTCAAGTAAGCAGGACAAAACTGGACACAATGTAGTCTCACCAATACCTTCTAATTGCAGCAACATTTTTTTTACATATATAATCCAATCCTTTTGCAATAAATGCTGAGATTCCATTTGCATTCCTTATTATCATATGCTGCACCTTCATACTCATTTTCTGCGATTCATATTTAAGGGCACCTAGATCCCTCTGCACTAGTGCATTTTGAATTTGCCATGTAAATAATATACCCTTTTATTTTCTAGCCAAAATGGATAACCTTGTACTTATCCACATTAAACCTCACCAGCCAGATTCTGGCCTGTTTTCCTAGCCTATCAATGTCCATCCATAAATGCTTTATCTCCTCATGATAGTGTGCTTTCCCACCTATTTTATTATCATACACAATGTTTTCTATGTTACACTCTGTCCCTGCAGACCATTTACATATATTGTAAATAATTGAGGTCTGAGACCTGAACCCTGCTGCAACCCATTAGTTATAGCTTGCCATCCAGAGAAGGACCAATTTATCCCAACCCTCTGTTTCCTGTCAGCCACCCAATCCTCTATCTAAGCCAATAAACTACCCTTAACCCTCCAGGATCTAGCTTTCTAGATCAGTCTTCTATGTGGCACCTTGTCAAATGCTTTCTGGAAATCTAGATGTACTATATCCACCTTAAACAGTTCCATACTTGTAAAGTATACTTGTCCTTCATGAACCCCTGTTGCCACTGGTGAACTAAGCTTTGTTTATCCAAGTGTTCAGTTATTTCCTCTATGATTGATTGGGTCTAGCAACTTGGCTACAGAGGTCAAACAAACTGGCCCATAGTTTCTCACTTTGTGCCTAACTCCTCCTTCGAATAAGGATGTCACATTAATGGGTTTCTAATCTATTGGTATCTTTCCAGAGTCCTGGGAATTTTGGAAAATCATAAGTAATACATCTACTCTCTGTGTTGCCACTTCCTTTAATACCCTAAAGTGCAGACCATCAGGCCTGGGGACTTGTCTGCCTTTAATCTCATTAGTTTACTTTATACCTTCTCCCTAGTTATACTAATTTCACCAAGTTCCTCTGTATTAACTGCAGTTTTTGGGAAGAAATTAATATTTTCCACTGTGGAAAACCTGGTTGTTCCAGCATGCCAATGTGTTCCAGAAACCCTTTTTAATAAAAAAACTAAATTTGATTTAGTTAGCAGCAATAAATTTAATGGATGGTGGTTCCTCATAATTCAGAGCTAATAATTCAGGACTTGCTAGTTGTAACATGTTGATCTGGCCCAGAACTTAAAATATACTGGCCATGGAATTGTTGGAGGACAGAGCGAAATATTATGGTAACTGAAAATCTGAAATTAAAATGAAGTGCTGGAGAAATACAGCAGGTCTGGCAGCATCAATGGAGATACAAATAGACTTAATATTTCAAGTCTGATATGACTCTTCGAAGCTGATAGTCATATTGGACTTGATGTGTTGGAGGAGCTATGCATGGTTGTTAATTGCTCTTGAACTTCTAGCACTTCCAGAACCAATAATAGACTGGTCCCCTGGTCCTTGACAGACAGGTGGTTATGTAACTTTTTTTGCGCTCTGGAGCTAAGAGTATTCTGAATTATGTCATTTGTGTGTAGTGTCTGACTACTTTGTATGTTATTCCTGTAGGCCCTGGGGCAACTGAACAGGAATCAGCAGAGTTACCCAATGGAGAGCATGGTGTCGGAAAAACTGACGGCATGGGTAAGGTTGAAACAAGAACTTTCTGTATCTCTACTTACTGCAGAAATTCAGATAGGAATCTTTGGTAAAAGCTATGATTATTTTTGGATATGATTTCTTCTGTTTGGACAAAGAGCTTATTTTTCAAAAATGAAGGAATTCCTTTCTACTGAGGACTTGATTCTCAAAGGGATAAGCGTTAACAGGTGCGACATTCCCTCCTAATTAGTGATTCTTGAGCATTGAATGATTAGAAAGTTTTTGTTTCAATTTCTCAATATCATAGTTGGTCATAATGCACTCCTCACTACTTTTCTGCATGTTCACTTTCCAGTTGTGCTTACCATGATTCCTGGATAGTTCCAGGAACAGTGTAGAGATATCTAGCCAAGGAATATAAGCAATTTGGCTAAGTCAGTGTGAAAAATCCTTTCTTTATCCCACAATCACGTACTGGAGATCGCAGTGGGTCAGTCAGATTTCATGGAGAGAAAACAATCTAACGTTGAGTTTAGAAGAGTCATCTAGATGATCTCTACCTTTTTTTGTTTTCAGTACAGATGCCACCATCTGCAGTAATTTGCAGATTGCTCAGTCATGAAACATTTTTCTCTATCTGGTAATAGTTAAGAATACAGTCCTGTTGCTGCTGTTTTAGAAGACCAAGATGTTTTAAAGTTACAGGTCATTGATTTGAGGCAGGAAGGCTATGTGATGAGCAGATCTTTTTTGATGAAGTTCTTTCTAAGCAGCGGGATGAAAGTGAAGAAACCATTTAGAATCACCCCTCGTCTCAGTGTTTGTTTGTTTGGGGAGAAGCCTATAATCTCATAGATATAGTAACAAAGAAACATAAGAAAATGGTTGTGGTTGTTGAAGGTCAGGCATCTCAGCTGCAGAACAACTCTGCAAGAGTTTCTCGAGTAGTGTCCTAGACCCAACCACTTTCATCTGTGTCATCTATGACCTTCCATCATAAGATTAGAATTGATATATGCTCACAAACTATTCAGCATCATGTGCAACTCCTTGGATATTGTCCAAATCTTGTTTCAAATGAAACAAGATTTGGACAATATCTAGACTTGGGCTGACAAGTGGCAAGTAACATTTGCATCTCACAAATGCCAGAAAATGACCACTTTTAATAAGTGACAATCTAACCACCATGCCTTGACACTCAATGGTGTTGCCATCAGTGTGATTCCCTTTCATAAACCTATTTGGTGATAATACCTTTGATTAGAAACTCATCTGGACATTCAAATACAGTGGGTACAAGAGCAGAACAGAGTCTAGGAATATTGAGGCAAGTAATTCACCACCTGACTCCCCAAAGCCCGTTCTTCATATACAAGGCACAAGTCAGGGGTGTGATGGAATATCTCCCACTTGCCTGGAACGGTGACAGCTCTAACAACGCTCAAGAAGCTTGACACTATCTATGACAAAGTACCCCACTATAATGGCACTACATCCATAAGCATTCACTCCCTTCACTCAGTACACAGTCCTGCAACAATCTACAAGAAGTGTCAAAGTGCAGGACTTCGCTAAAGATCCTTAGACAGCGCCTTCCAACAAGGGCAGCAGAAGGATGGAAATGTCACCGCCTGCAAGTTCCCTTCAAGTGACTCCCCATTCTAACCTGGAAATATATCCCTGTTCCTTCATTGTCACTCAGTCAAAATCCTGGGTCAACCTATTGCACTAGAAGTGCAGTGGTTCAAGGCGGCAACTTGCCACCACCTTCTCCAGGACAACTAGGGGCAGGTGATAAATGCTGGTCAGTCAACATCACCCATGTTCCTCAAGTGAATCTAAAAGAAAATTTGATTCTCCTCATGTCCTTCTGTATAAGAATTTCTAAGAGGAGTTTGGAAGAATGAGACTTGCTAATTATATTAGTGAACTGGAATCACTTCTAATATATATTAGTCAATGCTTGAATCTTTAGGGTAGTTTTTTTATTCGTTTATATATTTTTAATTTCAGGTACTTTTCATTAATTTTTCTACAAAGCAATAAATTGAATAAGATAATGTTGAACTCTATTTATTTTACTATTTGTTTTCCCCTAACTTGAGCTTTGAAACTACTTAGTGGTCCTATTGTTGCATTGGTGAGTTCTTACATTTAAGTAATTATTGATTGAAATGTGCTAACTACCTAATTTCTCTGTCTCTATGACAAAGCTTTGATCAATTAAGTCATTGCTCATGTCTGGGGTATTCCTTTAGGGATAACAATTTTACAAAGCAGATTAAAATTCTGCAAAGCTGGTTGACTGTGTGTGATGTTATTTGAAATGCATATTTTTTCTTAATTTCTAAATTTTGCCTGTAAAATCCGAAACTTGAGACTGAAAAGGATCAACATACTACCCTGTGTTCATAATGATCATTAGGAATGTAGAGGACTTGTACATGTGAAGTAATTACAGTATTAATAGTGCAAAAGATTGAGTTTATGTTCCTCCATCTAATAACTTGAATAGCATAACATTTGAGAATGAACTGGCTCACTTAATCAGCCCCATATAGTTGTGATGCTTTGTGCATAATGATTAGGAAATTCCCTAACCACTTGAAACTAGGTAATGTGCTATGAGAGGCTTTATCCACTTTGTTACGAGGACTGGTGGGGGAGGTTTGTGTGGTGGGGACATTTTTGAAAATGGCTCTTGATGTAAAACAAGTCCATTGTATTACCAATACCTAATTTTTAGAGGATGTCTTTTGCCTCCACTAGAAATAGCTCAGTTTCTTGAAGGAATTCAGCATAATTGATGACTGCATATAAATGCAAATACTTTGTTAAAGCCTCACCATTTCCTTAAGATCAGTTACAATTATTAAGGCACAGAGGAGGCCATTTGGCACATTAAGTTCATGTCTGCTGTCAGGAATAGTTCATTAATTCCATTTTCTCTCACAGTATTCCTGCGATACTGCAAGATTATTTTTCAAATTGATCCGATTTCCTTTTGAAATCATTGGTCGGTCTATGTCACATTATGGGATGTCAGTTTTAGGTTATCTTGTGTTTTTAAAAAAAGCTGCGCATCTTGTCAAAGCCCTCAAGTCTGTGTTTCCTCATTTGATTGGCTAATAGGAACAACTTTTCTTTGATGCTTCCAGTAGACATAATATTTTGTATTTCTATAAAATCTCCTCTTGATCCCTTTTAAGAAGTGTAAGAACCCTAAACTAACCTTGAAAGAAAATCTGTCAATCCTGGGATGGTCAGGTGAGACATGTTTGCAATTTCTGTACAATATGGAAACTTGAGGATACTTCATGTTTTGAAGATCTCCAATGGCACAAGCTTAAATTTTCAAATTTTGAGCCACTTAGAGCAGTGAGGTGGCGAGTACCTGACTCATATATGCTGGGTGATGGTCACACATAAGCAGTAAGGATTCAGTAGCTGATGAATGGCCATCTGGAAGAAGGAGAGGAGATGCAGGCTTCTTATTGTGTATGTAACTCAAGCTTTGCTGTGGGAAACTGTGTAGAAATGATGGTACCTTGGAAAAAGTGTGCTGAACGTTTGACAACCAATGGCAAAGGAGAGTACAGAGAGGTGCAGAAGTCAGTTGATTCTATAGTTAGGTAACGGACAGACCTTCCTGCCTCCCTAGTGCCTGTCGTATATTCTGTCTGAAGAATTATGTGAACCAGAAGTTGTGGTGGATGCTGACGCAAAGATTTTGGGATGACACGGTGGCTCAGTGGTAGCACTGCTGCCTCCCAGTGCCAGGGATCCAGGTTCAATTCCAGCCTCTGGCGACTGTCTGTCTGCGTAGGGTTTGCACATTCTTCCCGTGTCTGCATGGGTTTCCTCTGGGTGCTCCAATTCCTCCTACAGTCTAAAGACCTGCAGGTCAGGTGAATTGGCCATGCTAAATTGCCCATAGTGTTAGATGCATTAGTGAGAGGGAAATTAGTCTGGTGGGGGGTGGGTTACACATCAGAGGGTCGATGTGGACTTTTTGGGCAGAAGGGCCTATTTCCACACTGTTGGGAATCTAATCCTAAGAGGCCAAATATTGAGCGCCTATAGTTTTGAATTTCAAGAGCTAGGGAGAAAGTTTTTAAAAAGTAGGAGTTTGAAGGTAGTAACTTGAATTACACCTGTACATAAAAGCAAAGCAAAAAGAAAACAGTAAGGATTAGCATGTAGCTACAGGTATAATGCAAGGAGCGATTATTACCTGTAAGGATGGTGGAAGTGGAAGCTGTCTGTTATTTCAAAAGGAAATTGAATGGGCACTTGAGCAAAATAAACCTGCAGAGCAGCAGGGAGAATGGGACCGATTTGCATTGGATTAGATTAGATTCCCTACAGTGTGGAAAGTGGCCCTTCAGCCCAACGAGTCCACACTGACCCTCTGAAGAGCAACCCACCCAGACCCATTCCCCTGAATGATGCACCTAACACTACAGGCAATTTAGCATGACCAATTTGCCTAACCTGCACATCTTTGGATTGAGGGGAAACCGGAGCACCCAGGAAACCCACTGGGAGAATGTGCAACTCCACACAGTCGCCCGAGGCGGGAATTGAACCAGGGTCCCTGGCACTGAGAGACAGCAGTACTAACCACTGAGCCACAATTGCTCCACAGAAAGCTGACAGACTAGCTTTTCCAGCAACACATTTTTCAGCTCTGATCTCTAGAATCTGCAGTCCTCACTTTTTCCACAGACTAGCTTGGGCCAAGTGGTTGTCTCCTTGTAATTTCTGTGACACATTCACGATCTAAAATTCTATTTCTCCTTTTTGAATCTAGTTAATGCCTTGTTCGAAGTGCCTTGCTTCCTCCAAACCTCTGTGTTCGTTTCTCTGTAACTCATTTTAAGTTCTTAATGTTCCAGTTCTTGGTTTGAATTAATACCATCATGTCAAGAAAGTAAAAGAATACACCCCAACTAATTAATTACCTGCTGTACACATTATATCTTCTCTTCTTTCTCTCCACCCCCCACCCCCGGCAACATGTTTATGCTCGTTCTGTTCTTGCTGTACTGCCTATCTTCAGTTGGTACCTATGTCACTCCTGTGATGGTGAATGAATGCCAGCTTGCCAAAAAATTTTTCTTTCTTTTTTTATGTGCCTGGCAGCACTTGACACAACCCAAATCTTTTGATGTTAGATCCAGCAGATTTTATAATAAAATTCATTAATGGACAGTCTGTTAACCTGACTCTTGAGATTTATCAAGAGGATCAGCCTAGATACAATGGGAAGTTATGACTTTTTTCCTCTTGAAGTAGTAAGTGGACATATTGCAGAATGCAAACCAGATTGGAATACTCTGCTCATCGTTTTGAAGCTAGAATTGCAATAGTTCCAGATTTTTTTTTTTCCCTTTTTTTAAAATTGGAAGATGAGGCAATGTATTGGTTGGAACACAAACCAAAAAACAGTGAACGCTAGAAATTTGAAACAATGAAAAGTTGGAGAAATTCAAGCAGGTCTGGCAGCATCTGTACCAAGTTCATAACGCTACTCCAATTAACCATCATTCCAAATGTCTCAATCTTAAGGACAAAATAATTACAAGTCTCATAATGGGAGATAATTCCAAAATTGTTTTTGTTCTGTATTTTATGTATACATTTTTATGTGTGTGTGTGTCTCTCTCTCTCTCAGAACTAAACCATTATAAAACATAGCTGTGCCTTTGAATATAAGCCTTTTTATCCCAAAAGCATTCTTCCTTCTGTCAGCATAAGTTTACATAAATCAACCTTTAAGGTTCAGATTAATACAGACCAAATACCACATCAGCCTCTATCCACGAGAGATGGTAACTATTAAGACATGCGAGCAGAAGCAGGCAATTCGGTTTAAGTCTGCTGTGAAATTTATTTGTGATAATGTCTGATCTGATGATACTCAACTCCACTTTTCTGTGACTTCCCTAAACCCTTATTCCTTGCAAACAAAAAGATTTTTAATTTCTACCTTCAGTATCCCATTGACCAAGCCTCAATAAGTCTATGGTGAAGAATTCCACAATTATTCCTCCCTTTGTAGTTGAACATGCTGACTTCTGTTCCTCGACTTCCCCATGAAGGGTCACAATCTTTCTGCATCTGCCTTGTTACGTTTCCTACGAATCTTGTTCCAATAAAGTTGCCTCTCACTCATCGAAAATCCATGAGTACCTGCCCAGTTTACTCAACTCAAGGTAACCCCTCCTTCCCTGTGGTCAATCTTGTCAACGTTCTCTGGACTACTTCCCGTACCAGTATATCTTCCTGTAAATAATAGATCCAAAATACTTCATAGGGTTACAGCTGTGGTCTGACTAATGCCTTGTATAGCTTTAATAAGTCTTCCCTACTTAACACTCCATTCACTTTGATCTCAAGGCAAACATTCCATTTGCCTTCCCTATTATCTGCTGAACTTGAATGCTAGATTTTGAGATTCATCGTTGAGGAGACTCAAATCCTCTGTGTTGTAGTTTTCTTCATTTAAATAACATTCAGCCCCTCTGTTCATCCTGCCAAAGTCTCACTTTCCCCATACTATATTCCATCTGCTAAGTTATTTTTGTTCCTTGCTTAACCTATGTCCCTTTAGACTTTGTGTCATCCTCAAAACGCCCCTATTTTTGACATGAAATATTCTTTCCATATTCAAGTCATTAATAAATTATTATAAATAATTACAGCCCCAGCATGATCCCTGTGGCACACCACTAGTTTGCCACACTGAAAATGCCCCTCTTAACCCAACTGTGTTTTTTGTTAGTTGAACAATCCTCTATGTAAACTACCTCCAAGACCATGGGCTTTTAAGTAGTCTAATGTGTGAAGCCTTATCAAATGTTTTCTAAAAATCCAAATATCACATCCACTACTTCCCCTTTGTCTGTCCACCTCTCAGAATTCTAATTAACTTGTCAGGCATGATTTCCCCTTCATGAAGCTATGCTTACTTGTGATGCAATTCTAAATGATTGATCATATCCTTTGTAATAGACTCTAATATTTTCCCAATGATGGTCATTAAGCTAATCGGTCTAGAGTCATTTCACTTTTTCACCCCCTCACTCTTTGTTTAAAGGAGTTAAATTGATTGTTTCTTCAATCCTGTGGGACTTTACCAGAATTGAAGGATTCATGGAACATTGTTACCTGTCCATCCACTATTGCTGTAGCCTTCCTTGTGTACCAATTTCTTCTTCAGAATGATTGCCCAGTTACAGTGGATCTGAAGATAATAGAAGTTTCCAGTCACTTCCAGTGGAATGGTTTAGTGTGATTGAGATGCAGCACCTTGTCCCAAGACCACAGTTTTCTACACATGGTCAGGGAGAGCAATTTACAGGATTGGTAAATAGTCTTAGTCGTCATACCCAAGTTTCCTTGTGGCCAAATAGCATGACTTTTTCAGTATAAGAGTGCACTCTGTTCAGGATATAAAATGGTTTTGTCTTAAGTTTTAGTGGAGCTTGCTATGTGATCTAATTTACAAAGTACACAACATCCTCCCTTTAAGATAAGATTGTATTCCTGAAAACCAGCATGAAGTATAGCATGGTATCCCATTAAATTCAATGTTAAAGTTAAAATTCTCTTCCAAAAGTAAGCTTTTTTTGCCTTGATAACCACTGTAAATGCTCATTGTGCACTGCTACCTGAAAAACACAAATAAATCTTTGTAAATATAGCATAAATTAAAATGAGGCAGCAGTCACCAATCTTTATCTTTTGCAGTCCTTCAGACATGAGGATGAACTCACTTCAGCTGTGGCTGATGTAACTTCACGGGCAACATCATGAGATTCTTGGCCTCTGTTCCCCTCTGGCCATAATCCCTACCATACACCTTTCAGGCATGTCGACATTGTTTCTTCTAAAGAATTAGTAATTAAGTCCTTTTGTATCCACGGAATCACAAAGTCCCCTATCTGTGCCATAAACTAAGTAAGAAGTCAATATCCATGGACAAAAATTGCGCAATCACAATTTTTAATGAGCTGCTTATTCTTAAATTTCATCATTCCGAGGTTTGCCAGAAAGGAATCCTTGCAGATAAGGAGGAATGGCAATTATTGTTGTCATTGAAGAATTCTACCTGTGCCAAAATTCCTTGTTTGGCACATTTGTGCCATCTGTTGTATTGATGGGTTGTGGGAGAGATTTAAGCCTTGAATATTGCTAATGCTCTCTGAACCACCATGGCTGTAACAATTGGATCATGGGAAAAGCAGCTTTCACATTTTTGGAAATTTCATCAGGGCTGATGGGATGACTTGGGCAGTTATTCAATATGAGTAATATTTTGAACGCCATATTTTCTCTGGCACAGTTGTCTCTAATGATATGCCCTCCAGGCAGGGATGGCAAACCGAAGTTTACTTGATGGAGTTTCCTGTTATCAAAGTTTTCTTGTTAGATTGCCAAACGATGCACAGATGCTTCTTGGAGCAATACCTCAATGCCCTTGGTGACTTGGGCTGGCACCAACCCTACACCCCCCACCACCCCAACCTCTCTTCGAAGGCTTAAACTTAAATTTCTTGCTGCATTCCCACCAACTAAAATAGGCGACTTTTGACCACTTTAAATTCTGGTATTGTCATTCCCTGTTGTGAAGTGCATGTCTGTTGGGCATACATTTTCCAAAAGTGTTTTTTGTTTTGTTTAGTATTGAAAACTTGTTTTGCTGACTGCCTACCACCTTCAAATGGGCAGATAATTCAGTAGCTACTCCTGTATTGGCATTTGTGCCCACATCAGACCATTCTGTTCTGCAAATAAATGCACATCTTGTATTGTGAGAATTCTCTATTATGAGCACTGAAACACTGAGCTTTCATCCTGTTTATTCTGAGAGGTCTCAAATCTTTCTGACTTTTCTTGGAATACCATCAAACTAAGAAGCTGTTAATTTTGGTTTTTTGAGTCAGGAACCTAAACATCTTCCCATGTTCTCCATGCATGAAGCTTCTAGACCAACTTGTCTTGCCACCACTCAAAGGTGGAACCGGAACAAAGTTCTGAAGAAACTCCATTTTGGAAACCTCTGAGAAGAAAACAAATGAAGTTAATCTTTCAAGACTAATAGGGCTAGTCTTCAGAATCCTAATATGATACAAAACATTTTACACACTGCTTGAATTTGCCAGCATTACATGGATAGTTTTCACTATTGTAGGAGACTGTTAGTGTGTTTAGGCTACATTGACAGCTCGTTCTCTTACTTTGAGAGAAATAAAGGGATCTTGTAATGCTTATCCACAGATGCCTCTGGAGGTAGTAGGACTGATTAATTGGAAAGTTAGGAAGGCACAAGAGTCACTTGTCTTGATCAGTTGTAGCATAGATTATAAGAACAGGGAACTTATTTTGGAACTATACAAAATAGTATTTAGATCACAATTGGAATAAATTGTGCAGTTATGGTCACCACACTACAGGACTGATAGTATTGGACTGGAGTGGTGCAGAGGACATTCACCAGGATATTGCCTGGGTTGGAGCATTTTAGGAACAAAGGAACAGGAGTAGGCCATTCAGTGACACCATGGCTGATCTGTGGCCTAACTCCATATACCTACCTTTGGCTCATATTCCCTAATAAAACTTACCAAAAAATAACGATATCTCAAATTTAAAATGAACAATTGATCTGACATCCACTGCCATTTGTTGAAGAGAGTTCCAAACTTCTATCATCCTCTGTGTGTAAAAGTACTTCTGTGCATCTCGTTGTACCCACCCATTGTCCCTACTTTCTGTTGTCTGACATTCAATTAATTTCCCAACCATGTTAGTAATTTGTCCTCCATTTCATGGGCTTCTACCTTAGTTCTCTCTTATGGTACTTTATCAAATGCTTTCTGAAAGTCCATATAAAAACATTCATAGACATTACCTGTCCACTATCTTGGCCACCTCTTCACAAGTTTGAGGTTTGTTAGGCATGACCTACCTGTCAGGAATCCATGCCAGCTCTCGTGACTAACTGCAAATTTGAGTTGTTCAGTTACCTCATCCTTTCTCCAATAGTTTCCCCACCTCAGATGACTACCTCGTATCCAATTGTGTTATGATCACTATTTTATAAATGTTCATGCACAATTAAAGTTATTAATTAAATCCCGTTCATTACTTGTTGCTAAATCCAATATTGCTTGTCCCCTAGATGGGTGCGACACGTTTTGCTGTAAGAAACTGGCCCAGACACACTCCAGAAATTCACTACCTTTCTGACTGATATTGGTCTGCCTCTCCCAATATTGTTAAATTCCCCATTAATGCTACTCTGGCTTTTTATACAATTGCCTATTTTCTGCATTTATACAATATTGTACTTTTGAGCTACTACCAGGTGGCTCTATGCACAACAACTGTTAAAGTTTCAGATCTTTTTGCTGTTGCTCAGTTTTACCCATACAGCTGTAAGTTATAGGAGCCGAATTAGGCCATTGAGTTTGTCAAGTCTGCTCCAACATTCGATCATGGTTGATATGTTTCTCAACCCCATACTCTTACCTTCTCCCCGTAACCGTTGATCCCCTGATAATCACGAATCTATTTATCCCAGTCTTAAATGCAGTCATTGACTTGGCTTACATTGCCTTCTGTGGCAACGAATTCCACAGATTCGCCACTCTCTGGCTGAAGAAGTTTCTTCTCATCTAATTTCCTTCATTCATGGGCTATGCCCTCCACTCCATCCAGGCTTCTGTTCTGCAAGTTTCTTACTCATTTTCTAAACTCAATCATGTACAGACCCAGAGCTCTCAACCAGTCCTTAAATGACAAACTCTACATCCTGAGGTCATTCTTGTAACCCTCCTTTAGATCTCAGATGAGGCCAGCACATCCTTTCTAAGATATGGGTTCCACAACCATTCACAATGTTCCAAATGTGCTGAGCCTCAGCAGTCCATTCCTGCTCTTGTATTTTGGCTCTCTTGAAATGAATGCTAACAGTGCATTTACTGCCAACTGAATCTGCATATTAACCATAAGAGAATCCTGAACTAGGTCTTCTATGTCCCTATGTGCTTCAGATTTTCAAAGCCTTTTCCCATTTAGAAAATAGTTTGTGTCTCTTCTTCCTACCAAAGTACATAGCCTGCCCTTCCCTTTTTAATCTGTATTCTCTCTGCAGAATACTCTGCTAGCCTGTCCAACACCTCCTCCAACCTCCCTGCCTCCTCATTGCTATTCGTCCCTCCACCTTGTCTGCAAACCTAACAATGGTGCTCTTGGTTCCTTCTTCCAGAACTTAACGTATAATGTGAATAGTTGTGGTTCCAATGCAGTCCTGCAGTGATCTCCACTGGTCACTGGCTGCCAATCTGAAAAAAAGCCCTGATAACCACACTCCCTGCTTTCTGCCAACCAGTCAATCAATCAGTCAGTCCTCTATGAAAGCTAGTACCTTGCCCCTAACACCATGGCTGTTATTTTATTTAGCAGACTCTCGTGTTTCCTGAATTATCCTCAGACTGCTGCTCCTCTATCTTCCTTGCGAGGGTCTCTTTCCAGTCACCACGGCATTAGGTTTTTATGGTTACCTTGATTTAATTCCACTACTTTGTACATCTGATTCAGAGCTTCTCCTCTCAAACTGCAGGGTGAATTCTACCATGTTATGGTCACTGTCCCCAGGGGTACCGTCGCCTCTGCCTTCCCCAACCGTTGCCTCATTACACATCACCAAATCCAGAATTGCCTGATTCCTAGTGGGCCCTACCATAAGTTGTTGCAAAACAAAAATCTTGTAGACATTCCACACATTCTTTTTCTTGGGATCCACAACCAAGCTAATTTTCCCAAGCCTTCAGCTTAAAATGCCCTGGTGATTTATTGTGATAATGTCATTCTTACACGCCTCTTTTTTCTCCTCCTAATTTATTTTCTGCCCCACATCCTGACTACTGCTAGGAGGCCAGTACACTACTTAGGTTCCTTAACTCCATGCACAGATTCCATGCCTTCCGACCCTATATGACTTCTTATCTATTTTGTTTCATTTCTTACTAACCATGCAGTCTGCCCAATTGCCTGAGCTTTTGATAGGCCATATATCCTTGGATGTTTAGTTCCCAGCCCTGGTCTTGCAGTGAAAGTCTGTGATACCTACAACATCGTACTCACCAATTTCAATTTGTGCTATAAGGTCATTTACCTTATCTCATTTAGTATATATGCAACATTTGTATAGTCTCCATTTCAGCTACGTAGAGATGCTGGATAGGCTTGGGTTGTTTTCTTTAGAGCAGAGAAAGCAGAGGTGACCTGAATTAAGAGCCATTGGAACAGTGGATGGAAAGCAACTTAGTTGGAAGGTCAATAACAAGGTGGTGTAATTTAAAGGGGAATGGTATGAGGAAAGCCTGTACCCACTGAGGGCAAAGAGAATCTGGAATGCACTGTCCAATAGGATAGTAGAGGCCGGGCTAACACTTGAAACGTAATAATACTCATGGCTCTGGACCAAGTGCTAGAAGGTGAGATTAATATTGATCGGTCACACAGACTTGATGGGCTGAAGGATCTATTCTGTTTTGCATGACTCTGATTCTCAAAGGGGAAACGAGACCTAACCTTAAAATGGTGTTAATATGAAGATATGCTGAACAGTGCAACTTTAAACTGAAGTTTACTAATCTTCATGAGATTAGTAAAACTAAGGAGGTATGTTCTGTGCGGATGTTGGGCCCGACCCAAAAACACCTGAACGAGGAAATGGCCCCAGCGTGGAGCCGGATAGCTAACACAGCCCTGAGAGGGTCCAGCAGTTGGCTGTCACCACAGGGATGCACGCAGATACCCCAGAGAGGCAAGACCAGCAGCAAATGGACACCAGTAACCTCGTAAACTGTTAAAATGGGGGTAAAAATTGACAGCATCTATGTGCGTAGCATCAAATTGGCTACACGATGTGTTTCTACGATGGCCTTCCTGGCCAACATTAAAGCCGACGTCCTGTTTCTGCAGGAGTGTGGGATACCGCACCTCAGCAGCTACAAGAGATGGTCGAGCTTGTGGGCCCATGGGCTGTCAATTTGGTCGGGGGAGCAACGATAGTCGCGCCTCCGGCTTGGGTATCCTGTTGCGAGGAGACAACTTCACCATCTCAGAGGTTAAGGTGGTGGTGGGTGGGCGCCGCCTCGTCACCCATGTCATATACAGGAATGCTCCCCTGAGACTGATTAATGTGTATGCCCCAGTGAGTAAGAGTGCAGCAGCTTGCACTGTTACTGGCTACGTCCAGGCCAGTCATTCTGCCCGGAGACTTCAACTGTATCATTGATGCAGATGGATGATCCGGCGGGGGAGACAGTAAACTGGACGCCATGTCCAGAGCCCTGATGGACGCGGTAAAAGATGCCATGCTGCAAGATGTCTTCAGCGCCCCTGCAGACGGAGCATAGCGTCGATACACCTGGTCACGGGCAGACGGGTCTATCTGCTCAAGGATAGATTACCCGTTTGTGTCCCAAATGCTCTCGGTCAGATCTATCGATGTCGAGCTGGTGTTCTTCTCTGACCACTGCCTCCTGCTGGCCGACTGTCACCTATAGGACGAGCAGCGGGCTGGTAAGGGAACGTGGAAGCTGAACACAAAGCTGTTGATACCAGGAAACATTGAGGAGCTCAAGAGGGACTACGCAGGTTGGAGAACTGTGAAGCCCCTCTTTGAGTCCGCAGTGGACTGGTGGGAAACAGTAAAAGGGAACATCAAGAGGTTCTTCATCCTCAAAGCTGTTCAGGAGGTGAGAGAGAGGCAGGGAAAACTGTCCCAGCTCCAGGAAAGTATGCAGAACCTGCTCCTACTGCAGACGATGGGGGTCGATGTCACAGAGGACCTCAAGGAGGTGAAGGGCCAGCAACTTTTGCTCTTTGCCTCGAAGGTGTCCAGGGTCTGCTCAGTGGAGCAGGACGAGACGTGCTCACGTTCCTTCTTCCAGAAGGTGCACAAAGAGAGCTCCATGCTCAGCCGCCTGAAGGAAGAAGACGGCTCGATAATGTTATCTCAGGCTGACGTAATGAGGATCTGCAAATCCTTCTACGCCAGTCTGTATGACGCAAAGCCGACCGACAGCATGGTCACCCAGTTGTTCCTGTCGTCTCTCACGGAGGTCTTAGGCGACAGAACACGCGAGAGGCTGGACCAGCCGCTATCTCTCGACCAGCTGACCAAGGCCCTCGAGTCCTTCGAAAAGAATAAAACTCCCGGAAGCGACGGCTTACCGATCGAGCTTTATTCCGCTCTGTGGGACTTGATTGGCCAGGACCTGCTGGAGGTGTATGTCAGTATGCTTTGGGCAGGTACCTTGAGTGAATCCATGAGGAAAGGCATCATCACCCTCCTCTACAAGTGGAAGGGGGAGAGGGAGGAGCTCAGAAATTGGAGACCAATCTCACGATTATTGCCAACCGGGTCAGGTCTGCTTTGGGGTTGGTGATTCACCCTGACCAAATCTGTGCTGTACCGGGCAGGAAGATCGCTGAGTCTCCCCACTCCTCAGGGATACGATCGTCTACGTGCGAGACAGAGGGTTGGACGCCTGCCTGATCAGCCTCGACCAGGAGAAAGCCTTTGACAGGATATCACACAGGTATATGGGAGATGTTCTCACCAAAATGGGCTTTGGGGAGGGAATCTGCAATTGGATCAGACTGCTCTACACCAACATTGTCAGTGCAGTCTCAATCAATGGGTGGGAATCAGATAGCATCCCAGTCAGATCTGGAGTCAGTCGGGGCTGCCCTCTCTCTCCTGCCTTGTTTGTGTGCTGCATAGAGCCATTTGCCGAGTCCATCAGGAAGGATGCGAGCCTGAGAGGGGTGACTATTCCTGGCAGCGGGGGCTGCAGGTTAAGGCCTCCCTGTACATGGATGACGTCGCCATTTTCTGCTCGGATCCGCTGTCCGTGCGCAGACTGTGCATATGTGACCAGTTCAAACGGGCCTCAGGGGCCAAGGTAAACCGAGGCAAGAGCGAGGCCATGCTCTTCGGGAACTGGGCCGACCAATCCTCGATCCCCTTCACCGTCGGGACCGATAACCTGAAGGTACTGGGTATTTGGTTCGGGGGGGTAGCTGGGGCTTGCACCAAGTCAGCTATCAGCAAGGTGAGGCAGAAACTGGGCAGATGGAAGCTATGGTCGCTGTCTATCGTGGGGAAAAACCTGGTCATCAGGTGTTGAGGCACTGTCATAGCTGTTATACGTGGCACAGGTCTGGCCTATTCCCAGAACCTGTGCTCCTGCAGTCACCTGGGCCATCTTCAGTTTATATGGAGATGAAAGATGGACCGGGGATGAAGGGACACTATGTATAAAGATCTGGGCAACGGGGGGACGAAACCCACTTTTGTGTGTGGCTGTATCAAGCTGTGTGTGGATCCCCGGTACGCAAACACCAAATACTGAGGTTCTACCTGTCCCCGGTGTTGCAAAGGATGGGACCGTTCCATACCACCTGTCCTTCGTGGAGAAATTTATGAAGAAAAACACCTTTTGACCACAAGTCCATCAGGAAGTGGTCAGCACGTACTGTCCTTGAGACCCTTCGGGAAAAGGAGAGGGCAGATCCTATTGAGCGGTTCCCTGAGCAGACTGTCCAAGCCATTTGGCAGAATGCCTCATCTCCAGAACTGTCCAACAAGCACCAAGACATTGCTTGGCTGGTGGTGAGAAGGGCTCTGCCTGTGAGATCCTTTATGCACGCCCGGACTCTCAGCCGCACAGCACACTGCCTCGAAGCAGTTGCGGGGGGGAGCGAGACTGTCACACACCTCCTCCTGGAATGTGCCTACACAGAGGAAATCTGGAGAGGAATGCAGTGGTGTTTGTCGAGGTTCACCCCGAGCAGCTCCGTGACATGGGACTCCATGCTCTATGGCCTGTTCCCCGGGACGCCCACTGAGATGAACATCAACTGTGCCTGCAGGATCATCATCTCGGTGAAGGATGCTCTTTGGGCGGTCCGAAACCTGTTGATCTTGCAGCTGAAGGAGTTGACCATGACTGAGTGTTGCAGACTGGCACATTCCAAGGTCCAGGACTACGTGTTGAGGGACACGCTGAAGCTTGGGGCAGCTGTCGCCAAGACACGGTGGAGAATGACCACCGTGTAACGTCTGCCTGTCTAAGCACAGGGGGTCGACGTAGTAAGGGGGCTCTGCTGCTCCTCCCAGCTAAATATGTGGATAGTAATCATACAGACCTATATATATGAATGATTACTCTGTCTCTTTATGTAAAGAAATGGAATGTTTATGTATGTATGGCATGACCAATTGTACAGATCATCAAAATATTTTATGAAATAAAGTATGTTTTTGAAATAAAAAAACAGTGTTCAGTTCTTTGCACTACTTTTTGTAGCTGGCATATGGCAAAGATCATTCGCAATAGATCTGGTTTAAAAAAAAACGTACTGTGCTTTTGAGTATACTCCAGTCTGCAAGTAGAATCCTTGCAAATCCCTTTTCTGAAACATTAAAGAATGATTTTCCATATAATTGTTGCAATCTGTGTTGGATGTTTCTTTGTATATTGTGGTGATCCTTACATCATGCATGTCCTGTGGAACAAAACCGAATGTACAGGCGGGAAGGAGGTGATATTGTGTTGATGCGTTATGGACTATTGTGTTTGGAATTCTGAAACTTTCATGGTAGAAAGCTTTCTGCCCTGAAAGAAATCTTTTTATTTAAAGAGTAGATGGATGATTAGTTCACACCACAACATGATGTTAAATGAGAAGATTAAATGTAATTTTTCCAAGTGACTGGAAAGTGATTTAGTGTTGTGTGGGCACATTCATGGCAAATGGAGAATTATGTGGTGAGTGTGAAATTATCACTTCAATAAGCAAAATCGTGACTATTATTAAACGATAATAGATTGGGAAATCCTGACGTACAAATGTATCTGGGCATGCTATATGCTACTTCGTGTTCCCTGAAGTGAATTCACAAGATTTAGTATCTTGGAATTGATTTGTGGTTATTAGGTAAGGGGTCTATTCAAGTTGATCAAGGAATGGTTAAGGTGAGGAGATGAATCCTTATCTCTTTCTAGAAAGATTGACAGGAGCATTTAAAAGCTTCCAGAGGAAGATAAAAGAGACAAGCAGTCAAGCTTATCTAGGACATTTCAAATAAAATGGTAGCATTTTTACCTTTTTTATATAGGATGAACCTCTGAATTTAAGATTCAGTAGTACATACAGTTTACTCTAGGGTATTGTAAAGTGACTTAATCTGGCAGATATTCCTGATCTTAGGAAGAATTTTGTCAGAGAAGGTATTAGTGATCTCAGAGAGGAACATTAGGAACATGGATGTAAGGTGGTGGTATGCTGACAAAGACTGAGAGTATGGGATGGAAGAAGTGTACAGTTTTCAGGAAATGAACATTGGGATCTAATTAGCAGATATGTGGAAAATACTAGGCCACTCGAGATCATCTTGATATCTATCTTCCAAAGTACAAATATACACAAAGATTACTGAGGAAATTTAAGGAGATGTGTAGACTGTGTTAGGACTGAGATGACTAAAAATTTATTTGCAGGATAGTTTTTTCCTGAATATATTTAGGAAAGAAAGATTTCTTGATCTTAAAAATGTTAACTGCGGCGGTGGAGGGGGCGGGGGGGGGGTGGGGGGGAGCAGAAGTCTGGCATTGGGGTAGAAGATCAGCTGTCATCATCTTGAATTCTGGAGCAGGTTCAGTGGACCAAATGACCTACAGTTGACCCTGTTTTGTGTTTTTTTTTAAAAAGTGAAATACCCTTGTTTGACCATGCCATCCATGAAAAATACTAGTGGAATTGAGCATGACTCACAATAAAACAGTTGTTTTTTGGGAAATCGGTGGGATTTACAGTTCACACCTTCCAGACATTATCCCTTTAGACCTAACCCCTCCTTTAAATATTAAACAAGTCTTCTTGAGATCGGGAGGTAAGATTTTAAAGAGGAAAATTGGCTAATTATCTTGAAACTACATCAAGTTTGCTAATCATCTTACAGGTTAAAAATGCTACTACACATGATGAATGCACTAAACTTGGTGATAACTGTGATCCGTGTAATGAAAAAACAAGGATTTGTGAGTTTAACAACGTTGTTGTAATATATTTCATGGTAATGGGAAGGAAAATGGTTTCATGTTGTGTTAACAAACACTGTAGCTAGTTTTAGTCAATCTACAGCAGTAAAGTAGAGATTAAAATGCAATTGTGGACAAGGTGAAATGGATAGGGACTGAACTGGATGTACTGACTAAATTTCAATTGACACATTTGTCCACCCCTTCACCTATCATGCATATCCTATATCTATGTAGGGTTGCTCATGAAAGTATGAGTATTGTGGTAACAAACACAGCAGCACAAAGTATCTTTTTGAAATGAAACGTGTGAAAGAAATCAGAGTAATAAATGTTTCATAAAAATCCTGAACTAACTAAGTTCTAAATTAGACATAGCTGCTCTGGGACAATATTCATTTGCTGAGAAAAGGTATGAATCTAAGCTTCTAGTATGAAAGAAATGGGAAAGAGAAATATTTATAAAAGGGAATAGGTTGAATCCGTCACCAATTGTCGGACTGTTTTGCAAAGAAATACTTACTCTAAGAAATTATTCAAAGAGTAATTCAATTAGAGCATTGAATGTTTTTATAAGAATCTAGATAACATTTTCTTTAAGGTAGTTATTTGTGTGTTAAAGAATGGAGAAATAAGGCATTAATGTTGATTGCATTATAATGTGCAGTGCGGAAAAGAAAAATATTTGATTTGTTCAGAAAAGATTGATACAAATGTTGAATTATAAGTGGCAAATTTATTAATATCTGGTGAATCATATCAAAGTTTTAAGGTTTTTTAAAAAAAACCTTAAGTGAGGCTGTTAGTTTGTGTGTGCATATAATTGCCCATAACACGAGTGTGGAAGGAACTGAAAGACTGATTAGTAAGTTAATTATCTGTAAAGATAAGTGTTTGTTCTCTTGTCTCACCAATTCAGCTGAATCCATTTGATGCAAAAAGGTCAAGAAGGCATTGTCTGTTATCAATGATCTTTCATGATGAAACAGATCATTGATCAATGTCTGCTCTACTTGCATTGAAGTCACCCAGGATGAATTGGCTGTCACTGTTAGGGATGTTCTTCAGAGCTTCAACTATTAAATTGTAGAAATGGACTTTGTCTGCAATGCTGGTATGTTGGTGCATAGATGCTGACTGTGTATTTCCAACGACTGTTGGGGGATCATCGGCGTTCTTTCCATGCTAGTAGATAATGCAATTTGTCTTTGCCAGCTAATCTGGTTTCTTCTAAATGGCAATGTAACCACCAAGCTGCAAAAGCTTATTACTATTCAGGGTCATCTTGGAAACATCTCTTGTGGAATTTCCTTCCTTTTTGCTATATGGCCTAGGCATGGTTTTAGCAGGTGCAGTCTTGCCTAACATGTACCTGCCTCTTTACCCCTCAGGAACGTAGAAATAAGGAGCAGAATAGGCCGATTGGCTCTTTTGTAGCTGATCATTTATTTGGGTGGAACTGAGAAATAAGAAAGGAATCGTCACCTTATTGGGATTGTATTATAGACCCCCACATAGAGGGAAATTGAGAAACAAATTTGCAAGGAGATCTGTTATCTGTAAGAATAATAGGGTGGGTATGGTAGGCGTTTTAACTTTTCAATCATAGACTGGGACTGCCATAGTGTTAAGGGTTGAGATGAAAAAAGAAGGAAGCCTATATCAGGTATAGACAGGATAGATCGAGTGAATCCTTAGGAGAATATAAAAGCAGTAGGAATATACTTAAGAGGGAAATCAGGAGGGCAAAAAAGGGACATGAGATAGCTTTGGCAAATAGAGTTAAGGAGAATCTGAAGGGTTTTTACAAATACGTTAAGGTCAAAAGGGTAATTAGGGAGAGAATAGGCCTCACAATGATCAGCAAGGTGGTTTTTGAGTGGAGCCACAGGAGATAGGGGAGATATTAAATGAGTATTTTGTATCCATGTTTACTGTGGAAAAGGACGTGGAAGATATAGAATGTAGGGAAATAGATGGTGACATCTGGAAAGATGTCCATATTACAGAGGAGGAAGTGCTGATATCTTGAAAGTGGATAAATCTCCAGGACCTGATCAGGTGTACCCTAGAACTCTGGGAAGTTAGAAGTGATTGCTGGGCCTCTTGCTGAGATATTTGTATCATCGATAGTCACAGATGAGGTGCTGGAAGACTGGAGGTTGGCTAACATGGTGCCACTATTTAAGAATGGTGGTAAGACCAGTGGGCATGATGTCAGTGGTGGGCAAGTCGTTGAAGGGAATCCTGAGGGACAGGGTGTACATGAAGGGCTCTGGCCCGAAACATCGAATTTCCTGTTCCTTGGATGCTGCCTAACCTGCTGTGCTTTAACCAGCAACACATTTTCAGCTCTGATCTCCAGCATCTGCAGACCTCACTTTTTTCTCATGTATTTGGAAAGGCAAGGACTGATTAGGGATAGTCAACATGGCTTTGTGCATGGGAAATAATGTCTCTTAAACTTGATTGAGTTTTTTGAAGAAGTAACAAAGAGGATTCATGAGGGCAGACCGGTAGACGTGATCTATATGGACTTCAGGAAGGCATTCAACAAGGTTTCCCATAGGAGACTGGTGAGCAAGGTTAGATCTCACGGAACAACAGGAGAACTAGCCATTTGGACATAGAACTAGCTGAAAGGTCAGAAGATTAAATAAAACGTGGAAACTGACACTCACTGACCTGCACGATTTAATACTAGACTAAGTGATGGAGTTGCCTTCAGCAAAAATCAGAGCAAAATGTAAGATCTGTCAAAGTGTCTTAATTTGATAAAATTGTTCTCCTTGACTTGGAGTTGACTAGTGTGTAATGGCTCATTTACCATAGTCAAATTATGTGGTTCTTCAATTGTTTTCATCTGTTTGTTTGAATCCTTTTAAAAGAGGTTCAGATTGAGTTTCTGTTTTCGTGGCAGATAAATGTGCTTGGGACTCCCATTTATTAACTGGACAGGAGACAGCATGCTACTAGGTAATATTGCACTGATCTATTGAGTGGTTTTGTTTAGTTCAATTGTCCTCATATATTGTTTGTATGCAAAAATATAAATCACAAACAATCACCTGAGTGAACTTATTATTTAATTTCATTCCTTGTTGTCTTTTTGTTCCCAACCCATTTAGGTTGGGTATAAAGTATTCTGATTTTTTTTTTCCCCCAACTTAAATACATTTGTCTTGGTACGGATTCATGTTGTAGAAGAAATAGGCTTGAATCTGAATAGTCTGTACAGTCATGGCTTAATTATTTTGGTTCAGCATGTAAGGAAAAGCACAAGTCAGTCATACAGCGCAGAAATAGATCCTTCAGTTCAACCAGCTCACACTGACCATAATCCCAAACTAAACTAGTCCCACCTGCCTATGTTTTCCCAACACCCCTCCAGATGCTTCATTTAAGTGTGTAAGAATATTTCCCACGTGCCTGGATGTGTGCAACTAGAGAGGCTTGGCGTCATCCAAAGCTTGACATCCCTTCCACCACATGCAACATGCACAATTTGTCATTTACAAGATGCACTGCAGTATCTTGCCAAAGTTCCCCCAAAGCACTTTCCCAACTTGAGGGCACTACCACCTGGAGGAATAAGGGCAGCAGTTGCACAGGAAGATCACTGTGTAAGCACCATCCTTACTTGGAAGCATATTATTGTCAATGGGTCAAAATCCTAGAAATCCCTTCCGAATAATTCTGTTGGTGTCTCGATGCAAGGATTGCAGTTGTTCAAGAAGACAGTCATCACTACTGTTTGTAATGTAATTAGGAATGGGCAAGAATTCTGGCCTAGCCATCAATGCCTTCTATTCTGTGACCTGATTAAAGTAAAAATTATGATGGAATGTTTCGTCTGTGCTGAGTTATGTGACCTAAAGCTGGTAGTAAGAATGTACCATTTTGTCTCTGTTCCTGGCTTTGAGGATGGCAGGGAGTAGTGAAATTCTAGTGTTCCAGAACAAATGAGAATTAAAATCAGTAAAAGCTAAATTTAGGGCTTGTATCAGAAGTTTCTTTGTACATCATTACCAATGTATGAGACCATCTTGCTGAAACAAGCAGTAGAAATAAGAGGTTTGCAAGATCTCAGATTGAAATCAAAGAGCTTTAAAAATCTTTGTGGATGGTTGAACTAAGATGTACTGAAAAGACTGCTTCATCACTAATGACATGCAATAATCTCATGAATCCCTTTGGACTATGTAAGCAAGAAGATTTTGTGCAAAGATTAGGTACATTTGGCTGTGAGCCTTTCCTAATGATTTAGGTTGGTGCCCACAACTTTTTGCATATGTGAGTGGAAATTTAGAAGTAGCAAGCTGCTGAGATATTGTGCCACAGCAGCGATTGTCCCCTTCGACAGGAGATGACACATGTGGATGTTTTCTTTTAAATATCAGTGAATGATGAGTCATTTAGTATTTATACTATTCCTGTCAACTCTGTGCTAAAATAAGTTTTGTAGACAATATGATTCAGGCAACTGAACAAGTTTATTAGAGCTGAATCACTTTTAAAAATAGCAAACTTTTTATACTGCTAGTAAGAGATTAAGAGCAGGCAAAATTTAAATTCAACCCAAGTAAGCTATTGTAACGTACTGAGTAATTTGGCCTTATAAGTATTCCAGGTCTCTCTGTATTCCGAGGTGTTGTATTCAATGACTATATTATGTGAAGATTGAGATTTTGTTAGATGAGAATATTTGCCTTGTAAAGTCACATACCATCTGAACCATGCAGTCCACACAACTCCTTTTTGCTTAAGTGTGTTGGATTGGTAAGGACAAGGAATTAGCATTGGCTTTTTGCTCCTGTGGGTAGAGTGGGGAAAATTTACCAGCTGAAAGTGCACAGTGAATCTCTTTTTTATTAAGCTTTTTAATTTTGATTTGAGGCGCACTCAGGACTAGTGGGCATTGAGTGAAGTTCAGATTGCAGAGCTGCTCATCTAATTGAAATTTCAGAGCAGAGAAAGAAAATTGGTGAATGTTGTGTGGTTTGATGGTTTGTGATCTAACATGTTCCAGATTGCTAGTCTGTTTACAATATCTGCTTTCTACTTCTTTAAACTAACTTCCTGTCCTCTTTTTGCTTCCTTTTCTCCCTTACCTCCAACTATCTGTCTAGCAGCGTAGCATGGAGCTTTTTATCAATCAGGCATTTCTGCACCACACACGAGCAGCTCCAGTGATAAAATGTTTGCACAGCTCGACTCTACAACTCTGAAAGTATCATCTTGTGAAGGTTGTTGTCAATTATTTCCAGTTCCAGTTCCAGTTCTGCCAAGCATCATAGTTCTGGAAAGCATCAATGATTCAAAGAGTATTTTTAAATTTTTAGCCGCTTTTGCTTTATTTTCATAATCTTTTGAAATCTGCTGGACTGGTGTAGTGAATTATTGATCTAGGGTTTTGTGATGATTAAAGAATTAATATATTATTAATGTAATACTTGTGCAAATAACTCAATAGCTTACCCAGTCACTGGAAATCTGCACAGTTTTTGTTATAAGGCTGTAACTTTGTGTATGAAGAGGGATTGCAGTTTGTATTGTACACCACAGTTTTCATGTTTTGGACTCTAATGGTTTGCTGACTACTGGTGAAGGAACTGTTGGGTTGCAAAATTGAACTTCTAACCAAATCTTTGTTAATCCATCAAAGTGAATTCTTTTTTTCCTGAAGAAAGGCTCATGCCCGAAAGGTCGATTCTCCTGCTCCTTGGATGCTGCCTGACCTGCTGCTCTTTCCCAGCATCACATTTTCAGCTCTAATGCATCAGAGTGCTCAAGATACTAATTTTGCTTCATTTAATCAGAAGAGCTATCAGTACAGCAATGGCTAGTTGCAATAATTGAAGTAATACAAATACTTAATGTATTTAATTTCATTCTCTCCTCCTCCTCCCCCTGCCGCACTTTGGGGTTAGAAGCATTCAATTTCTGTCATTGAATTTTATTCAAACAAAACATTTTTGTAGCAATTTAAATGTATTTGTATATTGTTTTAAATATTATGTAGATATTTAATAAGTGAATTGGAAGGAAGAGAGAAAATAGTTTTAAAAAATCAGAATTAGCTATCACTATAAAGGACATCACAACATGATGGCAACTTAGTAACATTATTAAGCTGTTAAATATTGTGAATTTTTTTTGAAGAGCAGTGCAACTGTGGATGCTTTTAAACATCGAGTTTCTGTCCTGTGCTTTCCCATATGTCAAAATCTCAGGATTTTCTTTCAATGGCTTGAGAGCTGCTTTAGCTTAGAAACTCACTGCCTATCTTGCTTTGCATCTCTGGTGTAGAAACATTCGGGAGCTGAGACATCTGCTTCTGACTGCTTCACATCCAGGTAGCATGAATTTTGGTCCTTTTTCCTTTTATGTAAGACTTTCTAACCTTGGTCTTTTGTCTTTCCTGACTTGATAACATAGTCATATAAATAGCTCTGGAGGTTTAATGTAGGCTCATGAATGTAAGCCTTACATTCCACTTCTAGTCACACTACAGGAGATTTACACTGATTATTGAAATGTAGGGGCAAGTTTTTGGAATGAAGGGGGCTGTGGAGTAGGAATTGTTTGAAATCTGGCCTGTTTGTGGCTGTCTACAGTTCTGAAATTGCAAATTTGATGTCAATATTTCCCTGCAAGATCTCCTTACTGTGCCAAGGACTTGGATGCTGACTAACAGACCAGCCTGTTGCACATCAAGACTTGTCTATTCAAGAAGTTTCTTTTGTAAACAGAAACTTCAAAAGATTGTCCTGATTGTAATATTTCATTTTTTTTTTAAGACTTCTGTTCTTATTGATGATATGTTGTGCTAATCTTAATACCAGTACTTTCAATACTTTTTTTCCTCTCGATGAAATCATACACTAAAATTGAAAATGACTGCAAGTTAATAAAACAAAACTCAGTGCTCCAATGTTTTCAGTACACTCTATATGTGTATATATATGTGTTTTATTGAACTTTCTTTCCAGATGCATATTCTTTAACTTTTTCTTATTTTAATATTTGGTTTGTAAGGTGTTTACTTTCAGCTATAGTGGCTTACCCAGCCATTGATGTTTTGTCTCCAGCTTAGTTGGCCTCCGCTTTATTCTGCAGTTTATGGGCTAGGGACAAGAAAATTTTAGTCTTTGATCCAGCTTCGGATTGTTATATGGTCATCCTTGTTGAATTGTACATTTAATTCTTATCAGAATAAGCTTATTGTCAACAGTATCTTTTCATAGTTAGGTACTATTACAGATGTAGGCTGCTTGGATAAGTTACTCTAGTCTTGTTCCCAATCAAACCATAAACTGACAGGTGCAGCTTCCTCTGAAGAGAAGATTCTCGGTTTAAAAAATGAGTAAGCCAGCTAATCTGTAGACATTTACAACCTATGCTCCATACCAAAGTTAATACAACTGAAACTTATTTATAAATCCTTCCTGGTTTCATTTTCTTTTTCAATTATGAAATTAACCCATTGCATATTGTTTCCTGAGTGACCAAACCTACTGATGCCCACTTTAAGGACAACACCCAGTCCAGGAGATTGCCCTGTTTTCGGAGTTGTATGTGTTGGGCTGTTGTGATACATGTTGAACTTTAGATCATGTTATTTTGATTTTGAGACTTGTACATTTTGGAGTAATATTTTCCAGCCTTAAGTTTGCTTTCCGTTTTGCTGATCATAAGAAATTCACGAGCAATTTTATCATGAGTGCTTACTGTGTTAGGAAAGAATTTTAGAAACTCACTTCATTTTTCCAGTGACTACCAGTCCTAATTCTATAGGTTTTCCATGTGCATTTATGGCACAATCGAAGAAGAATGAGTGGAAAGGTGCTTTACCTAGTGTCCTAATTTGCCATTAAAAATTGAGCAGCTTAGATTTGATCAGATAGCTGTTTGTTTCTAAACTTCATCTCTTGCCCTGCTTATTTTCTCAAATTTGTTGAAGGCTGAAGGGAAGGAACCTCCTCTCAGTACACTAGAGCTAGTAAGTGAAAATCAAGTGTTGTTGCAATGTTAAAGCCATAGTTTAATCTATTGTTTCATGTAACCTCTCTGTATCTGCATGTCCCCCACCCACCCACCTCCATGTCCAAACTTTGAATTCCATAATTGAATCTTTCACTCTGTTTACTTCCTTTGTTGAACTCCCATTACACTTTCGTTGAATGACTGGGGACACTGGAGCAGTATTTTGATGGGACAGTGTTTTCATGAATATGCTTTAGAACACTTCAAACCGGATGAATTCACAATTATGCGACTCAGTTGGAATTGGATTTTTAAGTTAGATGTTTTTGTTATGAGACCACCAGGCGGTATGATGTGACTTGTTGAGACACTGGATGTTCAGACTTTCATAGTTAGTGACTCCAAATGCATGTTTTGCTCCTCAAAAACTTGCTCCATCTTGGGAAATTTATAGTTTCTCCCTTGGGGCAGAAGGGAGAATTAGTGTGAAAAATTTGCAAAGGGGAGTTCTCTTGTTCACCTGGTAAAAATGCAATGTTGCTTTATTTTAATATAATTATCCTCTGACCTCAACTTTGTTCTTCTTGATACTGCACTTAGTGTTGATTTGTTAGGTATTTAACAGAGGCAAGATAGTTTTTCTCATCGGTTGGAGAGCTAGTGAGAGGCCTGCCTCACCTCTACTTAGCTTAGCAGGCCTTTCCAATTATTAATTGGACATTTAACTGGGCAGTGATGGCCCTTCCCCAGAATCAAGGTCACCAAGAAGGAAATCCTGCTTCTTTAAAGAAGCTGGCCAGAGTTGCTCAACAGTGAGAGTGGGATCACTCTAGGCCCAAGATTGCTGAGGGACCTGGGTCATGGGTGAATGAAGGTGGGCTGGAGAGAAGGTCCGCATCAAGTATGGAATTGGGATGACTTTCATCACCCTCTTTCTGATGGAAAGTCCTTTGATCAACGGATCACTTTTTATAATCTTATAACTCCACTCTCCACACCCCCACAAGCCAGGAACCCTACCAGGGTTTGCTTTTGGTCTACTGCATGGCATGTACCTTGCTTGTTATTGGTTAATATCAATTAATTGTCCACTTCAGGCAAATTGGCAAAAGGGTCGAAAGGTCATCTACAGCCTTTCTGTCGAGTACTTAATTGGGACAGAGGTGGGAATGTAGTAGCATCCCCATTGGCCTTTCTCCTGTCTGATTTAAATTTCCACCACCACCAAAGACATCTTGCAGAAGAACATTAAATACAATCCCCTTATTGGAGATTGACAGACTAGCAATCGAAGAAAAAAAATCCCTCATACGTCCTTTCCTCCACCCTCGCTACCAGTACCAGAAGCATAGATTTTATGAAAAGCTAGTCTCGCTAAGCTTGGTTTATTCAAACAAGTGCTAAAGCTCATGGCCACATTTAAGAGAAGGCAAACTTGTTCTTTTTAATTCTAACACTTTTGAAACTGCACTGAAGCTGCTGCTAACTTGTAAATCTGATGTAACATTTGGCTGGCTTGTGTGTGTATTACATTGTAACCTGGGCTAATCTTGTAAACTTCCTCTAATTCTTAACATTTCGTATTGTGTTGAGTTACTCATCTTCAATGTAGTAATGATACTAATAAACACGATTCACTAAAGTGTCAAAAACCTGTCATTTGTTTGTCATTTCATTACAGTTTGTAACTCAGATGTATAGTATAAAAGACACTAGTTGAATCATTATGCAATAAATATTGCTGAAGAAATAAGTGTGTTTATGATGACACTTTTCAGCTACAAGCTCTAATTTTAGAACTTGCACCTAAATATACTGAATAAGTATTTGCCATCATTCAGCAACTAAGGAAGCAAAACACAGAACCATCATGAAAAAAGGCTTGCTCTTGCTTTTCGTCATAACCATCTAACAAATGCATGATAAAAGTCAAGTCCATATCACTTTTGATATGCACACCTGGGGGTTAAGATTATGTGCAAAAGACTTGTTTTACCTATCGCATCTGGATTCCCAATTAGCCATGTGTGATTAAGGTATTAGACAACACAGGAGTCTGTCTTTGGGTTTTTCATGATATGTTAAGGACGGCATAGTGACTCAGTTAGGATGGCACTTAGTTTTAAAGCAATGTAATTTCAATACACATTTCTCTACCACTATGTATCTTAGTAATGATTATTGATATCACTAATAATGAACTTTATGTAAAAAGTATCAAAATGTTTGAGCATGCTTTTGGAGAAAATGGAAACTGAACAGTAGAAGTTGGGTGTAAGTTGATCAGAGTGAACTTGTAAAGTTAGTGAAATCTGATTAGTACTTCTCCCTTGTTCAAAAGGTTAGTGTGTTGAGGTTATTGAGTGTTCTGGGAGTGGTAAAACAGCTAAGTCTATACTATTGATAGAAAAGGAGAATGGAGTAGGAAATTCGGTATAATATGGATATTGAAGTAGGTGGCAGGAATGAAGGTAAGAAGCTACACAGTCATAGAATTGTTACAGTGCAGGAGGGCATTTAGCCCATATCTGCACTGGCTTTCTGAACATTGTCCAGAGGAAAATTTATAGTAAAATGTTATAGGTCAATGATATGAGTGCAGGACAAATATCACAGAGGTCTGTATTTGGTCTTTGGGTTTTTCACCATATTATGGGACAGCATGGTGCAGTGGTTAGCACTGCTGCCTTAGAGGATCAGGGGCTTGAGTTTGATTCCATCCTTCAGTGACTGTCTGTGTGGAGTTGGTACGTTTCCATGTGACCAGACAAGTTTGCAGATAACTAAGTAAGAACACTCAAGTTTTGAAGAAGATCCATTTTAAGTGTGGATGCAGATGGTGTGGGCAGGGTTCTTTAATTGTACTTGATCTCTATCAATAAAGAGGCGTGATGATGCAGACTTCCCAGTTAAAGGAGACTGTTATCTATTAGATACAATAAGCATAACGCAAGAGAAAATATTAGAGGAACTAACATCCTTGAAGGTGAGTAAATCACCAGGACTGTATGGATTATACCCCAGGCTGTTAAAGGAAGCTGTCAAGGAAAAATCACACTCGGAAGATCATTTTTCAATACACATTAGATACAGGCAAGGTACCAGAGGATGATCGGTCTCTGAATGTGGTGCCATTATTAAAGAGTGAGGTATAGGCTAAATAATTATAGTCCAGGTGAGTTTGACATTGGTGGGTAAGTTATTAGAATCAGTTCTGAGACAGGGTAGAGTCTGCTTTATCCTTGTGATGGATGCTATGTAACCCCAAATTTATACCTACACTGATCTTTCATTCCCTTGCTCAGCAAGTATCTACCTATCCCTGCCTTAAAAATATTCAAAGACTTGTCTTCCCCCACCTTTTTAGGAAAAGAGATTTTTCAAGGGAAGGTTTGAGGTGAGGAAAGCTGTTCACTGGAAGAATAACTAGCTCAAAGGACAGTGGTTCTATTTGTTTTGAGATTAATCGTTTTAACGACAGGCTATTAGTATGTAGGTGTTTATCAGGGCAGTTCCTATGTCCACTATCTTCAGCTGCTGCTTTAGTGACTACTAGTCCCCATAAGGCCAGAAGTGGAGACGTTCACTGGTTCTCGGGGTTCGTTTGTTCAGAACTGCATGGATAAGGGATTTGTCCTGCCCACTTGCAATAAGAACTAGACATTATTCAAGTTTTGGGTTGGTAAGTAGCAAGTAATATTCATACCACAAAGTACCAGGCAATTAAGGCCTCCAACTGGGGGATTTCATCTTTGATATGCAACAACATTATCACTGCAGAATTTCATAATTGTCATCATCCTGGAGATCACTGTTGATCAGACGTTGAACTAAACCATATGAAGGCAATTCAGGGCAGGACTTATATATAATGATAAGGTCCTGGGGAGTGTCACTGGGCAAAGATGTTGGAGTGCAGGTTCATTGTTCCTTGAAACTGGAATTGCAGATAAATATGATGTTGAAGAAGGCATTTGGCATGCTTGCCTTTATTGGTCATACGTTGAGTCTGGGAGTTGGGGCGGGAGAGTCCAAAACTAAAGGGTGTAGGTTTAAGGTGAGAAAGGAAAGATTTAAAAGGGGCCTAAAGGGCAACTTTATGCAAAAGGTGGTGCGAGTATGGAATGAGCTGCCAGAGGAAGTGGTGGAGGCTTGTTACATTTACAAGGTTTAAAAGGCATCTAAATGAATACATGAATAGGAAGGGTTTAGAGGGATGTGGACCAAGTGCTGGCAAATGGGATTAAATTTATTTAGGATAGCTGGTCAGCATGGACGAGTTGGATTGATGGGTCTGTTTCCAATCTGTACATCTCTGTGATTGTATGGCAATTATTGCTACAAGGGGCATTCAGTGAGTAACCTCCAGTTTACCCACGAAAGTTCTCTTTCTTTGAGAATTGAGTTAAATTTAAATGGAATACTTCACCACTTGCCTAGATGAGTGCACCATCAGCAACACTGTAGCCTAATGTCATCTAAGTCAAAGTAGCCTGTCTGATTGGCACCTTAAATATTCACTCCCTGCAACTTGTGCAGATGCACTTTAGCAATTTGCCAAGCTTTCTTTTACTGTACTGACTGAATCTGCAATGCTACCAGTTGGAAGTAACACTATTGCCTATAAGTTCCTCTCCAATTCTGACAGCCATTCAAGCTTCTAAATACATCATTTCCCCCTCTGTCACTGGGTCATAAAATATCTCTGCCTGTCTCTACCTACCCAATGCACCAGTTTAAAAAGATGGCGTAATGTTGTCTTCTCAAGCAATTAAAGGTTTGAAAGTCCAGCAAAGAATTTCCTGTGACATTGGAATGTATGAATGTACAGAGAAAATAGTTCAGTAGCTATTAAAGTTACTTAGAATTGAGGGAATTTACATGAGTGTGCGGCATAGTGGTGATGTCACTGCACTAAAAACCATAATGCCAGGTTACTATTTTGGGGAATTTGAATCCCACAATGACAACTGGTGAAATTTTAATTCAGTGAAAATCTGGAATGAGGAACGAAAGCCTAGTGACAGCTACGTAACCACTGCAGATTGTTCGTAAAAACCCATCTGGTTCACTAATCCCCTTTTAGGGAAGGAGCTCTGTCCTTATTTGGTGTACGTCTCCAGATGTGGTATATTCTTCACTGCCGTCTTGGCAATTAGGGTGTTGTAATAAATGCTAGATGGCCACCTCCTGTGAATTAATAAAATAATTATAAGGCAATTAAAGATTAAAATTCAGAGGCACATTTTTTTCATAATGATAGGTTAAGTGAAATTTTCATAGCCAAGATGGATAGGCTTTCCTTCAGCAAAAGTATCAAGGGACGTTGATCAGCATTGGGTAAATAGTATCTTGAGCCAGACAGACGTTGAAATTTAGTGACTTGGCAACAGTAAGGATGGCAGATTAGATTAGATTAGACTAGATTAGACTAACAGTGTGGAAACAGGCCCTTCGGCCCAACAAGTCCACACCGACCCGCCGAAGCGCAACCCACCCATACCCCTACATTTACCCCTTACCTAACACTATGGGCAATTTAGCTTGGCCAATTCACCTGACCCGCACATCTTTGTGACTGTGGGAGGAAACCGGAGCACCCGGAGGAAACCCACGCATAATTCGATGCTGGAAGTCAGAATCGATAGATGTGAGGCTGGAAAAGCACAGCCAGACATTGAAATTTACATCTGCTTCTGGTAGGATATTTTGATTACAGCAGGGTTACTCATGAAGAAATACTGCCTTTTTTTTCCTTCGGCTCCTTCAATCTTCAACTTGTCTTAATTTCTTTCTCTGTCTCTTTCCTCCTCTCTTCCCCCCCCCCCCCACCACCAAACAAAGTCAGTCTGCAGCAGCACAACCATCCAATGAGAAACCATTAAATTTTATAAAACCTGATGGAATGTTAAAAAATGCATATTGGAAAAAAAGTTACATTTTTAAGACATGGCAGGTGTGACTTTCTGTACGTTTTCACAAGGTAGGCCACGTTACCAAACCTAATTAATTTTTGGCAGCATCTGTGGAAAGAGATACTGATTTTTCCAGTTGGTGACAAATTGCAAGAACTGAGAGACTGGGAACAGCAAAAGAAGGGATCAAAGAACAAAAAGGAAACTCTAATCATTATTGTGAATCATGATAGGGTTAGTCTTGTCCTGAGACTCAATCCCATATCCTTAACATTTAACAGGTTATTATTCACCAGTTCTGACACTTCCAGCTAATACAGTTTCATGCTCATTATGCCACCTGCTCTGTAGTTGAAAAGATCAAATGCTGATTGGCTGACAACTCCTTTAAAAAAATCTCATTGTTTGCAAGTGTGATCCTGAATTTCTAGCTACCTATCACTTTAATTTTCTGCTGCACTTGCACTTTGACTTTTTCAGTTTTGACATTATTCCTGATGAAGCTTAATTTGAACTTCAATTTTAGATTAAGCACTGTACAGTTTTCTGAATCTTGGATGGAGTTCAGCAATTTCAAATCAAAGCCTCAATACCTCTTTTTTTTTTCCCCTGCTTTAGAATCGCAACTGTTTGTTTTGTATTCCCCAAATGTTTCACTTGCCCTATTAGCTACCATCCTTTCTAGCCTTTCACCATCATTACTTTTGCCATTTACTCTGTCTTGCCTTCCACCATATCATAGGTATCACAGTTCTTCCACCCCCTCTGCTACATCATAAAGACCTTTTGAAAAGATTTGTGCAATTTATCCACAGCATTTCTCTGCTTCTGGGTCTTGCACTTCAATGAATTCAATAAGGTTGGTGAAGTGTGGCTTTCTGTTTAGAAATATTTTCTCACTGTTCTTTACTATTTTTAGTTCCTATATGTTTTTCAGTTATTTCCTACACCTAGGGTTTTATCTATCAAGTTTTTGCCTTGCAATTTAGAGGCTTCCCTTTACCTTAAATGCCTTTATCATTTTGGTCTCTTCTAATATTCCAGAATCATAGTACAGAAGAGGCAATTTGAACCATTGAGTCAGTATCACCAAACCAATGCTAAATCTACATTAGTCCTACTTCCTAGCATTTGGCCCATAGCATTTTGTTTTGACTTTTGAGGTTGTGAGATTACCCACCTCAACCTCCCTCACCGGGCAGTGCATTTCAGGCCCCACCCTCTGTGTGAAAAAAGAATTTCCTGAAATCCCCTCCAAACTTCCACTTTCTACTTTAAAAGTGTGCCATTTTGTTATCGATCCTTCAAGGGGAAAAACTGACTTCTAACCACTATGTCCATGACCCCTCAATCTTATGCACCACCTATCAGGTCCCTGCCCTCTTCTCAAACTTCTCTAATTGAAAGACAATGACCTCCTATCCACCCTCTCCTCTTTTAGCTAAAGAGCCCCATTCATTCAATGTTCTGGTGAACAGCTGGTGCACCCTTTCCAGTACAATTGCATCCTTTCCTATAAAACAGTGACCTGAACTGCTTGCAGTACTTCAGCTGTCACCTAACCAAAATTCTTTACAGCTCAAACATAACCTTCCTACTCATTAAAATATATGCCTTGACTGATTAATAAAGGCGATAATCTCTATGCCTTTTTACTCTAATATCCTCAATTAATGAGCTCTGCCACTTTCAGGGATTTATGGACAAGGGACGCCAGGATCTGTCTGTTCCTCTGAGCTTTCTAATGTCCTACCATTCATTGGCTTACACCCTTGGCCTCTTACTACTTTAAAAGTGTGTCACTTCACATCAGGGTTAACTGATGTGCCCACCTGACCTATCCGATTATATCCCCCTGTAATTTAACCTCCATTCTCTTCTCTGCCTGCCACCGTTCCCCCCCCCCCTGCCATTATCATCCATATCAATTACATATGAACAGTAAGGGACCCATCATTGATCCCTGTGATAAGTTTCTGGACACTGGGTTCCAGTCACACAGCCTTCCAGTCACACAGCCTTCTACTACTAGTCTTTGTCTCCTGCCAGTAAGGCAAATTTGGATCCAACTTTCAAGTTATCCTGGATCTCACTTCCTTTTACCTTATTTATCAGTCTCCCATAAGGGATCTTGCCAAAGGCTTTGCTGAAATCCATATAAACTACATCAACTGCACTATCTTCATTGACACACCTGGTCGTCATCTCAACATATTTGATGAAATTTGTTAGCCATGACCTCCCTGTGACAAAGCCATGCTGATTATCCCTAATCCAACCTTGCCCCTCCAGATGGAAATTAATTCTTTCCTTCAGAATTTTCTCCAAGTTTCCTTGCCACTGATGTGAACTCACTGCTCTGTAATTTCGAGATAAACCATTCTTGAAAAGTGAAACCACATTAGCTGTCCTGTAGTCTTCTGACACCTCTCCTGTGGCAGAGAGGAATTAAAAATTTGGGTCAGGGTCCCAGTGATTTTCTCCCTCATCTCCTGCAGCGGCCTGGGATACAACTCCTCTGAACCGGGGGATTTGTTCAATTTTAAGACCACTAAAACCACCAATACCTCTGCATCCCCTATATCAATGTGCTCGAGGATCTAACAATCCAGTTTCTCAAATTCTGTATCTATGTTCTCCTTTTCTTGAGTGAACACACATGTGAAGTATTCATTTTGCAGTCTCCTAACGAACTCCAGCTCCATACAGGTTTTCCTCTTGGCTCCTAATGGGTCCTATTCTTTCCCTGGTTATTTTCTTGATACACATGTAAAATTTGTTTGGTTTCTCCCTAATCTTGCTCCCTAATCTTGTTTCTTCATGCCCTCTCTTTCTTCTAATTGATTTCTTAATTTCACCTCTGCACTTCCTACACTCTGCAAGAGCCTTAGTTGATTTACTCCCTTTTGTACCTTTCATAAGCCTCTTTTGTTTTCTTTCTCCTTTTGTTATTCATTCCTGAATATTCCTGATTATCTGACCTTGTTGCTCCTACGTTTTATCTACAGGCAACATGTTGAGTCTGTCTCCCCCCAATTACTTTTTGAAAGTCTCCCACTGTTCTGTAGATTTACTCCAAAATAGCTGTGCCCTGAAGAAGGGTTACACCCGAAACGTTGACTTCTCCACCTCCTGATGCTACCTAGCTTGCTAAATTCTTCTAGCCTCCTGCTCGTCTACCTTGCTTATCTACTTTGGCCAAGTTCTGCCTTTATTTTACTAAAGTATGCCTTCCCTCAATTCAAAACCCTTTTGTTTGCAGTAGAAAAGGAGAAAGATGGTTTGCAGAGTTATATCTTATGGCATTGTGGTCAGTATCATTAAAATGATTCCCCATTGCCCCACAGACACCTGTCTTGTTTCATTTCCCAGAGTTAGGTCCAGCACTGCACTGTCACTTGTAGGGCCGTTTACATGTTGATTTTAAAAAATGCTCACCTGAATACACCAAGAAATCTGCTTCCTCTAAACTATCTGTGTTGTGATTATCCCAAATAAGGATGGGAAGTTGCAATCCTCAAATATAATTGCTTTTACACACCTCAGTACATTGTTTTCATATCTGCCCCTCAATTTCCCACTAACTGTTTGGGAGCCTATAATGCATTCCCAGCAATGTGACTGCCCTTTTTTTTATTTATTAAATTTTACTCAACATTCATTTGACGAGTCCTCCAAGGTATTGGAGAGAATGCAGAGTTATGTTTTGGGTCTGGTGACACCTATTCAGAACTTCAGTTCTGTAGAAGGATCACTGGACCTGAAATGTTTGTTGTGCTTCCTCTCCTCAGATGCTGCCAGATCTGCTGAGCTTTTCCAGCAATTTCTTTACTCATTTCCGACTTCCAGCATCAGCAGTTCTTTATTTTGCTTCCAAAATATCATTAGTCCCTCACTGCAGTAGCTGACTCCTTAATTAATAATGTGACACTACCTCCTTAATGCACCCTTCCCTGCCCGGCCTGAAGATCCTAAACACCAGATGTTGAGTCCTGTACCTCCCTCAATCACATCTGTGATCTCAGCAACATTGGAATGCCACATGTCAATCTATGCCCATAAATGTTGTGTCTAACCTATAATAATTCTAGCATTAAAGTAGAGGCCATTCAGCCTCGCCTTACTTTCTCAGTACTCAACATGCCTGTATTTCCTCTGCCTAGGTGTCTTTGCTAAGGTATGATTTAGAGATGCCGGTGTTGGACTGGGGTGTACAAAGTTAAAAAATCACACAACCAGCAGGTTATAGTCCAACAGGTTTAATTGGAAGCACACTAGCTTTCGGAGCGACGCTCCTTCATCAGGTGATAGTGGAGGGCTCGATCGTAACGCAGAATTTATAGCAAAAATTTGCAGTGTGATGTAACTGAAATTATACATTGAAAAATTGATTTTCCTAAGGTGTGCTGTGTTACAAAGAACAAATGCTGTGTGTCCCCTGCCTCTGTTGAATTAATTTAATCTTCTCTCAACAGCACTAGCCAACCTCACTCAGATGCACTTCCCACTTGTAGAAGCCTCCCCTTCCTTCCACAAACGTGCTCCCAATGATTCAGCAGTCTAAACACACCTGCACCAATTCTTGAGCCACACATTCATCTGCCCTACTCTCTTGTTTCTGTACTTGCTACTTCGTCAGACTGGAGTAATCCAGAGATTACAACATTTGAGGTCCTTCTTTTGATCCATTGCAAGGTTTCCTGAACACTCCATGCAAGACCTCATCCGTCATTCTGCCTTTTTCATTGGTACTATATGCACCATGAGTGATCTCTGTCTTATCATCCTTATATTGAGGATGCCCTGCTGCTGCTCCGTTGTATTCTTAACTCTGGCATCAAGGAGGCAACACACAATTCTGTAGTCCTGTGTTCGGCTGTAGAAATGCCTGATGCTTCACCTAACTAACCAATCCCATGTTACTATCTCTCTTCCTTTCACCTTCCTCCCCTCCTGTACATTCAGGCCACTTTTATTGCCAGGAGCTTGGCTCTTTCTGCACTTCCTCGAGGAACCAGTTTCTGTAACGAATGTAATGGGACCTCAGAAGTTTCCTTAAAGTTTGTGCCTGCTGGGTCAGTTTGGCAGGTAAAATAACTAAGGAAAATTAGTCAACCTGTTTTCTCATCTGCTATGATTATTATGTATGTGTGTATTTTTTTTCTTAGTTTTGCATTTGTTATTTTGTAATTGCTGTTTGCTGTCCTAAATATCTATATTGAATACCTACATATCATCCTCTGGGGTGACTATCTACTTAATGTTTGCTCTTTTCTTCAATTTTAATCTTGTCTTTTCTATTGGCTAATTATATATTTTTAAAAAAACGCTTCTCCTCAATTCTTGGTTGAACCTTTTTAAATATCCTCCACTGCTGTCTTGTCTTTTGACTTGGTTTTTTTGTATTCAATTTACCTTCCTCGTTCTATCACCATCATCTGAATTAGTTTTTATCCAATCTATTGCTTTAATCTTTAGTCAGTGCTACTGCATTGCAGAAATTGTAGATTTTTTTTTCAGTGAATTAGTGGTTAGTGGCCATCTGAGAACCTAATAACCCTCTTCTAAAAAAACTTCTTATTGCTGATACATGCAATTAATAAAAACGAGAGAAACTTAATTAGCATGGAGTCCAATGTAATCTTCAGTTTTGAACAGTCTTATTTAACTTGCAACCTAATCCTTGTATCTCACTTCATACTGCTGGAACTACTGAGTATTTTCAGCACTTCCTATTTTTATTTCAAATTTCCAGTAATTACACCTATGTTGCTAAAAAGTCAGTGGAAAGGTGGGAGGAAATGTAAGCTGGAAGAAGACTATGATCTTGCTTCCAGACATAAGAGATGCTCAGCAACAGTGTCTAATTTAAAATGGATGTTGCACAAAATGTACTGTTGAGGCAGAATAGAGGTTCATTGCTAATTGCTATCCTGTATGGAAAACATATTCCTAAAAGGCAAGTGATTAATTTAAAGTTAACTTTACAATGTAATTTGTAACAATGTCAAAGTAATTGAAAAGAGTGGTTATTTTAAAGGTGCAAATTTAAATACGAGTAAATACTGAAAATACACCGATCTGATAGCTCATGAGGCATAGGTTGAACTTTCACCAGTAATCTGGCCATTTGTTGAATCGGAGTACGGGTATGTAAGCCTGGCCTTGAAGGAGTTTGCAGCACCTTTAAAATAGTCAATTTGTTTTATGCTAACTGTTACACAGGGAAGCCAATAGGGCATTGAGAAACATAGAAGTGATGCAAAGCTTATAATAAAAAAAATTGAATGTTTTTGGATGCCAACTTTAGGAAGGATGTTAATACTAGAAATGATGCACAGGACTTGCATTAAGATGAAATCAAGAATGAAAGATATTAATTCCCAGAAAAGTAATGGTTATTTTTATTAAATAGCAAGAATCTAGCAGAAGTATATGCCATAGGTTTTCAAAATTATGAAGGGCATTGATAGCTTAGAGCGAAAACAATTTCATTGGTTGTTGCATTGGCTACTAAAAACTGTAAATGTAAGATCTTTGGAAGTTAAAGAAATGTTTAGGAGATGTCCTGGTTGTGAGGATATAACATTTCCTACCAGAAATAGTAGTGGAAATAGAATCTGAGAAGTAAACATTTGAGTAAGAGAACTTTTAAAAGGGCAAATGGAAAACCGAAGCATTGCATACATATATTGCATTCCATGAACTTGCGAGTTAATAAGACTGAACAAGCAGAAAAAAAAATTGCATATCATTTTACCTGACTGTGGCCACTGAACCCCCTTTGCAAGAAGCACCACAATTTTTGCAAGTATTACATGTCCCCAAAAGAGAGTTTGCACATAACAAGCTACTACGAATAGTGAATAGAGGAGGCAAAATTCTGATGGACCAAATAGCCCACTTTTGCTCATAAGATTACTTGATTTAGGTCTGTCATTTAAGGTGCAACAGTATTTCTGAAGTAGCAGTGTGGTAAATTCAACGTTGTTTGAAGAAGGGATGCTGGATTAAGTTAGCAAAAAGATTGTGGATATCTCTTGTGACTTATTTTATCTCTAGCAATATCGTGCTTCCTTAGTACTGTATTAAATGTCAGTCAAGATTGTGTTTATGCCGGAGAGCTTAACTTCCCACTTGGGTTGGTTCAATTGATTGTCTGCATAAAATATCTTATAGGCAAATGAGCAATGAGGGTCAGTATTTGGTCATGTCTAGCCATTATCCTGTGCTAGCTGACTTGCACCAATGTTGGAGCACACATTTATGTTTATGGGCTATGGGAGAACTGGAAGATATGGAATCGAATTGAAGTGTGTTTTTATGCTTTCATCTACCTTCAGCTAACAAAAAAAAGCCAAATGGTTTTGGAGAAAAAAAAGACCAATCTTAGGAAGATTAACAATTCGGTTTATGGCCTTTAATTGATAGGAAAACTGGGTTTGGAGACACTGGAGACCTCCTGGTTTCCTAGCAAAGCAGATCTCTGCCAACTTCCCAAAGACTCTGATCTAACTTGATTTCATTCCAAATTCCAAATTGAACATCTTCCACAAGTCTACAGCCATCGATTGTGTCAACAAGAAACCTAGTGGACCATGAGAAGTCATGAAATCTATTCTTTATTTACCAACCCTTGACCGACAGTGGTGTTTTCTCTTTTGGTTTTGCTCATTTTTAAAACAGCACCTGTGTAGAGTCTGTTGTCATTTGTGTTGAGGGAGTTCATTAACTCTAGATTAAAAAGGGATATTGTTCTAATTCCAGGTTATCACTTGGTTCTTATCCAGCTTTCTACTTTGTTTTAAAAACTACTTGTTTTATAATAAATACATTTCTTGTGTTCATTAAAGAAGCCCAGTAAAAGTCCCTCGTGGTAGATAGAAATAAATAAGGGAATTAATTGGTCATTTTGGCAATTAAGTGAAAACATTTGTTCTAGTATAGGAGCTTGAATAGCAGTACATTTCTCCCATCAGTGCCTTAATGTTAGCATCTATTTAAGCAATACCTTAATTTTACATTTTCATTGTTTTCAAATCCTTCCTTATGGCTTCTCCTATTACTGTCTTTGTAATAATTCCTTAATGCCACAGTACTCAAGAAATCCCAGTTCTGGTTTCTTGAGCATTCCTGATTAATGTGCAGTGATAGAAAAATAAATGATTATCTGTCTAACATTCTGAGCCCTCCGTTCTGTAATTCAATATTGCTTTCCTCGTTTAAAGATACTACTTTAAATTTACCTCTGACTCAGCTTTTGGTGCTCTTAACATCTTGTATGACTTGCAGTCAAATTTCAGACAGGAATACAGCTTGCTAGATTTTACATGCCAACCCTGCCCTTAAGCTCACCAGGGGAGGAATATACATTTAGCGCTATAGTACACTCACTAAGCATTCATCTAAGTGAAGGATTCACTTAAGGCAAGAACATTTCTTTAAAAAGACTAACAAAAGGCAGCTAAATCGACTTCCCTATAGATGACCTCATGACCTGGCAAATAATTCCGTTAAACAATGCTCGGAGGAAAAAATATAAATAGTCAAATTTAATTTTATTGTTAAGTTTAGTGTTCCGTAGGACTGGTAAGTAGACAATTTTTAGCCCTTCAGGCCTGTTTCATTTCACTTAGGTCACAGCTCAACATTATTAATTAAGTAAATAAATTTTAACGTAGAGATAAAAAAAATCATATTTTATGTAATATGCATGTGAAACCTTTTATTTTATTATGCAGAAGGAACTAAATAACTTGTTACACACTGAATCCCATCAGACAAGAATCTAGGTGTTTTCTAATCCAACCTGTTCAGATATAATATGGCATACCAGGTAGGATGTGAACCAAGGCCTCCTGGTTGAGAGGTAAGGATACCACTACTGTGCAACAAGCCCTATGAAAGCTTTCTGTTCTGTGTGTTTACTCACTATATTTATTTGTTCACCTTTCATATATTGCGCACATATTAATTATTTAGATATGTCATCAGCCTGTTCAGAGATGTAATTGCACACCTCTGGAGCACGGGGAACTTGACCCTAGGCCTCCAGATTCTGAGGTGGGGAAACTTACCACTGCACCACCAGAGCTCTGACAGATCACAGTATACACTGAATCACTTTTATCTCCACATTATTAATAAAGTAAACAAATTTTAAGAGAGTTGAGCTGTGATTTAATGAAATGCGACAGGCTTGAAGGGCTAACTTGTCTACTTAATGGTCCTGTGGAACACTAAACTTAACAACAATAAAATTTAGTTGACTATTTATATTTTTTCCCTCCTAGTATTTCCCTCCTTGTTTGAGGGAAATACTTGCCAGGTCATGAGGCTGCCTAAAAAAGGTTGAGGCAAAGGGTCTTGTTGGTTTAATTGCCTTTTGCTATTCTTTTCCAAAAAAAGCTTGTATTTTTAAGCAAATTTTTCATTTTGGTGAAGCTTAGTGAATATAAGATAGCACTACATTTATACTCCTCGCCTGGTGGATCTGAAGGGCAGAGTTGGCATATGAAATCCAGCAAGCAGTATTCTTGTCTGAAATTTGACAGGGTGGAGAAGGTTCTGCGCAGTGCCCTCCCAGAGGGCGTGGTGTACCAAGGTGGCCAGTTAATGACCTCATCTTGCCCTATTTTAACCAAGACTGAAAGAGACCTCCATCATGTGGGAAACCCTCAATTTAGCAGCACAGGCTGTTATTGGGCAAGGATGTGAAGTGGAGTTGGGTAGAAACTTCCTTTTGAGGACCCTTGCGCCTATCAGATGCAAATTCAAGATTATCCATCCCACTCTGAATTTAACCCTTCCCAATGGCCCTTTCAACTGGCCACCCCACCAAGAAAAAAAAATGTTAACGCAAATTGTCACTGGCTGAATAAACCACAGACCTAGTCTGGGCTAATAGCAATAATGAAAGTGTTTTCAATTAATGTAAAAACCCATCAAGTTCACTAATGTACTTTAGCAAATGAAATCTGCTGTCCTTGCCTTTTCTGGCCTACATGTAGAAAGATAGGAACAGTAGTTATTCAGTTCTGGAGCCCATCCTGCCATTTAATGTGACCATTGCTGATCGAACGTTTAAGGGCCTTTTACACACCGTATCCCCTTAACCTTGTATGTTTCTGGTAATCCATAATGTATCAATTTTTGCATTTAACCACATTCAAAGACTGAGCTTTCGCAGCCTTTTGTTGAGAATTCCAAAGGTTGACAATCTGCTGAGTTTTAAAAAAATTCTGATCTCAGAACTACATGTCACTTCCCTTACTTCAAATTGTTCTCCCTCATTCTACACTCCCGAACTATGAGAATCACTTTACCTGCATTTATTCTGTCTATACCTGTAATTATTCTATCTTCATGCATAGCTGAAAAATGTGTTGCTGGAAAAGCGCAGCAGGTCAGGCAGCATCCAAGGAACAGGAGAATCGACGTTTCAGGCATGAGGAAGGTGTGCCAAGCAGGCTAAGATAAAAGGTAGGAAGGAGGGACTTGGGTGAGCACCTCATCTTCCGCCTAGGAACCCTTCAACCACTAGGAATGAATGCAGATTTCTCCAGCTTCCTCATCCCCCCCCACCTTCTCTCAGTCCCAACCCTCAGACTCAGCACCACCTTCTTGATCTGCAATCTTCTTCCCGACCTCTCCGTCCCCACCTCCTCCCTGGCCTATCACCCTCACCTTAATCTCCATCCACCGATCGCATTCCCAACGCCCCTCCCCCAAGTCCCTCCTCCCTACCTTTTATCTTAGCCTGCTTGGCACACTTGCCTCATTCCTGAAGAAGGTCTTATGCCCAAAACGTCGATTCTCCTGCTCTTTGGATGCTGCCTGACCTGCTGCGATTTTCCAGCAACACATTTTTCAGCTCAGATCTCCAGCATCTGCAGTCCTCACTTTCTCCTAGTTTATCTTCATGCACAGTCCTGCCAGCCTGAGGACAAGACTAATGAATCTTTGTTGCATTCCTTCTATATCGATAATATCTTCCAAAAGCTAAGGAGACCAGTGTGATCTAGAATTGAAGAAAGACTTCCATGTTCCTACACTCAAATCCTCTTAAAGGTTAACTTTCTATTCAGTTTCCTAATGCTTGCTGCACCTGCATTTTAACATTTAGTGACTGATTGGCAAGGGCACCATATCCTTTTGTACATATGCATTCTCTGACCATTTAAGAAATATACTGCATTTCTATTCCTCCTACCATAGTGGCTAACCTCATGTTTATAAACATTATGTACTGTTTGCCATGTTCTTTTCCCACTCACTAAGCTTGTCCAAATCCTCCAGATGTCCGTTTGTATCACCCTCAAAAGATGCATTTGCAGTTAGCTTAATGTCTACCACAATTTAGCAATTTTTTTTAGCAGGGTTGCTTAGTGTTAAATTGCCAATGCTTGGAGAGCCGTTTGCCCTCCATATGAAACAAGAGGTTGGTTAAGTATAATGCCATTGGGCTAGCAATCCAGAACTCCAGGCCAATGCTCTGGGGAAATGGATTCATATCATCTCAGGGCTTATGGTGAAATGTGAATTCAACACAAAATCTGGAATAATAGAGCCATTAGGCTGGTTCCTATAGGAAACTGCGACTTGTTGTACAAACCCCACCTGGTTCACTAATCTTTTTCTGGAAAGAAACATGGCATCTTTACTAGGTCTAGCCTACATGTGACACAATCACCGTGTGATTTACTCTTATCTGGCCTCTAGGCATTTGTGGATGGGCCATAAAAGGTGGCACAGTGGTTAGCACTGCTGCCTCACAGCACCAGAGACCCGAGTTCAATTCCCGACTCAGGCGACTGACTGTGTGGAGTTTGCACGTTCTCCCCGTATCTGCGTGGGTTTCCTCCGGGTGCTCCGGTTTCCTCCCACAGTCACAAAGATGTGCGGGTCAGGTGAATTGGCCATGCTAAATTGCCCGTAGTGTTAGGTAAGGGGTAAATGTAAGGGTATGGGTGGGTTGCGCTTCGGCGGGTCGGTGTGGACTTGTTGGGCCGAATGGCCTGTTTCCACATTGTAAATCTAATCTAAATCTAAATGTTGCCCTAGTCAATAATATCCACATCCCATGTACGAATAAACACTTTTTACTGTGTCACTTTACTGTAGCTGAGCCATTGGAATTGTGGGTGGGATTAAGGCCATTCGACCCATTGTGTTTGTTCTGCCATTCAATCATGGAAGATATGTTTCTCAACCCCATTCTCTCACTTTCTCCTGATACTTGAGCCTATCTATCTCCATCTTAAGTGTACTCAATAAGCTGGCCTCCATAGACTTCTGTGCCAGTGAATTCCATAGATTCACCACACTCTGGCTGAAGATGTTTCTCCTTATCTCAATGTTAAAAGGTCTTCCCTTTACTCTAAGGCTATGTCTCTTCTACCAGTATTCTGTATGTTGTAATGAGATTCCTCTTCCTCCTTCAAAACTCCAGTGATTTATAAACCCAAAAGTCCTCAAATGTTACTCATATGTTAAGCTTTTCTTTCCTGGGACTATTCTTGGGAATGCCCTCTGAGCATACTTCAAGGCCAATACATCCTTCCTGAGATATGGGGCCCAAAACTGTGCACATTACTCCAAATTTGGTCTGAGCAGAGCCTTACTGAGTCTCAGAAGTACATCCCTGCTTTTATATTCAAGTCCCCTCAAAATCAAAACTATCCTTGTATTTGCCTTCCTAACTAATTACACTGGAGGAGAAAGTGAGGTCTGCAGATGCTGGAGAAAATGTGTTGCTGGAAAAGCGCAGAAGGTCAGGCAGCATCCAAGGAACAGGAGATTCGACGTTTTGGGCTTATGCCCGAAACGTCGAATCTCCTGTTCCTTGGATGCTGCCTGACCTGCTGCGCTTTTCCAGCAACACATTTTCAGTAACTAATTACACTGGCACCACTCCCCACCTATTCCTCTGCTACATTGATGACTGCATTGGCGCCACCTCATGCTCCCGCGAGGAGGTTGAGCAATTCATCAACTTCACCAATGCATCCCACTCTGACCTTAAATTTACCTGACATCTCTGACACCTCCCTCCCCTTCCTAGACCCCTCCATCTCCATTAATAACGACCGACTTGACACTGACATTTTTTACAAACCCACCAACTCCCACTGCTACCTGGATTACACCTCTTCCCACCCTACCTCTTGCAAAAATGCCATCCCGTATTCCCAATTCCTCCGCCTCTGCCGTATCTGCTCCCAGGAGGACCAGTTCCACCACAGAACACACCAGATGGCATTCTTTAGAGACTGCAATTTCCCTTCCCACGTATTTAAAGATGTCCTCCAACGCATCTCATCCATATCCCGCACCTCCGCCCTCAGACCCACCCCTCCAACCGTAACAAGGACAGAACGCCCCTGGTGCTCAACTTCCACCCTACCAACCTTCGCATAAACCAAATCATCTGCCGACATTTCTGCCACCTCCAAAAAGACCCCATCACCAGGGATATATTTCCCTCCCCACCCCTTTCCGCCTTCCGCAAAGACCATTCCCTCCGTGACTACCTGGTCAGGTCCACGCCTCCCTACAACCCATCCTCCCATCCTGGCACCTTCCCCTGCCTCCTAAAGAACTGTAAAACCTGCGCCCACACCACCTCCCTCACCTCTATCCAAGGCCCTAAAGGAGCCTTCAACATCTATCAAAGTTTTACCTGCACATCCACCAATATCATTTATTGTATCCGTCACTCCCGATGCGGTCTCCTCTACATTGGGGAGACTGGGCACCTCCTAGCAGAGCGCTTTAGGGAACCTCTCCGAAACACCTGCCACACCGCCCCGTGGAAGAACGCCTCATCTTCCGCCTCGGAACACTTCAATCCCAGGGCATCAATGTGGACTTCAACAGTTTCCTCATTTTCCCCTTCCCCCACCTCACTCTAGTTCCAAAGTTCCAGCTCAACACTGTCCCCATGATTTGTCCGGACTTGTCCTACCTGCCTATCTCCTTTTCCACCTATCCACTCCACTCCCTCCTCCCTGACCTATCACCTTCATCCCCTCCCCCACTCACCCATTGTACTCTATGCTACTTTCTCCCCACCCCCACCTCTTCTAGCTTATCTCTCCACGCTTCAGGCTCTCTGCCTTTATTCCTGATAAAGGGCTATTGTCCGAAACGTCGATTTCGCTGCTCCTTGGATGCTGCCTGAACTGCTGTGCTCTTCCAGCACCACTAATCCAGAATACTGACTCAACCTGCCAGTTTACCTTGAGAGAATCCTGGGCTAGAACTCCCAAGTCTCTTTGCACTTCAGACTTCTGAATTTTCTCCCCATTTAGAAAATAGTCCATGTTCCTAATCTTCCTACCTCACACTTTCCCACGTCGTACTCCATCTGCCACTTCTTTGCCCACTCTCCTAACCTGTCCAAATCCTTCTGTGGCCTCTGTCTTCTCAATATTACCTGTCCCTCAACTTACCTTTGTACCGTCTACAAACTTAGCCAGATTGCTCTCAGTTGCATCATCTAGATTGTTAATGTATAAAATGAAAGTCGTGTTTCCAACACAGCCTTGCGGAACAGCACTAGTCACCAGCTGCCATCCTGGGAAGGACCATTTTATCCCCACACTCTACTTTCTGCCAGATAGCCAAGCTTTTATCCATGCTAGCACCTTGTGTTTGACACCATGGGCACTTATCTTAAACAGTAACCTTTTGTGTGGCACCTTGTCAGAGGCCTTCTAGAAGTCCAGATAGTTAACTTCCATTGGTTCTCCTTGGTCTAACCTGCTCATTACTTCCTCAGAATTCTAGAAAATTTGTCAGGCAAGACCTCCCCTTGATGTATAGGCCTTTGCCCTATTTTGCCATACATATCCAAGTATTCAGAAATTTCATCCTTCACGATGGATTCCAGGATCTTATTCCATGACCAAGGTTAGGCTAATTGTTCTGTAGTTTTCCGTCTTTTGCCTTAATCCCTTTTTAAATTGGGGTGTCACATTAGTGATTTTTCCAGTCCTCTGTGACCCTCCCAGAAACTCCTGCCCTTGCTGCTCCACTGTCTTTCCTGTATACCCCTCTCCCAGTAAATTCTACCCAGCTCCTACCTCATGCCTTCCTTCAACTGTAATACCATTACATAGAACATAGAAAAATACAGCGCAGTACAGGCCCTCCGGCCCTCGATGTTGCACTGATCGAAGCCTACCTAACCTACACTAGCCCAATAACCTCCATATGCTTATCCAGTGCCCGCTTGAATGACCATAAAGAGGGAGAGTCCACCACTGATACTGGCAGTGCATTCCATGAACACTCAACCCGCTGAGTAAAGAATCTACCCCTAACATCTGTCCTATACCAACCCCCCCTTAATTTAAAGCTGTGTCCCCTAGTAACAGCTGACTCCATACGCGGAAAAAGGTTCTCACTGTCAACCCTATCTAAACCCCTAATCATCTTGTACACCTCTATCAAATCTCCCCTAAACCTTCTTTTCTCCAATGAGAACAGCCTGAAGTGCCTCAGCCTTTCCTCATACGATCTTCCTACCATGCCAGGCAACATCCTGGTAAACCTCCTCTGCACCCGTTCCAGTGCCTCCACATCCTTCCTATAGTATGGCGACCAAAACTGCACACAATACTCCAGATGAGGTCGCACCAGAGTCTTATACAACTGCAACATGACCTCAGGACTCCGGAACTCAATTCCTCTACCAATAAATCCCAGTACGCCATATGCCTTCTTCACAGCACTATTTACCTGGGTGGCAACTTTCAGAGATCTGTGTACATGGACACCAAGATCCCTCTGTTCATCCACACTACCAAGTAGCCTACCATTAGCCCAGTAATCCATCTTCTTGTTACTCCTACCAAAGTGAATGACTTCACACTTAGCTACATTGAACTCTTCTTCAAACTTCTCTTTCAAAGTGCAGACTAAATTCAATCATATTATGATCACTGCTTCCTAAGGGTTTCTTCATGTTAAAGTTCCTTATCAAGTTTGCCTCATTGTCCGACACTAAATCTAGTATTGCCTGTTCCCTAGTGACCTCCGCCACAAGCTGCTCCAAAAAGCCATCTCGTAGACATTCCACAAATTCCTTTTCTTGCAATCCACTGCCAAACTGACTTTCCCAGTCCACCTGCATATTGAAATCCCCCATGATCACTGTATCTTTGCCTTTCCTACACATCTTTTCTATCTGCTGGTTTACTTTGCATCCCAGCTCCCCACTGCTGTGTGGAGGTTTGTATGTAATTCCAACTGTGGTTTGTTATCACTTTTGCGGTGCATCAATTCTATCCGCACCGATTAGATGACCTAAAGTGAGGAAACAGACCATTCGGCCCAACAAGTCCACACCGGCCCTCTGAAGAGTAACCCACCCAGTCCCATTCCCATACCTTATATTTACAGCTGACTAATGCACCTAACACTATGGGCAATTTAGCATGACCAATCCACCTAACCTGCACGACTTTGGATTGTGGGAAGAAACTGGAGTACCCGGAGGAAACCCATGTAGACGTGGAGAATGTGAAAACTCCACACAGACAGTCACCTGAGGCTGGGATCGAATTCAGGACCCTGGTGCTGTGAGGCAACAGTGCTTACCACTGAGCCACCATGCTGCCATCTACACCATCTGACCCTACTTTGTTTCTTACAATTAAATCAATAGTATTTTTTATTAATAAGGCAACCCCACCCACTCTGCCTACCTGCCTATCTTTTCAATAGGATATACATCCTTAAATATTCAGCAGCTAATTCTGATCCCCTTGCAGCCATGCCTCAGTGATGTTCATTGTGTCAGACCTGCATCACAAGCTTATTTACCTTAGTCCTTATACTGTGTGTATTCAGGTATAACACCTTCAGTCCTATATTAACCATCCCTCTTCTCAATGTCATTCATTGGCCCAGTGTGCTTGAAGTTTGATTGCTAACCCTTTCCATACACTGTCCTATTTATGTCTGTGCTGGAGATTTTAATAACCTCTCCTGAGTTTTGCACTCTTTCCACCTCCTCTCAATTTGGGTTTTCTAATCTCCCCTATAACTGAAACCAGAATTTGTAAATGAAGGATTAATTCTGCACTTTGTGGCTTTGATATTTTTATTGTCTGTCAGTCACAGCCACCGTGTTCTGTACCCAAGGAGTTAAGGACCATTTGTTGCTTTCTCCCATTAGGCTGTTTATGTTGCACAGCTTGCTTAAGTAAATTAACATCTGAGTCAGAAAGAACCATCAGCATGATTCAACCAATAATTATTTAGATCAAGTATCAGAATTGGACTATATTATGCTTAATAATGCGATGAAGTTGAATAACTTGTTTATCAGAGCCACTAATGTCCTTATGATTGAAATAATTAAATGAGAAAATTATTTCCTCTATATTTCAAACTAGTCATTATCCTTTTGAATATTAACCATTGTATTTTGCTGTATCTTGTCCAGTCTGCAATGTAATTCCCCCCTCCCCTTACTGATTACAATGGTGGGTGGTTACTCTGAATTTGCAATTTATGTTTGGTGCAGACAATCTGATTTGAATACTGTAACTAATTTTTGATAGCTATCGCAACTAAGTCTGATCCTGATCTCCCCTCTCTCTTTTGCCTCCACCCTACAATGCCAATCCAACAAATGCTCCCTAGCAGGGGAAGGAAGGTTATTTGAATGTCAGCAAAGACTTGAAACCAACTTTTATCTGACTAGATGAGATAAACAATTACTTAGTCAAATAGTAGACAGCTGCTAACAAAACTGTACTTCAATTAAGAGCCAGTGCTTTAAAATAGGCTGTAAGAAACTGGTAGGGCGCTTGTGGTGCCGTAGTAGTGAACCTGAAGATCTCGACCCCGAGGGACGGGTCTCTTGGTTCCATGATCGGTCAAAGAAACTACAGGGTTTCGGTCTGCTTCAGAAAGATTTTGCAATTTATTACGACACTGGGCACAGGTTTGTCCAACAACACCGAAATTAGAAACGTCCGGGTTCCTTGGAAAAACTGCACAATTTCACTTGGAACAAAGGCAATTTTTATGCTTTTTTTTAAAGAAACAGTACAGCCTTCATTGCAGAGTAAATCCAAAAAAGTATAATAAAGTGACATAATGGGCAGAAAATGTGTTGCTGGAAAAGTGCAGCAGGTCAGGCAGCATCCAAGGAGCAGGAGAATCGACGTTTCAGGCATTAGCCCTTCTTCAGGAATGAGGAAAATGTGTCCAGCAGGCCAAGATAAAAGGTAGGGAGAAGGGACTTGGGGGAGGGGCGTTGGAAATGCGATAGATGGAAGGAGGTCAAGGTGAAGGTGATAGGCCGGAGTGGGGGTGGGGACGGAGAGGTCAGGAAGAAGGTTGCAGGTTAGGGAGGCGGTGCTGAGTTCGAGGGATTTGACTGAGACGAGGTGGAGCGAGGGGAAATGAGGAAACTAGAGAAATCTGAGTTCATCCCTTGTGGTTGGAGGGTTCCTAGGCAGAAGCTGAGACGTTCTTCCTCCAGCCGTCGTGTTGCTATTGTCTGGCGATGGAGGAGTCCAAGGACCTGCATGTCCTTGGTGGAGTGGGAGGGGGAGTTGAAGTTTTGAGTCACGGGGTGGTTGGGTTGGTTGGTCCAGGTGTCCCAGAGGTGTTCTCTGAAACGTTCCGCAAGTAGGCGGCCTGTCTCCCCGATATAGAGGAGGCCACATCGGGTGCAGCGGATGCAGTAAATGATGTGTGTGGAGGTGCAGGTGAATTTGTGGTGGATATGGAAGGATCCCTTGGGGCCTTGGAGGGAAATGAGGGGGGAGGTGTGGGCGCAAGTTTTGCATTTCTTGCAGTTGCAGGGGAAGGTGCCGGGAGTGGAGGTTGGGTTGGTGGGGGGTGTGGACCTGACGAGGGAGTCACGGTGGGAGTGGTCTTTTCGGAGCGCTGATAGGGGAGGGAAATATATCCCTGGTGGTGGGGTCCGTTTGGAGGTGGCAGAAATGACGATGGATGATACGATGTATATGGGGGTTGGTGGGGTGGTACATGAGGACCATTGGGGTTCTGTCCTGGTGGCGATTGGAGGGGCAGGGCTCAAGGGCGGAGGAGTGGGAAGTAGAGGAGATGTGGTGGAGGGCATCGTCGATCACGTCTAGGGGGAAATTGGGGTCTTTGAAGAAGGAGGCCATCTGGGTTGTACGGTATTGGAACTGGTCCTCCTGGGAGCAGATGCGGCAGAGATGAAGGAATTGGGAATATGGGATGGCATTTTTACAGGGGGCAGGGTGGGAGGAGGTGTAGTCTAGGTAGCTGTGGGAGTCGGTCAGTTTATAGGAAATGTCCGTGTTGATTCAGTCGCCTGAGATAGAAATGGAAAGGTCCTGGAAGTGGAGGGAGGAGTCTGAGACGGTCCAGGTAAATTTTGAGGTCGGGATAGAAGATGTTGGTAAAGTGGATGAACAGTTCAACCTCCTCGTGGGAGCACAAGGCAGCACTGATACATCATCAATGTAGCGGAGGAAAAGTGGGGTGGTGCCAGTGTAGCTGCGGAAGATGGACTACGAAGAGGCAGGCATAGCTGGGGCCCATGAGGGTGCCCATGGCTACTCCTTCGGTTTGGAGGAAGTGGGAGGATTGGAAAGAGAAGTTGTTCAGGGTGAGGACCAGTTCAGTCAGTCGAAGGAGGGTGTCAGTGGAAGGGTACTGATTGGTACGGCGGGAAAGGAAGAAGCGGCGGGCTTTGAGTCCTTCGTGATGGGGGGTGGAGGTGTACAGGGACTGGATGTCCATGGTGAAGATAAGGCGTTGGGGACCGAGGAAGCGAAAATCATGGAGGAGGTGGAGGGCATGGATGGTGTCCCGAACGTAGGTGGGGAGTTCTTGGACTAAGGGGGACAGGACCGTGTCGAGCTATGCAGAGATGAGTTCGGTGGGGCAGGAACAGGCTGAGACAATGAGTCGGCCTGGGCAGTCAGGTTTGTGGATTTTGGGCAGGAGGTAGAAATGGGCGGTGCGGGGTTGTGGAACTATGAGGTTGGAGGCGGTGGATGGGAGATCCCCTGAGGTGCTGAGGTTATGGATGGTCTGGGAGATGATGGTTTGCTGGTGGGAGGTGGGGTCATGGTCAAGGGGGCAGTAGGAGGAGGTGTCTGCGAGCTGGTGTTTAGCCTCAGCGGTGTAAAGATCGGTGCACCAAACTACTACTGCGCCTCCCTTGTCTGCCGGTTTTATAGTGAGGTTGGGGTTGGAACGGAGGGAGTGGAGAGCTGCACGTTCCGAGGGTGAGAGGGGTGGAGAGGTTGAGGCGGTTAATGTCGCAGCGGCAGTTGGCTATGAAGAGATCGAGGGCAGGTAAGAGGCCAGCACAGGGTGTCCAGGTGGATGGGGTGTGTTGTAGGCGGGAGAAGGGGTCGTCAGAGGATGGGCGACCTGGTTGAAGAAGTAGGCACGGAGGCAAAGGCGGCGGAAGAATTGTTCGATGTCTCGCCGCGTGTTGAACTCATTCATCCGAGAGTGTAGTGGAATGAAGGGGAGGCCTCTGTTAAGGACTGATCTTTCATCCTCAGAGAGGGTTAGTGGTGGAGGGATGGTGAAAACACGGAAGGGCTGGGAGCTAGGACCTGGTGTGGGGCTGGAGCTGGGAGTGGGGGCGGGGTTGGGCATAATGGGCAGCAGGTTAACCCCATGATATTTCCTTGGAAACAAAATTGTTTAGCACATTATCTCTCCACCTGCATTTCAAGGTTAGCTGGGATGGTTTGTAATGTCCTATCTAGATTTAGTTAATTCTATATTGTGAAGGGTCCATTGTTGTTCTTTATCTTTGATTCTGTTAACTCAGCACAATAGAATGCAGCCTTTAGCAGGGTGAGAAGCCATTTTAAACATAATGTTAACAAATGGCTTCAGGTGCAAATTATGTTACTTTGTTACTGGCATTTAGAAGCCATTTTGTAGTTAGTAAAAGCATGCATTAAATGGTTGCTCCTGACAACAGCCTGAATCCAGATTAGATCCTCAAACCAGGAATCTGGGTTCAACTTTTATCTGCTGTAGAGGTATGTAATAACATTCCTGACAGGTCTATTCAAAAGTATAAGAAATTAGAGCAGGATAAGGCAATACTGTCTTTTAAGCCTGTTCAGTCATTTAAAAAGGTTGATTGATCCTCCTCACTTCCACTTTCCCAGAAACTTTAGTTGTTTTCTCTTTGGCCATGTATTTGCTCATCTGTTGTAATACCTCCTTTGTATTTTGTGGTTATAATGCCCCTGTGAAAAGATATTTCATTGTATTGAAGTTGCTAAATAAACATAAATTGTTACATTGGCTTCCTTCTACTAGAATTTAGGGACCTCTGCATTGTGGTCCTAAGAACCCTGAGCAGGAATAAGTTATTTAGACCATTTATCCTGTTCCACAATTGATAAGATCACAACTGGTCTGATTGACCTCAACTCCATTTTCTAACACTTAATTCCCTTGTTGATCAAAATCTATCTAACTCTGCCTTAAATATAGAATAATGCTGATGCATCTGCAACTGCTCCAACCACCTCAAAAAAACATGTAAGGGATTTTTCAGTTTTGAGGCCTATTAATTTTCCAATATTTCCCTTTGACAATTTCAATAACTGAGATGCTTGTTCTTTACGACCCCTTGATTTCCTACAATTGCTGGGAACCTTTTGTGTCTTCTGTTGTGAAACCAAATGCAAAGTGTTTGGTTGTAGTCTTTGAATTATAATTTCTTCCATTGATGCTTCTGTGAGCTATATGTGTGTCTGCTTATCTTTTCCTTTTTATGTAACAGTAGAATCTCTTAACAAATTCTGATTTGATATTTTTGCTGGTTTACCCAAGAGAGGAGACAGGTTGCAGTCATTCTCTCTACTGAATGGCTAGATTTAGGTATTATTTTGATGTCTAAGCCGCAAGCTCAGTGAGACGTCAAATCTTATTTTTCTCCGGAATTCAGGCTGCTACTTATGGAGTTCCAGGGCAAATGAATGCGAATGTTGAAAAATGCTGTGCAATGGGAGACTATTAATAAACACTACCTGTGTCATCAGATACATTGTAACAGTATTTAAAGTTCAATTTTGGAAAAGTAGAATAAAATAGTGTCAAACAATTTGGAATCACCATCACAGAATTTAGAATCTCAAAACAATGTTTTGATAGCCAGGCCTTTATAATTGATTTTTTTTGTAAAATCTTTTTATAGAAGACTCTGGACTGTATTTTATTGTGCACTGGGCTGCTGTCTGAGTACTTCAACTGTACTAACCCTGCATGCCTGAGGGTCAGTAGTAGATGGAATGGTAGCGGCTGGAAGTGCATGAAAGCCTGAGTTATTCATATTTGATTCAACACTGCAATATGATTGCAGTTTTGATTTTTTTAACCAAAATTGGTTCTCATTTATAAGGGGCTTCTAAATGTCAGAAATAGCAAGTAGACATCAGTCCATATGTTTTTATTGCTTGTGGGAATTGTATGTAATCTCTGGTAACTGACACATGCTGTCTATGGTTAGTTGCTTTGGACCCAAGCAGTTTTAGTTGCTTTGAGAAGGTAGTGAATAGTCTCACATGACAGGTTGGAGGGACCGTCTGTAGTTTTATAGATACCAGCTACACCAGGAGCTAGGCTTCAAAGTACATTTCTAAAGAATCATCACTGAAGGAGGTCACTCATAAACATTTTTTTTCTTGTCCAGTAAGACTACTATTGTGCTATGCCATATTTAAAAGTTTGTCGTGCACTGCCGTACTGTTAAGGGTTCAGATGGAGAGGAATTTAAGTGTGTATAAGACAGTTTTCTGATTCAGTATGTGGATGTACCTAATAGAGAAGGTGCAAAACTTGACCTACTCTTGGGAAATAAGGCAGGGCAGGTGACTGAGGTGTCAGTGGGGGACCACTTTGGGGCCAGCAACTGTAATTCTATTAGATTTTAAATAATAATGGAAAATGACAAACCAGATTTAAAAGTTGAAGTTCTGAATTGGAGAAAGGACAATTTTGATGGTATTATGCAAGAACTTTTGAAAGCTGACTAGGGGCAGATGTTCACAGGTAAAAGGACGGTTGGAAAATGGGAAGCCTTCAAAAATGAGATGACGAGAATCCAGAGAAAGTATATTCTTGTTAGGGTGAAGGGAAAGGCTGGTAGGTATGGGGAATGCTGGTGACTAAAGAAATCGAGGGTTTGGTTAAGAAAAAGAAGGAAGCATATGTCAGGTATAGACAGGATAGATCGAGTGAATCCTTAGAGTATAAAGAAAGTAGGAGGATACTTAAGAGGGAATTCAGGAGGGCAACAAGGGGACATAGCTTTGGCAGATAGAATTAAGGAAATCCTAAAGGTTTTTACAAATACACTTAAGGACAAAAGGGTAACTAGGAAGAGGATACAGCCCCTCAAAGATCAGCAAGGCGGCCTTTGTATGGAGGTGCAGAAAATGGGGGAGATGCTAAATGAGTATTGTGCATCAGTATTTACTGTGGAAGATATAGACAGTAGGGAAATAGATGGCGACATCTTGCAAAATGTCCAGATTACAGAGAAGGAAGTGCTGGATGTCTTGAAATGATTAAAGGTGGATAAATCCCCAAGACCTGATCAGGTGTACCCGAGAACTCTGTGGGAAGCTAGAGAAGTGATTGCTGGGCCTTTTGCTGAGATATTTGTATCATTGATAGTCACAGGTGAGGTGCCGGAAGACTGGAGGTTGGCTAACATGGTGCCACTGTTTCAGAAGGGTGATAAGGACAAGCCAGGGAACTATAGACCAGGGAGGAGAAAATGAGGACTGCAAATGCTGGAGACCAGAGTTGAAAATTGTGGTGCTGGAAAAACACAGCAGGCCAGGCAGCATCCGAGGAGCAGGAGAATCGACGTTTTGGGCATAAGCCTGAAGAAGGGCTTATGCCCAAAACGTCGATTCTCATGCTGCCTGGCCTGCTGTGTTTCTCCAGCACCACATTTTTTAACTATAGATCGGGGAGCCTGATGTCAGTGGTGGGCAAGTTGTTGGAGGGAATCCTGAGGGACAGGATGTACATGTATTTGGAAAGGCAAGAAATGATAGGGATAGTCAGCATGGTTTTGTGCATGGAAAGCAATGTCTCACAAACTTGATTGAGTTTTTTGAAGAAGTAACAAAGAGGATTGATGAGGGCAGAGCGGGAGATGTGATCTATATGGACTTCAGTAAGGCTTTCGAGGTTCCCCATCGGAGACTGATTAGCAAGGTTAGACCTACAGGGAGAATTAGCCATTTGGATACAGAACTGGCTCAAAGGTAGAAGATAGAGGGTGGTGGAGGAGGTTGTTTTTCAGACTGGAGGCCAGTGACCAGTGGAGTGCCACAAAGATTGGTGCTGGGTCCTCTATTTTCTGTCATTTACATAAATGATTTGGATGCGAGCATAAAAGGTACAGTTCACAGTTTGCAGGTGACACCAAAATTGGAGGTGTGGTGGACAGCATAGAGGGTCATCTCAGATTTCAACAGGATGTGGACCAGATGAGTCAATGAGCTGAGAAGTGGCAGATGGAGTTCAATTCAGATAAATACGAGGTGCTGCATTTTGGGAAAGCAAATCTCAGCAGGACTTATACACTTAATGGTAAGGTCCTAGGGAGTGTTGTTGAACAAAGAGACCTTGGAGTGCAGGTTCATAGCTCATTGAAAGTAGAATCGCAGGTAAATAGGATAATGAAGAAGGCGTTTGGTATGCTTTCCTTTATTGGTCAGAGTATAGAGTACAGGAGTTGGGAGGTCACGTTGCGGCTGTGCAGGGCATTGGTTAGGCCACTGTTGGAATATCGCGTGCAGTTCTGGTTTCCTTCCTATTGGAAAGATGTTGTGAGACTCGAAAGAGTTCAGAAAAGATTTACAAGGATGATGCCAGGGTTGGAGGATTTGAGCCATAGGGAGAGGTTGAACAAACTGGACATGTTTTCCCTGAGTGTCTGAGGCTGAGGGGTGACCTTATGTAAGTTTATAAAATCATGAGGGGCATGGATAGGGTAAATAGGCAAAGTCTTTTCCCTTGGGTGGGGAAGTCCAGAACTAGAGGGCATAAGTTTAGGGTGAGAGGGGAAAGATATAAAAGAGACCTAAGGGGCAACATTACCACACAGAGAGTGGTACATGTATGGAATGAGCTGCCAGAGGAAGTGGTGGAGGCTGGTACAATTGCAACACTTAAGAGGCATTTGGATGGGTATATGAGTAGGAAGGGTTTGGAGGGGTATGGGCCAGGTGCTGGCAGGTGGGACTAGATTGGGTAGGGATATCTGGTTGGCATGGACGGGTTGGACCGAAGGGTCTGTTTCCATGCTGTATATCTCTGACTCTATGACCTACCCAAGCACTGTTAGGGCAGAACTGTCCTGTATTGTTCCTAACACTTGCTCTGAAAGTGGCAGATGGTAAGTTACTGGAGGTGAAGGAACTGGAATTCTGTACAGCATGCAGCAGATGCAGGACATCTTGCTGTTCCAGGACACTAGCAGTGGAGACCATAACTCCAATCTGTGCTAACCTGGTCAGGGGTTGCCATCTAGGTCAATGCAGTCTCCGTTATCTGGGTAAGTGCATGATAGTCCAGGGAAAAAGCCAATAACCACCTCGCTACCAGCATAAGTTCCCCACCATTTCTGTCTGATACTTTGCACTCTATCAGCTATTGTACCCACTTTCCACCAAGGCTTATGCTCTATGATACGCACTACTGACTGTAGCATCTTACCTAATTGCGAAGTTTTTCTTATGCTCCTTTAACCAGCGCTATCGTTTAACCTTGTGTTTTTATGATTTGGAACTTAGATGTAAGATTCTTGAGATGGCACCCAAGAAACTTGGCTTACAGGAACTTTAAATTGATCAGATTTATTTCTGCAAGAAAGATGTAATCTCAGGAAAACAAAGGGAGTTACGCTTGTAGGACTGAGTTAAAGATAGTTTCTTGTAAGAAAAATAGGAGCTTTCCAACAGGTGTTAAACATTAACATGCTTAATTTCCCCCACGTGATACATTACGTGGGAAGGAGGAATATAGTTAGCATGGATCGAGCATTAGTTGACAGCCAGAGAACAGATTATAGAAATAAATTGATCATTTTGAATGGCTGGTGGTGACCAGTGGGTAATTGGTGCAAGGGTCAGTGTTTGGGGCTCCAACTATTCATGATTATGTAGAAATGACTTGGATAAGAGAAACAAATGCAAAATTTCCAAATTTGCTGAAGATGCAAAACTGGATGGAGTTGAGGAGGAGGCAGAGAGGCTTTTGAGGTAATTTAGAAAAGTTGAGTGAGCAAACACATGGCGCGCACAGTGCAATGTGGCTAAATGTGAAGTTATACACTTTGTGAAAAACAGGAAGGAAAATATTGTTTAAATGATAATCTATTGGGAAATGTGGATGTTCAAAGGCTTCTGGCACCAGTCAATGAAAGTAGCCAGACAGATGAAGTAAGTAATTAAGGAGACAAATTATGTATTAGTCTTCATTGCAAGTGGATTTGAGTTCAGAAGTAGGAATATCTTACTGTAGGGAGAAAGTGTGGGCTGCAGATGCTGGAGATCAGAGTCGAGAGTGTGGTGCTGAAAAAGCACAACAGGTCAGGCAGCATCCAAGGACCAGGAGAATTGATGTTTCAGGCATAAGCCCTTGATCCGGAATGAGGCTCTTGATGAAGAGCTTGTGTTCGCAACGTCAATTTTCTTGCTCCTTGGATGCTGTCTGACCTGCTGTGCTTTTCCAGCACCCCACACTCTATCTTATTGCAGTTATACAGGACCTCAGTGAGACCTGGAATATTGTGAATTTTGATCTCCCTTCCTAAGAAGGGATATGTTTGCTATACCGGGAGTGTATGAGGTTCAGTATGCTAATATCAGGGATGATGGGACTCTCCTTTAAAGAGAAATTGGTTCAACTGGGCTTGTATTCATTTAGTATTTAGGATGAGAAGGGAACGGTGATAAAATTCTGTTTGAAGCATGGGTGGATAGCTGAGATGCAGGAATGATGGGCATCTAGAAATGGAATACACTGAGATATGGGGTAGAATTTTCCATGACAGAAATCTGTTGAAGGCCAAATCACTGAATATATTTAAAAAGAGAATTTTTTTTAGATTTTTAATGGCATTAAGAAGCATGGTGACAAAGTGGGAATAAGAGACATTGAGATAGAGGATCAGTCGTGATCACACTGAAGCAGGCTCAAGGGGCCAAATGGCCACCTTCTCATTTGCATATTTTTAATCAACTTGTTCAGGGATGTTGTGATGAATTTCTAGGCCTTAAACATGGGCCTCCTGGCTCAGAATTAGGGACAACCCCACTGCATCAATGCTTTGGGAGCACCTTCAACTGCATGAACCGCTATTTGATTTCAGACTCCTGCCCAACAGCACCTCTGCAAGATTAACATTATTTAACATGAGCTTATATTTGCATTGAGTGATTTTGGATTTGGGATACAATATCTGATTAGGTGGTGGATTTAGATTTAATGGTTTTTAAAAGAGAACTTTTCAACAACTAGAAAGAGGCAAAAAAGTAAGGATTTTGGGAAAGAACTGGTGAGTGTGACAAATAGGATTGCTCTTCTGAAGGATTAGTGCTGAATCAGTGTGCCAAAAACTGCCATTTTCTTTAAATCATTCCATCATCTCCCCTTTTCTCAGAGCCATTTTGTGCCTTTGCAGGTGTCATAGGATGTGCATGTAGTCAGAATATCTTGCCTAGACTCGTGACCTGGTATTTGTTTTTGATTCATTAATGCCTTTAATTGTGAATACTGTCATACTTATTCACTGCTTTCATCTGTTTTGCATGAAGATGATACCCACTTTTGTACAGTTAGGTATAATAAAATGTCATTGCCAAGTGGTATTCTTGATATGATTTAGCTTGAATGTGAAACATTGTCCACTTGTTTCAGCATTCTTGTTTGAGTTGAAAAGTTAGTAATTGGGTTGGGGTTGAAGCATTCAGGTTTGAGCACGTTATCTGGTTTGACACTCCATTAAAAATGAGTGAACGCACTGTTGTCAGAATACCATGCTTTTTACATGAAGTCTTTTTTGCAATACATCAGATCAGTGGGTTTTATGAAGCATACATTGTTTGCCTAATTTGCTTGAGTCCTTCAAGTGTGCAACGAGCCCTGTGGATAATGGGGATCCTGTAAATGTAATATACCTGAAACTCCAGAAGGCATTTGATAAGGTATCTCAAAGGTTATTATACAAGGTAAGATCACAATTGCTTAGGGATAATGAGTCAGCTTGGATAGGGGATTGGCTAACCAACAGAGTCGGGATAAATGGCAGAGCAGGCTCGAAGGGCCAAATGACCTTTTTCTTTATGGTCTTGCCTGGATGGGAGCAGTTCCAACTAAACCCTTCAAGGTAGATGTAATCCAGGACCAAACACTTCACTTGATCCAATCAACACCGTTGAAACCTAACACACAGCTGAAGACCTCCAACAGAATGTAACACTCTGGAGAAAACTCCCACATATCTGTGAATGTCAAAATAAGGACAGAGCACACTGTGCACACAGTGTGTAATAACAAAAGGGTATAGTGCAACAACTCACCAAAGATTTTTTGACAGCTCTGTCAAACTACAGCTTTGTTCTCATGATAAAATTCTAAAATATTGTGGTTCTGTTCGCCGAGCTGGGAATTTGTGTTGCAGATGTTTCGTCCCTTGTCTAGGTGACATTCTCAGTGCTTGCGAGCCTCCTGTAAAGCGCTTCTGTGATCTTTCCTCCGGCATTTGTAGCTGTTTGAATCTGCCGCTTCCGCTTGTCAGTTCCAGCTGTCCGTTGCAGTGGTCGGTATATTGGGTCCAGGTCGATGTGCTTATTGATTGAATCTGTGGATGAGTCCTTGCATGGGACTGCACAAAACACTACATAGGACAAACAGGAAGACAGCTAACGATCCGCATCCGTGAACACCAACTAGCCACGAAACAACATGACCAGCTCTCCTTAGTAGCCACACGCAGATGACAAGCAACATGAATTTGACTGGGACAACACTACTATTAAAGGACAAGCCAGAGAACAGCCAGGGAATTCCTAGAGGCATGGCACTCATCCACAGATTCAATCAATAAGCACATCGACCTGGACCCAATATACCGACCACTGCAACGGACAGCTGGAACTGACAACCAGAAGCGGCAGATTCAAACCACTACAAATGCCGGAGGAAAGATCACAGAAGCGCTTTACAAGAGGCTCGCAAGCACTGAGAATGTCACCTAGACAAGGGACGAAACGTCTGCAACACAAATTCCCAGCTCGGCGAACAGAACCGCAACAATGAGCACCCGAGCTACAAATCTTCTCACAAACTTTGAAAATTCTAAAATATTCTATGTTAAACTGTTTGTGATTTTCCTTCACATGACCATACAGTTTAGGAATGCAGCCCATCAACACATTGTCTAAAGGAATGGAATTGCTGTGTTGAAAATGGACTAAAGACTATATTTTAAAATTTGTTTGTATTTTTCATTTTCAATTCAAGCATTAATCTTTGGAAAATTGGCAAAAATAATTTGGCATTTCTAGAGTTAAAGTATTCCAGAGACTAAGATCCATCTTCCCTCTGCATTCATTTACTGTGGAAGTTTTCAGGTCATCTTTGCACTACTATTTTTAGAATGCAATTTTCTCTGACTTTTTTTCTCCCCCCACTGAGGGCTTTGTGTAATACAGCAAAGCTTGTCTGCAGTGGCTGATTTTGCTTTAACTGATTGAGTACTGAAATCCTTTAGCAGCTTTCAATTTTATTTCCTGCCTTATGCAGTATTGTTAGGTATCCAATAAATTGGAATTATTTATAATTGCAATTATGTTTATTGACCCTCCTAATTGGGGTGATATCTTGAAAATGCTTTGAACTTTATAACAGCACAAGCAGTGGAAACTTGGTGATAATAGATCTGTCGAAGGGGACAAGGTTAGAAGAATTTGAGATAAAGATCATTGGAAAGCAAATATATTCCTTACAGGTTTAAATGTGATTTATGTGTAAAAAAAAATCCTTTTGCACAATTGGCATCAATGTGCTCAATGAGACTAGTGATGACAGAATTCTTTGACATAAAGATTTTCTATTTTGGGTGAATTCTAAATGTGTGTCTGTCTGTGTAACAACTGCAAATGAGCTGCTTTGTCCTTATTTTGACATTCACAGATATGTGGGAGTTTTCTCCAGAGTGTTACATTCTGCTGGAAGTCTTTAGCTGTCTGTTTGGTTCAACAGAGCAGTAGAAAAGCAATATTTTTGCTAATGTATTTTTTTGATGCTTCATTCCAGGAATGGTATATGCTACTGTAATGGTAACGTTTGCATATAATCATTGCTTGCTAGTTGCAAAATATAGGTTGAATTAAAGTGCTGCTGGGCTTAGACCAGTTGTGATTATTTTTAGGATAAAGTAATGGAAGAACTAACTGAATACTCATATGTCTCAAAGGACTTAAATGATTAGATAACAGGATGGAAAGTCTGTTAAGCATTGGGAAAATCTCTAGCCTTAGGTTTGTCCTTTTTTTAATTGGTACAAATGCTGCAGAAACCAATTTAGTTAGAAGTTTTGCTTAGTGAAATACCAATTACATTGAATAAAAGTTACTATTGATAAGTTAACAAAATGATGGAGTTAATAAAAAGTAGCTCATTAAGGAAAACTAAAGTTTTTTGATAAAATGCAAGTTAATTAAATCTTTGTTATGCAATTGTATTTTAATGTTTTATTTAGTTACATAATGCAGAATTGTGTGAATTGTAGTGTAGATGGAGTGATGTGGAGGGAGTGAGAAAAATGTATTAGTTAGCTTTTATAAACATTTTTGGATTCATAAGGCATAAGATGCTGAACTTTCAACTGTGACCATATTTAATGTTTCAAAAATCTGTCATACCATAATACCTCAGTATGAATGGTCTCTTGCTGAGAACCTTGTGCTAAAAATCAACCACCAATCACTAAATCTGATTATTATCACATTGCTTTTATTGGGATCTTGCTGAATCTTTGGAAATATCTACCCCAGAGGGCTGTGAAGGCCCAATCAGTGAATATGTTCATATCCAAGATTGATAGATTTTTGTTTTGAAGAAGTAATATCAATCTCAAAATATTAACTGTTTCGCTCTTCACAGATGTTGCCAGATCTGTTGAGTTTCTCCAACATTCTGTATCTGAGAGATTTCTAGTTAAAGGCATTAAGGGAAATAGACACAGTGTGAGAAAATGGTGCTGAGGTAGAACATCAGCCATGATCTAGCTGAATTGTGGAATAAGGATTGAATGGCCTACTCCAGTTATTTTCTACGTTGGTCTTTTCTACATTAAAACCAGGGCAGCACATCAAGTTACTCCTCTAGCTGTAAAGCACTATGTGACATCTAATGTCATGAAAGACTTATGAGTACTCGTCTTCATTTTGTTTGGTATGCTACTGTAACACAGGTTAATTAGATTGTATATAAAAAAGTAAAGCTCTGGGATTAATTTGTAAAGGAACATAATTGAAAACCAGAGATTTTACAGTCAACTTGTATTGATCTTTGGTCTTATCAAATATTGGCCAGCTATGTATATTTATGGTCTCAATTTATAAAGGAATATAGTGACGTTGTAGAATATCGATAAAAGATTTGCAAGCATTGAAATAAGAATCCCATAATTGTTACAGTGTAGAAGGAGGTCATTTTCTGTGCACCAGCTCTCTGAGCGCGGGTCAGGCAAGGCTGAACATGCTATGAGGGCTAACCTAATGCACATCTTTAACTTTATGAATGGACTTAATAGAATAATCATAAGTATGAAAAATTGCAGAAGGATCAATAAACGCAATTGGAAACTCAGGAGAAACATTTATTTTGCCCCCCTGAAGCTTGGTAAGAACATAGAATTGACTACCATTCGGGATGTTCAATGCAGATAAAAGTTTAATTTTAATGGAAAGTAAATAAGTATATGAGAAGTAAGAAATAGAAATATATTCTGGAACGATGAGAGGCAGCTTGTATGTATCATAAACATCAGCATGGACCTGTTGGGTTGGATATCCTGTTGTAAATTCTATGCAGCACTTCAGACTTCAGTAATCCATAATACACCTTTAATAATACCAATTGAATTAATATACTGACATTTTGTGTAAACCTTATCATTAGTTTAGCATCATTTAAAAGATTAAACAGCTAATAAATAACTATACAAACTTGTGAAGAGAAGGATGAGAAAAGACTAACTAGCCCATCAAATCCCTTACATCCCTAATGTATGCAATCTTGTATATTGTTCGTGTTACATTCACGCACTATGTTCATGTTCTTTCCTGTAAGAATTCACTTTTAAAGTTGGTGTGAGTGTCCAATCCTGTGTTTTCAATTCCAATAGAATGGGTTAGTTGTAAAGGAACTGACTTGCAATTAACTTTCAGTATTCAAATCCTTGATGAAGTGCTGATGCTCGAAACATTGATTTTCCTGCTCCTCGGATGCTGCCTGACCAGCTGTGCTTTTCTAGTGCCATACTCTGACTCTGATCTCCAGCATCTGCAGTCCTCAGTTTCTCCTAGTATTCAAATCTATGGCAAGTTATGGAATTGAATTCAATAAATCATACTAGAAGAGATGATCATGAAAACTGTCATTGCTTTATTTAAAATAAAACCCACTGCCACACCAATGCACTTCAACGAAACAGAAACTTAGGAATAAGGAAGAGGAGTAGGCCATTCAATTCACCTGAGTCCAGTTCATTCAGTATGATCATGGCTGATCCTGTATCTCAATTTAATTATCCTCTCTGCCTATAGCTTTTGATAACCTTTGTTGTCTAGAAATCTTACCTATTTCTTTCCTAAATGTTTACAATGACTTACTACCCACAACATTTGATAGAGATTCCACAGATTCACCATCCAAGTGATGATTTTTCTATTTATCTCAACCCTATCCCATATCCTGAGAATTGTTCCTAGGGTAGGATGGATTGAAATAAACATGTGTTTGGAGTCCCCATAGGTTCAGGGAGAGCTGGAAGCTAGGGGTGACCTTCGAATAAGCAAGTGGCACTGTGTGATCTTTTGTTTCCAGTTTAGTTTGAAGGCAGAACGGTACTGTTACTGCAAGTCGCTTTCGTGGAATTATTACACTTGGTGGGGAGAAGATCATCGCTGATTTTGCCCTGGAAGGAACTGGGACCCAGACTGCATAATTTTCTCTTGGTCCGACACCCCTCTAGGAATGGCTCTGCCCTTAGTTCTAGAACCTCAAGACAGAAATCGTCCTTGCATCCGGTCTGTCTATCCCTACCAGAAGTTCTACACATTTCAATAAAATTCCCACCTCATTATTCTAAGCTCTCAGGATCAGTCTGATAGATCTTTGCACCTCCCCTCAGACAAGAATACCTTTTTCTATTCTTTACATAAGAGCAAAACTGCTCACTGTTCCAGGTGTGGTCTCTCCCTGGCCGTACGCAGCTTTAATAAAACCTTCTTGTTCCTCATGTAATAAAGACAAATATTGTTAGGTTCTTTTTTTGAGATTCTTACACACTTGATGCAACTTCTGTGAATGACCAAAATTTTATTAAGCAAGTACAAGTTTTCTGGAGGAACCTTTAACGCACTTCACAGGGCTTGCAGAGTCGTGTCAAAGATCTCTCTGAACAAAGGAACAGTCCTTTCTTTACACAGAATCTTTACATCACAGTCCGTAATGCCCACAAGACAACCCCTGGCCACTCCCTCACAGTCACATGCCAGTCAAGACACAACGCTGTGACCTCATCTCCAGAAACAACATAATATAAGTGATCACTTAATGGCCAAATCTGTTGCAAATCGTATTTTAACTACAGGGTGTGGTCAGAATTTTAGTTGCAATGTTCTTATTGATTCTGAATGGCAGGAGATGACAATGTAAATAGTAGGAGGTAGCAATGTAAATTCATCTGGTAAAACTAGAAATGGCTCTGAACAGCGAGAGATGAGAATGTAAATTCCTTACATTCTACCTGTAAGACACAGACATTAACAGGCAATCAATTTTTCAGTGTATAATTTCAGTTACATCACACTGCAAATTTTTGCTATAAATTCTGTTACGATCGAGCCCTCCACAATCACCTGATGAAGGAGCGTCGCTCCGAAAGCTCGTGTGCTTCCAATTAAACCTGTTGGACTATAACCTGGTGTTGTGATTTTTAACTTTGTACACCCCAGTCCAACACCGGCATCTCCAAATCATATATCAACTACATTATTAATGGAACTAATAAATGGCATATTAAGATATTAAAGGGTTAAGTTGCTCTACTGACCTGCAGGAAATTGGACATCCCAAGGGTAGGATGGTATACCTGTGTCTTAGGATGGTAGAATGTGTCTTACAGGTAGAGTGTAAGGAATTTACATTCTCATCTCTCGCTGTTCAGAGTCATTTCTCGTTTTTCCAGAGTGAATTTACATTGCTACCTCCTACTATTTACATTGTCATCTCCTGCCATTCAGAATCAATAAGAACATTGCAACTAAAATTCTGACCACACCCTGTAGTTAAAATACGATTTGCAACAGATCTGGCCATTAAGGGATCACTTATGTTGTTTCTGGAGATGAGGTCACAGCATTGTGTCTTGTGTGGCATGTGACTGTGAGGGAGTGGCTAGGGGTTGTCTTGTGGGCATTACTGACTGTGATGTAAACTTGCAACATGTATTAATGTTGTGAATAGCTGGGGCTGAAGCATTTGTGCCTCCTGTACCACACTAGTCACCACCTTCAATACTGAAAGAGACCCATTTAGTCTGCTAACCAGTTCTCAGTCAATACAAGTATATGGTTCACAATGCTTTGTGCTTTAAATTGAGCACTAACCTGTTAAGGAATTTATCAAAAGCTTTCTGAAGTTCCCAATACACTACATATGTTAGTTCTGCCTTACCTATTACATCATCATCTTAAAAACAACTGGTGGGTTTGTCAAACATGATTTTTCTTCATAAATATATTTTGACAATCTATTCCCAGTAATGGTTTCTAAGTGCCCTGTTACTGCATCTTTTATAATAGATTGAAACAGTTTACTACTACTCATATTGGGCTAATTGTGTCTGTAATTCACTTTCCTCCCTCTTTTTTTTTAAAATAGTGGGGTTACATTGTCACTCACTAATGTGTCAAGATTATTCCAGAATCAATAAAATTTTTGGAAGTTGACAACAATGCATCCTCTATTTGCATGACAACCTCTTCTAAATACTTTGAGATGCAGGTTATCAGGTTCTGGGCAATTCTCAGGTTTTAGTCTCATTAACTTCTGTATCACTTTGTTCTTTAGTGATACTTATTTACTTCAGTTGCTCCTTCCCAGTGGACTACTGCTTCCCTAATATTTCTGAGAAGTTGTAACAGAACTAAAGTAATTGATTAATTGCTTTGCTGTTTTGTTGTTGTCCTTTATAGACTCTCCTGTTTTGTACTGTAAGAAGGCTTTCACTTGACTGCTCTAACCTTTTTTTTCTAAATATCTAAACAAGCTTTTATATTGACTTTTATGTTCCTTTTCTCGTACAATTTTTTTCTCATCTTTAATCAATTTTCTGGTCCTCCTTTGAAGTTCAAACTGTGCACAGCCCTCAAGATTGTTACTTTTCTTGGCAACTTGATGTGACTCCCTGGTTGGGCCATTTTCACTGTTGCATTTTTGCACGAGAAAGGAATATATAATTGTTGCAATGTATGGATTAGTTTCTTTAAATATTATCCATTGTACATCCATGCCTTTGAACAAAATTGACCAGTTTCTTACAATCAACTTATGTTTTACACCATTGTGGTTTCCTTTATTTAGGTTTAGGGTCCTAGTTTTGGAGTGAGCGACATCACTGCTCTATGACATGAAAAATTTATCATAGTCAATTTTCCTTCAAGGACCCAGCGCAACAAGATTATTAATGAACCCTTTATTGCACAATACCAGTCCTAGGATAGCCTGTTCTCTTGCTAGTACCTCAACATACAAACCCAAAATAAATCTCGTAAACTATCTAGGAATTCATCCATATTGCTTGCTCAGTCTGTGTAGTCGTTTAAATTCATGCATATAAAAGCCAGTCTGTGTAGTCGTTTAAATTCATGCATATAAAAGCCAGTCTGTGTAGTAGTTTAAATTCATGCATATAAAAGCAATGGAGTGAGTGTGTTGGAGATCTAAAATAAGTGTCAGAAACACAGCAAGTATGGCAACACCTGTAGAGTGAGGACTGAAAACATAGAATGAGAGTCAATGTGATTTATTCAGAACTTTTAAAAAGAAATTTGTTCATGGGCAGTTGTCCATACTTAATTGCCAAGTGCTGAAAATGTGTTGCAGCAGGTCAGGCAGCATCCAAGGAGCAGGAGAATCGACGTTTCGGGCATGAGCCCTTCTTCGGGAATGAGGCAAGTGGGCAATTAGACTGAACCGCAGGTCTGGAATTGCATGTAAACTGGGCCAGGTAAGGAGACCAGATTTCCTTCCCTAAAGGGAATGTCAGTAAACTGCATAATTGCCTTACACAAATTTTAAATCCTAGCTTAATGTTCCAGGATACAAATGCTAAAGGAAGGACGGAAAGGGAGGCAAGAGAGGAGGGGTTGTGGCACTTTTTGATACGGGATAGCATTACAGCTGTGCTGACGGAGGATATTCCCAGAAATACATCCAGGGAAGTTATTTGGGTGGAACTGAGAAATAAGAAAAGGACGATCACCTTATTGGGATTGTATTATAGACCCCCTAACAGTCAGAGGGAAATTGAGAAAGAAACTTGTAAGGAGATCTCAACTATCTGTAAGAATAATAGGGTGGTTATGGTAGAGGGTTTTAATTTTCCAAACATAGACTGGGACTGCCATAGTGTTAAAGGTTTAGATGGAGAGGAATTTGTTAAGTGTGTACAAGACAATTTTATGATTCAGTATGTGGATGTACCTACTAGAGAAGATGCAAAACTTGTTCTGCCTTATTTCCCAAGAGTAGGTCAGGTGACTGAGGTATCAGTGGGAGAGCACTTTGGGGCCCATGACCATAATTCTATTCGCTTTAAAATAGTAATGGAAAAGGATAGACCAGATCTAAAAGTTGAAGCTCTAAATTGGAGGAAGGCCAATTTTGACGGTATTAGGCAAGAACTTTCGAAAGCTGATTGGAGGCAGATGTTCGCAGGTCAAGGGACGGCTGGAAAATGGGAAGCCTTCAGAAATGAGGTAACAAGAATCCAGAGAAAGTATATTCCTGTCAGGGTAAAAGGGAAGGTTGGTAGATATAGGGAGTGCTGGATGACTAAAGAAATTGAGGGTTTGGTTAAGAAAAAGAAGGAAGCATATGTCAGGTATAGACAGGATAGATCAGTGAATCCTTAAAGAGTGTAAAGGTGGTAGGAGTATACTGAAGAGGGAAATCAGGAGGGCGAAAAGGGGACATGAGATAGCTTTGGCAAATAGAATTAAGGAGAATCCAAAGGGTTTTTACAAATATATTAAGGACAAAAGGGTAACTAGGGAGAGATTAGGGCCCCTCAAAGATCAGCAAGGCAGCCTTTGTGTGGAGCCACAGAAAATGGGGGAGATACTAAATGAATATTTTGCGTCAGTATTTACTGTGGAAAAGGATATGGAAGATATAGACAGTAGGGAAATAAATGATGACATCTTGCAAAATGTCCATATTACAGAGGAGGAAGTGCTGGATGTCTGGAAACGGTTAAAGGTGGATAAATCCCCAGGACCTGATCAGGTGTACCCAAGAACTCTGTGGGAAGCTAGAGAAGTGATTGCTGGGCCTTTTGCTGAGATATTTGTATCATCGATAGTCACAGGTGAGATGCCGGAAGACTGGAGATTGGCAAACGTGGTGCCACTATTTAAGAAGGGTGGTAAAAACAAGCCAGGGAACTATAGACCGGTGAGCCTGACCTCGGTGGTGGGCAAGTTGTTGGAGGGAATCCTGAGGGACAGGATATACATGTATTTGGAAAGGCAAGGATTGACTCGGGATAATTAACATGGCTTTGTGCATGGGAAATCATGTCTCACAAACTTGATTGAGTTTTTTGAAGATGTAACAAAGAAGATTGAGGGCAGAGCAGTAGATGTGATCTATATGGACTTCAGTAAGATGTTCGATAAGGTTCTCCATGGGAGACTGATTGATTAGCAAGGCTAGATCTCATGGAATACAGGCAGAACTAGCCATTTGGATACAGAACTGGCTCAAAGATAGAAGACAGAGGGTGGTGGTGGAGGGTTGTTTTTCAGACTGGAGGCCTGTGGCCAGTGGAGTGCCACAAGGATTGGTGCTGGGTCCTCTACTTTTTGTCATTTACATAAATGATTTGGATGTGAACATAAGTAGTACAGTTAGTAAGTTTGCAGATGACACCAAAATTGGAGGTGTAGTGGACAGCGAAGAGGGTTACCTCGGATTACAACAGGATCTTGCCCAGATGGGCCAGTGGGCTGAGAAATGGCAGATGGAGTTTAATTCAGATAAATGCGAAATGCTGCATTTTGGGAAAGCAAATCTTAGCAGGAATTATACACTTAATGGTTAGGTCCTAGGGAGTGTTGCTGAACAAAGAGACCTTGGAGTGCAGGTTCATAGCTCCTTGAAAGCGGAGTCGCAGGTAGATAGGATAGTGAAGAAGGTGTTTGGTATGCTTTTCTTTATTAATCAGAGTACTGAGTGCTGGAGTTGGGAGGTCATGTTGCGGCTGTACAGGCAATCGGTGAAGCCACTGTTGGAATATTGCGTGCAGTTCTGGTCTCCTTCCTATCGGAAAGATGTTGTGAAACTTGAAAGGGTTCAGAAAAGATTTACAAGGATGTTGCCAGGGTTGGAGGATCTGAGCTATAGGGAGAGGCTGAACAAGCTGGGGCTGTTTTCCCTGGAGCGTCTGAGGCTGAGGGGTGAACCTTTATGGAGGTTTACAAAATTGAGGGGCATGGATAGGCTAAATAGACAAAGTCATTTCCCTGGGGTTGGCGGGGGGGGGGGGGTCTAGAACTAGAGGGCATAGGTTTAGGGTGAGAGGGGAAAGATATAAAAGAGACCCAAGGGGCAACTTTTTCACACAGAGGGTGGTACGTGTATGGAATGAGCTGCCACAGGAAGTGGTGGAGGCTGGTACAATTGCAACATTTAAGAGGCATTTGGTGGGTATATGAATAGGAAGGGTTTGGCGGGGTATGGGCCGGGTGCTGGCACGTGGGACTAATCTGGTAGGCATGAACGGGTTGGACCGAAGGGTCTGTTTCCATGCTGTACATTTCTGTGACTCTGACTCTAGATTTTAGCAATTTCAAATTTCAGCAGCTGCTGTGGTGGGATTCAAACCTATGTTGCCTGAACTTTAACAAACGCAGATAATGTAGGAAAAGGTCACAAGGTGTGGCAGCATCTATGGAGAGAGAAGTGGAGTTAATGTTTGAAGTCTGGTATGACTCTTTAGAGCTGTGTGGAAGCTGCCCAGCTTGTACAGGTTCCATCTTCCCGGAATCAGTCCCAGTGCCACAGGAATCTAAACCATTCCAACACCATTTCTTCAACCTTGCACTCACCCAGTCTGATCTTGTTCGTGTGTAACATAAAAATGCTTTACAAAACATTTTTTAGTTCCCTGTATTTTGCTGCTGGACCTAATTTTTCTCTGTATTAACATCATTAGTACAGATATGGAGTACAGCTTTAAACTGTTCATCCTCTGTTTTCAGAATATCCTTCAGACACTCAAGAGACGTTCTTGACTCTGGCAGTAGAGCAGTAACAGTATCCTGATCTCTCATCTGTAACCTTAGAAACATCTATTCCCCTCATGACAGAATCTCTTATCGCTATTGCTTCCCCACCTCACTTCCAGAAGCATAGCCAAAATGATTCACATGCTTCTTGGGACATTTGCCCAATGGTGTTCAGCATAGAAAATTTGTTAGATGGTCCAGTGGACTCCTGTTTTTGCTATGTTGGAAGTGGGTACTGCAGATGCTGGAGATTAGAGTCAAGATTAGAATGGTGCTAGAAAAGCACAGCAGGTCAGGCACAGAGGAGCAGGAAGATCAATGTTTTGGGCAAAAGCCCTTCATCCTGTTTTTGCTATGTCTACTGGTCACCAATTCCCTTTCCACCTGTTTGTTCTTTACTTGTGTTGTGACCACCTTACCGTTCATGCTATCCATAAAGCCTTGCACACTCCCCATTGCTGATCCAGCTTACACTATTTCTGACTTTCCACATTGCATAGGAGTAATATTTCATGTGACTGAATTGCCCTGCCATGACTAGCCCTTAAATTACTCCCTATGTATTTACCATCTCAAGTTTAAAACATATAGTCTAGCTTCCTAGCTTTGCTACTTACGCTTTAGATTAAGTGATATTCAAAAACCCACAGCAGTTGCTCAACAACCAACTTTGGGTGGCACAGTGACACAGTGGTTAGCACTGCTGCCTCTCAGCACCAGGGACCTGGACCTGTCTGTTTGGAGTTTGCACGTTCTCCCAGTGTCTGTGTAGGCTTTCTCTGAGTGCTCCGGTTCCCTTCCACAATCCAATGATGTGCAGGTTAGGTGAGTTGACCATGTTAAATTGCCTGTAATGTTCAGGGATGTGTAGGCTAGGTGCATTAGTCAGGGGAAATGTAGAGTAATAGGGGAATGGGTCTGGGTGGGATGCTGTTCGGAGGGCCAGTGTGGACGTGCTGGGCAAAATGGCCTGTTTCCACACTGTAGGGATTCTATGATGAACTCCTGATTTTCCCATTGTCATTCTTGGATTTGTTTCAATCTGAGCGCAGCAGTCTGATTTGATCAGCTATTTCTCTTCTCTAACTGCAGACTGTAACAAAGTTGTGGCAATGGACTTGAGGGTATGTGATAAGGAAAGATAACCTTGCATTTTGTCCACAAGGCAACTAGACTAGTGCACCTCTCAATGTATGCAAAAGTGAAAATGTTATTGTGGACAACATAATGGAGAAATAGGCTAAATTCCAACTGGCAAATTCCCCCTCAATGTCAATGGTGAATTTAAAATTGTATGTGAAAATGAGTATGGTATTAATGAACACATCATGGATCAACTCCTTAGAACAATCTAGCAGTTGAAAAGGAAGAACTAAGAAATCTCCAAACTGAACTTTTGCAATCCTGTACATAGTTTAAGTTCTACTGTATATTCTTCTGTAGAATGAATATCTATCCCGCTTTCTAAATTTACCAGAGTCTGATCATGCTTTTTATGCATGTTATAGGCCATCCTTCTTCATTAAGTTTCATGTGATTTCAGAACCTCCCCTCAGTGTCCAAATCTTGAGTCTCTGGTTCGGTGAGCACTTAATCTGTTTTTCCTTCTAGTAGGGTGGCACAGTGGTTAGCACTGCTGCCTCACAGCGCCAGAGACCTGGGTTCAATTCCCGACTCGGGCAACTGACTGTGTGGAGTTTGCACATTCTCCCCGTGTCTGCGTGGGTTTCCTCCGGGTGCTCCGGTTTCCTCCCACAGTCCAAAGATGTGCGGGTCAGGTGAATTGGTCATGCTAAATTGCCCGTAGTGTTAGGTAAGGGGTAAATGTAGGGGTATGGGTGGGTTGCGCTTCGGCGGGTCAGTGTGGACTTGTTGGGCCGAAGGGCCTGTTTCCACACTGTAAGTAATCTAATCTAATCTAGAAACCAGTAGTTCCAAGGTATTACCATGCTTTTTCTAGTTAAAGGCATAATTCATGTCTACTTCATTTTTTTTATTGATTGTAAAGTTCAGCTTCACAGAATACCGATGGGAAATTGTATCCCAACATTTTGTACTTGCTTTCAGCCACATTTCTCCAATGTAACTCCAGTTTAAAAATCTTTTAGCTGAAAAAAACAAAAGTCTTATCCTCAAATTGTCAACTTTAGACAACCAGTCTCTGTTGCCATTGTTAACATATTCCAAGCCAGTTGGTGAAATTTTGAAGCCAAGTTTATTGACTTCCTTGGGTCTTACTCCTGTTATCGCCCACTCCAGCTGTACAGCTGCTCCTTATGCTCAGACATGTGAGAACTGCCAGCTGTTTTTCTTAATGTTTAATAACATTAAGACTAACAGATTGACAATGTGACATTAATAACAATAATGCTAACAGATTGACAATGTGGTTAAATAGATATTAACGATAAGGGCCTTTGCACAAAGGCAGTGTACCTTTTATTGCTAATTTTGCAACAATTCAGAGAACTAAACTAACACCTCTTTTGTTATCAGAATTTGACCAAATTGATTTCTGCAAAATTCAACTTCTTTTAGAGCTTATAAAGGTATAAACCACTTTGCTTTCCCTAAGTACTATGAGCTCCTAGTCAACTGCTGTTGCAAAATAAGATGGCAGACATTTTGGGTTTCAAGCATTTATTTGCATAAATAGTATACTCTGATAACAGCTTGTTAATATTGGATGTCTTTTGATGAGGTTCCTGTGGTATACTTTCAGAATTTTGGGGAATAGACTTTGCCATCTGTATAAGTTGACCAATCTTATTTGAGAGAAATATTTGTAAGTTGCTTTTTGCAGCATTAATGCCCTTCCTGATGATGATATAACATGCTCACATTAGCTTGGGAGTAACTTATTTTCTTGAATTGAGACAGTGGAGTTACTGAATCTAAAAGTAGAGAAACTGGGAACTATTTTTAATAAAAGAAGTTGAAGTTATCTGCAATTCCAAACTTCCGTAATTTAGTTTCCACTTTCACAATACTAAACTGAAGGAGGTGGACATAGATTTGTGAAAAGTTTGACTTTAGTGCTGTTAAGATTTTGAGGTTGGAAATCATGGAATGTCAATGGAGTATGTCTCCTGAATTTCCTGCTTTTCGCTACTAATGAATAAAGATTCTAGGTGTCTGAACTTCCTTGACGAGGCATCAATTTGAAATTGTTGCATAATGTTTGAGAAATCTTTTGTTTTGTCGCTGAGAGAATGAATGGTTGAAGTAAAGGTTGTTACATCTATTAAGGAAACTTGGAGAAGTATTTGAAGCAGAGGGATCCACTAGACTGTTGAGGCAGACCAAAACAAAGCAATTAATTTTAGACTGATTTGGAAATGCTGGTGTTGGACTGGGCTGACAAAGTTAAAAATCACATGACAACAGGTTGTAGTCCAACAGGTTTAATTGGAAGCACTAGCTTTTGGAATGCTCCTGGTGTCATGTGATTTTTAATTTTAGACTGCACTAGCAAAAATTTATGTCCAAAATATGGTGGACTAAATGGTGGCTTACTGTAACGAGCCAGATGGTGGTCTTGTGCTGAAAACCTCTATGGTTCTGTGGTCAACAAGTTTATTCCCCTAAAGAGAGTTGCAAGCACCACTTAATTATTCATCTGAATTGTGTTGAAGCAAAATATAAGTGATCATAAAAGATCATTAACACAGATGAAAAGTATGCAGTGACATCAGATAGAAGGCTGAACTCTTTTCTCTCCCAACTGCAAGATCACTGCATCTGTTCTGTAAAACTGATGGAAATTTTATCCCTTAAATTTTTAATTGTTCCCTTTGTGGTTTGGAAGTATGAAAATACAAATCAGTTTGAATTTGTTGGATGACACTAACTTATTACTTCTGTCCTCTTAACAATTGCAGCCTGCCCTTCTTTTAAGAAAGTGGGTCAACATTGCTGCTAAATGCATGCTGGTTCCTGTCTGTAAATGTTTCCATTCTTAGTTTTCTCTGTAGTTAACCTTGGGCCTTGAAAGATGCTGTGCCCTTTTTGCAGCTTGCATTGGAGTTCATTGGAATATTGAAGGAGGCGAAGGGTAAAGTGGACACCAGGGAAAGAACTGAAATTGTAGGTGGGCAGAACACTTCGGGTCACACTTGAGTGGAAGTTGTCTGCAAAGCAGTGATCCAATCTATGTTTAGTGCCTGTTTTGCACATTGGAGACCATATGGAATGAATGTGGTGTACTAACTTGACAGCAATGCATGTAAATTGCTAATTTGCCCGGGAGACATAGTTGGGATCTTTGATAAGAAAGGCAGAGGTAAAAAGGCAGATTTTCTTTTAAATTCATTTATGGAATGTAAGTGTCTTTGGCTGGGCCAGTATTGATTGCTCATCCCAAATTGCCCCTGAGAAGGTGCTAGTGAACTATTTATTTGAATGACAGCCGTCCATTTGATGTAGGTTGACCCATAATGCTATTAAAGAAGGATTTCCAGGAATTTGACCCAGTTGCCACTGAAGTGCTATCAAATTGGGATGGAGAATGGCTTGGAGGGGAACTTGCAGGTGACAATGTTCCAATGTATCTGCTACTTCCTTCTAGAAGGCAGTTGTATTTGGAAGGACTTGGTGAACTTCTGCAGTACAACTTGTGGATGGTATATACTGTTGCTACTGAGCACTTGTGGTGGAGGGAGTGAATGTTTGTCGATGCAGTACCAAATATAGGGGATGCTTTGTCTTGGATGGTATCAAGCTGCTTAAATGTTGTCAGAGCTGCACCCTCACCCAGGCAAGTGAGGACTTTTCCCTCGGGCTCCTGACTTCTAGATGGTGAGCAGCCTTTGGGAGTCAGGAGGTAAGTTGCTCATTGCTGAATTCCTAACCTCTGACCTGCTCTTGTTGCCACTTTTCATATGGCTAGTCCAGTCCAGTTTCTGGTCAATAATAGTGCTCAGGATATTGGTAGTGGGATATCCAGTGATGTTTATGCCATTGAATGCCAACAGTGGTTGTTTGATTCCCTCATTGGAGGTGGTTGTTGCCTGGCACTTGTCAGTCCAGAGCATGATGTTGTCCAAGTCTTCTGATGTGGATTACTTCAATGTCTGAGGAGTCGCAAGTGTTACTGAATGTTATGCAATCATCAGCAAACGTCCCCACTTTTCACCTTTTAATGGAGAAAAGGTCATTTTGGTAAGAAGAATAAAGAGAAGCATGAAGAGACCGGAGGTTATATGTACACAATTACATTATTGTAATTAATGAACAATAATAAACATAATTGAATATGGCAAGCACGTTGAGAAAAGGGATAAAAAGATATACAAAATCTTGTGCTTTTATAAAGAGCAATATAAAAGCAAAGAAGTTGTAAACTTATGAATTTCTAGTTTAGCTTCAAATGGAATATAGTTTGGATTCAGTGCATTACACTTTAGAAAGGACGTAAAGGCTTTAAAAAGTGTGTTTACAACAATCATTCCAAGTGTGATGGACTTTAGTTACTTAGATTGGAGAAGCAGCTGCTCTATGAACCACTGTTTCTCTGTGAAGATCTGATGGCGATCAGAATCGTGATGGACCTCAACAGATTAGAAAGAAACTCTTCTCAGAATTCTTGAGCACCAAGAGGTCACTGTTTTATTGTGAAATAACTGAAGATGGCAAGGGCTCATATGTACTCTGGATGGAGGACATAAGTGTACATCGCCAAGAGTGGCTTTGTAACGGCATGTCTGGTCGGACTGGTCTGGTTCTAAACTACATTGCTGTTGGACTGGATCTGTGGCAGATTGTGAACAAACCAACAAAGGGAGAAACATTGCTGACCTCATCCTCTCCAATCTGCCTGTGATAGCTGCATCTACCTTTGTCTGTATTGTAAAAGTCACCATGGTTACCAAAATCAATGTGCAAAGTCCCACTTTCACTTTGATAGTATCTTACATTGTGTTGAGTGGTACTTCCACATGCTGCATGGAAGACACTTTGAACAGATCGAACAGCTCAAGGCTTGATGTCCATGAGGTGGCATGGGCTCATCAGAAGAATTGTTTTCTAGTACAATCTGCAACGTCATGGCCTGGGAGTATCACCCGTTCCTTTGCCTTCAAAGTAAAGGATCAACCCTGATTCAATGAAGAGTGTAGGAATGCATGCCAGGAGCAACACCACTCATGTCTAAAGTAAATGACGAAGCTACAAAATAGGCCTATGTGTGAACCAAAATGCATGAGCACAAGTGATACTGCTAAGCAATTACACAAGCAACAGATCACATTTAAAACCCGACCTACTGCATTCTCTTGTGAATGGTGATGGGCAATTAAACAACTTACTGGAGAAGGGTGCACCATAAATAGTGCCATCATTAATGGGGGTCTCCAGGATGTCAGTCAAAATAGACAAGGCTGAATGTTTGATTCATTTCCATCTCCTCCAGAGGTCCCCAAAATCATACAATGCCAATCTTTAACCAATTACATTCACTCCATATGATATAAAATAAAAAGGTTGGAAGCACTGGATATTGTCAAGGCTCTGGGCCCTAAACCTTTTGGCAATAGTACTGAAGATGTGTTCCAGAACTACTTGTACCCTTAGCCAAACTATTCTAGTACAGCTACAACATTGGCATTTGCCCAATAAGGTGGAAAATTGTCCGGGTGTGTCATGTACAAACAAAATAAGACAAATTCAAATGGTCAGTTACTGTCCCATCATTCTACTGTCACACATCAAGAAAGTGATGGAAAATTGACTTTCCCTGAACCCTCTGAGGCAATAAGGAATAAAAAGGGAACAGTTACATTGTTCATTGTAATCTGAAGTCTACAGATCATCATCTGTTGTAAACAATGTAGAGGATCAAATCTGCAGCTACAGTAAGCTGATAGAACTGTTACAGCACTGGAATAGGTCAGAGGGGGTGCTATCAAGCAACACCTGTTCAGTGACACTCAATTTGGATTCTGTCAGGGTCACTCCAGTTCTTTACCTCCTTACAACCTTGGTTCAAACTTAGACAATAGAGCTGAATTTCAGAGGGGAGGCGAGAGTGACAGCCCTTAACATAAAGGGTGCATTTGAGTATGATGTTGACTCCAGTTTTGCTAGGGTTCCTCAATGGGAATTGGGTGGTAGGAGAATACTTTCTGCAGGTTGGAATTGTACTTGCAACAAAGAACAACGGTTGTGAACTTTAGTCGTCATCATTCCAGGTCATGTCTGCAGGCATTCTACGGGGCTGTATTATAGGTCCAACCATCTTCAGCTGCTTCATCAATGATCATCCCTCCACCATAAGATTAGAGTTGAAGATGTTTACTGATGATTGCACAATATACAACACTATTCTCCATTCCTCAGATACTGAAGTAGTGCATGTCTAAACACAGCAAGACTTGGGCAATAACTAAGCTTGTGCTGATAAGTGGCAAGTAACATTTGTGACTCTCAAAAATCAGGCATAACCATCTTCAACAAGAGAAAATCTAGCTAATATCCCTTGACGTTCAATAGCAATGCCATCACTGAATCCCCTACTATCAATACCTTGGGATCACCATGAACCAGAAACTGAACTGGACCAGCTATATGAATACAGTGACTTCAAGAGTAGTTCAGAGGCAAGGAGTCTTGTAGTGAGACTATCTTCCTATTCCCCAAAGGCTGTCCACAATCTGCAAAGGCATAAGTCTGCAGTGTCATGGAATACTCCCCCACTTGTCTGGATGAATGCAACTCAAACAGCACTCAAACCTGACATCATCCAGGAGAACCCAAAAGAGAATGTTGGAAAATCTCAGCAGGTCTGGCAACATCTGTAAGGAGAGAAAAGAGAGCTGACGTTTCGAGTCTAATTGACCCTTTGTCAAAGCTGGTCACAGCTTGTTCTTAGTTTCTCTTTTATTCACATACACATACACATGCGGACATGAATTTCCTGTCAATGTGGCTGATCAGTGCGTCAATAATGCAGGCTTCAATTTGTGGTTGTCCTTCTTGCTCTTGGCCCTGGTTAATTTAATGGAATGTTTTGCTGTGCTTTGGCATGGCAACTACTCTTCCCAAGACTGAGAAACTAGAGTTATGAACACAGCCAGTTCATCACGCAAACCAGCCTTCCATCCATTGACTCCATCTATACTTCCCATTGTCTTAAGAAAGCAACCAACATAATCAAACACCCTTTCCACCTGGTTATACTCTCTTCCATATTCTCCTGTCCTGCAGAAGATATTAAAGTTTGAATACATGTGCATATATGATGGTGAAAACATCCTGCTTATGTGCCATAAAACCTCTAAACTGAAACTAGGTCATTTTCACCTGCTGCTAAATGCAGAAAATTGCTTGTAGAGGAGAGTTATTCAGTTGCATGGATTGTTGTATATGACATGGATTTCTCATTATCCTTCTTTCTGATTTTTTTTAAAATATGATTTTATAAATGAATAATGATCTGAATCAAATATCTTTCTTCTGAATTGTCAGTCTATGCTTTATGCTGCAGTTGGTCCACTGATGATTTGAAATGCAATTATTTTCTAAGCCTCTAAATGTACCCTTTGTAGGAAGCCGTGAATAGCAGAGGTAATGCAGGTATATCAGCAATGAGTAAGACAAGTTAATGCTTAATAAAGATGTCTGCTATTAGCATTAATGTTGGAAAGTGTTTCAGACTATTCTCCACAATGTCGATGACTGAGAATTAGTCTGACTTTAAATTTGCAGCTTGCCGCAGATCCCTGATTTGTTGCAATGCTTTTCAGCAGTGACAATGCACTAAAACATAGAATTGTGCAGTAATGGAGCAGGCCCTTTGCCCACCATGTCCCACGCATTACTTGAAACAAAACGGTGTTTCAAAGAAGTTTGGATCCAGCATCTGAGATTTATAGATTTAATCTCGTACATTACTGTGGCATTAGTAGAGGGAGTCAAAATAAAAGCATCAAATTTAATGATTTTAAAAGGAAGGAAAAGTCCTGTTAGGGATAATTAATGCTGCAAAGTAAATTTGAGCACCTCATAAGTAACTGGTAGAACTATACCACATCGTTTCAATTTGAAACAAAACTTAATGATTTTAGAGTTAAATATCAAGCATGATTAATGCTATAGTTTGTACTGTGCTACTTATGCAATGAACTCCGTTTCACCTTTTTTACTTTCTCCTGTAATCATCCAACCCCCACCAAAAATTCTCCTTTACGTTAGAAAAGTCTTGAAAGCTTGTTCACTTCCATAGGGTCCAAGTCAAAGGGTTTTTCACAGCCATCCAAATTCACTTCAATTTGCCTTGGTGTCCAACTATTTTGAGATAGATGTTTAATGAAACTTTTTTTAACCATTCTGCTTAAATGATCTTCTGATTTTATTTAATACCTCATTACTGTCGATTCTTAAGCTGTGTATGCTGCTGTTGGAGTCATGGTTGTTAATTTGAAAGGGGTCCCTTCACTTGCTTTCCCAGATACAAATGAATTATGTTTTTTAAAAAGGCCAAATTTAACCAGGAGTTCCTGAATTAACAAAAAGATTGAGCTTGTTAATTACAATAAAACCAGAAGCAATACTAACTCCACACCCACATATACAGACTTCATGATCTTTAGTTTTGCAGATTAGGTGAGATTCTGTACTTCTGATCATAGAATTTCAGCATTCGATGTGAGAGTCTTTTATTTTCTTGTCCTGTTCCTTTTTAATTGGTTCACAGCATTTGGATGGCTTTTACCTTCAATAGCTAGAGATGGTTCTTCAACTGTGACTGTCACGAGTATTAACACTTCAGCTGAGGCTGGATGAATGAGTGTTCAGTCCTACTTGCTGATTCCAGTAGGGTTGAAACTGCCTTTTTAATCCCCGTCTTCATGTATTCCTTAAAGTTGAAACAGATGCCTCTAAGTGGTGACTCTATGCCAAGAGGGGCAAGAGTCCTTTCATTGTCACTTTTTGTTTTTTCCTGTTGAAGTTTTCCTGAAAGTTTATATGCAATATTCCAGTGGCTTCAGACAGGACGTTGCCAAACTCTACATTTTGGAATTGTAAGTTTAAAAAATAGTCTTTAAATAGTTCATTATGTCATGTATAATGAAATAATTAAAACCACTCAGTGTACCCTGTTTCCAGTCAATGTCTTTAATCTGTTTTTCTAATCAACCTGTTCAGAGATATTACAACACAGCTCTGGAGCAGGTGGGACATTGAATCCTGGCCTCCTGGTTCAGGAGAAGGAACACTACCACTGTCACTAGAGAACCCCAGCAAATTTTTAAAAAAGATTAAGCTATTTTTCCTAATACATCTGTTTAGAGATGTAAACGTCGCACCTCAGGAGCAGGTAGGGATGTTACCACTGTGCCACAAAAGGGCCCCAGCCAATTTTTTTTTTGGCATTATGTATAATTATTTCCTACTGTTGACTATGATATTATTATGAAATCTCTAATCCATTTGATGTTTTTGTCACTTTATCTACCCTTGCATTTTCAAGACATATATTTGGACACCAAGTGTCTATCTTTGATAATATGCTGCCAGTGCCTAGGCTCAATAAGTTCCATCAGACACCTTTCAACTGATATAGTACTTTTTTTTAGGCTTGCATCTTGAAATCTTCATTGTAAATTAAACCTATTGTGTGTTAATATTGTGTTCTCTACTGGAGTCTGAAATCTATGTTGAGGCCCTAGTGGATCCAGCATTTAACTGTGGTATGTCACTTCCTACGTTTCTCCAGTCTCAGCAAAACTCCTTCCTGTCGATATGCTTTTTTTTAATATTCGTATCTCTGATGTGAACACACTGGCAAGGCCAGCATTTGTTGCCCATCCCTAATTGCCATAACATTGGCTCCTGTTAACTTTTCAGATGCACTGTTGCTCATTGAGAGCCCATCTATTATTCAGTTAACAATGTCAGTGCACCATACATATGATTCTAGTTATTTGCAGTGGTTCTGTTGCATGTGTAATTTGAGAAATTCATTATTGCTAGATACTGAAACCAAGCATTCCTGTGACCTAACACTTCTTCCAGAAGTATGAAAGAACTTCTCTTGTAATCACTAGTGTGATATCCTGATAGTGTTGTTTGCAGAGTTTCTAAATTGCCAGGTTTTTACAGACATCTGCCAGTTTTCTATTTTTGTCTTTTAAATGCTCCATTTTAATCTCCCCAATTGCTGTTTCTAAAGACACTGCATATCTGATCCAGATTGATTACACGGTCTGTATTCAAATGCTGAGCTCTACTAAGGTTTCTGATTTAGGTCAAGGTGGGAATAGAGCCCCTGTACTGGTGAAGGGAAATTTTTCAGAATTCTTGCAACCTTTGGAAATACGTAAAACAGCAGGGTTGGTGTGGTGGGTGATTTTTAACTTGCCCTATATTAACTGGGACTCACTTGTGCTAGGGGCTTGGATGGGGCAGAATTTGTAAGGGCCAATCAGGGGACAGGTTATACTGGAGCTGGTTTTGGAAAATGAGCCTAGCCAGCTGAATGAAGTTTCAATGGGGGAACATTTCAGGAGTAGTTACCATAATACCGTGAGTTTTACAATACTCGTGAGTAAGGATAACAGCAGTCGTCGGGTAAAAGTGTTAAATTGGAGGAAGGCAAATTACAATGATAATAGGCAGAAGCAGGAGAATTTTGATTGGAGGTGGCTGTTTGAGGGTAAATCCATATTGGACATGTGGGAGTATTTCAAATGGCAGTTGATAGGAGCTCAGGAATGGCGCATTCCTGTGAAAATGAAGGCTAGGTATGGCACATTATATGAACCTTGGATGACCATGGATGTTATGACTTGGATCAAAAAGAAAAAGAAAGCGTATGCAAGGGTAAGAGGATGGGAACTGACAAGGCCCTTAAAGTATATAAGGAAAGTAGGAAAGAACTCTTTTTAAAACAAAATGATTAGAAGGGCTAAAAGGGGTCATGGAAAGTTGTTGCCAAACAGGAGTAAGGAGAATCCCAAGGCTTTTATTTAAAAAAAGGTAGCCAGGGAAAGAATTGGCCCACTCAAATACCAAGGAGGAAATCTGTGTGGAGCCAGAAGAGGTAGGTGAGGTCCTAAATGAATACTTTGTATCAGTATTCACTAAAGAAAAGGAAAGATGGAGGATGATCTCAGAAGGGAGTGTAGAATTTCTAAGCCAAGTTGCTGTTAAAAATTGAGATTTGTGTCTTGACAAGTCCCTGGGTCCTGTTGGGATCTATCCCAGAATATTGAGGGAGGCAAGAGAACAAATTGCTGGAGAATTGTCAGACATCTTTGGCTACTCTCCAGTCCTCTGGGATCTCGCCTGCCAAAGACAATGCAATGTTGTCCTACAGCTTAACAAATATAGCAGGGATAATCCAGGAAATTACAGGCGTGTAAGCCTCACTTTGGTCGTAGGGAAATTATTGGAAAAGAGTCTTAGGGATAAGATTTATACACCATTAGAAACAAATGGATGTATTGGCAATAGACAGCATGGTTTTGTGTGGGGGAGGTTATGCCTCACCTTACTTGATAACATTTCTTTGAGGGGGTGACGAAGATGATTGTAGGAAAAATGGTTGATGTTGTCTACGTGGACTTCATTAAAGTCTTTGACAAGGTCCCTTGTGGCAGACTGGTACGAAAGGTGAAGTCATGTCATATTAGGGCTGAGCTGGCAGATGGTTACAGAACCGACTTAGTCATACAAGACAGAGGGTAGCAGTGGAAGGATGCTTTTGGAAATGGAGAGTTGTGACCAGTGGTGTTCCATAGGGGTCAGTGCTGAGACCTATGCTGTTCGTGGTCTACAGAAGTTATTTGGAGAAAACGTGGCTAGTCTAATCAGTAAGTTTGCAGACAGTGCAAAGATTGGTGGAGTTGAGGATAACAGGATATAGATCAGTTGGAGGCATGGGCAGAAAAACGGCAAATGGTGTTTAATTGGACAAATATGAGTGTGATGCATTTTAAAAGGTCAGGTACAGGTGGACATTATACAGTGAATGGCAGACCTTTAGGAGTATTGATATGCAGAGGAATCTGGGTGTGCCAGCCCACAGATTACTGAAGGTGGCAGCACAGATAGGTAAGGTAGTTGGGTGATGTATATTTGTCATTCATGCTAATATTATTGAGCTCAGTCATGGTGTTCTGCCTACTGATTAATTAGTTGTTCAGCCGATCTTTATAATGGGTGAAATGTAGATCTTGGCCAATATTTTGGAGGCTGATCATGTTTAAAAATTCCAGATTGAGTTGGTTCACAAGACTGATCCCAGGAATGAAAGGCTTAACATATGAGGAATGTTTGAGGACTCTGGGACAGTACTCAGTGGAGTTCAGAAAGATTGGGGGGGTGGGTGGGGAGCGGTCGGGGCAGGCGGGATCTGATTGTAGCTATTGCAGCCTAGACAGAGTGGACTTTGGGAAGTTGTATCCATTTACAGTGTCGACTATGACCCAAGGGCACAGCCTTCGAGTAAACAGAAGACCCTGTGGAATGGAGATAAGAAAAAACTTCAGCTAGAGTGTGGTGAATCTGTAGAATATATTGCCATGGAAGGCTGTTGAGGCCAGGTCGTTGATTATATTTAAGACTGAGAGAAATATGTTCTTGATTGCCAAGGGGATCAAAGGTTACGGGGAAAAAAAGCAGGAGAATGAGGGCAAGAAAAACTGTCAGCGGAGTACACTGAATGGCCTAATTTCTGTTCCGTTATCTTGTCGTCTTTCTGTATTTGGAGGAGAGAAAAGAAATAACACAAAATAGTGAACTCTGTGATATATGGAGTGAATATTTATGGATGTAGATGATCTCACACAATATCCATTACAAGTTCATTGTCAAGATAAAATAAAAATAAAAACAGCTATTGCATGCTGCTTCACTATTTAGGCGTATAATGAGCTAAAGGAAATGCAATTAGTAATTAAAGTATTAACGTTGATTTTGATGTGTTGAAGGAAGTTGAGCTGTTTTGATATGTATGAATAGTACCACAGACTGCGTGCAACAAATTCAGTTTACAAAGGATTAACTATATTTTCATGCTGATCACTTTTGGGTGATTTTAACCTTAATTTAGCTAACAACAGTGATATATCAGTCTAGCTTGCAGTGAGACCTCATCTTGGAGTCCTGTAAACCATTTTGGTCTCCTTATTTGAAAACTGATATTGGATGAGAAGCATTTCAAAGAATGTTCAGTCACATCATTCCTGCCTTACGAGGAGAGGTTGAACAGGTTGGGCCTATATCAGTTGAAAATCAGAAGAAAAAGATTTTATTGATCGAATTCTTATTAACTGGAGATGTCTTGAGGACTCATTGGTTAAACTGACTGCTCAAGTGTGTGATGAGATTGACTGACAGACAAGGCATGTACAGGGTCCACTGCTGATAAGGCTCCATCAATGTTCAGAGTAAGAAAATCTCAGTAGCTCTGAGCTATGCAGGAATAAAATCTATTCATTCTGCTTGGGGCATCAAGTTTTGTTACCAAACCTCAAACTAGGTGTGAACACAGTCAATGAGCAGCAGACTCTACTCTCAATATGGTTATTAATTTTCATATCATTTGGGAGCCATTGGCAGCACAAGCAACTATTGTCCACCCCTGATTGCTCTGAGAAAATTGTATTGAGTTGATTTCTTGAACCACTGCACGTATTGAAGTGTCAATCCATTGATGGTGCTGTTCTGAACGTTGTTCCAGAAGTTTGACCAAGTAGTAGTGAAGAAAAAAGAATGGTGTGTTGCTTGGAGGGGATACATGTAACTGCTATCACTGTCCTTGTGGTAGAGCGTGCTTGTTTTAAAGGGGCAGTTGAAGGACTCTTGGTGAGTTTCTGTAGTGCATATTTTAGATGATGCACGATGCTGCCAATGTGCAAAGATGGTGAAAGGATTAATGTTGAATGAAAGTGATGGAAGGGGTGCTAACCAAGTGGGCTGTTCTGTTCTGCATGGCATTTAACTTCGAGTGTTATGGACCAGACTCAAACCCCCTTCAGATATACAAGGTAGATAAATAGAAGTTAAGTTCTAGGCTTATTTAAAGGCAGGTGTAAGGTGCTGTGTTCTAGATGTAAGTTGATTAGCCACACTACTCGTCTTCAAGCAAGACACATTTTCTTCTTACACTTGGTTAAAATACAAAAAGAATGCAGAATTGGTATAACTTTGTTGGCAAACATAACAGACCATTTAATTACTAAATAGCAATTGTTCCAATGTAGTAATATCCCACAAGCACACATTTGGCAAAGCCAACTTCGGTAAAATAGATTGTTTCATATATGATGTTTCTCCAGTCCAGAACAAAAGAACACCAAGCAAAAATTCTGGCAGTGAGAGCGCGCTCCAACTTTTTGCTGTTCTCTGGCAGAGAGCGATGAAAATGCTTTCACAGCCAACTTTAAAACCCCCAACAACTGAAACCTAGACTGAAACCCTCATTCTGTGGCAACCTGACTCCATCTATTCAAGCTGCTTCTATTTTAACATTTTATAAACCAAACCCAAGGTGCCTCAAACTTTTTATTAACTTGGAAAAGGCAACTCAATATCTCTGATTCAAAACCTCTCTTCAAAAAATAAAAGACAAAATACGCTTCTTAAAGCGATAAGTGTTATTGATCGCAAGTGTTATTGAAGCTTCAGCAGGTAAATGGAAAAGATTCCATCACATTTCTGGATTGTGTTGGGTATTATGTCAGCTAGCCAAAAATTTTTCCGCAGACTCGCATTGACCCCAGTTTTGCTGGAGCTCCTTGATGCCACACTCTAACTGCCCTTGACATCAAGGCATCATGTGACACTATCGGCTAACTTGTGTAATTCATCACTTTTGTTCAATTTTAGATCAATACTGTAATGAGGTTAGGGGTCAAGTGGACCTGGTGGAACCTAAGCCCAATCAGTGAACATGTTTGATGCTTTGCAAATGATACTTTAGAGCACTGTCAATGATCCACCCCATTGTACTACTGATAACCACCAGTAAACTCATCGACAGTATTTGGCTGTATTTGATTTGTCCTGCTTTTTGCATACCTGATATACCTGGGTAATCTTTTCATTGTTAGGTAGTTGCCAATGTTGGAGCTGCATGAGTGCAGCTTGGCTAGGGGTGCAGCTAATCTGCAGTACAGGTTTAATATATTGCTGGATTGGTGTCAATGCCAGTAGACATTTACAACATCCAGTGCCTTGAATTGTTTCGAGATATTGTGTGCAGTGATTTGAATTGGTTGAAGACAGGCATTTGTGGCTTTTTTCAGAAGGAGATAAAGATGGATCATTCTTCTAGCTAAAGGTGGGTGTCAGTACTTCAGTCTTGTGTTTTGCTTGTGTGCTGGGCTGTCCCAACATTAACGATTGGAATATTTGAGCAGCCTTCACTTCCTGCTAGTTGCTTAATTTTTCACTACTTTTCATGAATTAGTGTGGCAAGTATGCAGATCTTTTTGGTCGCGTGATTGGTTAGCCCTCTCTATTGCAAACTGGGATGGTTGACATGAAAGCAGTCTTTTGTATTATAACTAGAGTAAATATTTAAATAAAATCTGAAATGAAACTTTTTTAAAATGCTGGAAACAGGTCAGGAAACATCTGTGGAGAGAGAATTAATGCCTTGGGTTGATGGCCTATCATTAGAACTTTTAACTTGTGTGTGTATGTATATTTAAACCCATCATCACGGTCAATAACTTGCATCGATTGATTTGGTTCTATACCCCTGGAAACTTCAATTAGCATGCCTCTAGTCCTTTTGCTTTATGGAGTTTCCCACTCATCTCATGTACCTCTTTAAGCCTAGCATATATATTTAAGGAAAGCTTTGTTCATTCATTTGAATATTTACCATGGTGACTTAGAGTCATAGGGATGTACAGCACAGAAGCAGACACCTGGGTCCAAATCATCCATGCTGACCAGCTATCCTAGCCTCATCCCATTTGCCAGCATTTGGCCCATATCCCTCTCAACTTTTCTTATTCGTATACCTATCCAGAGACCTTTTTTGAAAAAAAACGTACATTTGTATTGACAAAGGTTTTTTTATATTATGTTATGTTACAATACAAAACAAAACAATTTTAAAAATTTAAACAGCCTTCATGTACAAATGTATAAATATATAAAAATATATTTAAAAGACTCCAACTAACTGCTTAACTAAATAAATAATAACTAACAACAACCTAATAAATAGTAATAATACAGCTCAGCAAACAAAATACTAACTCTTGAATATCAAGAGCATTAATTTTCACATTCATACATCCGCAGTTCCCCCTCTTTGGATATTGGACTCGTAAAGCACAATCGTTACGACTATATAAAGCCCTTTTAGAGTAGCAGACAAAACTGTGTTCAGGTAGTCCAAAAAGGGCAGTCATGTCTTATAGAAATTCTCTTTTGTGGTGTACCTTACTTGTTAGAAAATCCAAGGGGATGTGCTGCATAACCATCGTACACCAACTCGTCAGGCTCGGGGGATTTTCGGACACCAAACCGAACAAGATATTCTTTCTTGCGCAGAAAGTGAGGATGTTGAAACGTTTTTCTTTTGCGCATCTACAAGAAATAGACTGAGCAGGCCAAGGAGAGGAGAGATCAGGTACTTTTCCACCCTTACACTCAAAGTCCCCTCCATTGCACCTGCCACAGCGCTCCAGTATGTTTGAAGCCTACCACAGGACCAGAAACAATGGGTAAGAGTATCAGTTCTAACCTTTATACTTGAGCATGTTGAAGATCGCCCTGGTTTAAATTTTGACAAAATGATTCGGAGCCAAGTGGACCCTGTGGAGAATATTCAACTATAAAGCATGGGTTTTTTTTTAGATTAGATTACTTACAGTGTGGAAACAGGCCCTTCGGCCCAACAAGTCCACACCGACCCGCCGAAGCGCAACCCACCCATACCCCTACATATACCCCTTACCTAACACTACGGGCAATTTAGCCAATTCACCTGACCCGCACATCTTTGGACTGTGGGAGGAAACCGGAGCACCCGGAGGAAACCCACGCAGACACTGGGAGAACGTGCAAACTCCACACAGTCAGTCGCCTGAGGCGGGAATTGAACCCAGGTCCCTGGCGCTGTGAGGCAGCAGTGCTAACCACCGTGCCACCTTGCAAATTGATATTTTTCTGGCCAAATATCTTCCCATACCTCTGAGGAGATCTCAATGCCTAGCGCTCTCTCCCACACTCTGCAAAATCGATCAAACTCATCTGAGGGATCCCCCCCCCCGCCCCTCCAATCAAGACAGAAAGTCTACTCTTAGCACTGAGCACCCTCTCTCTGTCAGATTTGTAGGGATCAGTCAAAAGTGTAGTTTTTTTAAAAATAAAATCCCTAACTTGAAAAAAACAAAAGTGGTCACTGCTTGATAGCTCGTATTTCCACGCTAACTGATCAAAGGATATCATTTTGTCTCCCTCAAATAAATCACCTGTGCAAGACACACCCCTAGCTGCCCAATTATTGAATCCTGAGTCCATTATCCCTGGTTAAAAACCCAGCATAACCCTTATAGCTGTAAGAAAAGATATTTTGCCAATATTGCCTTCCCCCTGTCGAATTGCCGTCTATGCTTTAACAGTATTGATAACTTTTCATTATGGCAATATTCCTTAACTGTCTTCATTTTGTCCAAAAACAGCAAGCTTGTAACGGGCCACCCTGTCTGAGAGGTTTCGATATCGAACCGTATTGAAAAAGGGTCCCTACAAGCCCAATCACTCATGTAAGATAAAAGTGAGCTTAGTTGATGGTTTTAATGTCCAGGAGATTCACTACCTCTTTCCCCCCCCCCCCCTCCCAGTCTGTGAGGCAATTGCAGTTTAGCTAATTTAATAAGGGGCTGCTTACGTTGCCAAATCAAAGAGCTGAACCAGCTGTTTAGTCTTCTGAATGATTGCTTATCGAAAATCAGGGGGAGCATCCGTATAGGGTACTGCAAAGAGGGGACCTAACCATAACACCAGAAGCACCCCCTATCCTTGAAGGTCCTGTTTGATTTTGTCGAAATAATTGAACAAAATTAGCTTTAAACAATCAATCATTTACTGGAATGATGAATGTACCCAAATAATAAAACCCCCTGGCGACTACTTAAATGGGAATCGAGATTCACCCTCAAGACCTCACACTTCATAAGACACCTAAAGGGGTGTCTTGTAACGGGCCACCCTGCCTGAGAGGTTTTGATATCGAACCGTATTGAAAAAGGGTCCCTACAAGCCCAATCATTCATGTAAGATAAAAGTGAGCTTAGTTGATGGTTTTAATGTCCAGGAGATTCACTACCTCTCCTCCCTCCCCCCCCCCCCCCCCCCCCACCCTTTGATTTTGCAAAATTTATTCTTATACCCAAAGGCACCAAAACTGCTGGATTTGACAAAAACAAATGAGAACATCGTCTGCGTGCAACAAAATTGTATGTAATTTTGACCCCACTTCTGGAGCCGCTGTATTGGGATCCCTATGAATGGTCACCGCCAATGGTTCAATCACCAATGTAAAAAGCATGGCAAAGGGGGACAACCCTGTCAGCTGCCCCTAAAATGCTAAAATTCCTTGATTGTACCTCATTGGTGATGACCGCAACGAGAAGATTACTGTAGAGAACCATTCCTTATCTTATAAAGGCTTCTCCCAAGCCAAACTACTCTAGAGTATAAAAAAGGTACGGCCTCTCAACTCTATCAAACGCCTTCTTTGCATCTAGAAAAATCACCAATTCTTGTATTGACTGTTGTTGATATGCTTGAATTACATTAAGCAACCTCCTAACATTATTGGAGGATCTGTGGACCTTTATGAAGCCTGTCTGGTCCTCTTTAACAATAGAAGGTAACACAATTTCCAGTCTTAATGCAAGAGTCTAAGGGAGGATTTTAAAGTCAACATTTAAGAGTGAAATGAGCTGTAAGAAGCACAGTCCTCCGAGACCTTCCCTTTTTTAAGAATAAGCGAAATATTGGCTTTTCAGAGATGACCGGGAGACTATCATGACTGTATGAGTCATTGAACATGTTGCCATTAGGCTTGACGATATGCTTTTAAATTCCTTATAGGATTCACTGGGACGTCCATCAGGACCGGGCACTTTCCACTCTGAAGCTGCTTCACAGCCTCCTGCACCTCTTGCACTGATAAGGGAGGCATTGAGAAAAGACTCTTAATCGGGGGTCACACCTGGAAACTCCAGATCCTTGAAAACGGACGCCATCTTGGCGCGCCCCCCCTCACAACCCTCCAATTGGTATTATTCAGAATAAAATCTCTGGAATGCCACATTAATCTTTTTGGAATCACATTAGGACCCCAGACCTTTCCTTAATCGACGTAATGGCTTGAGGGACACATTTCCTGGCAAAAAATGCGAAACTTGCGCCCACACCACCTCCCTCATTTCCCTCCAAGGCCCCAAGGGATCCTTCCATATCCGCCACAAATTCACCTGCACCTCCATATACATCATTTACTGCATCCAATGCACCCGATGTGGCCTCCTCTATATTGGAGAGACAGACCGCCTACTTGCGGAACGTTTCAGAGAACACATCTGGGACACCCAGACCAACCAACCCAATCACCCCATGACTCAACACTTCAACTCCCCCTCCCACTCCACCAAGGACATGCAGGTCCTTGGACTCCTCCATCGACGGCTGGAGGAAGAGTGCCTCATCTTCCGCCTAGGAACCCTCTAACCACAAGGGATGAACTCAGATTTCTCCAGTTTCTTCATTTCCCCTCCTCCCACCTTGTCTCAGTCAAATCCCTCGAACTCAGCACCGCCTTCGTAACCTGCAATCTTCTTCCTGACCTCTCCACCCCCACCCCCACTCCAGCCTATCACCCTCACCTTGACCTCCTTCCACCTATCGCATTTCCTCCCAAGTCCCTCCTCCCTACCTTTTATCTTAACCTGCTGGACACACTTTCCTCATCCCTGAAGAAGGGCTCATGCCCGAAACGTCAACTCTCCTGCTCCTTGGATGCTGCCTGACCCCTGCGTTTTTCCAGCAACACATTTTCAGCATAATATTTGCAACAACATCATGCTTCAGTTGTCTCGAGCCATTTCTCGTCAGTAATGCATGAGAATTGGACCAGAATGTGCTGGGGCATGTATCGCTCAAGACTAAAAAGTTATGAATTGAAGTGTTAAATTGATAACTGCAATGAAGACAAATGTGTGGGACATTGATGAATGATAGCACTGACAGTTTATCTTAACTAATGAGAGTAAAGGTTTGAGAAATAAACTGCAAAAGAGCTATAGGGGATTGAGAGAGGATAAACCCAAAATCAAATCTGACATAGGAATAGAGTGTGAATGGAAGATGCCAATTAGCAGTAAGAGAAATCAGAAGCAAAACACATGGAAATATTTCAAATTAAAATTTTCGTAATCTCCAACTTAGGAACAGGAGTAGGCCATTCAGTCTCTCTCTCCTCTTCCATTATTCAGTGAGACCATGAGACCATGGCTGTTCAGTGGCTGAACTATACATACCTGCCTTTGGTCCATATCCCTTGTACTTTTTGCATAGCAAACATTTATCTATCTCAGATTTAAAGTTAACACTGATCCAGCATCCACTGTCATTTGTGGAAGAAAGTTCCAAACATCTGCCATCCTTTTTGTATGAAAGTGCTTCGCGACAACTCTCTTGAATGGTCTGTCCATAATTCTCAGACTATGACCCCCAGTTCAAGAATACCCTACCTGTGAAAATAGTTTAGTTTTATCTACCCTGTCTTTTCCTGCTATTATCGAGTCATACAGCACAGCAACACTCTCTTTGGTCCAACCAGTCCATGATGTATTACTTCTGTTAAGCAGTTAAGTAATCTTTATTGAAAAGTTACTCCCTTATTTCTCTCTCATGCCAGGCATGACTAAGATATTTGGTCTGTAATTATAAGCAAAACTATTCAATCTTTGAATGAGTGACTTGTATCATGATAATCCTCTTAAGGAGTTGAAATTGCTTTGTGTTGCAGAGTGCAGGATGCACTTTATTTTAAAAATCAAAAATAATGTCCCCTTTTATAGTTGAATCTACTAGAAGCTATAAATATACAGGCATTTGTATAAGCAATATAGTGCATTGTTTACCTGAGAGGTTAATGGAAACCGCCAATGACTGGCCAATTAGTCAGCATCCTCATCTCCTGCTGTGTAAAATGTCCTTTTTATGAAGTCAGATTCTTGCATCCTACTTCAGTTGTGTGCAAACTGGAAAGCTTCAACTTCTTTTCTCCTTTTAGCAGTGTTTAAGCAGCTATCAGTGAAAGCACTCCTATAATTGCCTCTCTTCTCTCTTTCTGACTCTAATTCAAGTACAGTTAATGCAGTCACTTTGTTCTGTTTAGAATCTTGTGCACAGACCAAAAATGTCAGTGGTATATTCTGTCAGGTGGTTGGAGGGCTTGGGGTCCTGTTCAGATTATTACATGGTACTGACCCAGGGGGACAAACCTAACTCAGGACATGAAGCTTTGATGCTGGTGGTACTTCTTCATCTGAGGACACCCAAGCTGACTCCTCCAAATGTGGAATCCTTGAATCATCAATGCTGAAGGGGTACATTTGCCCTGCCATCTCAGTGCTGTTTTGTTTCCTCAGCTGTCTAATTCACTCCAACTCCAGACTTTTCATCACAACTCTTGAAAATTAGTCATTTCCAAATACGTTCAATTTCTGTTTGTTTGAAACTTACGATGGAGTGTGATTCTACAACCCTTTTGAGATCGCAGATTCTACAACCTAACACCTTTCTGTATGAAAAATATTGTTCTCGGTTCTGTTGTCAATTATTTTAAATTCATGGCTTGTGCTTGCTGACCAAATTGCCAATGGAAATGATTTCTCCCCATTTGCCTTTCTCCTGATATGTCCTAGTCCCAGTTCGATCAGTAGAGGTGCTGCCAAGTTCATCATTCTTGACGATGGACATTGAAGTCCTTCACCAGAGTACACACTGCACCATTGCCATCCTCTGTTTCCTACAGATAATTCATTTTATGACAATCCACAACAGTCATCATTGGACTTGTAATTCCTGATATTTGTTAGATTCAAATGTTGCATATGCAGTGTGGAAGTCAGGTCCCCAGGATATTACCTGAGTCTTTGGATTATTAGCTTAGTGACAATCCCACTAATGCATTGCTTCTCTCATATCTGGTATCATCATAGAGAGTGTGGTCAGATACAGAAATACGTCGTTTGATGAATGTGTTAATAATTGTTGATTTTGTAAAGTTGTGTAACTTTAATCATTGGGGGTCAGTGTCACTGTGTTCAGGGAGATGATACATTCATTTTATTCTCCAAACACCAGCTTGTATTGGGGTTTACTTTGTAACCACTTAAAATCCATTTGGTGTTTGAATCAAACAGAAGATACATTGATTTTGTTGTCAGTATCTACTTTTAATAAAATTTGCCATTTATGGCTCTGTAATGAAGCAAATTAGTGTTGGCACTATGATTACTGCTATATAATTTAAAAGATTGAGAAGTAAGTGGAGGAAAGAGTGAGAAAGGGATTTATTAAGGAAACAGCAAGAGATATCTTTAAAATCATTTGTGCTGTTTTGTACAATGCCTTCGTAAACTTCAATCTTGTTGCATCTGAACTATCAATAGACTGTAATCAGTCCTTTCCCTCTGTGTGAAACAAAAAGAGATAATTTGGCGCATTTGAGGTTTCAAATCAATGTTACAGCCAAAATGTCAGCACTGTTGTAATGTGGGAATGTAGCAGTTAATGTGCAAACCGCAAGGATCCAAAACAGCAATTTTTTTTTTGTTCTTCTCTTCCTTGTTTAGTCCTGTGTGGGTTTTCAGATTAGCAGGATATGGCTGATAGGGCAGTTGCATGTTCCTCCTGCAGAATGTGGCAGGAGAGAGACACGACCCGTGTCTCTGCGGAAAATGCACCCAGCTCCAGCTCCTTGAAAACAGGGAACTGGAGTTGGATGAACTGTGGATCATCTGGTAGGCTGAGAGAGAATTAGGGAGGATGTATAGGAAGGTGGTCACTCCTAAGACACAGGATAAGAACAGCTGGGTTACTGTCAGGGGGAGGAAAAGGAACCAACAGATAGGGCAGGGATCCCATGTGACTGTTCCCCTCAGCAATAAGTATACAGTTTTGGATACTGCTGATGAGGATGGCCTACTAGAGGAAAGCCATAGTTGTCAGGTCTCTGGCACTGAGGCTGAGAAGTGAAGCGGGGAAAATAGAAAACCGCTAGTGGCAGGGGACTTAATAATTAGATGGATTGACAGGAGATTTTGTGGTCGGGAATGGAACTCCCAGAAGGTATGTTGCCTCTCTGTTGCCAGGATCTGGGATGTTGCCGATTGGATTTATAGGATTCTGAAGGGGGAGGGTGAGCAGTCAGAAATTGTGGTACATATTAGCACCAATGATATAGCCAGGAAAGGGATTGAGGATCTGAAAAGCAATTATGGAGAGATAGGTTGGAAGCTAAAGAGCAGGACATGTAGAGTAGTGACCTCGGGTTTGCTACTGGTGCCACGAGATTGTTCCTCACCTCACTGTCAGCAAATGCAGCTTAACACGTGGCTGCAAAGCTGGTGCAGGAGGGAGGGCTTCAGATACTTAGACCATTGGGATACCTCCTGGGGAAGGTGGGACTTGTACATGAAAGACAGGTTGCACCTGAACTGGAGGTGCCTTTGATTATATCGAGGGCTACTGTAGGCTGCAGCGCGACATTAACAGGATGCAGAGCTGGGCTGAGAAATGGTGAATGGAGTTCAACCTGGATACATGTGAAGTGGTGCACTTTGGAAGGTCGAACTGCAATGCTGAGTATAAGATTTAAAGACAAGATTCTTGGCAGTGTGGAGAACCAGGGGGATCTTGACATTCAAGTACATAGATCCCTCAAAGTTGCCACCTAAGTGGATAGGGCTGTTAAGAAAACATAGTGTTTTGGCTTTCATTTAACAGAGGGATTGAGTTTAAGAGCTGTGGGCTTTTGCTGTAGCTCTATAAGACACTGGTGAGACCACACTTGGAATATTGTGTCCAGCTCCTGTTATAGGAAAGATGCAGAGGCTTTGGAGAGGGTACAAAGAAGGTTTCCTAGGATGGTACCTGGAATGGAGGGCTTGTCTTACGAAAAGTGGTTGACTAAGCTTAGACTTTTCTCTCTGGAGAGAAGGAGGAAGAGAGGTGACCTGATTGATATATACAAGGTACTATCACTGAGTCACAAGTGATATCTAGTACCTACAATGCTGAAAACCTTTTAACTTGCCACAATTGAAAACAGTATTTTTTTTATTTGTTCATGGGATAGGTGCACCTCTGCATAGCTCATCATTCTGAGCCCAGTGCTAATTTTCCTTTGGAATGGGAAGGTGAGCTAGCGTTTTGACCACTGCAATACTTTGGGTTTAAGGGCATGTGCAATGCAGTTAGGAAAGGAGTTCTAGGATATTGCTCCAGTGATAGAAAATGAATAGTGATATACTTCTACCACCTAGAAGAATTAGAACAGCAGATATGTAGGAACAAAAAGGTTCCTGTCTGACATTCAGTCTTGGATATTATGGTTTGGAAGATGTTATCGAAGAAGTCTTGGCGAGTTGTTGCAGAGCATCTCAGTTTTTATTGCTGCCGCTGTGTCTGTGTTGAAAATGAGGTGCACATCAAATTGAAATTGCTGGAAATTCTCAGCAGGTTTTGCAGCATCTGTGGAGAGAAGTCAGACTTAACGTTTCTGATCCAGTGACGCTTCGGAACAGTGAAGGTAAAGGAGAGACAGACAGACCTTAGCAGTAGGGTGAATTGTGGAGTTGGTATGTGGTAAATGATTTTATTGATGCATGCATTTAGAAATTCAAACTGAAGGACTTTAGGCTCAATCTACAAACTTATTTTCTTTTATGTGTGAGCCAAGTCCTGCGTGCTCTTTAAATAAAGCAATAGGGAAAAATATTTAATCTTACACTTTTAGTTTTATTCTATCAGTAAGTGGATAAAGTATACAGAGCTCTGGGTCTTAACCTTTCTGTCCCTGACAAACTACTAAGTAAGTCAGTTCACAAAGAACAAAAGACGTATGTCTGTCCCTGACCCAGTCTTTAATACCATACAAAACATCATACCATCACTCAAGTGAAATTGTCTTCTAATTGGCTGTTGCTCTGACACCATTCCCCGCCTCCTCGCATTCCCGGATGTCCGATCCCACGTGACCCTCCTTTGTCTCTGAAAAGGAGCACCACGCAGCCCCTTTCGGGCGCGAAACGGCAGACTCGCACACTTCCGGGGCGCGAAACGGCCGATCACGTGACCTCCCGGCACTCTTCCGGAACGAGAAACAGGGAGACCACGTGACCGCGCCCGCGTCTCGGAGCATCACGTGATCATCCTCTGCGCACGCATCAGAGGACCACGTGACCTCCGAACGCCGAGGACACGCCCACTCGAAAGTTTACCAGTAAGCTATCTTATTCTTACAAAACGCATTTTGATTCACTCAGCTAACTAGTACTGGGCTGGTGATGCTTTCTGCAGACTTCCAATATGCCTGTAGTCTATTCTAAGTATGAGGACAATGGAGAGATGATTTTACATGGCTCAGTTTGGTAGGGAATGTTTGTTTCATGACCTTTTTAAAAGTTATAGGCATAGCAATAAATTCTAATGTGACAATAATGCCAATATCTGTGAGTTGTTAATTTTAAGAAGTCTATGCGACTGGCTGGATTGAACTAGTTGTCTTCTCATATCATTCATGTTTATGTTCTTTGTCTTATTAGTATGACCTTAATTGTGATTTTGTGTTCCTTTGCTATTCTATGAAAATACTTTTAGTGCAGACTGCCGTAGCTTGTTATTGTTGCTATTGATAATTCTGCCCATTTTTTAAGGACTCTGCTACAGCATTTGCTGTGTCCTTGATTGAAAATAAAGTTGTCAAGTTTGATGCATTGCAGATTGTGGATGTCTTATTTACAAAGCTAAATTGGTAGGTGTCATTAGGATTTTGAACAGGGTGTACCTAACTCTGTTGGAGGTGGGTAATTTCTGGTGAACCTTTTTAATTCCTGCTATTAATGGGTGCATGGCACAACCCAAAACTGGAAGTGTTTACTTTTACCATAAGTGAGTGTTGCCCACTGGACACAGACATATATTCTCTACTAATGTATGTGGTATTTGCCCTGGGAATGTTTAATGGAAGAATGTGTACAAGGAGCTTACTGTATCTTACCTGTGCTGTTCCTGACCTGGGACTGCATCATGGGTCAGTGGAGTAGCATCCTTCCTTTTTGTCAAGTCCATTATTTCTGACCTTGGAGCATTTTACAGTGGAAACTCGATTATCTGAACGCAATGGGCGGACACTATTTCATTCTGATAATTGATTGCTCAGAAAATTGATTCCATGCCTTTTCTCTGGGGCTCGGAGTTTTAAAGTTTGCTCCTCATTCAGGAAACGGCAGCAGCACAGCATGCAGGACCCCCCCCCAGTTGTCCGACACCACCCCACAATCCGGTCCAACCCCACCCCCTAAACCCCTTTCAACCCTTCTCCCAACCTGGTTCCCCCCGGCCGTCTGGGGCATCCAGACTTCATGCCAACAACAAGACTGCTGCTGCCTTTGTGGGGTAAGTCTCCAAATACCCCACATACTCACAACCATAGCCACACACAACTTTTTACTGCAAATTTTTGACACGTTTCATGTTTGCCCTGCGCAGGACAATGTCGGAGAGATTATTCCTGGGAAGTGGAGGGGGGGGGGTGGTGGTGGGTGGTTAGGGTACACACCTATGTAGAACTCCATGGAAAGTGGGGAGAGAGAGGGAGGGCGGGAGGTCAGTCATTTGGAGGTGGTGCCTGTTTAATCACTGTCAACAAAAGACACGATCACTGTTGGAAACACGTCTTTGATGTAATGTTTCTATCGGAACCTCGAGATCTCCTTCGGATAGTCTGGTTTTCGGATAATTGTATTCGGATAATAGAGTTTCCTCTGTAATCGGTAATATTTTCCAGAATTGTTTAGTAATTTATGTTGCTCTTATTCCTCCATTCAGTTTCTCCTGATTCACTGCAATACAAAACCTTATGTGTCTATTTAAGAATATGCAATTGGTGTTTTATTATTTCCTTGTTCACAGGCTCTGGTGCTTTGGTTACTTCAATAAAGGCATTCAATGCCTTTGGTGAGCACCTTAATAGTGGAACCTGATAGCTGCAGGGTTAGCAGGAAATTTGCACTTGTGAATTTGAAGGAAATGTACTCCTGTTCTATCCTAATAAGCTATAATAATTGTAACTTCTAGCAACAAACAACTAGCTACGTTATTTTAACTCTGATAATGGATTGGTTTGGAATGCAGTTATTATTTTAATGTAGTTATGATCATCTCAAGTAAAATAGAGATTGTAACCAAGATTTTGTGGTGATAGTTTTGTGAAATTACTACCATTACAATCAACTCCAAATGAATGCGCTGTTTTATCTAATTTGCTTTTATACAAAGAATATGTCGCTCTTATTGGCAAGTAACGTTTACTTAGCATTACACAGAAATTATAATGCAGAGGAAGCACATTCTTGCTAACCAGTATTACTCAAACTCTCATAATCCAAATCTTGTATGCCCAGCTGTTTTTAATATTCCTTTATCCCAGTTTTCAACACTCTTTTCAATCTGGTTTTAAGTTGATACAGTCTCGTTTTAATCACTAACTGCAGTCATAGCATCAAAATCCCCCCACAAAATGGATAAGGCTTTGAAGTTACAATAGCATAGAAATTTAGTCCCCTAAAGTTTTCATCATAGTTAATGTAAATTGTACAAAGCTACTTCCAATAAATTGTAAATAATGGGCATTGCTGAAGAAGGTCACTCATCCATCGAACTGGGCTCTCTGAAAGAGCTATCCATTTGGTTATCCTTACTTTCTATTTCAACAAAATGGATTGTCTTTATAAGGTAAATTGTTTCCACCATTTGTTGTTTATTTAAATTCTGCACAACTTTCTTCGCTGATCCCTTTTGTTATTTTGCTGGCAATGTTAAATTTATGTCCCTTAACTGTTAATTTGTCAACCATTAGAACAATACAGCACCCAGGAGGCAGTTAGATCTTCAAATTCATGGCTGCTGTTTCAAACAGTTACCAGTTAGTTCTACCCGACCTCTCCACATACCCAGAAATTTTTCCTCTTCCTATATTAAGTTATAAGTAAGAACTAGGAGGTGGTCGTTCGGTCCCTTGAGCCTGCTCGGTCATGAATATGATCATGGATGATCTCATCTCTGCCCTAACTCCCTTTTTTTCCTGTCTGCTCTCCATGACCCTTCAACCCATTATTAATTTTTAAAAATCTATATACTCCTTAACTTTGTTTTGTGTCCCAAAGCCATTCCTTTTGGAAGTTACTGCATTTTGCGTTTGCTTCCCACATCTTGACAGGCCCTGCGTGCAAGCTCATAGCAACTCATTGTTAAAAGCAATCTAACTTTCCCTAATTCAAAAATAATTTAAAATACAAATAGTTTTATAGTTAGTATCTTACCAAATATGTTAATTTTAAATGCCTTTTGTTACAGTACCTCAGGTTGTTTGTTTATATGGCTGGTAGCTCAACACACAAACCGTCCATGTGGGAGCACAGGAAAGGAGGTTGTGCTTAGGGGAATGAACATTATACATGAGCACATTGCTGGAGTACACAAGAATGTTAAGTGCTTTGGAAGTAGCATTGTTCATTTTAATTAACAAATTTCACATTTTATACATTTTATGTGGAAGAGAATTTCAGTTTTGAATTTTCCTATTGAGTGACTTCTGTTGGATATTGACTGTTCGGTTGTGATGCTACCAACTGTTTTCCCCCATCAGTGACAAACTTTGTCAGCATTGTTGCCTCTCTAAGTGTTTTGTAGCTGCCTGCCCCTTACATTGAAACAAATTCACTGGTTTATACACTGTGTATAACTGTATTGGTAGATCTAGCTAGGTACAGTTAGTATGTGTGATTAAGCTTTAGCTTATTCTTATGTTTAGCTGTTAATAGCAAATGCAAATACCAAAGATCTTATAGGTCAAACCTAGCTACTAACATCCGGCTTGAGCTTTCAATCCTTTAGAAATATCTCTGATTCTTTTGGACAAAAATGGTATTAAATTGATATGTGGGGAGAATCTGAAAGTGGCTCTGAAGATTATGCAATAGCTGAACTAATGTAATCATCTGTGGTTAACTGCAATATGAAGAACTGTTTTGTGAGTGTATACATAGACTGTAGTTATCCAGATAATATGTAGATAGAGAATGGATTTGCGTAGGTTTCTTTTTTGAAAAGCACTTTTCCCAGACACACTATTGATATGACACGTGGTTAAATTACTTGCCAACTTTCTGAAGAGATCCACTCTTGAGGCGCATTCACTGCAGAGGCTGCAATAGAGCATATGTTATATTTGTAAGGTAAGAAAAGTTGGGGCAGGCTAGGCTTGCCAAAGTTCAGAAGGCTGAAAAGGTTTTTGCTTAAAACATAATCCTAAGAAATTTTGACAGGGTGCATGTTTCATTGTGTGAAGGAATTTGGGACTATGGATAATTGCTTCAAAATACATAGTCACCCATTTAAGACAGATGAGGATAATTTATAAATTCAAAATTTTAGAATTTTGAGCCTGGACTTTCAACATGGACTGTCAAAAGGTCGTGGAAGCAGAATTCTTGAATGCTTTTAAAGGAAAGGTAAATATATTCTTAATGATCAAGTGGGTGAAAGATTATTGGGGTTTTCAGATATATTTATAGTAATTAGATTAGCATGTTCTTATTAAATGGCAGAGCAGACCTTTTGAGGGCCATTTGTCCAGAGGGAAGTCAGTCTTGGAGGACAAATGCTTTACTCCTGAAGTACTTTGACATGTCCTAAGGTTTTGGTGGTGATGCTAGATTAAAAAAAAACTGTTATACAGGAAAGGAACAGGGCTGAATTGCAACACATCCAAGCTGAATTATGAACAGAAATCCATAAATATGTAGTGTAGCAGGTCTTAGTGCACAGCGTGGAATGAAGCAGGTGGCAGATAAAATTTCTGAGACTCGGGCATTTTCCTGTGGGGATGACGGATTAGTATTGTTACCAGTGGTAGGAGATCCCTTCAAAGCCAAGTTTAAGAACTAGTCTCCCTCAAGTTGAGCCAGGTAAACTATTTGGTAAAGATGCTGGATAGGGAAAAAACTGTATTGTATATATCATCTGAACATGTTGAAACCTTAATATAACCGAGAGAAGGTACTGGAGGAACAGGTGTTAGTGACTGCCCTGCAGAGTGAGAAATCAAATACAGATGTTGTAGAGTTTGATGTACATCGAAATGTGTTAAACAATGAGGAAGTCTTTCAGGAGAGAGATAGGTGAGCAAATTATCTATCTCAGGAGCAAAGAACGCAGTTGAAATGTTTATTACAGCAATATGAGAACATATGCAAGAATAAAATGGGAAGACTAATGGTATTCGGTGTGAGATAGATGTAGGAAATGCTGTTCTGATAAAACACCACCCCTACAGACTTAATCTTTTCAAAGCCAGACAAATCCAGAAGGAAATGGAAGCGATGCTCAACGAAGATATCATTGAACCGAATCAGGGCAAGTGGCGTTCCCCGAGCATGTTTGTTCCCAAACCTGATGGGACTCGATAATTTTAGTGTGGACTATTGGAAGTCAATGCCGAAACAAAATCGGACTGAATAGAGAAAATTGGACAAGCCAGTTACATCACAAAGTTGGACTTATTGTGTGGTTGTTGGCAGGTACCTTTTTATGAGAAAATGCGAAATAAATTTCTGCATTTGTAACCCCAAATGGACTATATCAATTAAAGTGATGCCATTTGGAATGAAGAATGCACCAGTCACATTCCAAAGACTCATTAACAAAGTGTGCAATCTATCTCGACGATGTAGTGATCTTTAGTGAGTCATGGAAAGATCACATGGCCCAGTTGGCAGAGCTGTTTGAACGATTACAACAAGCAAAACTGGTGATAAATTTACAGAGAACCGAATTCGCGAAAGCAGAGGTGTGACATTCTTGGGATATAACATCGGTCATGGAAAGTTGACCTCCAAGGAACGCAAAGACTAAGGCCATGAAGGAATTTCCACAACAACCTCGAAGGAAGAGGTGCTTTGTTTTTTGGGACTGAGCGGAGTCTACGAGACGTTTGTTCTAAACTTCAGCAACTGAGTGGCACCATTAACAGATTTCCTGAAGAAGAACACAAAATTTTGATGGACAGAACAATGCCAGAAGGCATTTAACAATTTAAAAACATTATTAATCACTGCACCAGTTTTAGCTACACCAGACATTTTGAAACCTTTCAAAGTTGAATTTGATGCAACATAAGAGTTGGAGCTGAACTGCTACAGGAAGATGATGATGGAATTGAACTGCTAGTTGGTTACTTTTCAGAGAAATTCAAACCCACCAGAGAAAATACTCGACCATTGAAAAAGAATGATTGGGTTTGGTGTGATATTAAAAGAGTTAATTTGCTCTGCTGACCTGCAGGAAATTGGATGTTTCTAGGCTAGGGTGGAATGCCTCTGACAGGTAGAATGTAGGTGAATTTACATTCTCATCCCTTGTCATTCAGCCATTTACATGGCCATCTCCTATTATTCAGAGATAATTTACATTTACATCATCCTCTATCAAAATGAATAAGAATGTTACAGTTGCAATTCTGACTATTCCTTGTCGTTAAGAAAAGATAGGCAGCAGATTTGACCATTAAGGAATGATTTACATTGTCTCTGGAGGTGATTAGGTTACTGCATTGTGTCTTGAGGAGCATGTGACTGGGGGGGGGGAAGTGGAGACTAGGGGTTGCCTTGTGACCATTACTGACTGTGATGTAAAGATTTTGTATAAAGAAAGGACTATTTCCTTTGTTCAGGGTGACCTCTCAACATGCTGCGCAAGCATGGCGAAGGGTATTAAGAGTTTCTCCACAGCTTGTACTGTATTTGCTTATTAAAATGTGGTTGTTTACAGAAGTTGGTGTATTGCAATTGCATCAAGAACCTAACATTGTTCATGACATAAAAATTAAAACGTTGTGAGGCCAGTACCAATGTTATGTACATGGATCACAATCCTTTTACATCCTTGGAATGCTTTAAAGACAAGAATATAAGACTATTTCATTGGAGTCTTATGTTACAGACTTTTAATTTACAAATTGTACATGTGGGAATCCAGTGTTTTGGGGAATAAAGCAGGCATTCTGGCCAGTTAACCAGAGAAAGAGTATCTTCTGCCATTTGACAGATTGCCTGAACACCCTTTCTCAAAAGATATCTTTTTTTCATACGAAAACGTTTTACAGCAGAAGAACGAAGAAAACCCAGGGAGATCTACAAACAGAGGAAGATCTGGTTTTGAAAATTGATTTGCTGTAAACTTAATAGGGGATTTGTCGGATCAGTATATTGTTATAGAGTGGGAGGTAGATAACAAATCTTTGAGAAAGGAGGCTTAGAGTTCTAAATAGTTGTTATTTAGTGTTCACTTTTGGAGTTAAGAAAAAATAACCATTTTATTCTTTTAAATAATGGAATTTAAGGTAATTCTCTGTCACTCATGCTTTAACAGATTGAGGCAAGGTGAGTTTTTTTGTGTTTGGTTTACTTAGCAGGAGGGTTCACCGCTTTGTCGTAACACCAGCTAGCAAGAATCAGTAGGCATAAGTGGGTCTTTTTCAGGTTGGCAAAATATTACCAGTAATCTGCACATGAATCCGTACTCAACTGTTGATAAATGGATGAAGGGTTGGAGGTCGAAGAGAAATCTCTTCGCCCAGACAGTGGTGGGCCTGTAGAATTCTCTGCCAAAGTATGTGATTAAAGAAATATTGAATGTTTTCAAGGAGATAGCTTTTAATTGCAGTAAAAGAGATCAAAAAGAATATGGAGCGAAAGTGGTACACAGTACTGAGTAGGATGATCAGCTATTATCAAACTGAATGGTAGAGCTGGCTTGAAGGGCTGAATGACCTACTTTTTTGTACATTTCTATGTACGATTATCGAATTTGCTGACAAAAAGATAGGCAGAAAAGCAAGTTGTGAAGAGATTGTAAGGAGCTACTAAAAGATAGTTTGTGAGTGAATGTACTCCATTTACCAGATATTCAATGTGTGAACTTACCTGTTGCCTGTCATCTAAATGATGAGAGAATGCAGAGGGATCTGAGTGTCCTCATGTGTAAATCACAAAAGGTTAGTATGCAGGTACAACAATTAATTAGATAAGTTGATAAATTATAATGTTCTATCATGAATAGAACACAAAGGGAAGGTGATGTGTCTGTTGTACAGAGCAATGGTGAGACAAATGAAGGGCTTATGCTCGAAACGTCGAATTCTCTATTCCTGAGATGCTGCCTAACCTGCTGTGCTTTGACCAGCAACACATTTGCAGCTGTGATCTCCAGCATCTGCAGACCTCATTTTTTACTTTTTTAAACTCTAAAATACTATTGGTCACCTCATTTAAGAAAGGTTGCAAAGCCAGTTTTTAGGTTAATATCTGTACTAATGGGATGGGGAGGGGGAAATATTTTCTGGGCATGTATCTTCTAGAGTTTAGAAATGTAGGACTGAAACATGATTTGACTGAAACACGATCCTGATGGATAGATGTAGAGAGCATATTTCCTTTTATGGGGAAATTTAAAACTAGAGGTCTATTTAAAAGTCCAGGGTTGCTCACTTAAAACAGAGAAGGCAAAATCTTATTTGCTGAGGGCTGAGTGTCTTTGGAATCCTGGAAAAAGTGATGGGAGCAGAATTCCTGAATGTTCTTAAGATGGGCTAGATGGATTCTTAAATGCTAAAGATCTGAAACAAAATCAAAGTGCTAGAGAAACTCAGCAGGTCTGGCAGCACCTATGGAAAGATGAAGGTGCAGTGTTTAGTTTTTAGCAGAGTACATATAATTTGCAGAGTAACCTAATATAAGAATTTTTTTTGGATATCACACAATAAAGAGTTGTATTGTTTATCTTTTGTATAATGAAAGTTAAGGAAAAATGTTATAATTCATATACATGTAAAACTCCTGTTACTTTGAGCATAGCATCTCAAGGATGTTCCACCACTGTATTAAGTACTCATGAAATATAATATATGCACACAGGACACCCATATTCCAGGGATGCCTCATAGTGAGTTGAGACGAATAACCAGTTAGTTTGCCTGTCGTCATGCAGACTAAAGGAGGAATCTTGAGTTAAAACAAGTGACTAACTGCCCGCTTTTAGAATGGATTTATAGAATTTTCATGTCCTGCAGTGCAGTAGACATTATCTTAGTGTTACAGTTGTAGATCTATTCCCAATGCTTTTAACATGTTCATTGCTTAAAAGGGGAGAGTCCATGAACTGACAAATGAGAGAATTCTAGCCTACTCTATCCCTGTAACCTGCATTTCCTATGGCTAATCCACCTAACCTGCACATCACTGGTTATTATATGGGAATTTAGCTTGGCCAATCCACCTAACCTGTACATCTTTGTACTGTGGGAGGAAACACACTCAGACAGGGGAGAATGTGCAAACTTCTGGTCAGTCGCCCGAGGTTGGAATCAAAACTAGGTCCCTGGCATTGTGACACTGCAGTGCTAACCACTGAACCAGTGTGCCACCTTATTACTGTCCTGTGATTTGAAACTTGCACCTCTTTTAAGTCATATGAATTGGGTACTGGAAAATAGAACTAATATTTTTAAATCAACACAACTGACCACCATGTTTTTCTGTTCATTCAAAGGGTGACAACTTCTATGTGGTGACATTTAGCTTGAATTAGCAGGAATATGATGTAATTAATAAGGGCAGCAAGACACTGAGAATAGTAAAAGCAAACCTCAAGATTTTAAATTTGCAACATTTTTCTAACATAAGTCTTGAAGATTATTCTGTAATGCACAGATTTTTGTAGACTTCCTGGCATGAATTTCAGGTACTGGTCAAAGAAGAAATTGTGATAAAGATTTGACTTGGTCTTTTACTTCACAAATCCAAATTAGCCAATATGAATTAATGTGAAAATGATACATTTACTTGAAGTGGTCAATACAACAAAAAAAACATGTGCAACTGCAAGCATTGCATCATTTTCTGCACAGATATGACACTAAGGCTACACAGTTCCACAAAATGCTGTACTTTGTTTCCGCAGAATAGTCAAGAGTCCTATCCGAAACACCTTGCACCTTGAGTTTCTTCGATGAGATTATCATCAAGGCGTACTTTTATGAGCCTTTTTGTCTTCCCATCAAACAGTGCTGATGTGCTTTTTCTTCATCTGACCAACTAGGAGCATACTGATTCCAGATTTGTCCAATTCTGGAAAAACAACTAATTATCTCAATTATACATACAGCTTTTATGTTTTAAACACTTTGCAATGTACCTCCAAGAGCTCCCATCTCCTTTTCTGATCAATACAAAATTGACCTTTCCTGAGTGATGTGTTTCTTCTCTTGAGAATCCTCCTTATTCCTGTTTTTGTCTCTGCTTTCTAATATGTTTGCATTGTATATGGATACATTCACCTTCCGACTCCTTTACTTGCAACTTTTTCTGAATATTTCCTTTGCATACCCTACCCACACAGTCACTTTTCTTTCATTGGTACTGTTTCTAGATCAATAGTTGCTATGTCACATAAGCTAATATTTCTTCCTTTACAATTGAAGCAAACTTTTAAAGGTCTTTTTCAAGTATTCCTTTGAAAAATCAAATATTCTAGACTATTTAAACAAATAACAATTTTTTATACTGTGTCTGGGTGAAATTTATCATTATAGTACTACTAGTCTGATATATCCTTTGTCAACTTTGGATATGATTTGAAAATGCAGTTTTTTTTAAAATGTTCTCTGGTCAATTGCCAACCCTCAGAATAAAACGAGCTTTTAATCAAAATATGTCGAAGAAGTATGTAGGATAACTCGAACAAAAAGTGAGCACCAAGTCAGAAGGAGAACTCCAGAAAGTATGGTCAGAATTTGGTGTTGTGCAATGAGGCAGGCTTAATAAGGGAGCTTAGGGTGAAGGAAACCTTAAGAGGCAGTGATCATTGAATTTAATCTGCACTTTGAGAGGGAGAAGTTAGAATGAGAGGTAATGGTATTATAGCTGAAGAAAGGCAACTACACAGGCATGAGGGAGCTGGGTAGAATTGACTGGGAGAGGATTCTAGCAGCAAAGACAGTAGAACAGCAGTGGCAGGAGTTTCTGGGTGTAATTGAGGAGACACAGCCAAGATTCATCCTGAGAGAAAAGAAACATGGTACAGGGAGGATGAAGCAACAATGACTGATTAGGAAAGTCAGGGAATAGCATAAAAGCAAAGAAAAAAGCATATAATGTGTGGGATTGGGAAGCTCACAAAGACCAACTGAGGGCAGAAAAAAAAGGAGTAGATAAAATGAGGGTAAGCTAGCCAGTAATATTAAGGATTACTGTAATAGTTTCTTTGGATAACTAAAGGACAGAAGTGGACATTTGGCTGCTGGAAAATGATACTGGGGATAGTGGTGGACAAGGAAGTGGACATAGGACATTACAGCGCAGTACTGGCCCTTCGGCCCTCGATGTTGCACCGACCTGTCATACTAATCTGAAGCCCATCTCACCTGCACTATTCCATGTACGTCCATATGCTTGTCCAATGACGACTTAAATGTACTTAAAGATGGCGAATCTACTATCGTTGCAGGCAAAGCATTCCATAGCTGAAAATGTGCTTATGCCCGAAACGTCGAATCTCCTGTTCCTTGGTTGCTGCCTGACCTGCTGCGCTTTTCCAGCAACACATTTTCAGCTCTGATCTCCAGCATCTGCAGACCTCACTTTCTCCTAATAGCATTCCATACCCTTACTACTCTCTGAGTAAAGAAACTACCTCTGACATCTGTCCTATATCTATCACCCCTCAAATTAAAGCTATGCCCCCTCGTGCTCACGGTCACCATCCTTGGAAAAAAGCTCTCCCTGTCCAACCTATCTAAACCTCTGATTATCTTATATGTCTCTATTAAGTCACCTCTCAACCTTCTTCTCTCCAACAAAACAGCCTCAAGTCCCTCAGCCTTTCCTCATAAGGCCTTCCCTCCATACCAGGCAATATCCTAGTAAATCTCCTCTGCACCCTTTCCAAAGCTTCTACATCCTCCTTATAATACAGTGACCAGAACTGTACACAATACTTCAAGTGCGGCCGTACTAGAGTTTTGTACAGCTGTAGCATTACCTAATGGTTCTGGAACTCGATCCCTCTGTTACTAAAAAGCTAAAACACTGTATGCCTTAACAACCCTGTCAACCTGGCTGGCAATTTTCAAGGATCTGTGTACATGGACACAGAGATCTCTCTGCTCATTTACGCTATCAAGAATCTTACCATTAGCCCAGTACTTTGCATTCCGGTTACTCCAACCAAAGTGAGTCACCTCTCACTTGTCCGCATTAAACTCCATTTCCCACCTCTTAGCCCAGCTCTGCAGCTTATCTATGTCTCTCTGTAACCTACAACATCCTTCGTCACAATCCACAACTCCACTGACCTTAGTGTCCTCTGCAAATTTACTAACCCACCCTTCTACACCCTCATCCAGGTCATTTATAAAAATGACGAACAGCAGTGGACCCCAACACTGACCCTTGCGGTAAACCACTAGTAACTGGACTCCAGGATGAACATTTCCCATCAACCACCCACCCTCTGTTGTCTTTCAGCAAGCCAATTACTGATCCAAACTGCTATATCTCCCACAATTCCATTCCTCCGCATTTTGTATAATAGCCGACTATGGGGAACCTTATCGAACGCCTTGTTGAAATCCATATACACCACATCAACTGGTTTACTCTCATTTATCTGTTTGGTCACCTTCTCAAAGAACTCAATAAGGTTTGTGAGGCACGACCTATCCTTCTCAAAACCGTGCTGACTATCCCTAATCAAATTATTATTTTCTAGATGATTATAAATCCTATCTCTTATCACCTTTTCCAACACTTTACCAACAACTGAAGTAAGGCTCACTGGTCTATAATTACCAGGATTGTCTCTACTCCCCTCCTTGATCAGGTGAACCACATTTGCTCTCCTCCAGTCTTCTGGCACTATTCCTGTAGACAATGACGATTTACAGATCAATGCCAAAGGCTTGGCAATCTCCTCCCTGGCTTCCAAGAGGATCCTAGGATAAATCCCAGGATAAGGCCCAGGGGACTTATCTATTTTCACACTCTGCAGGATTTCTAATACCTCCTTGTGAACCTCAATCATCTAGTCTAGTAGCCTGTATCTCAGTAATCTCCTCGACAACATTGTCGTTTTCTGGAGTGAATACTGTTGAAAAATAATCATTTAATGCTTCCCCTATCTCCTCTGACTCCACACACAACTTCCCACTACTATCCTTGATTGGCCCTAATCTTACTCTCGTTATTCTTTTATTCTTTAAACACCTATAGAAAGCCTTAGGATTTACCCTGATCCTATCCGCCAACAACTTCTCATGTCGTCTCCTGACTCTTCTGAGCTCTCTCTTTAGTACTTTGCTGGCTACCTTGTAACCCTCAAGCACCCTAACTGAGCCTTCACATCTCATCGTAACATAAGCCGCCTTCTTCCTCTTGACCAGAGATTCCACTTCCTTCGTAAACTACAAATCCCACATTCTACAGCTTTCTCCCTGCCTGACAGGTACATACTTATCTAGGACACACAGTAGCTTTTCCTTGAATAAGCTCCACATTTCTAATGTGCCTATCCCCTGCAGTTTCCTTCTCCATCCTGTGCTTCCTAAAACTTGCCTAATCGCATCGTAATTGCCTTTCCCCTAGTTGTAAGTCTTGCCCAGTGGTATGCACCTATCCCTTTCGATCACTAAAGTAAACATAACAGAATTATGATTGCTATCACCAAAGTGCTCACCTACTTCCAAGTCTAACACCTGGTCGCGCTCATTACCCAGTACCAAATCTAATGTAACTTCGCCCCTTATTGGCCTGTCTATATACTGTGTCAGGAAGCCCTCCTGCACACACTGGACAAAAACTGACCCATCTATAGTACTCTTACTATAGTGTTCCCAGTCAATATTTGGCAAGTTGAAGTCCCTCATGACAACTACCCTGTCTCTCTCACTCCTATCGAGAATCATCCTTGCTATCCTTTCCTCTACATCTCTGGAACTATTTGGAGGCCTCTAGAAAACTCCCAACAAGGTGACTTCTCCTTTCCTGTTTCTAACTTCAGTCCATACTACCTCAGTTGACGAGTCCCCAAACATCCTTTCTGCAACTGTAATACTGTCCTTGACCAACAATGCCACACCTCCCCCTCTTTTACCATCTTCTCTGTTCTTACTGAGACATCTAAATTCTGGAACCTGCAACAACCATTCCTGTCCCTGCTCTATCCATGTCTCCGAAATAGCCACAACATCGAAGTCCCAGGTACCAACCCATGCTGCAGGTTCACCCACCTTATTCCAGATGCTCTGGCATTGAAGTAGACACACTTCAAACCAACTTCTTGCTTGCTGGTGCCATCTTGCATCCCTGAAACTTGATTTCTGACCCCCCTACTCTCAGCCTTTTCTTTACCCGAACTACAATTTTGGTTCCCATCCCCCTGCTGGATTAGTTTAAATCCACCCCAATAGCCTTGGTGAATTCCCCACCCCCCCCCACCCCCCCGGATATTGGTACCCCTCTGGTTCAGATGAAAACCATCCTGCTTATAGAGGTCCCACATACCCCAGAAAGAGCCCCAATTATCCAAGAATCCAAAACCCTCCCTCCTGCACCATCCCTGTAGCCACGTGTTCAACTCCTCTCTCTCCCTCTTCCTTGCCTCACTAGCACGTTGCACGGGCAACAAACACAATCAGAGACATCACGAACCCTGGCACTTGGGAGTCAACACACCAACCGTGAGTGTGTCTCGTCCTCACAGAACCTCCTATCTGTCCCCCTAACTATGGAGTCCCCAGTGATGACTATTCTGCTCCTCTTCCCCTTCCTTCTGAACAGCAGGGTCAGACTCTGTGCCAGAGCCCTGTACCTCACTGCTTTCCCCTGGTAAGATTCCCCACCCCCACCCCCCCTAACGGTATCCAAAACAGTATACTTATCGTTGAGGGGACTTTGCGCCAGTCTTCACAGTGGAAGACACGAGTAATATCACATATATTAAAAGAGAAGGGGACAGAGCTGAGAATGGTGACCATTACCAAGAGAAGGTGCTAGAAAAATTGAATGGCCTGAAGGTGGATAAATCACCTGGACTAGATGGACTACACCCCAGAGTTCTAAGAAAAATTTAGAGATAGTGGAGGCGTTAGTGGTGATCTTTCAGAATTGCTAGAATCGGGGAGAGTCCCAGACAACTGGAAAATTGCTAATATTACACTTCAGTTAAAAAAGAGAATAAGGCAAAAAACTGAAAATTATAGACAATTAGCTTAACCTTGGTCATGGGTAAGATCCTGGAATCCATTATGAACAATGAGATTTCTGAACACTTGGAAGTGTATGGTGAAATAGGTCAAAGTCAGCACAGTTTCATCAAGGGGACCTTATTCCTGACAAATCTGCTAGAATACTGAATGAGTAATGTGCAGGTTAGACCACAGAGAGCCAATGGATGTCATCTATCTGGACTTCAAGAAGGCTTTTGACACTGTGCTGTGCAGGAGGCTCCTGAGTAAGAAAAGGGCCCATGGAATCAGAGGAAAGGTGCTAGCATGATTAGAAGCTTGGCTGTCTGGCAGAAAGCAGAGATGAGGGATAAAACGGTCCTTCACAGGATGGCAGCTGGTGACAAGTGGTGTTCCGCAAGGCTCGGTTTTGGGAACACAACTTTTCCCTTTTATACATAAATGATCTAGATGATGAAAATGAGACCATTCTGGCTAAGTTTGCAGATGATACAAAAATAGAGGGTAGCATTGAGGTGGCAGGCGGCTGCAGAAGGATGTGGACAGGTTAGATGATTGGGCAAAGAAATGGCAGATGGAGTATAATATGGGAAAGTGTGAGGTCATGCACTTTGGTAGGAAGAATAGAAGCATGGGCTATTGTCTAAATGGGGAGAAAATTCAGAAATCTGAAGAGCAAAGAGATGTGGGAGTCCAGGATTCTGTCTCTGTAAACTTGCAGATTGAGTCAGTAGTTCGGAAGGTAAATGCAATGATGGATTTATTTTGAGAGGACATGAATATAAAAGCAGGCATGTACTTCCGATGTGCTCTAAGGCTCTGCTCAGACTACATTTGGTGAATTGTGCACAGTTTTGGGCCCCATATCTCAGGAAGGATGTACTGGCCCAGCAGTATGCTCGGAAGAGATTTATGAGATTGGTCTCAGGAGTGAAAAGCTTATTATAAGAGGAACGTTTAAGGACTCTGCGCCTATACTTGGAGTTTAGAAGGATGGGAAGGGATCTAGTTGAAACATACAAAATATTGAATGACCTGGACAAAGTGGATGATGGGAAGATGTTTCCATTGCTAGGAGAGACTAGGACCTGAGGGTACAGCCTTAGTGTAAAGGGAAGACCTTGTTAAAATGGAGATAAGGAGAAACTTCATCAGCCAGAGTGGTGAATTATGGTTGCTGGCCCCAAAGTGCTCTCCCACTGACACCTCAGTCACCTGCCCTGCCTTATTTCCTCAAGGGTAGGTCAAATTTTGTACCTTCTCTAGTAGGTACATCCACATATCGAATCAAAAAATTGTGTTGTACACACTTAACAAATTCTCCATCTAAACCCTTAACACTATGGCAGTCCCCGTCTATGTTTGGAAAGTTAAAATCTCCTACCATAACCACCCTATTATTCTTACAGATAGCTAAGATCTCCTTACAAGTTTGTTTCTCAATTTCTCTCTGACCATTAGGGGGTCTATAATTCAATCCCAATAAGGTTATCATCCCTTTCTTATCTCTCAGTTCCACCCAAATAACTAACCTGAATATATTTCCAGGAATATCATTCCTCAGCACAGCTGTAATACTATCCCTTATCAAAAATGCCACTCCCCCTCCTCTCTTGCCTCCCTTTCTATCCTTCCTGTGGCATTTGTATCCTGTAACATTAAGCTGCTAGTCTTGCCCATCCCTGAGCCATGTTTCTGTAATTGCTATGAAATCCCAGTCCCATGTTCCTAACCATGCCCTGAGTTCATTTGCCCTTCCCTGTTAGGCCCCTTGCATTGAAATAAATGCAATTTAATTTATTACTCCTACCGTGTCCCTCCCTGCCCTGACTGTTTGACTCATTTCTGTTTTCAACTGTACCAATCTCAGATTGATCTCTTTCCTCACTATCTCCCTGGGTCCTACCAGAGGTTTCATATGCTGTTGCATTATTCCAAAACAATGCAACAGCATATGAAACAGTAATTGCTGCTCCTGGAATTCAAGGAAATCACCTTCAGTGTCTAAAATACCTCAAAAAAGGAGCAGCTGTTACAGCCAGAAATTGTTCCTGTCCTCCATCTTGGATTACCCTCCCTGATTGTAATTTGTCTTGAGTTCCTCCTTCCCATCTTCTGATTTACTTTATTTAGGGGTATAACTGATGTGCTATAGTGAAAATCCATTGCAAAATGTCTGGTTAATTCACCTCCCATGACCTTGTATTTCATTATTCTTCTCCAACGTGCTGTTTCCCAGACTGACTAAAGGGCCAACATGTACTCATTTACTCGTTTGTTTTTTCATGACCTGCAAAGCTCTTACTGTCTGTTTGTCTTTCTAATTAAGTTTTCTTCTACTGTATTTTTCCCTCCTTGGTAATCTTTCAGTCATTCTCATTTTATATTTTCCCCAATCTTCTGATCTATTGCCCATCTTTACATAGGTCAAAAGAAATTTTGGAACTATCTCTCTAGCTATTTTAGATTCCCTGCAGAGTGGAAACAGGCCCTTTGGCCCAAGCAGTCCACACTGACCCTCTGAAGAGTAAACTACCCAGACCCATTTTACTCTGACTAATGCACCTAACGCTATGGGCAATTTAGCATGGCCAGTTCACATAACCTGCACATCTTTGGACTGTGGGAGGAAACCGGAGCACCCGGAGAAGACCCACGCAGACACAGGGAGAATGTGCAAACTCCACACAGACAGTCACCCGAGGCTGGATTTGAACCTGGGACCCTGGTGCTGTGAGGCACTGTGCCACCCCATTTTAGCAATCTCACATTTGTCCTCATAACTCCCCTGTTTCAGTTTACAATACTTGTCCTGGACCTACTCTTCTCTCTTGTTTACAGCCTAGGAGGAATCTATTTGGCCTAATGTTTCATTAAAGATATGACTACATAAATCCCAAATTCTAGTTATTGGCCTAGAGCAAGTGAACATCTAAAATACTAAAATATTATGAGTTTTTGACTCAATCACTCATTCAGACAGTGAATTTTCCAGATTCCTCCCACCCTCTGAGTTTTAAAAAAAGAATTCAGCATTCCTCTTGGCCTTCTATCTCTTACCATAAATTTATTCCCCCATATTAATGATCTCTTTAACAGTGAAAATAATGCCTTCCTAAGACACACTAAGCTTCTTAATAATCCTATTCACCTCTACCCCCTTTTCATCTTCACTGCTCCAAGGAAAACAATCTCAGCCTACCCGGTCTTTTCTCAGAGGTCAGATCCTCTACCTTGTGCAACATTCTGGTAAATCTCCTCTGTATCCTATCTAGCACATTACAGGAAGAATGTGGTGACCAGAGCTGCAGACGCTACTCTAGTTGTAGGATAACCAATGTTTAATGCTGTTCCAGCATAACCTTTTGATTGTATACCTTGATTAATCAAACGTAAGACTCCAATATTTCTTCTTAACCATCTTGTCTAGTTATGCTGCTAACTTCAGGGATCTGTAAATGTGCACACTGAGGTTCCACTGATTTTAGTACTTTCAACATTTCAACCATTTGTAGTGTGATCCATTACCTTGTTAGCCATCCACCAAGTACATTACCTCTCACTTGAAGGGTTGGATCCATTTGCCACTAATGTACCCAAGTGAGCAGTCCTTTGATACCTTTCCTGAAGAAGGGCTTATGCCCGAAACGTCGATTCTCCTGTTCCTTTGATGCTGCCTGACCTGCTGCGCTTTTCCAGCAACCTTTTTATACCCTCAATTTATGGTGATCTTCCTCAGTATTTACTACCCAATGGACTTTCGTACTCTCCATGAGCTTCTTGATCACACTCCTACATTCAACTCGTTTATAGACATGATAAACACCAAACCCTACAGATCCCTACTGGAAACTGCCTTATAGTAACAAAAATAGCCCGCTGTACAATTGCCCTCTGCTTTGTGCCTCTCAGATAATTTTAAATCCGATATGCCACGATGCCTTGGATCCCAAGGTCACTTTCTTTCTTGATTAATTTGCCATGAGGGACCTTATTTAGAAATCTTGCTAAAGTCCATGTGTACCACACCCTCATCAACATTCCTCATTCCCTCCTTAACAGATCCATATCTCCTCAAAAGCTAATGTATTCTGTCCCTGAGCGTTCTTCCTAATAACAACCCCTACACCAAGGTTAGACTGAGGATGTTGCCAGGGTAGGAGGGGTTGAGCTGTAGGGAGAAGCTGAATAGGCTGGGGCTATTTTTCATCGAGTGTATGAGGCTAAAGGTTGACCATATAGAGGTTTATAAAATCACGAGGGGTATGAATAGGCAAAGTCTTTTCCCTGGGTTGTGGGAGTTCAGAACTAGAGAGCATTGGCTTAAAGTGAAGGGAGAAAGATTTAAAAGGGACCTGGAAAGGCAACTTTTTAATGCAGAGGGTGTTGCATATATCAAATGAGCTGCCAGAGGGAGTGGTGGAAGCTGGTACAATTACCATGTATAAAAGGCATCTGGATGGGTATACAAATAGGAAGGCAGCAAGGTCTGCTGGAGATCAGAGTTGAGTATGTGCTGCTGGAAAAGCACAGCCGGTCAAGCAGCATCCGAAGAGCAGGAAAATCGATGTTTCGGGCCGGCCTGAAGCGTCAATTTTCCTGCTTATCAGGTGCTGCCTGACCTGCAGTGTTTTTCCAGCAACACCCACTCAACACATGTGAATAGGAAGAGTTTAAAGGGCCAAATATTGCCATTTGGGACTAGATCAATGTATGATATCTGGTCAGCATGGACAAGTTGGACCAAAGGGTCTGTTTCTATTGTGTACTTCTCTGTGACTCTATCTTTGTACTGTGGAAAGAAACTGGAGCACCCAGAGGAACCCATTTAGTTGTGGGGAGAATGTGCAAACTTAATACAGGCAGTCACCTGTGGCTGTGAGGTCCCTTGTGCTGTGAGGCAGCAGTGATAACCACCTGGTCATCGGCTTTTCCCAATGCTGCAAGACTGACTTCATCCAGAAGCTTTCTTCATCCATTCCTCAATTTCATCTAAATGTTTTTGTTACCCTGCTGACCTGGGGGTGATTTGGTCATCAAGCATTCTTTGGTGCCTTAACATTTTTCATACAAGAGCTTTTTTGCCAAAATGATACATAACTTTGGAAGTTTGCCAGGAAAAAATAGATTAACCACAAATGCTGGAGAACTGTGCCCCAGAAAAATCTTCAGGAGAGGGGTTAAATAATAAGGAACGTTAAAGAGTAATTTTTTAAAAGAAATTTTTTCAGCAATACTTAGTCAGGGTGTAAATGTTTACTTTTTGTGTGTTATGTTTACAGAAATACACAAAAGACCTCTGGGTATCGATCCACTGTCTTTTGGTTTTGATTCTTACATAGAAGGAGCAACAATGGAGACCATTTCACCTTCAGCGCAGATGGGCACAGAACCTCCCTTCAGCACTCCTGGTAAGGACTTTGGAGTCTTGAACTTTGTGCACAAACTCAGCTTCATTTGTGAAGAAAGGAGAAAATGTTAATATTTTTTCTCAGTTGAGGATTGGTAAGAGAGCAGGATTGAGTTATTGAAGTGTAACTGAGTGAACTAGGAATATGGTGCTCCTTGTTGCTTTTTAACCTGCTTTCCCATCCAAGTTCTGCTGTTGGTTATTGAGACCAATAGACCTGTTCAGGAGGTGAAAGGATGGGAAAAAAAATTCTGGACTGTGTGCGCTGGAGGTTCATACTATATTGTTATTTGAGAACTTGGGTTCAAAAGTAAAGGAAAAAATGGATTTTAGATTTTATTCTATGAAGGTCATTACAAGAAGTCAAATAGAATCCATAGAACAAAGGACCAGGAGTAGGTTAACTGGCCTATCGAGCTTGCTCTCCCATTTGTTATGATCATGGCTGATCATCCAACTGAATAGCTATTTCTACTTTTTCTCCCATATCCTTCAATCTCTTTAGCTCCAGGTGCTATATCCAACTCTTGAAATCATATGGTTTGGCCTCATCTGCATTCCGTGATAGCAAATTCTATAGGGGCACCACTAGGTGAGAAGTTTCTTCTCATCAGCCCTAAGTGGTTTGCTCTATGTCATTAAGAGTGTGACCCCTGGTTCTAGGTTATCCCTGTTATTGGGAACATTTTTCCTGCATCTACCCTCCCCAGTTTTGTTAGAATTTTATAGGTTTCTACATGATCCCCCCTCATTCTTCTAAGCCCCTGCGAATGTAATCCCAACCACTTCAACAACACCTCATGTCAGTCCTGCCATGCCAGGAATGAGTGATAAACATTCACTGCATTCCCTTTATAGCAAGAGTGACTATCCTCAAATAAGGAGACCAAAACTACACACACTATTCCTTTTGTGGTCTCTTCTAATATAATTGTAGCAAGCCATCCCTGCTCCTATACACACACAATCTTGCTATGAAGGGCAATACACTGTTTGCCTTCTGTTCTGCCTTCAAAGACTAGTGTAAGACAACAGCCAGGCCTTATTGCATGTTCCCTCCTCTCAATTTATAACCATTCAGTTAATCTACCTTCCTCTTTTTTTGCTCCCAAAGTGGATAGCTTTTCTCTCATTCATCCACATTCTTCTGCATCTGCAAAGCATTTGCCCACTTGCCCAGGATGTCCAAATCTCTGAAGCATCTCCACATCCTCCTACCCAATTTTGTGTAATTCGTCAATTTGAGGTATTGTATTTAGTTCTTCCATCTAAATCATTTCAGCTGAAGGATTTTAGTTAAATTATCCATCAAATACCTGGGAGATAATTACTTGATCGTTTGTTGACTTGAGTATTAATATCTCCTAAGAGATAAAAAGTAACCAGAAATAGTTTCATGTGGGGAGCAGAGGAGCTGTGATTGATGGTATCCATGCAGTCAAGGCTGAAGAGAAGTCCTGAGTTGCTTAGATGATGGTGGGAAAGAAAATTTCAGAAGCAGAAGACTGTGTAGGGTTGTGAAAGAGGAAGAATAATGTAAGATTGTTGAAAATATTTGTTTTGTGAACCCTTGTCAAGAAGCAATAGTGAAGTAATTAGCATGTTTGAGGGTCTCTGTGAGAGACGTTAACAGGACATTAGTTTCCTTTCTGCTAATTTGCTGCACATTTACTAATGTTGGTTGAACAACAAGCCTGACCATGGAGAAAGAAGTGAGTGTTCAGAGGGTTAAATATTCATAAGAATAGTGCAGGTGTAATTTTTTAATAATGTTTCAAATGAGATTGTAACAGTAATTCTTGTATAGTGTAATAAATTTTTGTTTTTGTTTTGTTAAAAGGCATAGAATAAGGAAAACATAAGGAAGTCTCTATCAATTACCATAGATTGCAGCATACAATTTGTCCTTCCAAAAACATGAGTCAACATGTAAACCAAATATTAAACATGAATGTATTAGTCTTCATTTTAAAGTGACTTAGATGCCAGCAACAATGAAATCAAATGCAAAATATTACATAATGTGTTATGACCAGAGATGTCATTGCTATGGCTTAAAGATCCTACTCTGAATCAGATTTTGATGCTTGTGTTTCAGAATTATCCTTTCACAACAAATCTAATATTGTAGAATCTCACAGCATAGAAACAGGCACTTTGGCCCGCCATGTCTATGCTGAACTTTGATTCAGAACTACTTAAATGTTGCAGGAGTACCTGCCTCCACCACCACCTTGGGCAGCATGTTCCACACTTCCACAACCATCTGGCTTAAAAAAGACCCTTGGATCTCCTCTAAACCACTTGCTCCTCACATTAAATGTATGCCTTCTAGTCTTGAACATGTCTGCCATGGGGAAGAAATTCTCATGATCAACTATCTGTACCTCTCAATTTCGTATAACTCAATCAGATACCTCCTCAGCTGCCTCTGCTCCAAGGAGAAGAGTGTCAGCCTATCCAGACACTCTTCAAAACTGAGACTTTCTATCCCAGGCAACATCCTGGTGAATCACCTCTGCACCCTCTCCAGTGCAACCATGTCCTTGCAATGATGTGGCAACTAGACTGCACACAGTGTTCTGTGGCCTAGCCAATGTTTCATAAATTTGTCACAAGACTTCCTTGCTCCTGTATTGTGAGCCCTGACTAATGAAGGCAGCACCCCGTATGTTGTCTGTACCACTGTTTTTACCTTCAGGGATGTATGGACTTGTACACCAAGGTCCCTTTGTTTGTCAGTACTCTGTAGGGACTTAACATTTATTGTGTAGTCCTTCCTTTACTAAACCTCCCACAATGCATCATTTGCCCTTATCAAGGTTAAATTCCATCTGCTGTTAATCTGGTCAATTAACCAGTTGATCTATATCAGACTGTAGCCTGAGACCATCCTTCTCACTATCAACAATGACACCAATTTTTGTCATCTGCAGACTTTCTAATTATACCTTCTATATTTGCATCCAAGTCGGTAATATATGTAACAAACAGGAAGGGTCCCAGCACCAATCCTTGTGATCCACGACTGGTCATAGGCTTCCAATCACACAAGTAACCCTTTACCCTCAGTCTTTGTCTCCTATTTGTAAGCCAGTTTTGAATCCTGTTTGTCAACTTGCCTTGGATCTGATAGGCTCTTCCCTTTTTGGATCACCCTTCCATCGGGATCTTGTCACAAAATTGTCACTCAAGTCCATGTAAACCACATCAACTACACTACCCTTATCGCATGCAGTACAGGCACATTGAAGAACATAACAATAATAGAACAGAGCAAATAATACAATTTTATGGCTGTAGGGAAGGTGCATGAAAAGTGAGGTTAACATTAAATTTGAGAATCTATAACCAGAGATCAAGCTTATGCCATACGCAGATATTAAAGTTGCATGAAACATTATTTGAAAAACATATCATGTGAACAAGGAACAGGAGTAGGCCACTCTACTGTTTGAGCTGGCTCCATTGTCAAAATGATCATGGCTGATACGTCAACCTCAAATTTACATTCCTATATATCACTGATAATCTTTCACCTATTTGATAAAAATATTCAAAGATTCTGTACCCACTGCTTTTTGAAGATGGAATACCAAAGACACTCAACCGTCAAAAAAAAATTCCTTATCTCTCTCAAATGTTTTATAAATTTGTCACCAAGACTTCCTCGCTCCCATATTGTGTGCCCTGTCCAATGAAGGCAAGCATTTACCACTCTGTTTATCTTCTGGGATGTCTATGGACTTGTACACCCAGGTCCCTTTGTTCGTCAGTATTCCCTAGGGATTTACCTTTCATTGTGTAATCCTTCCTTTACTGAATCTCCCAAAATGCGTCACCTTCTCCTTGTATGACTCCCTAGCTCTGGATTCTTCCACAAGGTAGAACATCCTTTCCAAATCCAACTGATTAAATCTCTTTGAGATATTTCAATTAAGTCACCTTTGCCTCTTCTAAATCCAGAGGATACAGGCCCAACCTGTCTTCCTTTTTCTCATGAGGCAATCATCTCATTCCATGTGTGAGTTTAATGAATCTTCTATGATCGATTACTTAGTGTGGAAACAGGCCCTTCAGCCCAAGTCCACACTGACCCTCCAAAGAGCAACCCACCCAGCCCCATTCCCCTGCATTTACCCCTTCACCTAACACTACGGGCAATTTAGCATGGCCAATTCACCTAACTGTGGGAGGAAACCAGAGCACTCGGAAGAAACCCACGCAGACATGGGGAGCCTGTGCAAACTGCCCGAGATGGGAATTGAACCCGGGTCTCTGATGCTGTGAGGCAGCAGTGCTAAGCACTGTGCCACCATGCCGCCCAACACATCATGTTCTGCTTCGAACACATCACCATACCTATGGAAGGATGTTAATCAGTACTATATTGTTATGATATGGTGATGAACCCTTCTGCTAATTAAACCAAACACCCAGAAAAGCTCACCTTGCCTCATAATCTGTTAGAGTGACAGAGAACTCCTAAATTCCACTATTTTAAGAAAAAGATCAATTTATTCTTTAAAGTGAACATTAAACGACAACTGTTTACAACTTTAAGCCTCCTTTCTCCTAACTGCTTGTTATCAATCTCCCAACTCTTTAACTGTGTACTAGAATATAGAACATTACAGCGCAGTACAGTCCCTTCAGCCCTCCATGTTGCACTGACTTATGGAACCAAATAGTGTTCCTATAAATGCCCCTTTTAAAATTACATCAACTTAATTTTCAAAACCCTGTCTCTGGGATCTGTCTTCCTCTGGCTATCGATCTCCCTGGGTCATCTTTGGTCTTTTGCTGCAAAGATGTTTCATATGCAAAGGTACCTTTGATAGAGAGTGTTTTGCTAGCAGTTACTCTGATGATGGCAGTTGCTCTCTCTGGCTAACTCTCAAAACATCGGATTGTCTCATTGGTTCGATGTTGTCAAAACCAATAAATTCAAACTTGACTGTTTTCGTATCTTGGTGCATAATTTAAGCTAATTGGTCAGATTCGAACAGTGCTCAAAACAACTGAGGTACTCATTTACAGCCAAATGTTACATATTTTCAATTTTCCAGTACACTCTGAGACTGATAGTCGGTCACGTGACAGTTGCTTGCAAGCTGTCAGTGCAAAATAGCTTTCACTCTTTCTTAAAGATATTGTACACTTCTTCATAATAATACAAATACTTCAGATGTAGTCCTTCCAATGCCCTGTTTAAATGAAGCATAACCTTCCTACTTTGCGCTGGGAAGACAGTGGCCTAAAAATATTATTGTTGGACTGTTAATTCAGAGACACAAGTAATGTTCTGGGGACCTGGGTTCAAATTCTACAATGGAAAATGGTGAAATTTGAATTCAATTCAGAATAAATCTGGCATTAAGTCTAATGATAATCATGAATCCATTGCCAATTACTGGAAAAACCCATGTCGTTCACCTATTGTCCTTTAGAGAAGGGAACTTTCGTCCTTACCTGGCTTAGATGGCATGTGGCTCCAGACATGCAAGTGTCTCTTAATGTGGTTAACTCTTAACTGCCCTCTGGGATGGGCAATAAATGCTGGACTAGCCAGTTATGCCCTCGTTCCGTGAACGAATAAAAAGAATTGGTTTCGCTGTAGTAAACTGTAACATTCTATTAGCTTTCATTATTACTTGTGGTATCCTGAAGTGCTTCTGTGACTTATGTACTAGGACACCCAGATCTTGTTGTACCTCTGAGCTCTGCACCCTCTTATCATTTAGATAATTTTTTTTAGAAGAAGTTTCTTGCCAATATGAGCATTTTCACATTTTCCAACATTTTACTCCATTTGCCTGATTTTTTGCCCATTCACTTATCCTATCTTTTTTTCATTTGTAGGCTCTTTTTATATCCTCTTCACAACTTACTTTCTAACTTATCTTTGTCATCGGCAAATCTATCCACCATACCTTCATTGAAATCACTGGTATATACTGTGAAGAGTTGAGGAGCCAGCACCACCCCTGTGGCACACCACTTGTGACATCATGCCAGCCTGAAAATAATGCATCTATTCCTACTCTCTGCTTCCTGTTAGCAAGCTGGTCATCTTCTTTCTAAACCAATATGTTACCTCTAATAGTATGAGCATTTAATTTCTGCAAAAACCTTTTGATGTGACACCTGATCAAAAACCTTCTAAAATCAAATTATAGTGCATCTACTGGTTCTCCTATATCCATAGCACTTCTTTAAAGAACTCCAATAAGTTATTTAAACGTGATTTCCCTTTGATAAAACCATGTTGGCTTATCCAACTGTCCTGTAATAACATTGTTAGTAACAGCTTCTAACATTTTTCCTATGACAAATATCAAGCTAAGTGACCTGTAGATTCCTGTTTTCTGCTTGCTTCCTTTGATGAATAAAGGGATTTACATTAGATATTTTCCAATTTAAAGAAATGATTGCTGAATCTTATTAAAATAAATTCACCAACCATCTCAATAGTTACTACTTTTAAGACCCTAGGATGAAATCTAGCGTGACATGGGGACTTGTCACTTCCTGATTTACAACTATTTCAAGGATGTTACTTTTATGTTCTATAATGAAAACTGATGCAAGTCTCTGTTCAATTCATCTGCCATCTCTTTATCTTCCATTACTGATTCCCAAGACTCCTTTTCTGCATTTCCTTTAGATTTAAAAAAAAAAGTCAAAAGAAAAGTTTCCAGTCTTTGTATATTTTCGGCTAACTTCCTCTTTCTTTTGAACTCTAATTCTACCCCCCCCCCCCCCCCCCCCCCCCCAACCATTGATTAATAATTCTTCTTCGCATTTTTATAACACCCTGTCCAAAGTTTGAGGTTGATATTGCCTCAGACTTTTATAGTTAACCATAGAAATATGGACCATTCCTTAATTTTTTCCTTTCTTGGATGTTTGCCACATCACCTCTATTTGCCTATTCTTTAAAATAAGGTGGTTTATCTTCACTAGCTCTGCTTTCCTGTCTTCATAACTGCATTTATTTATATTCAAAATACCAGTCTAAGACCCACACATCTCTCCCTCAAACTGTATACAGAATTCAATCATAATATGGTTGCTGCTGCCCAGGGGCACTTTCACTATGAGGTCAGTAAATAATCCTATCTCCTTGGTCAAAACCTGGTCAGTTGGTGCCATAGCATGTTGGTCTAAGAAATTGTTGCAAAAAAAATTCAGTGAATTCCTCATCTAGACTACTTTCTCCCATCTGAGTTTTCCAGTGTAGGTCAAAATCCACATGATGATTACTGTACCTTTTTGACAAGCTCTCATGATTTCACCCTTTTGATATCCTGTCCTACCCATGTGGTTACTGTTAAGATGCTTGTCCACAGCTCCCGCAAAATACTTTTTGGCTTGATTCGACTTCACCTCTACACTGACTGCTTCTGTATCCTGGTTTCCTGAATTAAGATAATGTCTCCTTTTGAATGTTAATATCATCTTTAACAAAGCCACTCTTCCATCCTTCCCTAGCTTCCTGTCTTTCCGGATTGTGTCTCACCCTTCAGTATTTAAGTCTCGATCTATTTAAGAACCGAAACTAATATATCCCTTTCTAAAAGATGAAAGACTTTATCTGAATTTATTTAATATATCATTACAGCTCCATGACACTGTAATCCTTTTGCTATAAAGTCTCTCTCTTATGGTCCTACACCACAACCATCTGATGAAGGGGCAGTGCTTCGAAAGCTAATGCTTCCAAATAAATCTGTTGAAATATAACCTGGTGTTGTGTGATTTTTAACTTTGTCTACTTCTTCCTGCAGCCATGTCTTAGTGGCCAATAGATCATATTTAGTTATCTCAACTTGAACCATAAATTCATCTATTTTGTTTCAAATGCTATATGCATTTAAATAGTGCTATATTTTCTTTTATTACTTTTGTAATTTCTAGGTTTAGAGTCATAGAAATGTACAGCACAGAAACAGACCCTTCGATCCAACTTGTCCACACCAACCAGATATCCAACGCTAATCTAGTCCTATTTGTCAGCACTTGGCCCATATCACTCTGAACCTTTCCTATTCCTATACCTATCCAGATGCCTTTGAAATGTTGTAATTATACCACTCTCCACTACTCTCTCTGGCAGCTCATCTCATATATGCACCACCCTCTGCGTGTAAAGGTTGCACCTTAAGTCCCTTTTAAATTTTTCCCCTCTTTCCTAGTGTAGGAGGGAGGACTTCAGATATGTAGATAATTGGGATGCCTTCTGGGGAAGGTGGAACCTGTTCAAGAAGGACGGGTTGCATCTGAACTGGAAGGGGACCAATGTCCTGGGTGGAATGTTTGCTCAAGTAGTTCGATAGGGTTTAAACTAGTATGGCGGGGGGGGATGGGAACCTGAGCTGTATACTGGAGATGAGAGTTGATGAAAATGAGGCAATAGCAAGAAGTAGACCAGCTAGTGGGAAGGATTTTCCTGGCAAGGAACCAAGGTATCAGTTAGTGTGTTTGCTTTAACGCAAGGAATATCAGGAATAAAAGTGATGAACTTAGCACCAGGTACTGATCCATGTTCTATGATGTTGTGGCCATAACAGAGACATGGGTTTCTCAGGGGCAGGAATGGTTGCTGGATGTTCCAGGGTTTAGAGCATTTAAAAAGAATAGGGAGGGGGGAAAAAGAGGAGGGGTGTAGCACTATTAATCAGAGAGGGTATCACAGCTGCAGAAGCTTCCATTGTCGAGGAAGATCTGCCTACCGAGTCAGTATGGGTGGAAGTTAGGAACAGCAAGGGAGCAGTCACCTCTTTAGGGGTTTACTACAGCCCCCCCAACAGCAGCAGGGAGATGGAAGAAAGCATAGGTCAGCAGATTTTGGAAAAGTGTGGACGTGGTAGAGTTGTTGTAATGGGTGACTTTAACTTTTCCTATATTGATTGGAACCTCCTTTGAGCAGAAGATTTGAATGGAGCTGTTTTTGCAAGGTGTGTTCAGGAGGGTTTCCTAACTCAGTACGTTGACAGGCCGACGAGGAGAGAGGCCATTATAGAACATAGAACATAGAAGGATACAGCGCAGTACAGGCCCTTCGGCCCTCGATGTTGCGCCGACCGAATCCTACCTAACCTATACTAGCCCAATAACTTCCAAATGCCTATCCAATGCCCGCTTAAATGACCATAAAGAAGGAGAGTTCACCACTGATACGGGCAGGGCATTCCATGAACTCACAACCCGCTGTGTGAAGAATCTACCCCTAACATCTGTCCTATACCTACCACCCCTTAATTTAAAGCTATGTCCCCTAGTAACACCTGACTCCATTAGCGGTAAAAGGTTCTTAGTATCTACCCTATCTAAACCCCTAATCATCTTATACACTTCTATCAGATCTCCCCTAAACCTTCTCTTCTCCAATGAGAACAGCCCCAAGTGCCTCAGCCTTTCCTCATAAGATTTTCCTACCATTCCAGGCAACATCCTGGTAAACCTCCTCTGCACTCGTTCTAAAGCTTCCACATCCTTCCTATAGTATGGCGACCAAAACTGCACACAATACTCCAGATGAGGCCGCACCAGAGTCCTATACAACTGCAACATGACCTCAGGACTCCGGAACTCAATTCCTCTGCCAATAAAGCCCAGTACACCATATGCCTTCCTCACAGCACTATTTACCTGGGTGGCAACTTTCAGAGATCTGTGTACATGGACACCAAGATCCCTCTGCTCATCCACACTACCAAGTAGCCTACCATTAGCCCAGTAATCCATCATCTTGTTATTCCTACCAAAGTGAACGACTTCACACTTAGCTACATTGAATTCCATTTGCCACATTTCCGCCCAGCTCTGCAACTTATCTATATCCCGCTGTAACCTACCACTTCCTTCCTCACTATCCACAACTCCACCGACTTTTGTGTCATCCGCAAACTTGCTTACCCAGCTTTCAAGTCCTTCCTCTAGATCATTTATAAAGATAACAAAAAGCAGTGGTCCCAAAACAGATCCTTGTGGTACACCGCTAGTAACTGCGCTCCAAGATGAACATAATCCATCAACTACTACCCTCTGTCTCCTTCCAGCCAGCCAATTCCTAATCCAAACCTCTAATGTATCCTCAATGCCATACCTCCGAAGTTTTAGCATTAGCCTACCATGGGGAACCTTATCGAACGCCTTACTAAAATCCATATACACAACATCTACTGCTTTACCCTCATCCACTTCCTTGGTCACCTTCTCAAAGAACTCAATAAGGTTAGTGAGGCACGACCTGCCCTTCACAAAACCATGCTGGCTATCCCTGATCACGTTATTCCTACCCAGATGTTCATAAATCTTATCCCTTACCATTCTCTCTAAGACTTTGCCCACCACTGAAGTCAGACTCACTGGCCTATAGTTGCTAGGGCTATCCCTACTCCCTTTCTTGAACAATGGGACCACATTCGCTATCCTCCAGTCCTCTGGTACTATTCCTGTTGACAACGACGACATAAAAATCCAGGCCAATGGCTCTGCTATCTCCTCCCTAGCTTCCCATAGGATCCTGGGGTAAATGCCATCAGGCCCAGGAGACTTATCTATATTCATCCTTTCCAATATTCCCAAAACCTCTTCCCTGCATATTTCCAGGGCATCCATTCTAATTATTTGTGATTCCATATTCACATCAGCAACAGTGTCCTGTTCCTGAGTGAATACTGATGAAAAGTACTGATTTAATGTCTCTCCAATCTCCTCCGCCTCCACACACAACTTCCCACTACTATCCTTGACAGGACCGATACCTACCCTAGTCATCCTTTTATTCTTGACATACCTATAGAAAGCCTTTGGGTTTTCCCTAATCCTACCAGCTAAAGACTTTTCATGTCCCCTTCTCGCTTTTCTTAGCTCCCTCTTTAGCTCCTTCCTGGCTACCTTATAACTCTCAATCGCCCCTACTGAACCTTCACGCCTCATCTTTACATATGCCGCCTTCTTCCCTTTCACAAGGGACTCCAATTCCTTACTAAACCACGGCTGCCTCACAAGGCCCTTTACACCATGCCTGACTGGTACATACCTATCGAGGACACGCAGTAGCTGCTCCTTGAACACTCCCCACATCTCATTAGTGTTCTTCTCTTGAAGCCTGTTTTTCCAATCCACACATCCTAAGTCATGCCTCACTGCATCATCATTTCCCTGCCCCCAGCTATAGCTCTTGCCCTGCGGCACACGATTATCCCTCTCCATCACTAAAGTAAAAGTCACCGAGTTGTGGTCACTGTCCCCGAAGTGCTCACCTACCTCCAAGTCCAACACCTGGCCTGGTTCATTACCTAGAACCAAATCCAATATAGCCTCCCCTCTTGTTGGCCTGTCGACATATTGTGTCAGGAAACCCTCCTGCACACATTGTACAAACACCGACCCATCTAATGAACTCGAGCTATAGCTCTCCCAGTCAATATCTGGGAAGTTAAAGTCCCCCATAACAACCACCCTGCTACCTTCACTCTTTTCCTGAATCATCCTCGCAATATTATCCTCTACTTCTCTAGGACTATTAGGAGGCCTGTAGAAAACACCTAACAGGGTGACCTCACCTTTCCTATTTCTAACCTCAGCCCAAACTACCTCAGATGGCAAGTCCTCTTCCATCGTCCATTCCACTGCTGTGATACTGTCTTTGACAAGTAATGCCACGCCTCCCCCTTTTTTACCCCCATGTGCCGCCTTCTTCCCCATTCTACCCCCATTCTAGACTTAGTGCTCGGAAACGAGCCGGGGCAGGTATCAGATCTTGTGGTGGGAGAGCATTTTGGTGATAGTGACTACAGCTGCCTCACATTCTACATACCTATGGAGAAGGAGAGGATTAGGCAAAATGGGAGGATATTTAATTGGGGAAGAGGAAACTATGATGCAATTAGACGTGAGTTAGGAAGCATGGATTGGGAGCAATTGTTCCATGATAAAGGCACTATAGACATGGGGAGACTGTTTTTAAGGAACAGTTGTTGCAAGTGATGAATAAATATGTCCCTCTGAGACAGGCAAGAAGTGGTAAGATAAAGGAACCTTAGATGACGAGAGCGGTGGAGCTTCTCATCAAAAGGAAGAAGGTAGCTTACATAAGGTGGAGGAAGCTAGAGGTCAAGCTCAGCTCTACTGGATTACAGGCAGGTGAGAAAGGAGCTTAAAAATGGTCTGAGGAGAGCCAGGAGGGGGCTCGAGAAAGGCTTGGCAGAACGGATTAGGGAGAACACAAAGGCATTTTACACTTACGTGAGGAATAAGAGAATGATCAAAGAAAGAGTAGGGCCGATCAGGGATAAAATAGGGAATTTGTGTGTGGAGTCTGAGGAGGTAGGGGAAGCCCTAAATGAGCTTTTTGTTTCTGGTCTTTAAAACAGAAATGAACTTTGTAGTGAATGAAACCTTTGAAGAGCATGTGCGTATGCTGAAATGGATAGAGATAGAGGAAGCTGATGTGCTGAAAATTTTATCAAACATTAAGATTGACAAATCGCCAGGCCCGGTCCAGATTTGTCCTCGGCTGCTTTGGGAAACAAGAAATGAAATTGTTTCGCCACTTGCGAAGATCTTTTCATCCTTGCTCTCCACTGGAGTCGTACCTGAGGACTGGAGAGATGCAAATGTAATTCTTCTCTTCAAGAAAGGAAATAGGGAAATCCCCGGCAATTACAGACCAGTAATTTGCACGTCTGTTGTCTGCAAGGTGTTAGAAAGGATTCTGAGGGATAGGATTTATGACCATCTTGAAGAGCATGGCTTGATTAAATACAGTCAACACGGCTTTGTGAGGGGCAGGTCATGCCTCACAAATCTTATCGACTTCTTTGAGGATGTGACTAGAAATGTTGATGAGGGTCGAGCTGTGGATGTGGTATATATGGACTTCAGCAAAGCATTTGATAAGGTTCCCCATAGTAGGCTCATTCAGAAGGTCAGGAGGAATGGGATTCAGGAGAACATTGCTGTCTGGATATAGAATTGGCTGCCAACAGACGACAGCGAGTTAAAGTAGAAGGAAAATATTCTGCCTGGAAGTCTGTGGTGAGTGGTGTTCCATAGGGCTCTGTCCTTGGGCCTCTATTGTTTGTAATTTTTATTAATGACTTGGATGAGGGGATTGAAGGATGGGTCGGCAAGTTTGCAGATGACACAAAGGTTGGAGGTGTCGTTGACAGTATAGAGAGCTGTTGTAGGCTGCAGCAGGACATTGACAGGATGCAGAGATGGGCTGAGAGGTGGCAGATGGAGTTCAACCTGGATAAATGCGAGGTGATGCATTTTGGAAGGTTGAATTTGAAAGCTGAGTACAGGATTAAGGATAGGATTCTTGGCAGTGTGGAGGAACAGAGGGACATAGGTACATAGATCCCTTAAAATGGCCACCCAAGTGAACAGGGTTGTTAAGAAAGCATATGGTGTTTTGGCTTTCATTAACAGGGGGATTGAGTTTTGAGTCGTGAGATCTTGTTGCAGCTCTATAAAACTTTGGTTAGACCGCACTTGGAATACTGCATCCAGTTCTGGTCGCCCTTTTATAAGAAAGATGTGGATGCTTTGGAGAGGGTTCAGAGGAGGTTTACCAGGATGCTGCCTGGACTGGAGGGCTTATCTTATGAGGAGAGGTTGACTGAGCTAGGACTTTTTTCATTGGAGAAAAGGAGGAGAAGAGGGGACCTAATTGAGGTATACAAGATAATGAGAGGCAATGATAGTCTCTGGCTATCCACTCTCTTTCCCAGGGCAGAAATGACCAACACGAGGGGTCATAGTTTTAAACTGGTTGGAGGAAAGTATAGAGGGGATGTCAGAGGCGGGTTCTTTACAGAGTTGTGAGAGCATGGAATGCGTTGCCAGCAGCAGTTGTGGAGGCAGGGTCATTGTGGACATTTAAGAGACTCCTGGACATGCATATGGTCACAGAAATTTGAGGGTGCATACATGAGGATCAATGGTCGGCACAACATAGTGGGCTGTACTGTTCTATGTTCTACCTAAATCTATGCCCTCTCTCTCTGGATTCCCCCACCCCAGGAAAAATACCTTGTCTGTTTATCCTATCCATGCCCATCATGATTTTATAAACCTCTATGGTAACCCTCACTTGTCTGTTGATTTGCTCTTTGTCTCCTCTTGTCATTTTCTGCTTTTTGTTTCCCACATTAATTTCATCTTCTGCCATTTCCTCACTCTTCAAACCATCACAACTTCTCAAATTTGGGCCCACACCCCCAATATTTAGTTTATAACATCTCTGCTTTCCTAGGATTTGCAACAATAGAAACCTCAGTGGTTTGGGGTAGATCATCCCAACAGTACAGATCCTACTTTCCCCAGTACTGTGCCAGTGACACTCAAACTGGTACCTACTTCTACCACACCAGACTTTCAACCATGTGTTTGATTACCCAAAGCCACTTTCAGTATTAGTAGTTGAAACTTAACATGAAGGGATCATTCAAAGAAGTATTTGGCATGTCTTTGTTAATTAAGGCTCAGAAAGCAGATCTGGAGTTTAATAAGTTTGCACAGCTCACACTGATGCTGAAGCAGTTCAGGAGTGGTTATTACATTGAAAATGGAGTTCAGATGAGGACATGGAGAGACACCCTCTCAGATCTGCAGACAAAGCACAGATGGTGATTCACTGGAAAGTGGTACAGCCCAGATAGTGTAAGACGACATTGCAAATAATTATCCCAATTGTTAAGTCAGGGCACGTGGGATTAAGGAAAACCAATGATCAACATACATTTTAACTGGCCAAGAGTTCCATAAGGACAAAGCACTGTATTGTAAATCATGTTTTTTTTTATATATATATCAGGGAAACTTCTACACAAAATTAAACTTGCTCTATTTAAACCCATACAAAAGTAGAATACTTTAGATACTTGAAATCTGAAACAGACAGAGAATGCTGGATAAACATATCTGAGAAAAGAGATACAGAATTAATGTGTCTAGTCCGTTATTGACTCTTCTACAGAATTTCGGATAATACGCATGTCAATTTTTGAAGAACTATTTTGTTGAATGCTAGTAGATTGTGTATAACTATTACCCAGAATTAAATCAGGATATCAGTATATTATTAAAATTATGGGTAAGACAACCCATTTTCCAAAACCTATTCATTTCTTCTGTCTGAAGAAACTAGTACAAAATTCAGTAATGTCTCTGGATGGAAAATTTGATGCAGTGGAATTGTTAGTCATTTCAGAGGAAATCAGCAATAAAGTTATCACTTTTTTTGTTTGAAGGAAGAGGTACAAATACTGAATCTGAAGCCCTTGTCAAGGAATGTGGAATGCAGAATCATCATAAATGATAGCAAAAGTCTGTTCTGTTAAGAATATGAAATGACAGTTAAATGTCTGATAGCAAATTCATATTGAGTTTAAAATTTTAGTTGCAATGCTCAGCAAGTAGTAATTTTGTCCAATGCCTTGAAGAAGGAAATACCGGTAAATTCTGTGGACTTAAATGAATGTAATATCATTGAGTATCCTTTAACCATCTCATTCTGTTAATTTTGAAAACTGGCTCATTTTGATGTCTGAAAAGAAAAATGTTGCCCAGGAAAGGGGAAATTAAGCATATTTCGACAGTCTTTGTACAAAAGTAATGCAAAATGGTTATTGAGCCCCTTCCTACAAATTCTCCTTTAGAATCTAATCTGTGAAACTATAGGCAGGAAGTGTTAATATTTTCGACAATGCGTGATATGACTTTGAAGTAAAAAAATCTCTGGCAACTGTTAGAGGACCAAGGACTACATTCAGACAGAAATGGATAAAAATGCATTGGATCTGAACTGTAGAAAATTAACTTTCATTCCGAATCATCAAACTTTGAACTGAAATCTAAAGCAACTGAGATCCAAAATCTTCACACTGTTTCACTGACATTCAGGGAGTAAAAAGATCTGATAGATATGAATTTAATAAAATGATCAGAAAGCTCGGAGCCATTACTTCAGACACAATGGGCATGCTGAACTCAGAATAGTTAGAAATTGGCACCTGAAAATAGTTTTTCAATGTGATGTGATTCAAAACAATAGATGTTTCAGTGAAGTGCTATTATTTAGCACAGATATTGATAAACAATCAAATTCCTCTTCCGATCTGAGAAAATGGACATTAGTGAAGCAACTGTGATAACACAAGCAACTGCAGTTGAAAGTAGGCAAATGGACCTGAAACCAGATTCATGGGAAAATGTTTATAGATCATACTGTGAGGGTTTTAAAACATTTTTTGGAAGCAAGACTGCTAAAGAGTATTAAAGTTAGAATCACAGGATCCAGCCCAAGGGCATTCATCTGAGAACCAGCTTAACTCAACATCATTTAAGGCCGTGACACAGAACAGTAGGGTTTAAGTTAGTTTTAAGTTGGCAATATCAAGAGAGATCTCAGAGAAAATAGCAACTAGGAATCATTCACTGAAGCTTCACTCTTCTGAGACCCCAAACAGCCTCTGACTGCTAAACCTAAAAGAAAATGAAAATCCTGTCTGTTAGAACTGGCTGCTCCCATTCAAGCTAGTTCCATTGTTACAATGTAACAGAAAAAAACCTAAAGCCCTCCTGAGTTGTTTACTTAAACTGTCTTCCATAATCAGTTTAGCTCCTCTGCCTTTACAACCTTTGTCCAAAAACAAAAGTCAGGACAAAATAACCTTTTCAAAGTGGTAGTGATGTCACAGAATGTTTGAGGTCAGAAGCTTTGGGTCAAATAAGATGCCTAGGATATCAAAATTCCAGGTCATCCAACGCAAATTAACAGATAAGTAATATAACAATAAGCAGATGCTGGAAAGGTAGGGAAGTGATAGTGAGGTGGAGCTGGGTGTATCAACATACACAATGAGCCTGAAATACTTGATTAGTTTACAATGTCAGCTAGCAAGGGGACCAGAAAGAGAAATGAGGTTACCAGCAATTTAGTGGAAAATGGGTAGAAGGAGCAGGAGATTAGTTTGTAAATGATAGGGAAAATAACAAAATATGCAACCTCGGATGCATTGGTGGAAAAGCTTTGGATGCAAGATGGCTTGGTACACAAAGCTAAAGAAAAAGTGCAGCAGCTGAGCAGATGGCCCCAGTCTTTGTGACAATGTTGCATCTCATTACATACAATCGATATTCAAGGTCTTTTAGGATGTCCTGGGAACATAAAAAACATCTTACATAATCAAATTCTCGCTTTCATATTCTCACGCTCTCCTTCCCCCTCCCTTCCATCCTCTTACCTGCCTCAGTCTTTTCTATCTCACTCTTATGCTGTCTCTCTTTCACTCCATTATTGTGAAACTGTCAGCTGTCAATCTTAAGAACTGTAGGTCAAACTTATCAACACACATTGACATTTTCCTTTTCGTGCTTGGAAGGAACCATGACATTATCCTGGATTCAAAGAAGATCCATTTAAACAGCTTGAAGTACCCCAAAAGCCTTTGTCATTGTGCAATCATGTTCTGTATCCAGGAATATACCATCAACAGACTGAGATGATTAGCCACATTAGTCTGTTTTTTTTTCTTTGGTTGATATTATGCAGTAGAACCTTAGTCCTTAGTCAAGTTAATGCCAGGGACACTCTTATTGTGATCAAACCTATTAAAGTAAGTTGATAACCTCTCATCTGAGAACAATGCTGCCTCCCTTCTGCACTTCTGGTGACCAAGATTAGATTCCCTACAGTGTGGAAACAGGCCCTTTGGCCCAACAAGTCCACACCGACCCGCCGAAGCACAACACACCCATTCCCCTACATTTACCCCTTACCTAACACTACGGGCAATTTAGCATGGCCAATTCACCTGACCTGCACATCTTTGGACTGTGGGAGGAAACCGGAGCACCCGGAGGAAACCCACACAGACACGGGGAGAACGTGCAAACTCCACACAGTCAGTCGCCTGAGTCGGGAATTGAACCCAGGTCTCTGGTGCTGTGAGGCAGCAGTGCTAACCACTGTGCCACCGTGCCGCCCTAAATGTAGGTCACTTCCTGATCATCTGCCTCTGAAGAAAGAGGGCTTCCAGTTTAGCCAAGCTGAATCTTCTAACAATGTATGCTGTTTTCTGTAGGTATTTTGGAAAGACCTGATACCAAGGAGCTGTTCAACTTGGAAACAGTGTTACTTCCTGAACATGAGATGAAAGGTGCAACAATGTCTTGTCCAGCACTTCAACACCTGAACTCTCTGGTCAAAGTTACAGGTAGGACTGAAAACTATCGTATATGCCCTTGGTTTTATGTTTACTACTTATCATACCCCAATCACAAAATTTTGTTTGGTAGTTTTTAAGTAGAAGATTTTCAGCAATAATATATTGAAAATGTATTGAAAATTGTGCAGTATTGCATCAAGTCATGAAAGATAATAGTAGAAACAGTTGTCGGAGAAACAAATAAAATTCTGTTTGTTGAAGGCAGAAAATGCTAAAAGCAAATAGTAATGTTGTACATTAATTTAGTCATATTATTGAGCTTTGAATACCCTGCTATAAAGCAGATTCTAGCATTTAAATATCTTGGAAGTGTAGCCAGGTCCCGTGTACAGCAATGTTGAAGTGCTAGGTTAGTCTATTTTAATTGTTAGTTGTAATCTTTTCTAGTCACTGGAGAGGACAAACAGTGCCTTATTTAATGTCTCATTTCAAATCTGGTTCCTTAGACAATATGACATTGCACTCTCAGTACTGTATTAGAGTGTTAGCTAACATTATACTCTCAAATCTTTAGAGTGGAACATGTATGACACCTTTTGATTGAGATGAGAGAGTTATACTGCTGTGTTCCAGTTGACAGTCAGGAAGGATGTGAAAGTGGGGTGTATTGACTGGATATTACCAGGAAAGAAGGGTTACATTTGCAAGGAGAGAATTGAGAAACCAGAGTTTTGGAGAGTAAGGACGTCTTGAAATGATGCTGAATGTTTTGAACCTTATTAAAAGATTGCTGTAGGTTGTTTCCTTTCATTGGTAAGATACTAGTGAGAACATATCATTTTGAATTAATCGCCAATACTAAAAAGTGAAGTTAGAAAAAATACTTCAGGTAGAAATTGGTTAAACTATAATTATCTGTCACAAATCGCTGTTGAAGCAGAGGTTTTTTGATGGAACTTGACTATTTCTTAAACATTTAAAAGAAGTGGTGAATCAGAAGAATGGGATTAATCTAGGTTGGATATTACAGGGTATGGGTACAAATAGAAAATGAGATGCTAATCTGGGCAATGAAGGATAGCTGCAACATACATCAAGAGAGAATCAGGCGCTTGTTTCTGTGCTGTCACATTTTTTAGGATTCTACAAATTGCTTTATTATAAGTAAGGTTCCAGTTATCATATTTCACAATGTTAAAAACAACTTAGGCTATTTTCACTGGTATATGTAGATCATTGTTAAAAATGATTGTGATACCAATTGTAGAGTTTTGTTTTCCTAAAGGAGAGAATATGTAGAAGTTACATGTTGGAGGAATGTTTTCTTTCTAACAGACCATTATGTTTCAGAACATTATATTGATATACATAAAAGTCCCCAGTGCAATGTTGAATTCAAATTTAACTTAGGGTTGTGGGTGGGTTTTTCTGTGTGCAGTTGAACTAAACAGACCAAAGGGGATTTGCCTTCACCTCCCCAGCTTGTGTGGATTAGCTGACCACAGCTAAGGTGGCTGTAGAAATGCTAAAACTTCAGAACCTTTTAGCTAGGGATCATCTATTCTATGATTTTATCCCTAAGCTGTGGCTGTATGCCTAAATATTGTGAAAAGAACATGAATCTTCAATTCTTGTCAAATAGCCTTTCGTAGTTTTTGGCCCATTTTACTTATGATCAAACAGAAGGCATTTTTGAGAAGTTCCACAAAGCTTCTTGGATAAACAGGGAGCGAGAGCAGCTAGAACAGCCTGAGCTCAAGATTTTGGAACTTAAACAACAATTGGAGTGCATGGCTGAGTGTTTTGTGGTTATCACATTTCAGAAGATGTCACCTTGCATCTTAGCTGTGTGCAGCTAAAAAAGAAAGAGCTGATCACAAGACAGCATTAGGCATCCAGTGCAGGCATCTGCTGAACAATGTACTCGCTCCCAGCATTGATTTCTGGTTTCAGAGGTTGTTATGTGCGGACCTTGGAAGTCTCTACAGGAGAGAAAAAAAACAATAAACATAGTCCAGAGTGCATCTCATACTCCAACCAATATTCACCATTGTCAATTGTCATTAAAACAATCTAGTTCACTGATGTCCTTCAGAGAAGGAAATCTGCCATCCTTGCCTGATCTGGCCAAATGTGTTTCTAGACCCTCAGAAATGTGGTTGACTTTTATCTTTCCCTTTTAAATGGCTTATCAAGCCACTCCATTCGAGGACATCAGCAACAGGAATGCACACTGCCTTTGCCAGCAATGTCTGCATCCTGTGCAGTAATAAAAGAAAAAGAAAAGCTGACTAAACATAAATGTTATCAGGACTGAATTGGATGCATATTAGAAAGCTGAGGAAGGTAAGAGTGAAAATTGTGGCGCTACTAGCTTTAATTTTCCCATGCCCTTTCAGTATAGGGATGGTGTGAGGGGACTGGAAAAAGATAAACCCAGTAACTATAGGCTAGTCAATTTAATCTCCATGATGACAAATCTTTTAGAAATAATAATGAGTAAAATTAACAGTCGTTTGGTCAAATGAGAATTAAGAAAGTAACATGGATTTGTTAAAGGTGGTTTTTCCTTTTATTCAATTATTGGATGTGGGCATTGCTGGCTGGGCCAGAATTTGTGTCCATCACTGAAGTATAATTGCTTTCATGAACCACTGCTGTCCATCGTACGTAGGTAGACCCATGATATTGATAGGAAAGGTGTTTTCAGGTTTTTGGCCCAATGATAGTGACAGCATGTTGATATATTCCCAGTCTTGATGGTGAATAGTTTGATGGGGAACTTGTACCTGGTGGTGATCCCATGTATTTACTAGTCTTGTTCTTCTAGATGGAAGCAGTTGTGGTTTGGAAGGTGCTGCCTAAGGAACTTGGAATTTATGCAGTTAATTTTGTAGATGGTGTTCATCTGCAGATTGTGTTTAAAGTATTTTATTTTTTGATTTGATACCACAGAGTTGATGTGCGTAATGTGATTGATGTGTACATGTCAAAAGCCTTTGTCAGGCAACCTAATAGATATGCTAGGCCATTAGCATAAAAAGTATACTGTAAGGTATACATTAGTATACATGGACAGCAATAATCTGGAAACGTAATGGATGGTTATATTTTACTGCAAAGTGAATTGAATACTAGAGTAGGAAAGTTATACTTCAGGTATACAGGGCACTGATGAGACAGCAACTGGTGTACAGTGCTTGTTGCCATACTTACGGACAGATGTTAATATCTTGGAAGCAGTTCAGAGAAAACTTACTGGGCTAATACCTGGAATGAGTGGCTTACACTATGAGGAAAGGCTAGACAGACTAAGTCTGTATTCTCTGGAGTTCAATAATCAGCAGAGACTTAACTAAAACTTATAAGGCCCTGAGGAATTTAACTAGCATGGAGTTGGAAAGGATGGTTACTTGAGAGAATCTAGAATTAGGGTTTAAAATTAAGAGGCTGCCTATTTAAAACATAAATGAGCAATTTATGTTTGCGGGTTGAGTGTCTGGAATTTTCTTCCTTAAAAGGCAATGAATGGAGAATCTTTTAAATATTTTTAAATTGAAAGTGGCTAGATTCTTGATTGTCAAGAGAATGAAAGATTATTGGTGATATGCAGGCATGTGGATTTGAAGTTAAAATCAGATTGGCCAAGATGTTATTGAATAGTAGAGCAGGCTCAAAGGACTAAGTGGCTACTACTTGTTCTTTGTTTGCTATATAGTGGCAGCATAGATGGGAACTGATGAATACTGGTAAAAACTCCAAAGTCAAGTGCTGTGGATGTTGGAAATCCAAAATAAAAGCAGGAAGTACTGAAACTGTGCAGCATTGCCACAGAAAGAAGCAGTTGATGTTTTGAGTTTAATGTGACACTTCCTCTGAACTCTGTAATTCTATGACTCTCAGTACTGACATATGTTAACAAGCTAAGAAGGGAGACCCCTCGAAGGAGGGGCACACCATGTAGTGGTACTATGTAGGTAAAAAGAGAACAGCCTTTAAAAAGGAGAAGTATGTGAAAATGATCGAGTGGAAACTGGTTGATTTTTGTCATACTCTTTTCCAAGCAAAAGCTTTTATCCAGTTACAACTGGTAGGTGTTCATGGATATACATGGTGTAATATTGGTTAGGAGAGAATATATAATTGAAGGAGCAATTGATATTAGTTTCTGAGTCGGTTAAATAGATTATGAAGTCTTTTCATTCTCAACTTTTCCATGCTCTTTCTACATTCATGGCTGAGGCCTCAAAAATTACTACAAATTAGATATTAAGTTTCCTGATCTTTGCTCAGTATTACACCATGCTGTTTTAAAAAAACTTAAATGTGTAAGTACTTTTGTGAGCTTGAGACATAGGGATATAGAGGCAAAGTGTTGTTACATCTAATGGAATAGTCTTGAAAATTAATCACTCGTTAATGTAGAAAAAATAAATCCTCCACCCCAGGACTATCCAAAGAAAGCAGCTTCTATTTTGACGTCAAAGTGCAGTGCACATTCAACTGCTCATTCATGTGAATTATATATTTTTGTGTGATAATCATGGAGTTGTCTAGATTTTAATGATGTAAAATGTCCCCCTTCAACAACCTGCAGAAGAGCTGTCATCTGAAGAAAAGAGAACCTCCGAATGCTCCCTAGTTTCTTCTGAAGAGATGGCTCACCCACAAGAACAAATGCTTGATTCCACGTGGCAAGCCACAGGTATACAGTGGTGAAAATTGAGTAAACTTTGTTTATTTGACTTGCTACAGCATAGAACTTGATACCCAAAGTTCTTGGATATTTGCCGAAATGACCTTTACTAAGTTCTTGAAAAATTCAGTTTCTTACTTTTTCAACGCTAATTAAACAAACGGCTGCCATCTTAGTTTTGAAGGCTTTCCTTCAATGTTGTTTCTCTATTTTTATTATTCTTAGCCTCATCAATCTTGCCTTGCCTTAATTAAAGCTTCTATATTCTTCTTTAATCTTGAAGCTATGTCTTACAAACAATTCTGTTCTATCCTTCGATCTAGAAGTCGTCTTGTTAAGAACTTTGAGTACTCTTTAAAACCAAGCCTGTTCCAACTTTTGAACTGCTGCCATATCTTGGAGTAATTTCTTACCTAACAACTGTCTTGCATATCTAGGCAACATGCAGGGAAGAGCCTGTCTATCACATGTTTCACTCATTTCTAGCCTTTTCTTGCTCATGTTGTGACTTTGTGTATGTCTTGTTTCGAGAATGTTGCTGTGGTCCATTCTTCTTCCTGTGCTTTCCTTTCTCATTCTTTGAGACTTTTTGAAAAACAAGCTTGACACCATCTAATCACTACTCCACGATTTGTAACACTTCTGTCATATTTGATACGTGATTTATAGGGCTAGATCTGAATGCTAGCATTTACAGCAATACTTCCTCACAGGATTTATACTTAAGATGTGATTTCAAAATGAACTATCTCAAACAAAAATCCCTTTCAGTCACTTTTGGCAGCAGCTCTGGCTCCAACAATTTTTAAAGACCAATTAATGTCAAAAGATCAGGAAAATACATTTGTCTTAGTGATTTTTCATAGAATTGTAGAATGCCAACAGTCTGGAAACAGGCCCTTTTGCTCAACAAGTCCACAGCAGCCCCCCTGAAGAGTAACCAACCCAGACCCATTCCCCTAATACATTACTGTTCGTTACCCCTGACTAATGCACCTAACCCACACATCACTTGCCATTATGGACAATTTAGCTTGGCCAGTTCACCTAACCTGCACTACTTTGGATTGTGGAGGAAACCGGAGCAACCGGATGAAACCCACGCGCACACAGGGAGAATGTACAAACTCCATACACACAATCACCGAAAACCGGAATCGAACCTGGGTCCCTGGCACTGAGGCAGCAGTACTAACCACTGAGTCACTTCTGTTATCTGTTCATTTATTCCACAACCATTTACATTTCATGGTGAAAATGGCCCTCTGTTTGCTTCCATTGTCCTTCAAACCTAATACCATAATAAACCATTCTGACATTTTACTATCGTATTGATTTACCAAGGAGATTGAAATATAGAGCTACTAAAAGAGCTGGCTGTCCTCCTGTTTTTCACTCTTCCCTACCATCATGGTGCTTCTGGCTGGGATGCAACTGCAGAGCTACAAACATCCCACGCTCACTTCATCCAAGTGGCCATTGTTCAGCTAATTTGTGAATGTCAGGTCATCTGAGAGGAAACTCAAGATTCCATCACTGTTCTTTCCATATATATGCTCTCATATTTTCCAACAAAGTTGATGGTTTCAAATGGGGTATGACCTATTTTAAAATTCCCCTTTGAAGCTTGAGGATGTTGAGCCCAAATGTAACTGGATTGCATTCACAAAGCAGTGCAAGAATTAAGATTGGGACTTCTATTCTGCATTGTTCAGTACTTCCAATAACATTTGAAAGAGGGTTCTTATACAGTTGCATAATTCTTTTCTTGTAACTTACAAGCATTTATTGTACTTGTGCAGATTCCATGGCTACAGTTACAGCACCCTTAGCATTTGAAGAAGACCTTTGGGTTAATCAGGAGGAAGTAACAAATAGCAGCACCACACTTTCACCAGCAGAACAAGAACTGAGTACGTAGAATGAAATTGTAGCAAATGTGCACATGTTGCTGACATATTTTCTGAATTGTTTTGGGATGGAGAGTTCTGGAGACTTTGAAATGACTAATTTTCCAAATGATTGAAGATTGTGATTCATGAATTGCCTAACAGTTTATGGATGTGGCTAGCAAAGATTATTTTAAAAATTACTGTGCTTTAATGATTTATGCTGTGTTAACAGTAGAAGTGCTGCGGTTGGACTTGCGTTTTTGTGCTAAGGATATGGATAAACATTGAAGATATTAGGTATTACTGTGAGTTCTCTTCGTAAGTCTTCATTGACCTCCTTTAAGATGGATTGTTGTTGACTGTATGACTTCGGAGCAGAAGTAGACCATTCAGTTGAGTCAGTCTACTCCACCACTCAATCAGACTGTAGCTGACCTGATAATCCTCCGCTTTGTTGCCTTTTCTCCACAGCCCTAATTCTCTTGCTGATTTAAAAAAAATGTCTATCTCAGCCCTGAATATACTCAATGATCAAGTCTCTATAACCTCTGGGGTAAAGAATCCCACCTATTCACTATCCTCTGAGAAACGAAACTAATCTCATCTCTGTCATAAATAAGCAACTACAAACTCTGAGATTATGCTCTTTGGTCTGAGAATCTTCCACAAAGGGATACAACCTTTCCACATGTACCCTCTTTCCCCCCTGCCCACCCCAATCCCTCTTCTCTGGACTGTCAACAATGCCAGTCTACCCTTCCTTAGATATGAGACCAGAGTTCACAGTATTCCAAGTCTCACGAGTGACTCGTTAGTTACAGCAAGACATGCCTAGTTTTATACTCTATTGCCTTTGAAATAAAAGCTAACATTGCATTTGCCTTCTCCCATTACCCACTGAACTTTATATACTAGTTTCGATGATTCATGCCTTAGGATCACCCATACCCCCCCTCAGATCTTTGCATGCTGTGGCTATCTGCACTCTCCAATTAAATAGCATTCAGCTCTTCTATTCTTCCTGCTGTCAAAGTGCACAACCTCACATTTTTCCTATTGTATACTCCATCTGACCTTTTGCCCACCCAATCAACTTGTTCATGGCCTTCTGTAAACCTTTTGTCAACCCCCTCACTTACCTTGACACCTGTTTTTGTCATCTGCAAGCTTGATCATATTACATTTACATTCGTCATCAAAATCGTCAATATTTATCATAAATAATTGTGGTTCTCCAGGACTGATCCCTTTGGTACTCCACGAATTATAGATTGCAAATCTGAAAATGCATCTTTATCTGAACTCTATCTTCTGTCAGTTACCTAATCCCCATTTCAAACTGATATTATTCTGAATGCCAGAAACTCTCATCTTAAGTGGTCTCATGTGCTATACGTCATCAACGGCTTTTGGAAATCCAGATCATCTATATCTACTGGTTCCTCTTTATCTGTCCATCTTGATACTGCTGTGAAGGCATCTGATAAATTTGTTAGGCATGATTTCCCCTTCAAGAAGTCATGCTGACTCTACTTATATTATGCATTTCAAAATGCTTGTTCATTGTTTATAATAGTCATAAGCACTTTGCCAATGACATGTTAAGCTTATTGGCCTATAGTTTTTAAACCGTTGATTGTCTCCCTTTTTGAATAGAGGTATTAGACTAGCAGTTTTCCAGTCCTCTGGGATTGTTCGAGAATCTAAAGAGTTTTGGAAGATAACTAGCAATGCATCCACTATTTATGTAGCTATTTCCTTCCAAATCCTAGGATGTAAGCCATCTACTTTGCCACATTTGTTTTTTTTCTCTTTCAATTTGAGTATCTTTAACTTACCTGGTTAACCATGGTTGGTTTACTCCCTTCCTAAAATCTTCTTTCCTCAGTAGGAACTATGAACTGCTTTCTTTAACATCTTCTATTGTCCCTCATCTGTTTTTTCTGATGAGCCAATTTCCCAGTCTATTCCAATCAACTTTATCCTCCATTCTTTTGTAATTGCCCTTATTTAAAAGTAATACAATTGTTTCTTACTCAAGTTTCTCACTCTGAACTGAAAATGTGTTGCTGGTTAAAGCACAGCAGGTTAGGCAGCATTCAAGGAACAGGAAATTCGACGTTTCGGGCATAAGCCCTTCATCAGGAATGAGGAGAGTGTGCCAAGCAGGCTAAGATAAAAGGTAGGGAGGAGGGACTTGGGCGAGGGGCGATAGAGATGTGATAGGTGGAAGGAGGTCAAGGTGAGGGTGATAGGCCGGAGTGGGGTGGGGGCGGAGAGGTCAGGAAGAAGATTGCAGGTTAGGAGGGCGGTGCTGAGTTGAGGGAACCGACTGAGACAAGGTGGGGGGAGGGGAAATGAGGAAACTGGAGAAATCTGAGTTCATTCCTTGTGGTTGGAGGGTTCCCAGGTGGAAGATGAGGCACTCCTCCTCCAGCCGTCGTGTTGTTATGTTCTGCCGGTGGAGGAGTCCAAGGACCTGCATGTCCTCGGTGGAGTGGGAGGGAGAGTTAATGTGTTGAGCCACAGGGTCATTGGGTTGGTTGGTCCGAGCGTCCCTGAGGTGTTCTCTGAAGCGTTCCGCAAGTAAGCGGCCCGTCTCCCCAATATAGAGGAGGCCACATCGGGTGCAGCGGATGCAATAGATGATGTGTGTGGAGGTACAGGTGAACTTGTGGCGGATATGGAAGGATCCCTTGGGGCCTTGGAGGGAAGTGAGGGAGGAGGTGTGGGCACAAGTTTTACATTTCCTGCGGTTGCATGGGAAGGTGCCGGGAGTGGAGGTTGGGCTGGTGGGGGGGTGTGGACCTGACGAGGGAGTCACGAAGGGAGTGGTCTTTGCGGAATGCTGATAGGGGAGGGGAGGGAAATATATCCCTAGTGGTGGGGTCCGTTTGGAGGTGGCGGAAATGACGGCGGATGATACGTCGTATACGGAGGTTGGTGGGGTGGTAGGTGAGAACCAGTGGGGTTCTGTCTTGGTGGCGGTTGGAGGAGCGGGGCTCAAGGGCAGAGGAGCGGGAAGTGGAGGAGATGCGGTGGAGGGCATCGTCGATCACGTCTGGGGGGAATCTGCGGTCCTTGAAGAAGGAGGCCATCTGGGCTGTGCGGTGTTGGAACTGGTCCTCCTGGGAGCAGATGCGGCATAGACGGAGGAATTGGGAATATGGGATGGCATTTTTACAGGGGGCAGGGTGGGAGGAGGTGTAGTCCAGGTAGCTGTGGGAGTCAGTCGGTTTATAGTAGATGTCTGTGTTGAGTCGGTCGCCCGAGATAGAAATGGAAAGGTCTAGGAAGGGGAGGGAGGAGTCTGAGACAGTCCAGGTGAATTTGAGGTCGGGATGGAAGGTGTTAGTAAAGTTGATGAACTGTTCAACCTCCTCGTGGGAGCACGAGGCAGCGCCGAAATAGTCATCGATGTAGCGGAGGAAAAGGTGGGGGGTGGTGCCAGTGTAGTTGCGGAAGATGGACTGTTCCACATATCCTACGAAGAGACAGGCATAGCTGGGGCCCATGCGGTTTCTCACTCTGAAACTGATTGACAAATGCTGTGATACTATGGTGATGGTTTCCTAGATAATTTTTATTACTCTGGGGTGATTTATTAAACCTGCCTCATTACACATTGCCAAATCCAAAATCGCTTGATTCCTGTTTGCATCCACAACACATTATTCTAGTAAACCTTCTACCAGTTTGATTTTCCCAATCTACATGAAGATTAAAGTCACCTATTTCTAATTGTACTATTTTTTTTTTACATGCCCTCATTATCTTTCTTTTCTTTCTCTGTTCTACAATGTAGCTGCTGTTAAAGGGCTGTTAGATTAATTCCACCAGTACTTACTTTCCCTTGTTAATTCTTTCCATATAGATTCTAACCTCCCAAGTCAAAATTATTTCTTGCTACTATACTTACTTTATCCATTATTAATGAAGCTAATTCACTATCCTTTCCTTCCCGCCAGTCCTCCTGAAATGTCATGTACATGCAATTATTTGGTTCTCAGATTCGATCACCTTGTAACCATTTATCCATAATGGCTATAAGATCATACACATTAATATTTATTTGTGATATTAATAAATGTATTTTGTTCTGAATGCTAAGCATATTTTAGTAAAATGCCATTAGGTTTGCCTTTTTTTTTACTATTTCTCCCTCTTAAAACCTACTTGTTGCCTTTTTTAAAATGTTGGCATGTTTTGCCCCTTCCTGTCTGGATAACATTACCAAAAACATTGCTCTGAAATGTTGTCATATCCTTATGCTTTGTAAAATCCATCCCTTCTCTCCATTAGTTTGAAGCGCTCTCTACAAACTTTCTAATTCAGTTTGCCAGGGCACTCAACATGGTTGACGTCAGGTCCATCTCAACGGAACATCTCCCTTCCACTCCACTGCCCTGTGAACTGAAAACCATTCATGCCAAACCAATCTTTGATACATGCATTTAACCCCTTGATTTTAGCTGTGAGTAGAATGGTATAGTAAATAAAGTAATAATCTCAATACTGAGATTAATACCTTGCAACTTAGCTTCTAACTATTCAAATCCTGAAAAGATATCCTTAAACCAGGCACCAGGCAAGCAATCTGGAATTCAAGGCTCATGATTGAAAAGAGCAGTACATATCCTCAAAATTATGATGTCCCCAACAACTAATATATTTCTATTTCTACCCTTAACTAGGATTGGTCCCTGTACCATAATGCATTCATCAGTTTGCTCATTCTCCTACAAACCCTGCTTTTGTCCAGAGGCTTGCAAGAATCAAGGATGGTTGTAGGGGCCAAGATTTCTCAGAAGCTACTCTTAGGTCCCCATGCCTTTCTTACCTTTTGTGACATACATCTGCCCCGATCACAGACCAATTTGAATTACCTTGTCTGTGGTAAAGCATCTCAATAGACAATAGGTGCAGGAGTAGGCCTGGGGGGAAAAAAATGTCGAGGTCATTTTACCCCCATCTGATGTGGTATGTGCAGCTCGGACTCTAGCCCCTCAACTCAACCTTCAAACACCTTGTTACAAATATATTCACTCTGGATCACCTTGGTGTCTGTTAGTTCCACATGCCGCAAGAGCAATGCGTCATCTGACCTGCCATCTATATCCTAATGTTATTTTTAATTGATGTAATATCCCTTCTCTTTACACATGGAAAATTTCCCCACTTGTTATACTTTATGGTAATTTTTTTTAACACGCCAGTATCAATTTAAGTTCTTTGTCAGAAAAGGAGAGAAAAAATACGGCTAAAGACCTAAGCACAAACCAAAAGCTTTATTTTTTTATTTAAAGATGAGAAATGCTCATTAATCCTACTCAAACAGTTACTATATTTAGGTAAAAGCAATCAAATATTTTTCTTGTTCTTTTGTTTCATTCCTTGAGACATTAACTCTGGAGCTGCAGAGAGTTAGCTACTTATACATGCTCCCAAGTCAAAGGATCTAACTGAAACATTTAATGTCATCTATAGTTAAGGTGCTCCCTTCCTCCTGCAGCGGGCTGGAGGGCAAGTCCCTATTTAATGCCAAGTATAAATTAAATTAAAGTACATATGTACAAATTTCAGATTAGGTCTTACTCAACAGATGAATGCACTGAGTCCTAGTTGAACTGCGTTTGCTAGTGGAATGATATTGATCTTAAACATGGATGGTAGTGACAATGACGAGGGATCATCAATTTTAAATTGTCAATCCAGTATAAGACTGAGGAGAGCTGTTGGGAGAAATGTTTTATGTAGCAGGTAGACGCACCAAAGGACACTTTGGAAGGTTCAATAAGAGACCATCCTACAATATTATGGGAGTATACATGAATGTTTGAAGCAGTAAAAGGAAGGGGATAAAAATGTAATGTGGATGCTGGGTTTACTCAGTTTTGGCAGAATTTGTGGAGAGGAAAACTGTTTGTGTGAGAAGTTACATGCTCTTGAAAGGGGTGGAAGAAGAAAATATAAAAGGGAAGTGTTTGGAATAGGGTAGGATGAAGGGGAGATTAAGTGGCAACAGTGATGTGGAGTAAAAGGCAAAGGGAATAGTGACGGTAAGTAGTAAAGAGACAAAGCATTTGTCCAGAGTGAATGTATATACCAAATCAATGAACAGCTTTGTCCGAAAGCAAACATATGAATTGCCAAATGGTACTTGACAAAAAAGTCCAAAATAAGGAATGGAACTCCATCTGAAAATGCACACAAAGTAGAATAATTGATTGAGTTTGCAGGATGTGTTGGACTGTAAACCTTTATCTTTTTATCATAAGTTTGGAAATAGTATCACTAATTGACTTGTTTCTCTATGAAGTTAGAAAGGTTTCAGATCTGTTTTATAAATCTACCATCCTGTTTGTAGGCACAGAACTCTCAGGAAATCTGGCTGAAGTAAACCTATGGGAAAAAGAGACATTACTAACTGATTCACCAACCAAACCAGCTCAGCAGCATATGGAGTCTACACAGGAAGTAACAGGTAAGCAGTGAAATTTAACATATAGCATTATATTTGGAATTTAATAGTATCTTTTTGGTAAATGTACTGACCAATTTGTTGCTGAGTCACACATTAGAAAGACCCTGGTTCAATCATATGTTTGTGTTGAGTTATGTATTCTTGAACAGAACAACATTTAATCTTGTTGTATTAGAGAATGGATTAGCTACTAAAATTCCTGGTCTGATGTTTATTTAATGCCTCTAGTTAAAATGTTCTCACCTGATCATTTTTGGCTGCAATCTTCCCGCATTTGATTTTTACCTGGACACTTCCATGAAGAATGGTCACTATTGGGCTGTGGAACGCAATGTCACCCAATCTCTTGAGAGCAACCTCCCCACCCCCTCTCCTCCACCACCCCAAAACCAGGCATGTCTGCCTAATGGAGGAGAGCAGGACATGATTAGGAAATGTAAGAGAAATCAAGTTACCAGCTGAGAGGAGATCTTAAGATTGCTTGCTTTATATTGGAGTATTGTGTGGGGAATAAAGAATATAGACTGCAGTTAGCCCAGGCTGAATCAGGCAATTTTGTTTTTCTGTGTATGTTCTATTTTTGACTAATATAGCTGGAGTGCTTTCTATTACTGCAGTTGCTGTGGATATGTTCACCAGCTCGACACCCAAGCTCAATTAAGGTGACCAAAATTATACACAATACTTCAGGTGTCGTATCTTAAATATCTTGCAGGATTATAGCAAAACTTCCGTGCTTTTATACCCTACTCATTTAACAATAAATACCAAAATTCCATTTGCTTTCCTTATTAGTTGCTGTATCTGCATACTAGTTTCCTGTGATTCATGCATGAGGACAACCAGATCCCTTTGTACTGAAGCACTGAAGTTTCTCCCCATTTAGATACCAAGTTGCCTTTCTATACCTCCCACTAAAATGGAAAGCCTCACACATATCCGTGTTATCTGCCAAATTTTGGCTCATTCACCTAACCTATCCATATTTTTCGTAAATGTGTTAGAGTCATAATGTTGTATAGCATGGAAACAACTTGTCCATGCTGACCAAATACCATCCTCCTTCATATACCCATCCAGGTGCCTTTAAAATGACGTAATTATAGCAGCCTTACCACTACTTCTGGCAGCTCATTCCATACATACACTACTTGCTGTGGGTGAAAATGTTGTCCATTAGGCTCCTTTTAAATCTTTCTCCTCTTACCTAAAACCTATGCGCTCTAGTTTTGGACTCTTATACCCAAAGTTTCTTAATTGCAACTTATTTTCCCGCCTATTTTAGTGTCATCTGTAAACTGGTTGCAGTTCATTCTATTCCTGCATCCTAGTCAATAACATGGACTATAAATAATTGGGGGCCCGAGGACTGAACCATGTGACACCCTACTTAGCTACATCTTGCCAACCAGAAAAAGACCCATTTATCCAAAATCTCTGCTTTCTGTTGGTTAGCCAGTTGTCTATCCAAGCTAATAAATTGCCCCTAATCCCATATAATCTTATTTTTGTATTAGCCTTTTTGTGCAATACTCTACTGTCATGTTACATTTTATAGGATCCCTATGATCAACCTTGCTTGTTACATCTTTGAAGGACTCGTGCAACTCTAGATTTCTAGGATAAACTGAATTTACATTGCCTGGCTATTGTATTGGAATCTGAATGTGTGGCTCCAGATTTTTGGTTGTACTGGACTATGCATCTATACCCTTAATTATAATATTAAACCAGGAATCTAGTAATCATAAGGTCACATTCCACCATGGCAGTTGTACGATTGTGTTCAATTTTAAAGGTCAATTGTAGGTTGACATCAGAAAGTTTACAATAAAAAAACTACCAGGTTGTGACAACCAAACATCTTTGATAGTGTCCTGAAAGGAAGGAAGTCTACCATCCCTATCCAGTCTGATCTGCATGATCTATGCATGCAAAGTGATTGACCACCTGTGCCTTTCCCAGCACAATCTCAGCAATCGTTGTTACTCTGCCACTGTCATTCATATCTTGTGAGCAAAGTAAAAGTAGAAGGTCTTTTATATCATACATCAGTGAAACCATTTCTAAATTCGCATTTATGGGCTAGTTGTGATACATACACTAGAATAATGAAGGGGAGTCTTATGCAACCAGCATGGTGTTTTACAGGATGCTTGAACATTAGTTGTCTCATATTACGCAAAATACCATACTCCTGAATTTGTTTTAAGGCGATTAAACAGAGCTTCTGAGTGATAAAACTATTTAGAATTTGATCTTGTGCATTTTATTCTCTTAGCACTCCTCTTCCTCACTGATTATCCACTGTGATGCTCTGTACGATAATTAATTTAGTGACGTGAGCCTTGTACTTTGCAACTTTATACTTGCCCACAGCAAGTAACCTAATGTGGGGGATGTTTTCTCCTTCTAAATAAGTGATGACATGATTACAACTCTGAAATGCCTGGAGAAGCAGTTTTACTGTCTGACAGGACATTGTATTTTCCAGGGGAGGGGCAATAAACTATTTCCTTTAAAACTTGGGCTTGTTGTTGCAATTAGCAATTGTTTAACTTTTTTGTATCACTTCAGAATCATTGGGGAGAAGTTGCTCAATTTTGTTTGAACATAGAACAATACAGTGCAGTACAGGTGCTTCGGCCCTCGATATTGCGCCAATCTGTGAAACCAATCTGAAGCGCATCTCACCTACACTATTCCATTATCCTCCATATGTTTATCTAAACACCCTTAAAGTTGACCAGGAGTTAAGGAGAAGCTTAATTCAGCAGTGCTTAAATAAATGACTGGCAACAACTTTAATATTGGGGAAGTAGGCTAGTTGAAGGGATCTGGCATTTTGGATACATTTTAATAGGTGAGATAGACGAGAAAACTAGTTTTGGAGATCGAAGGTTTCCAGTTTTTCACTGTGTAGGGCCTATCTCCTTGTCTTATCAACAAACCTCATCTTTGAGCTCCACAATGGTGTGACTTTAAATGCTCTTCTTTCAAAACTGTCACTGTTTCTGATTGTTCTGAATAAACTGAATTCAGCATTTCTCCTCAATCTTTTTTAGAAGCAAGTTTTAAACCAATCTACAGCAGAATTGATTGACCTGACATTCTCTTTTACTGAAGCTTTGCAGTTAACAGGTGGAGGGGGTCGTGTCATGGAGTATATGCAGATTGGGTTCAGTTAGCAATGCACTGTAAAATGCAACAATAAGATGTACCGACCACATTGTCACCAAAATGCACTGAGATTGTTCAAATAAGTGAGGCCTGAGGCAAGCCAGTAGAACTGTGCCTTTCTGGAGGGAGAAAGAGCAAAGTTCATCCTCTTAATTTGATTTCTATGAAGTGACTGCCTGCTAGTATGTTCAAGTGCAGGTGCCTACTGAGCGCTTGTGGAGCATGGCTGTGATGCCTGTTACAAAAGCATAGCTCACCAATATTCGTGCCCAGATACACATGACTTACAGCATTGTGGACAAAATACTAGAAAAGTTGCCAGTTTGAGGAATAATCCTCAACTGTATTTAAACCCCTCAAGGGAAGGCTATTAAGTGGAATGGGAGGGGCCATATGGTTATAGTGCAGTAAATTGGCATTATAACATCCTCTGCCAAGAAGTGAGGTTTGAAGGTTGAAAGCTGTAAGCTGCAATCCTTGTCGTTCAGTCCGTAGATTCAGAATATGAATTAAGCATTGCTGCACCGCCAAGAGGGAAAAAAATGGGCATTGTGTAGTAACATTTTCCAGCCATGGGAAGAACACATCTGACCAGAATCACTGAGGAATGATGATTATTCATTGTGGTTTAAAAATTTGAATTATTTGTTTCAATACATTGAGCACAAGTCTGTAATCTACAATGTTTTTGATTAGTATTGTTATTTCTCATATTTGCCTGCAGTCAATGGTTTGATGAGGGGAGTTGCAGGTATTAATTTCACCCAATGTCTTGAAAACTACCTATAAGGCAGAAATAAAAGATGGAGGGAGCAGGAATATAGGTTTTCAATCATATTATACACTGTGTTCATCTCTTTTGCCTTTCCTTCCCCTGAATTAATGGTAGCTTTGTTGCATCTGGTGTGGCACTAATCCTTAAAGACCCAAAGACTTGAGAATTGTTGCATTCAATGGTCCATTGGGTAAACATACTCCATCAAAATTACAACATGGAAACAGTGCAACCACCTTCATATTTATCTGCCCAGCTCCCATCTCCTCCTAACACAGTTTTTTTTCCCTCATGGAGTCAAATAATCATTGCAGCACAAAAGGCCGTTCAACCCGTTGTGGTCTCTGCTCTCACTCCTAGAAGCGGTGCAAATACTGCCTCTCTCCAATTTAATCTTTAATATTGACACACTCTCATCCTGAGCCAGTAACCTTCGAATCCCATGTCCTCAGTTGCTTGCACAAACCTTTCCTTGACCTTTTTTCTAAAGATACGTCTTGTAACTATGACCCTTTCTGCTTCATTGGAAATATTGGAAAGAATGTGCTGCTCCTTTTGTGTTCCACTTTTTTCTATCTTTTTATAGTCCCATAATATGTGATGTCGGTCAGATAGTCTGGTTTCAGTGAGGATTAGTGAAGAATGTATATATTCCAGGTCACTTGGGAGAGTTTCCTGACTTGAAACCACAGTCTTCTGGCTCAGAAGTGTCTGTGTTATCATGGGCTGTGGCTAACATCATTGTATGAGACTGTGGGTCCTTAGTCCACATGAGTGATATAAAGACATAATCTGAGATTACTGCTCAATACAACAGTGTGATGCTGAAGGAACGTTGCACATTCAGTTGGTGCTGTTGTCGTGGATAAACCACCAAAATGAAGCAGCAGCATCTCTCTCTCGGGTGGACGTGTAAAATCCCACAGTACCATTGCAAAGAGCAAAGGACATAGGAAATTGAATAGGCAAGTCAACCCCTTGAACTTGCTTCACCTTTTCAATTAGACCATAGCATCAAAAATTTGCCTTTATAAACCACCTTTTAAGTTAAAATATGTAATGCAATAGAACATTTGAAGGTATTTCATGTGTTAATTAAAAATTGGTAAAAAGGATATTAGGACAGATGGCCAAAAGTTTATTCAAAGTGGTAAATTTTAAGGAGTCTCTCAGAGGCAGATAAAATTAGGAACCTTGGCAGTTGAAGGCCATGCCCTTCTGTGGTGATGCAATTAAAGTTGACGATGCTCAAATGTAGAGGAGCTCGGTGATCTCAAGTGATTAGATTCCCTATAGTGTGGAAACAAGCCCTCTGGCCCAACAAGTCCACACCAACCCTCAGAAGAGTAACCCACCCAGACCCATTTCCTCTGACTTATGCACCTAACACTACGGGCAATTTAGCATGGCCAATTCACCTGACCTGCACATCTTTGGACTGAGAGAGGAAACCGGAGCACCCGGAGGAAACCCATGGGGAGAATGTGCAAACTCCACTCTCTGTCATCGGCGGCTGGAATCGAACCTGGGACCCTGGTGCTGTAAGGCATCAGTGCTAACCACTGAGACAACAAAGGCTGAAGCCACTGAGCAATCCTTATAAAGAAACGATGAGGGTGAAAAGTTGTACTTCAATTCCATTTACCTACCTGTACACAAAATGATGTACTGCCTAATTTGGATTTTTATATGTCAGTTATACCATACCAAAAATGTCAGTTCAATCAATGGCACAATTTAATATGGCCCAAAACGTCTGATCTGTGATGCCCCTGAGGTAGTTGCCACAGTTTGCAAAGCTAATCGCTGCAATGGCTTTTTCCAAGTTAAAGCTAGGTTTCCAGTCTTGCCTGCAATTTTGATCTGTTGCTGCAACTCCATAGAGAGAAATGATAGACAGAATTACCTGAGAAGCAGCATCTCATTTTTATGACATTAGCTGCTGTGTTCAGGTAAGTTTCTAGTGAGCGAAAGTGAGGACTGCAGATGCTGACGATCAGAGTCCAGATTAGAGTGGCGCTGGAAAAGCGCAGCAGGTCAGGCAGCATCCGAGGAGCAGGAAAATCGACGTTTCGGTCAGGAGCCCTTCATCAGGATACTGCCTGAAACATCGATTCTCCTGCTCCTCAGATGCTGCCTGACCTGCAGTAATTTTCCAGCACCACTCTAATCCTGACTAAGTTTCTAGTGGGACAGGTGAGGGTGAGGGGTTTCCATCGACCGTTGTTAAATGAAGTAAGGTAGAAAATTGTAGATGCCCCAACAAGAAACTTTGAGTTCCCGGTGTTCTGGAGTCATCCCTCTGAATTGGAAAATTACATATGTCACTCCACTTTTACAGAAGAGCAAAAGAGGAAGGTCAGGGAATTACAGGCCAGTTAGTTTAATGTCTGAGATCTCCTTACAAGTTTGCTTCTCAATTTCCCTCTGACTATTGGGGGTCTATAATACAATCTCAATAAGGTGATCATCCCTTTCTTATTTCTCAGTTCCACCCAAATAACTTCCCTGGATGTATTTCCAGGAATGTCCACCGTCAGCACAGCTGTAATGCTATCCCTTATCAAAAACGCCACTCCCCTTTCTCTCTTGCCTCCCTTTCTATCCTTCCTGTAGCATTTGTATCCTGGAATATTAAGCTGCCAGTCCTGCCCATCGCTGAGCCATGTTTCTGTAATTGCTATGATATTCCAGTTCCATGTTCCTAACCATGCCCTGACTTTATCTGCCTTCCCCGTTAGGCCCCTTGCATTGAAATAAATGCAATTTAATTTATTAGTCCTACCTTGTCCCTTCCCACCCTGACTGTTTGACTCTCTTCTGTTCTCAGCTGTACCAGTCTCCGATTGCTCTCTTTCCTCACTATCTCTCTGGGTCCAAACCCCCAACTTATTAGTTTAAATCCTCCCGACCAGCTCTAACAAATCTCTCTACCAGTATATTACTCCCCTTCCAATTTAGGTGCAATCTGTCCTCCTTGTGCAGATCACTTCTACACCAAAAGAGATTCCAATGATCCAAAAATGTGAATCCTTCTCCCATACGCCAGCTCCTCAGTCCTGCATTCATCTGCTTTATCCTCCTATTCCTGCCCTCACTAGTTCGTAGCACTGGGAGTATTCCAGATATTGCTACTCTCAAGGACCTCCTTTTTAAGTTCCTGCCTAACTCTCTGTAATCACTCTTCAGAATCTCAACCTTTTGCCTTCTTCTGTCGTTGGTTCCAATGTGGACAATGACCTCATGCTGGCCCCTCTCATCCTTGAGAACATTCTACACCCTGTCTGAGACATCCTTGATCCTGGCACCAGTAAGGCAACAAACCATTCTGAGTTTTCGCTGTTGGCCACAGAAATGTCTGTCTGTACCTCTGACTAGAGAATCCCCTAACACAGTTGATCTCTTGGAACCTGACGTACCCCTCGTTGCGTTAGAGCTAGTCTCAATACCAGAAACTTGGCTGTGCGTGCTATGTTCCCCTGAGAATCCATCACCCCCAACATTTTCCAAAACAGCATACTTGTTTGAAATGGGGATAGCCACAGAACACACCTGCACTAGGTGCGTACCTCTCTTACCTTTCCTGGAGTTAACCCATCTATGTGACTGTATCCGAGACTGCCCCCCCCCCCCTCCCTTCCTATAATGGCCATCCATCACATACAGTTGCTGTTGCAAATTCCTCATTGCTTCTAACTGTCTCTCCAACCATTCCATTCGATCTGATAAGATTTGCAAAAACAGCATTTATTGCAGATATAATCCGCAGTAACCCTTAAACTCTCTTTTAAACTCCCGCATCTGACAAGAAGCACATATCACTCTACTAAAAGCCATTTTTGTTCCTTTACAACCTACAGGCCCACAAAATAACACCATCTTATTCCCTACAAAACACTGCCCCAGGTTAGATTAATAGTTATGACTTATATTTTAAGTTTAATCAAGAGACATATCTCAAAAACATATAATCAAGAAAGAACCTACTCTACTCACTACTGCAGACTTTCTGTACACCACCTAAAACAATTAACTTATCTGATTCTGTGCTGTGAACTTCACCCAAACAGTTCCTCCAAGATCAGTTATGAATTTCACTTTGTTAATTTTTAAAAAATTTTCCTAGACGCACTCCGATGTCCAGCAATACATGAATTCAAACAGCAAAAGCAGTGTCAGTTTCTTTCTCTCTCTCCTGCACTGACCTCACCATGTGCTTTCTTTATCTATTCTTCTCCCTTTTTAAAACTGCTGTTGTTTTGACTTTTTTTTCCAAAGTTCCAAAAGAATGCAGCAGCATATAAAACAATAATTGCTGCTCCTGGAATTCGAGAATATCACCTCCGGCACCTAAAATAATCCAAAAAAGGAGCAGCCAGAAATTTTTCCTGTCCTCCATCTTGGATTACTCAGAGTCCATGAATTGAGGGTAAATTACAGATATGGCAGGGAAATTAGTTGAGTGGCAGGTGATAAAGTAGGAATAATGGGTAGGTACTCAAATTGGCAGCATGTAACCAGTGATATCCCACAAGTATTTATTTTAGGACCTCAACTATTCACATCATAATGGCATAGGAAGTAATATATCCAAACTTGCTGATGATACAAAGTCAGATGGTATTGTAAACAGTGCAGATGACAACACAAAATTTCAAAGGGGCATTGACAGACCACGTAAATGGCCAAAACTGTAAAGAAATGTTAGGCAGGATTCTGGGTAATCCAAGATGGAGGACAGGAAAGATTTCTGGCTGTAAGAGCTGCTCCTTTTTGTTTTGAGGTATTTTAGCTGCTGGAGGTGATTTCCTCGAATTCCAGGAGCAGCAATTACTGTTTTATATGCTGTTGCATTGTTTTGGAACTTTGGAAAAAAAGTCAAAACAACAGCAGTTTTAAAAGGGAGAAGAGCAGACAAAGGAAGCACATGGTGAGGACAATGCAGGAGAGAGAGGGAGAACCTGCAAAGTTTCCGCCTTTGCTGTTTGATTTCGTGTATCGTTGGACATCGGAGTGCATCTGGGAAAATTAACAAAGTGAAATTCAAATGAGCTGCCAGAGGATGTGGTGGAGGTTGGTACAATTGCAACGTTTAAGATGCATTTGGATGGGTATATGAATAGGAAGGGTTTGGAGAGATATGGGCCACATGCTGGCAGGTGGGATATCCGGTTGACATGGACGGGTTGGACCGAAGGGTTATTTCCATGCTGTACATCTACGATTCTAATTCATCTTGGACTGGAAGAGCTGGATCAGTGTACTTTCTAGATGGTATGAAGTTAGATATATTGGATGTCCAAAAAGACTTGAGGGTTCAGTGCAAAAATCTTTAAAATGCCACAAATAACTCCAGAAAATAGTCAAGCAAACTAATGGAATGCTGGCCTTTCTACCTCAAGAACTAGAATTCAAGAATGCATAACTTATGCTGCAGCTGCGCAAAACTCTGGAGTATTTTGAGCAGATCTAGGCAGCACACCTTGGGAAGGGTATATTGGCCTTGGAGGGAATACAGTGTAAGTTTACAAGAATGATACCATGACTTCAGGACTAAATTATGCGGAGAGATGATACAAATTAGGCCTGTTTTAGAGTTTAGAAGATTAAAGGTGATTTGATCAAAGTCTTCAAGGTGATGACAATAACAGACAAGGTAGTTAAAGATAATGTATTGCCACTGGTTGGAAATTCTGGAACAAGGGAGCATAATTTTAAATTAGGCCCAGAATGTTAAGAAGAGATGTTAGGAAGCACTTTGACACACAGACACACACACACACAGACACAGACACACACACACACAGACACAGACGTGTTTGGAATTCTCTGCTACAAATGGCAGTTGATGTCACTGAATTGTTCATCTGGGGCCACAGGTAAATGTTTTAGGGAACATGGATTTTAATTCCACTGTACAGCAGATGGTAAAATCTGAATTCGATTTTTAAAAACAAAATCTAGGTTTAAAACTTAGACTAATGATAAACATGTAACAATTACTGTTAAAAACCCATCTGGTTCACTAACATAGGGAAGGATATCGGCTATCTTTTCTTAGTCTGGCCAACATGTGACTCGAGACAGCATTATAATTGACTCAACTGTTCAATAAACTAAAAAGAAACAGTCACTTTTAAGGTCAGTTGAGAATAGGCTGCAAATGTTAGACTTGTCAGCAATACCAACATCCCATACAAGAGCAAGTCAGAGGCTAGAAATCCGACGGTGAGTATCTCGCCACCTGACCTTCCCCTCACTCTCAAAAGTCTGTTTGGCTTCTACAAGGCACAAGTCAGGAGTGTGATGTAATTATTCCCCACTTGCCTGAATGAGAGTAGATCCAACAACACTCAAGCTGGATTCCATCCAGGACACAACAACCTGCTTGATTGGCATCACATCCACAGTAATTATTCTCTCCAAACTAGTAGTGTATGCCATCTACAAGATGTCCTGCAAAGATTCAAGAACGCTCCTTAGGCTGCATGTTACAAGCCCACGATCACTTCCATGTAGAAGGCCAAGGTCTGCAGATAAATGGGAATGCAAATTTTCCTCCAAGCTACTCACCATCCTGACTTGGTATTTTGCAGTTCATTCACTCTCACTGGGTCAAAATCTTGAATTCCCTCCTTAAAGGTATTCTAGGTCTATCTACAGCACATGGACTGCAGCTGTTCAGAAGGCAGCTTACCACCACCTTCTCAAGGGCAACTAGGGATGGGTAATAATTACTGGCCCAGCCAGTGATGCACTCATGAATGAATAAAAGAGAAAAAATAATAAAAGAGAAACAGAATGGGAAGTGCTAAGGAGATGACTATCTTATATAGAATTATCACTGTGCCTTAAAACTCTTAAGTACAAACAAATTCTGTATGGAAAAGAAGAAATGTTTGCTCTGATCTGGGGACCTGTGGTGTTCACCTACCTTTAGCTCCTTTGTTTTCTCCATGTGCACAGCCATGCAAAAATTTTAAACGGAATATGTAATCATTCCTGAATACAGTGGATGTAGATTTTAAAATTTATTTTTCCAATGCAAAACTATTTGAATTTCTTCCCCCTCCCCTCTGGAATTTATAATATTTTAAGGATGGGGATCCATGGGTCTTGGATGCTCTCAAGTGACTGAACTATTGAAGTGTTATGGGACTATTGTAGCCAAACATACTTTTATCTTCATCGCTGTCTCAGCTCAGGTATTGAAACTATTTGTAACCCTCAAATTGAAGTTAATGACTAGCTACACACTAAATATTGAACCTGGACCTTACTAGTTTGTGTGACTTAATATTGTACAAATCAGTGCTTCTGCTTGTTGAATTATTACAATGCTTCTATTTTTAAAATGGTCAGTAATATTCATGTTTCTCTCTCCTCCACACCCCCCACCCAACCAAGAAAAATAACTATTATTACAAGGAAGGGAACATGTTCTTAATAGGAGAACAAAATTGAAGTGTTGAAGTTGCAAAAATCGGAGTGCTTTTTAGAATTGATAACTTTGTATTTAGATGCTATTTTTCCCTTGTATATAGAAGAATTTGGTGTGCCATTCCTCAGCCTGCATCAAGCTGAATCATCTTTCCACCCTGTAGACCGTTGTGACCCAGATCTGAGTAGCACTCGCTTAATGGATGATCGTTCGCCAGTTTCAAACATAGCCAAGACCACTGCTGCAGTTGATACTGTACTGCAGACGCCAACAAAATATTCACCAACCAGCCCCCAACAAGAGAATTTGAGCTGTGAGGCAAGACTTCCTCCATCCACGGAACCATTTTCACCAGCCTGTGGGAATTTTGATTCATCAGTGGGTGCTGTGGATCTTACTAACAACACCACAGAGATTGCTGTCTTACCTACAAAAACCGTGTTACTAGATCGAACCCCTGGAAAAGTTAAGCTTGCAGAGGCAACTTCAGAAATCGCACAGAATATAGAATCTCCAGTTGTAAAAGTGGCTGTGGAGAAGAAAAAGAAAAAGAAAAAACGCTCACATCCAAAAGGAGCCCAACCTCCTGCAATGGATATGCATGCTAAAGCCAAAGAAGTTCAAGCAATTGTTTCTGACCAGCGACTAGAAGGGCCACCTAGAGGAACAGGGGAGCATAAGGAAAATGTGTTGAACAGTGAGGGGTCATCTAAAGAGGCATCAGGGTTACAAGTAAAAACGCAGGTGGCTGGGGGTGTGCCAAGTCAAAGCAGTGTTTGGGCATCTGAAAGCTCAGATAGTGAACTAGCACATCAGCCACTGCACCACACTAAAACACCTTCAGAGAGCGATGTAAGAGCTGTTGTTGAGAGCCAAAGAAGCGAGGCAGCTCATGCAGCTAACCAGTCACAAATGGAGAGAATGTCAGAAGTGGAATGGACACACAACACTCTGGATTGTTGGAGCAGAGAAGTTACCGCTTCTGAGTTCCTCCAAGCATCCAAGATGGAAGAGAAAGTAGAACATCCTTTAGAACTTTGGGGTGAAAATATCATTTCACCTAACTCTCAGAAAAAGACTGAAGTAAGCAGGGTAGCACCACTGACTCCTCTGGAATTAGATGGTCAAGAATATACTCCCCCTCAGTCAAAGGAAGTACCTGAAATGAAGGTGAAGGAAGGGCCTTATCTAGCACATATAAGTAAAGAACCTACTTCCCCTGGGTCAAAGCAAATGTTTGAGGCGAATGAAATGACAGTACGTGAGGATAGCCAAATTACTGTCTTTAGGTCACAATTGCCCTTTGAGGTGAAAGAAGTGGCAGACACCCTGCTGGAAAGTAAAAGTGGAGGAAACCATTCCCCCAAGTTTCAGCAAACATTTGAGGTAAAAGAAAAGACAGAGCCCCTTACAGAAAATGCAGATAGAGAACCTTCTCTCCTTGAGTCATTGAAAGTGCCTGAGGGAAAGCAGAAAGAGTCTTCGCCAGAGCATGTGGCTGGACTCGCTCCATCCCATCAATCAGGGGAAATGTCTGGGGTGAATAAGATGGCAGAGGCCCCTCTCAACCTTGTGGATACAGAAGCAACTTCCCCTGAATCAAATAAAATATCTGAAGTGAAGATGATGACACCGATCCCTCTGAATAATGAGAGTAGGGAAACCAGTTCCCTTGGGTTAAAACAAACCCTTGAGGTGAAAGAGATGGCAGAAACTTCTCTTGCACAATTGAGTACAGAAACTGCTCCCTCTGATTTAGACATTTCTGAAGTGAAAGGGGTAGTTGCTATTTCTCTAGAAAATTGTGAGAGTAAAATTGCCCCAGTTGAAGAACAGAAGTCTGAGGGAGAAATATTGGTTGAAAGTACGCTGTGTTGGAACAGAGAAACTGCTCCCTCTGAGTTGCAGCAAATGCCTGAGGTAAATGAGGTGGTGGAGAAACCTTTAGAATGTTGGGACAGGGAAATTTCTCCTCCTGACTCTCAAACATTCAATGTGAAGGAATTAGTGGCAAGCCCTCCAGAAGGTCCAAATAAGGAAACTGGTTCCCCACAGCTGCAGCAAACGTCTGAGATGAAGAAGGTGATGGAGGTTTCTCTGGAATATCCAAATAAGGAAACTGGTTCCCCACAGCTTCAGCAAACATCTGAAATGAAGGAAATGCTGGAGAGTCCTCTGGAACATCCAAACAAGGAGACTGACCTCTCAGAGGCTCAGCAAGCATCCGAGGTAAATGAGATGGTGAAGAGTCCTATGGAATATCAAGAGGGTTTTCCAAAGTGCACTGACCAAGTCACTTCGTCTTCTCCAAAACAAGGAACACTCAAACTGCTGGATGATACTGAGGAAAAAGGTTCCAAGGCAGTCTCGAAAAAGGAAGCAGGCCCGAAAGTCCTCCAAAAACGAGGATTCCCTAAAGGTACTTTGCAAAGAGAAACTGGAGCAAAAGTGTCTTCTGACCAGCAGAGGGCTACAAAGACATCAATGCAACCAAAAGTAATGAAGGTTCCCAATCAGCGCCAGAGAGATGTTAAACAACTTGGGTCAGAGAAGATTGGCGAAATAAATGTACAGTCTGATCAGGAAGGACATCTGGATAAGCATTCTCGACAAGATGAAGGTGTGTTCCACCAATGATAAGAGTGCCATGTTCCCTGCCCCTGATCCACTTCCCCTAATGCTTCAAATTACATAATTCTGGCTCAGGATTTTGATCTGACTGGATTGGCATGGCATGGTATCTGCCTTTGGCTCACTAAAGCACATATCATCTTGCATGTACCATTTCTGCTGAGTTTATAACTAATCTAATGCTTACTAACCACAAGATTCTTTTGGCTGAAACTAGCAACTTATGTTTTCTGGATATCTGTTTAACCCACTGCATGACAGTTGGTTGGTTTCAAAGGGATTTTGAAACAATTGCTGTGGTGGTGGTAAATTCTTATTTATTTGGAAAAAGAGGCACAGGTAAAAGAAGAATAAGAAAGGTAAGTGCTGGTGTTAAGCTGGATGTGGTATGCTTTAATATTGAAAGCTAGAATTGTCTGTGTTCTAGTCATCTTAAGAAACCAGTATTTGGGAATGCAATATAACCTTTGTTGCCTTCCACAATGTAAGTCTTTTTTCCTTTGTCAAAAATTCTCAACCAATGAATTAGAATAATAATACCTTAGATATGTGAATGAAGATAACTAAGTGAAATATTAGCAGATAGTGGGGAAATATCACTTGACAGATTACTGTATGAAAGTCCCAACTATTGGCTAGAATAAGAAATGTGATTACTGACTCTGCTCTCCACTAAAACTTATTTACTGTTCACCACAAAACATACTTTCCATAAGCAAAGCTTACAAAAAATATCAAAATCTGTATTGAGATTAGGTTAGCTACTCCACTTTCATAAATACACCCTAATCGTAACCTGACTCATTCACTGAAGAGTCGGTGAAAGAGTTATCATTTTAAGATAGTCAGAGAGACATGAGAAATTAAGACAATTTGCAGGTACTTGGAATGTTTGTCTCTGGTTCAGTGTTGACGTCTTGTGGGGAAAAATGCATGAGGCACTTATAATCATCTGTCACTTTTAGTAAATGGCAAATAGCTAGTTCAGGCTAAAACAACTTAAAAACAAACTTAGTTTAAATATTACATAAAACCTTGGCTTGCCATAAAATTTCCAAAAATCTGATACCATAAAATAGATAAAATGGATTTAATTCAAAAGGCCATTTGTCTGTTTTAAAAAAAAATTCATTTTGTGAAAACAACTTCCTTTGGGGTCTGGTAAGTTGCAGTATGTTTGAATGAATCAGTCACCTTCTCAGGTTCGTTGATCTTTAAGATATATGGGCAATGCAAGGTTCATTTTATCAAGAACTCTGGTTACTTGCCAGGACCAAAGCTGAGAGCCCAATGATTATTCATAATATTACCTTTTTCTAAACAAATTGTAAATTTAATTGATCTCGTGTAGTTTTGAGATGTTCATGGCTGGATATTTGACCTTCCTTCTATTTCTTTTAATGGCTTTACACCTGATGTGATTAGAATTGTCCACTGTTCCTCAGCTGCTGGTATAATTACCTTAATGTGCTCAGTGATAGTTCTCAGTCTTGAGTGTTTCTTTTGCAAACAGTATAAAATCATATCAAGAGGACTAAGACCATTCTTGATATGAGCATAACGGATTACATCCAGTTTAACTGCCAGGAGCCTTTGAAAGTGCTTTGGTTTAGAACAAAAAAAAGTGTGATGCAAGAGAGTATTCTCAATACAATATGTACTTTATTATTTTATTTTGGTTCCTCTTTTTAATGTGTTTGTCTTAAATACTGGGCTTGAATTGAAAGGAATGGGCTTAATGGAATAATATATAACAATCGGTTTAAATTTGTGGGAACGCCCTGAAAATATCACCCTTGCATTTATAGAATCATCTAGTACAGACAGATGTTCCTGTCTTAACTCTTTGAAAGAGTCACCTAATTAGTTACACTCTCTGCTGTTTCTCTGTAACGTTAAAAATTCTTCCTTTTCAGACATATATTAATTTCCGTTTTGAATGTTGAATCTAATTGTACCACGTAGTTCATTACAAAACAGAAATTTGTTGAGTTTAACAATTGCCCTTGCTCTATGGTCTGGCCAAACGTTACCACACTCTACTAAGAAGTGATTTCTTTGAAATATTTGCTTTTCTAGGGTCGAATATTCAAATGTCTGCATGAGCTTTTTGAAGATAAATAGTAGTGTCATTAAGTTATTAAATACACAATTATTGCGACATGGCATTTGATGTGTTACATTCAGCTCTCAGGCAGGTGGAAAAATCATGTCCTTTTGTGAAAACCTAGGATGTATATGGGTAAGATTGCCTCACTAACGCCGCTGCCTTCTTGGTGAGTTTGATCACAAGTTTATTTTATCTTTTTGTTTTTCTGTGAAGTCTAGTGACAACAGATGTTTTTCTCCTTCTGTCGTCATTCACTACAGTTCGTGCCATCCACTGTGTTCTGAATATTAAACGGCTCTGTTACTGTTTGAATAGCAAATGAGTAATGGGCAACTGTGCATGCAAGTCAGCTCACCAATCCCCTTCAGCTTTCTGTTTTGTTTCTGTAACTTTGGAATTTTCTGGAAGAATTGTACACTGGTAGATTATACATCTTTCTGTGAAAGTAATTGAAAACATTTTTATTTAAACATTATCATCCAAAGCTGAATTCTGAAATATAGGGGAGCAGTAATAGTGAGTTGCTGTAATAAATTTATTTCTGGAGCAGCGCTCCTCAAGTTGTGCTGCAGATTTGGTGATATTGATCCGTAAACAATTTTATTCCTGCTTGTGCTGAAATATTGAGAATTTTCTGGTAATTAGATTGAACTTTGTATTGTTATCTGTAAAGAAAGAACAAAAGGAAGGTTGCATTGAAATAGCTAGCACCTTCAGGACATCCCAAAGTGCTTTAAAGCCAGTGAAGCACTATTAAAGTGTAGAAATTGCTGTAATGTAGGTAAAGATCGAATCTCGTTTCTGTCCTGCTTTTCTCAGTGACTGAATTTATTTAAAACCCATAGCAGGCAATTTAATTTCATTGCTGGAGAGGATATAGTTTACACATTTAGGAATATAGAATTCAGTTATTTATTTATTTTGTCATCTTCTTCTTTGTCTCCTCAATCTCAAAACCAAATTCTAGCCACCAAACCATTGGAATTCAAATTAGATTCTAACACTTCAGCCCATTTCTTGGATCTATTATTCTGTACGATATAGATCCCATCAGATTTCAGTATTTAAATTCAGATATTGATGGTGTATTGTATGTAAAATTCAGTATCGGGGGCATTTTTACAAATTAATTGTAAATACCTGTTCCTCTATACACTGTAAAGAGTACATTAAATGTAGCATATAGTAGTTGCTATTTAATTGTGATAGGGATGCCTTATGACTAGGAAATCTGGTCGCTGGGCTCCCATGCTTCTATATGTGCTTTCTTTTCTTCAAATGACCTCATTATTTTAACAATTCATAGATCTAACAATATAACATTCAAAACATTGCTTGTTTTTCAATAATCTTTGGTACTGGTTGAATTCTTTTCCATGTCTTTGAATTAAATTTTTCAGTTGAAGGCTTAGAAGCGTGAAAAGCTTAGACTTGATGTTTTGCCCAGAGCTGTGACTAGAGAGTTGAATTTGGTTTACACAATCTGATGCATTAGGCAAGAGGATTAATCATATCTGTAGCAATCATCAATAGTTTAACATATCAATCAATTACAAAAATCCCTAAATGATGGCATAATACAATAGTTGACTATTGACGACTATGTCTGTGATACAAGAATCCATTATGCATCTGCTCTTAGGATTTTATTAAAGCAAATTGATATCAGTAAATGTGGCCACTGTGAAGGGGTTTATATATTTAAGTTTTTGACTGTGAAATGATTGTTATTGGATTAGTATTCTAATAGTTTGGAGAATTCTAGAGGATATGAATATAACTCACATCATGGAGGTTTGATATTAGAATCAGGCAGTATAAGATGCCATCTGGATCATTGTGCTAGTCACCTCTTTGATAGAGCTGTCCAATTAGCCCCACACATCAATATTTTCACTCTTAATTTACCCTAGGTTGCAATGATTTAAACTGAGGCACATGGTCATCAAGATAGTCATAGAGTTTCTACAGCATGGAAAAGGGTCTCTCTAGCCTAAATGTCCTCATATCAAACATCAATCTATTCTAATTTCAATTCCTTGCACTGGGCCCAGAGCTTCATAAGTGGTTTGCTTCTAGATAATTCTTAAATGTCTCATGAATTCCTGTCTTTGCTGCCTGTGAGGTTCAGATACCCCCAACCGTTTGGGTGAAACTTTGCCTTCCTTAAATCTCCTTTACCTCCTGCTTCTTACCTTTAAAACTATATACCATGCACCACGATTACTGAGCACTTTACTATGGAGAAAAGCTTTTTCCCATCTACCCTGTCATGACCAGCAGAACTTTGAATGCTTCAATCAGATTGCCCTTCTTCAGTCTTACCTACTTTAAGGAAAGCAACCACAACTAGTAGTCTCTCCTCGTAGCTGAATCATCCAGCCCAGCAACATCCTAGTGAATCTGTTCTGCACCCTCTCTGGTGCAATCAGATGATTACCAAGGAGTGTGGTGACCAAAACTGCACACGGTACAGCAGCTGTCGCCCAACTAATGAATATAAAAAACTCCATAACGTCTTTCTCCCAACACGACCAATTTTTCTTTAAGATTTCTATTTGAATTTGTTTCCACCATTCTTTGAGTGCATTCCAAATCATAACAGTCCTCTCTGTATAAAGGTTTCTCCCCATGTCCCCTGTTGCGTTTGCTATTTATTTTACATGTTCACGTTATCAACTTACCTGCCACAAGAATTGTTTCTCCCCATTTACTCCATCAAAACTCTTCGTAATTAGGCCTAATTCTATTAGATCTCTCGCTGCTCTCATATCTGTTATCATCTTAGTAAATCACCTTTTGTAGTCTTTTCAAGACTTGATTCTTCTTAATCTTAGTAAATCAGTTAGGGAGGTGCACAAAGATTAGTCTGTGCTGTTCATCCAGATCAGCACCCAACCTTGTTTTTCTCAACAATCTGGGATGCATCCTATTTGGTCAGGAGGACTTTTTTTCTTTTCAGAGTTCATCTATTCTAATTTCACTTTCTAGCACCGAGTGACTTTTTTATTTAAATCCGGGATACAATTTACTTTAGAGGTCCACCACAGTCTACAATTCTAGGTAGGTTTTTAAAATCAAAGTGTTGAGAGTCGTTATGACATACCTTCAAGGTGGGACTTGAACTCCTAGCTCTGAGGTAGCAACATTACCACTGTGCTACAAGAGCCGTCTGGAGGACTTGTTAGCTATGAATGATCCCAATCTATTTAGTATCTCCTTTTTCTATCCTATCAAACATCTCTGTGGTCTTCTCCACCTCCGTCTTGTGTGTGCAGTCCCACTTTACAGCAACAATCAGCTGGGTACAAATTCAGACTTATTTTATCTGTCAGTAGCTCAGTGGCACTGAAGCCAATTAGTGTGCCCCAGTTGTTGCTGTCAGCTAACTCCGGAGCAGTCTTGATTTATTTGGCTCTTCAGTGAACTATCAGGGGAATGACCTAAACGGAATGGATGTTTACCTATCCGGGTTCTCTACATTTCACTAGACATCAACACTTTTACTTGTTCCTTTGTTATTTCTTTTGCATCATATTTACATATGTACAGTTGTGAAAATGTAAGGTAAAAACAATGACTGCAGATGCTGGAAACCAGAGTTTAGATTAGAGTGGTGCTGGAAAAGCACAGCAGTTCAGGCAGCATCCGAGGAGCAGTAAAATCGACGTTTCGGGCAAAAGCCCTTCATCAGGAATACAGGCAGAGTACCTGCGGTGCCTTTCAGGCACTCTGCCTGTATTCCTGATGAAGGGCTTTTGCCCGAAACGTTGATTTTACTGCTGCTCGGATGCTGCCTGAACTGCTGAGCTTTTCCAGCACCACTCTAATTTGAAAATGTGAGGGGTAATAGTAATATAGTTAACAAGATCATCAGGAAGCAGCTGTAACTTTCCATTATTTACTTTCAAATCCTTCTTTTAGCTCCACTGGGGCTTTTGACTGGCTTGGGACCCTGATTTACATGGGTTGCACATTCTTTATCACCTCAACACTCAAGCAAACATTCATGAAAGCTGTCTCCCCTTTTCCTTATTCCCCATCTCTCCCCTTTATGGTAAACTTGTTTTTTATAATCTTTTAGAACTACAATACCTCATGACCTTTCTCAAATAATATATCAACAAGAATATAGTACACTTCTGCATTTTACCTTTTCACAGATGTTCGGCTGTCTGGTCTGGTCTCTCTCCAGGAATTGCAGCAAATGTATAATGTGCTCTGTCAGCCAGTTGAAGTGGAAACACTGCATGCACCTCAGGCTCAGTCTTAGTCTGCCTTTAACAATCTCGAGGACAGCAGGTCAGGCTTGATGATGTGCTGGCACTTCCTGTTGTGTTGTTGTCTTTGTTAAAGTGCTAGGTGGCATAATTTTGACAGACTGAGCCAGTTTATTTTTCATTGCCAACCCCTCTCAGCTTATCATAAAATACCATGAGCCCTTCTTTCAGAAATTGAGAAGTTTACAAGCAAAAATGTAATCCTCCACTGTTTAGTGAAAGGTTTTGCCAACATGTTTCTTGTTCCGTTTTCTTTCTTTGTATTCATCTATCAGATTCAGATTTCACTTCTGAGGCTACTTCTTGCTAGAGTTTGATACCACGGGTATGTTATGTCCATCAATCCACTGGCTCTCCATGTCAAAGCCTATACAGTATGTTTTAACGAACCATTGGAATTAGTGCAATGCATCACAGCAGAGCTGTTTGTGTCCTCACCTTGCCTGTTTATTCTAGCATGAATTAGTAGATATGCAATACCTGTAGGATATTGTGATAAAGCGTGGGTCTACATAACACTGCAGCAATGAATTGAGGCGAAACAAATATCTTCTGTCCTACCAATGAAATTCATTGAAGCAGTTCAGTAGCTGTTGGAAAAAGATGAGTAAGTGCATTTTCAAGTAGATCTGGGAATAAGGAATGTTGTTGAGCTAAGAATGAAATGCCATGATGAAAGATTCTGCCTGATTTGACCATTGGTCACTTCCAAAGTATTTGCAGCTAGTTGCTGAACTGCATCCACAGAAAATTGAGAGCAAATTGTTCAGATTCTCAAAGTAATTGCATTAAAAAGTTCCATTTGTCTCTATGTAGCCAGTTGTTCAGTTCACAGCCTAGTTACCTTGGTGCTTGTACCAGCCATACTTTTTTTCCACTATATTTGAGGACTGAAATGGCAAAAGGACTTATTGTAGGTGCTGTTTGCATTGTTTACTCAACTAGAGGGAGAGGTTTAGTTACAGATGAACTGACATCAGGGACTTTGTACAAAATGAGTACCTGATTGATCTGTGGAGTGACAACCTTATTCTCTTCCTTCCAGTCCTGTCTCTTCATTCTCTCCCCTGGACCCTATCCTCATTCTGTCCCAGCTCCCTTTTTCTCTTCCCTTCCACCATGCTAAGCCCATTTCAAAGTTGCATTTATTCTCCACGCATGTAAATTATGGCCTTTGCATATCATGTCATCTTATGGCAGACCAGTTGAACACATGCTTTGAATCTGTCCTCACTAAAGAGGACACCGATAACCTTCAGGAAATGCTAGAGGACAGAGGGTCAAGCATGAAGGAGAAACTAAAGGAAATCCTTATTAGTCAGCAAATGATAATTGGGAAAATTGATAGGATTAGAACCTGGTAAGTCCTCAGGGCCTGATTCTCTGCATCCCAGAGTGCTTAAGGCAGTGGCCCTAGAAATAGTGGATGTATTGGTGATAATTTTCCAGCATTCTGTATGGACTGGAGAGTAGATAATGTAACCCCCTCTTTCCTTTGTAGAAAAAGGAGGGAACAAAAAAAATGAGAAATTATAGGCCGGCTAGCTTGACATTCACGGTGGGGAAAATGCTGGAGTCAATTATTAAGTATGTCATAACTGAGCATTTGGAAAGTGCTGACCTAAATCAGTCCTAGTCAGCATTTTGGAATTTTTTTGAGAATGTGACCAGTAGTGACAATGGTGAATTAGTAGATGTTGTTTATCTGGGCTTTCAAAAGGCTTTTGACAAGAGGTTATTATGGAAAGGTTGAATTAGAGGTAATGTACCAACATGGATAGAGAACTGGTGAGCAGACTGTTGGAAGCAGAAAGTTGGAATAGACGGGTCTTCTTCAGAGTGGCAGGCAGTAACAGGTTGGGCAACTCTGGGTTCAGTGCTGGGACCCCAGCTGTTCACAATATACAGTAACAGTTTGGACGAAGGTATTGAATGCCTTATCTCCAGATTTGCAGATGACACTAAGCTGGGTGGCAGTGTGTGTTGTACGGAGGATGCTAAGAATGCAGGGTGACTTGGGTAGGCTGGCTGAGTGGGCAAATACTTGGCAAATATAATATGGTTCAAAGGTTCACCAGACTGATTCCTGGGTTGGCAGGACCGACATATGAGGAAAGACTGGATCGACTGGGCTTGTACTCGCTGGACTTTAGAAGAATGAAGGAGTATATCATAGAAACATCTAAAATTCTGATTGACTGGACAGGCTGGATCCGGGAAGTAGGGATCACAGCTAAGCATTAGAGGTAAGCCATCCAGGACTGAGATGAGGAAGAATTTCTTCACACTATTGTGAATCTGTGCAACTCTCTCCCACAGGAAGCTGTTGGGGCCAGTTCATTAGATATATTTAAGAGGGAGCTGGACATTGCCTTTGCAAATAAAGGGATCAAAAGGCACGGAGAGAGGATGCAAATGGATTATTGCGATTACATGACCATATCAAATGGTGGTGCAGGCTCAAAAGGCCAAATGGATTAGTCCTGCACCTATTTTCTATGTTTCTATTTTCTATCTCATCAACATTTTACATTGAAACATAACAAGTGTGGAATCGTGCAAATGCACGTTTCCGGGTTAGAGTGTATGTGAAGTTGCCCACAGTTGCATGTGTCAAAGTCTTTCTGCTTGCCAGAAACTACAATCAGCTCCCAGGTAGCTGAATAGCTTGTGAAAGAGATAGCCAGAAGCCTTCAGACCTCTGTAAAGGATGCTGCTAGCTCTGTCTTTGTAGTTTTTAAAAAAAAAAAATCTGAAGCCTGAAGGAAGTCAGTTCATTTTCCCTCACCAGTTGCTTTAAGCTGTGACTTTAAATGAAAAGGTTAGAAACCTCATAATTTGCAAACCAGTTGTTCACTCCTGCAAGGAATAGAATAACCACTGTAAAGAGAGCAAGATCAACAAACAGCGAGTCCTGACAGGGCAAAAAGATCATTTCAGCAATCCCTGCGGATAGAGACCAATGAACTGCTTTTCAAGATTTTTCCCTCCACCCACAACACACTTTCGCGCGTGTGTGTGTGTGTGAGAGTGTATGTGTGTGAGAGAGAGAGAGAGAGAGAGAAGAGGAATAGAATAATGGAGTTCTTTGTCAGCAGTTCATACTTGTTTACCTACAGCTAGAATCTATCTATTTGTAATAAATTGTCATTCTTGTTGGCTAGAACAGGCTTCTGTACTTACCTGTTAACCTGCATCCAAAAATAATGGTGACTAGGGAAATTTTGTATACATTTAACTTCTATGGCAACTCAAGAAGTAGCAGGGCTTGATTTTCTGTGCACTACTCCAAAGAGGCATGGCATGTAGTTTCATTTGTTTCAACCCTAGCCTGACTGAATCATTCAATGGGGGGGACAAAAGAATTTTGTTGATCTCTGACAGATCAGCCAGATGCAACATGGATATGAGAAAAGAAATTCTGCTTGTCAAGTCTACTGGAATTCTTCAAGGATATAATTATTACACTTTTTGTGTACACTATTACAATTGGGTGTAATTTATTTCTACTTTCAAAAGGCTTTTGATAAGGTCCCACAAGAGAGGTGCATGTAAAGTTAAAATGGATGAGATTAGGATTGTTGTACTGACATAGCTAGATAGCTAATTGGCAGAAAGAAAACAGTAGGAATAAACATGTCTTTTTCCAATGACCCAGCCAGTGACTTGTGTAGTACCGCAGGAGTCAATACACTGATTCTAGCTTTTCACGATATATATTAATGATTTAGATGAGAGAACTAAATGTAATATCTCCAAGTTTACAGGTGGCACAAAGCTGGCTAGGAGGATGAGCTGTGTGGAAGATGCAGAGTTGCCTCAGTGTGATTTGGACAAGTTGAGTAAGTGGGAAATGCATAGTGATGAAGCACAAAATGTAAGATTATGTACTTCGGTAACAAAAACATGGAGGCAGATTATTTTCTGAATGGTGAAAGGTTGGAAAGGAAAGAGGTGCAACGAAACCTGAGTTTCCATGTACACCAGTCACTGAAGGTAAGCATGCAGGATTAGCAGGTAGTGAAGTAGGCAAAAACAGTATGTTGGCCTTCGTAGTGAGAGAGTTTGAGTACAGGAGCAGGATGGTTCACTGCAATAATGCCCTGTATAAATGAGATCACACCTGAACTGTCATGTGCAGTTTTAGTTTCCTTGTTGGAGGAAAAATGTTCAGCAAAGGAGGGAGATCAACAAAGATTTACCAAACTGATTTCTGAGATGGCAGGATAATATGAGGAGAGACTGATTTGGTTAGGACTCTGTTCACTAGAGTTTAGAAGAATGAGGGAATGTCCTAAACAAATTTATAAAGTTTTGACAGGACCAGACAAGATAAACATAGGAAGAATATTCCCAATGAACAGGAAGTCTAAAACTAGGAGATCACATTTTACAGTCACATTTTGGACTCATGAAAAATTTCTTCACCCAGAGAGTGGTAAACCTGTGGAATTTTCTGCCACTGAAAGTGATTGCTGCATTGAACATTTTCAAAAATGATTTGGATATAGTACTTGAAGGTAAATAGTTTAGGGGAAAAGCTCATTTAAATGTTCTGTGCTGTACATACTTGCATTGATTAAAAAATAAATCAAGTTATGAACTCTGCAGCCAAGAGCAAAAGTCCCAAAGGATGTGTTGTCCACCTGGTGCTACAGTTTAAAAGCATTTCATTGCAGTTATAGAGAAACTTGGAAATGGGAGGTGAAGGATCCACCTGTTGATTGCATAGGCACTAACAATGCATTTAGATAAGTAAAGAGGCTCCTCTGCATATTTAACATGGCATCAGAGTACGGCGGCTGCTCGCGGGCTCTTGCCTGGGGCTCATCTGCTCCTGCATGCTTTTGTTATTTTATTTTCTTTCCTTTTACTTCTCTCTTCCATTTTTTCTCTTTTGGAGCCTTTTGTGGTGGGTTAGTCAGTGAAATCAATGGGGCAGCTAGAACTAGCCGTGCGTGGCATGGCAGTTCCTAACAGCAGTTGGAGCTGGTGGTGGACGTAGCTCCTCACGGCACCTGGTGGCAGCAGCAGCAGCAGGGGTATCCTCTTGGTATTTTTGAGGCTGATGGTGACAAAGCTCATCCAGCAATAGCGGAGTCTTCAAGATGGCACCAGCAAGACAACATCTTGGAGGAGGATGATTGGATTGGAACTCTTGGTGACACAGTGGTGATAACCTGGTCTGGCAGTGGAGCCAGGGGCTCATGGTTGCAATAGGCATAGACCAGGAACTCCTGGCATTGCTGAGGTGGTGGCTGCTGCAGCAGCAGTATGATAGCCTAAGCTGGGACTCCTGGTGTCATTGCACCACGTTATGGGGTTCAGCATGGGACCCAGCTTTGATGGCATGGGCGAGGTGAGCACAGTGGCAGAGAGATGCTGCCTAAAGAGTGGTGACTCCTACGTTGATGGATTGGGCACAGGGAGTGGTGAGGCAGTGGAGGATGATGGCACAGGTATTGATGAGTCTTATCTGGGCATAGGACTCTGTTTTGGTTATATTTTTTATCCTCACTCTCTCAAATTGTTCAAAATAGTGTTGAATTGTGGCGACTGTTTGAAGCTTTTCACTATTTTACTGTATTATTCACTGTAAAATTGCATATGACAATAAATGAATCATTCCAAAGAGATAAAAACATGTTGGAACTTAATTAAAGGAAGAACAACAATGTAACAACCCTAGACTACACCTAAATTTGAGTAAATTTGACATAAGAAACAAGATCAGAGTTAAATGCATGACGCAAAAATTGGTGTAGGAGGAATATTTGTTGATTCATGGGGCAATGGCAGCAGTTTTGAGAAAATGGAATTTGTACTGTTGAGTGTGTTCACTTGAACAATACTGTGACTGGTTGACTGGTGTCATGGTGAATTGTATATCTAGGTTGTGGAGAGAGTTATAAAGTAAATACTGGAATAAGAGTATACACCAAGGGAACTCCGAGAAAGCACAAAGCTAAGTATCAATACATGCAATGATAACCAGTGTGTGACAGGAAAAATGAGAACTTAGAAACATAAGAGTACACTAGCAAGTAAGATCAGAGAAGGAAAAATGATAGAATCAAAAGAATTAAAAATTCTATTTGAAGCTTGCTGCATTCTTATCATATTTGGTGGTATAAATTTAAAGTTTAATCTGTACAACATAATGACAGTTAAAGAGACATGGTCCAAGATGACCAAGGCTAGCCTGAATATTCTATGGTGTTTGACATTTCAGAAAGACAGGAAAAAAAACTGAAGGAGGTGGGATAGCTCTATAAATAATGAGATCAGTGCAGTTATGATCTTGATCCAAGATGTAGAAAAAAGTTTGAGTGGAGATTTTAAAAAAAGAGGTATAAGGTCATCAGGGGAAAAGGTCTTTTAACAGCAGCTACATTGAAAGGCTAAGTATAAATTCATAAATGTAGGGTTTTTGGGAAAAGTACTGTAATAACCGTGGATGATTTTAATTTTTATATGGGTTGGGCAAATAATTTGAGTTGGTAGCCTGGAGGATGAGTTTGTGCATTTTATGCAGGACGGTTTCTTTTGAGCAATGTAACCAACCAAGAATTAGTCTAAAATATTAGACCTGATAATGTACATTGCAACAGGATTAGTTGGTGACTTCATTGTTCTTGTCAAGATGATCCTTTTCTATGATAAAATAGTGGAAGTCACATTCAATTTGAGGGAAAGAAACATGGATCTGGAGTTATTCGCAAGTGTTTGAAGACTATGTTTAAGTGGACTGGGAAAATAGATTAAAAGGTAAAACAGTGAAGACGTGGTGGCTTGCATTTAAAGGGATAATTCATAGTGCCCAAAAAAAATCTTTCCATTGAGAAAGAGAGGCATAGATGGAGCGTCCTTCGTAGTCTAAGAAAGTTAAAGGTGGTATCAGATAGAAAGGAAATACTGTGAAAATTAGCAGTGAGCCAGAAGTTTGAGATATTTTGAGAAACTAACAATGGATGATTAAGGAAATGGAAGAAATTGGAAGATGAGAGAAAATGCATAAGAAATATGAAAGCAGATAGTAAATGCTTCTACAGGAATGTAAAATAAAAGGAGAATATTGGTCTTCTACAAGATGGGAGAATTAATAATGGAAAATAAGGACAAGGCAGAGGCTTTGAACAAGTATTTTGTACCTGTTATCACATTGGACAATAAAGATATCCCGTTGTAGAAAATATCAGCAAAATAAATGTAAAATGATTATTGGAAAAAATACATTGCAGAAACTAATGGGATTAAAGGCCAACAAATCCTGCATCCTCTGGTCTTCAAAGAAGTGGCAACAGGGATGGTGGAAGCATTGATTATAGGCTTCCGAAATTACCTTTTTATTCTGAAAATGTGTCAGCACATTAGAAAACTGTATAATCTCTGCTGAGGAAAAGAGAGAGACTTTAAAATTCAAACTATAGGCCAGTTCGTCTAATACTCATGTCACTCCTCACTGGGATAGCAATCTCATAATCAAGCCCCACTTTCCTGGGTTTGTCACAAAAGTCAAAAAGCTTAAAGGTGTTATCATAGTAAGCAAAATTCACCAGTTTACCTTTTTATAAAGACCAAAGTCTCTCAAATTAAGGTCCAGATTCTGCACTCAACTATAATTGTCATTTATTAAGATACAAATTCTAGCTGCATGTAAGCAACTATGAACTCTCATTGAGAGGGTCAAATGGTGATGGTTTAATCTGAGGGTGGAGACATGGAGGGGGCAGGGGGCAGTGTAGAGTTTTGAACACAGGGACAAAAATTTTAAAATTAAGGTACTGCTGGACTGGGAGCCAATATAGGTCAGTGAGGACAAGCCATAAATCAAGTGTGGCATCTTTTGTCTCTGGGATTCGCCCTCACAGCACATGCTGAGTCACGGAGGAAGCTCATAAAATGTCAATATGCGTGAATAATCTGTAATTGACTGAAAAATATTCTAAAAAGTAATTGTCTGAAAAACATTCCAAAAGGTTGCCCTTGGCATGGTACTTTTGTGGTACTGTCATCTTCACGTTGTCCTACTTATGAAGACTGACAAACTCCTCTCAACATTCAAACAGATTTAGACTGTTATATAACCAAGGGTATTTGCAATTATGAGCCAAGACAGTTAGCTTTGAGAGTTTAGTTGTTCTCTAAGGGTTGAGGCAAAAACAAATTGCTGTCCTTTAGATTAGATTACTTACTGTGGAAACAGGCTCTTCGGCCCAACAAGTCCACACTGACTCACCGAAGCGCAACCCATCCATACCCCTACATTTACCCCTTACCTAACACTACAGGCAATTTAGCATGGCCAATTCACCTGACCTGCACATCTTTGGACTGTGGGAGGAAACCGGAGTACCCGGAGGAAACCCACGCAGACACTGGGAGAACGTGCAAACTCCACACAGTCAGACGCCTGAGGCGGGAATTGAACCCGGGTCTCTGGCCCTGTGAGGCAGCAGTGCTAACCACTGTGCCACCGTGCCACCCAAATTGCTGTCCTAAACTCCTCAAGACTGCTTCTCCCATTAGGGTGATCTTATTCAAGCCTTCAGTCCACTTTAATGCCTTCAGAATAGATTGATTTTTCGATTAAAACCTAACTCTATCTCAAATGTATTCAATGATCGAGCCCCACTGGGCTCTAAGGAACAAAATTCCAAAGAGTACCAATGTTGAGATGAAATAATTTCTTCTCCTCTTAAGCTTTAATGGGGATGTTTTTTATTTTGAAACTTTGCACCCTGATTCTAAAGGGAGATTACCACATCGTGATCCAGTCTCTCAAGCTCCATCAGAATTTTGTTTCTACACAATTAGAGCTCAATGAGTACATGTTAAACCTACTTAACCTTTCCTAATCCCAGAAACCAACCGAATGAACCTTCTCCGAACAGCTTCCACTGCAAGTGTATTTGCGCAAATGCCATTGTTTTCTTTTGTAAAATTGTAAAATATGAATAAAACTTCTAGTACGTTTGATAGTTTTGAAGGTCTTATCAATGGGATAGTCAATGTCTATTGTTGCTTGCTTTAGTAAAGGTATTCAATTACAGAAATTGCGTATGTCTCGATGTCTAGAGCTGTGTGTAGCAAGTGAGTGCCATTGCTATGGCAACTTGTACAGTCTTTCATGCGAGCAATTGCGTTTGATTCTTTTTTAAAAAGCATTAAATGAGGATGTGTAATGATTTTAGGTGTGTGCTGGCAAAACGTTTTTAATGTACAAAAGTGGCAGCTTTGCAGCTTACCGTTTGAGGAAAGGTAGATACCTCTTAGCTGTGAATTAATTGAATTTGATCCCCCCCCTTGACCACTCAAAAATGCAAGTCATACTTTGTTACATTGGTCCCATTTCAAATCTCAAGATGATAATAGAATTAAGGGAGTCTTTTGACCTATTTTCATCATTCATCTGGTATAAAAGGTATCTTAAAATCATGTTTTCTTTACTCAATATGTTGGTCTTCTCTCCCACTGTGGTTCAATGTTTTTGTCCTTGTTTTTCCAATTTGTCAAGCACCTTTGTACTTCATCTTCATTAGTGTTTCCTGTATAAATTCATGTTACAAGATTGCACTTGCAGAAAAGGCATGATTGAGAGCATGAATGAATAAAGCAGTGTTTGTAGACAGACTGTACTTGGATGTACAGAAAGCATTTGATAAAGTGCTGCATAAAAGGTGGTTACATAAAATAGAGCTCATGATATAATGGTAATATGAGCATGGATAATAAATTGGCTGGCTGGCGTTTTTGATAAAAATATCTCTCTCTCTCTCTCTCTCTCTCTCTCTCTCTCTGAGTTGTGTGCTGGAGCCTCAGTTTTTATAATTTATTTTCAATGACTTAATGAAGGGAGAAATGACAGGATTGCTAAATTTGTAGATGACGCAAAGATTAGTAGGAAACTATGCTGTGAGGAAGACGTAAGGAGGATACAGATGAAAATAGATTGAATGAGTGGATGGAAGTATGGCAGATGGAGTACAACATGGGAAAATGTGAAATTGTTCACTTTGGCAGAAAGAATTAAAAAGCAGAGAATAAATTTAAATACTGAACAAAATTCCAAGTTGCAGAGGGATCTGGGTCTTCTAGTGCATGAGTCACAAATTGTTAATGTGTAGGTACAGTAAGCAATTAAGGTTAAAAGGGGAATTGAACATAAAAGTACGGATGTTATGCTTCCACTGGTATTAGCATACATGCTCTTTCTGCAGAAGTACTAAGAATTCATTAATTTCTACAACTTATTTTATTTGATGTTGCCACATGGGAAATAACAGCAAGGGAGCATTTATTGTCTATTGCTACTTCACCTGAGTAAATTGAATGGTGTGTAATTGAAGTCACATGTAGACTTTTCTCAACAGACTTAATGAACTAAATGGATTTGATTACCCTCTAAAAGTTTTCATGGCTGTTTTTCTCTGCTGCCAGTCAGCAAGTTATCAAAGTTTTTAGAATTCACAATTATCTGGTAGCTTTCAGCTTGTAACCTCTGTGATGATACTTCAGTGCTAAAAGTAGTGTGATATTGCATTCTCTATGCTTTCAGTTAGGCTGCCAAGCAGGTCTTTCACTTCAAAGTCAGTAAAATTAAACAGCTGGCTGTATATCTGCAATAGGTATCTTCTGAATTAATTTCAGAAAGTGCACCAGCAACAGTCAGCTACAAGTGCAGCATTTAGTATTGCAGTGAAACAAAATTTAGCATGTAGGTCATATGAGACAAACACTGGATGAACTTGAAGGTTAACACTAAAGTTAGCAATTCAGTCATCAAGATGTATGCAAACATTCAAGCCCTCCAAAAGAACAGAATATCTCCCACAATAGAGAGGAACATAGTTGTGTTGACATTTGTATTTGGACCAGAAGTAGGTCAATTGGCCCCTCGACGGTGTCTGTTTGTTTTGAATTCCACATTCCCATCTGTACATTATGTTGTGGCAGTCGCTTTAAGAGGTAAGTCACATTAGCACTGTTGAGTTAGTAGCCAAGTTGCAAGTTTGTTCAGACTTATTTTGATATTTTAGATTAGATTCCCTACAGTGTGGAAACAGGCTCTTTGGCCCAACCAGTCCACGCCGACACTCTGAAGACCATTTCCCTCTGACTAATGCACCTAATACTATAGACAATATCCCATGGCAAATTCACCTGACCTGCACATCTTTGAACTGTGGGAAGAAACCGGAGCACCCGGAGGAAACCCACGTGGACACAGGGAAATGGTGCAAACGCCACACAGTTGCCCAAGGCTAGAATCGAACCTGGGATCCTGGCACTGTGAGGCAGCAGTGCTAACCACTGAGCCACCATGCCACCCCAGCCTTCACAGTTATGACATTAAACCTGCCTGTTGGATTGCCTTCTGGTCTTTGGAACATGGACAGAAGAGGATGGAGTATCCTTGACATCCAAGCCACTAAGGAGCCATAGCAAAAGTAGGATCAATGGAAATTGGAAAGAGCCAGATCTCTGGTTTGAGTCATACCTGGAACAAAGAAAGATGTTTGAGGTTGTTGGAGGTCAGTCACCTCTTAAGGACGTCACTAAGCGATTTCCTCAGGTCTGTGGCCTTATGCATAACTATCTCCAAATGCTTCATCCAGTGCCTTCTCTCCAGCATAAGGCTGGAAGTGTGGATGTTCACAAATGATTGCACACTGTTAAGCAGCATTTGCAATCTCGCAAATAACGAAGTAGTCTGTGTTCAATTACAGCAAAACCTGAACAGTATCCAGGCATGGGCTGACAAGTTATGACTAATGTTTGTGCCTGCAAACTGCCAGGCAATGACCATCTCCAGAAAAAGAGAATCTAACTACCTTCCCTTGACTTTTGGTGGTGTTGCCCTTCCTGAGTACACTCAACATCCTGTGGATTACCATTGGCACAAAACAGACAGGACCAGCCAAATACATGTTTTGGCTACAAGAACAGACCAAAAGCCAGGAAACCTTCTGACTCTCTAAAGCATGTCCACCTCCTTCAAGGTACAGGTCACAACAGTAATGGAATGCTCACTACTTGCCTGAAAGAGTGCAAGTCTAACAGTAGTCCAGGACAAAGCAGCCTACTTGATTGGCATCTGTTATGGACCAGTTCAGATCCCCTCTATGCATTTTGAGAAAATAGCCTGCACCCTAACTTGGCTCATTGTTTTAATCAGGTGTAATGTGGATATTCTAGGAGGGACGCAGCTGGTCAAACCACTTAATTTTAAACAAAATAGAATTTATTTACAAATTACCAAATGAAGTGCAAACAAAAGAGAACAGGGCACCAAATAACTTAACTCATCTGAAAACCCAGCAGAGTATCCTAATTTAATGATGCTGTTCCCAATATTTGAAATAATCCCCATAAACACCCCTTAGCACAAAAGGTAAAATCAAACCCAGGGTCTTCACAGGAAAGAATTTAAAGAGGAGTTTCAGCCTGGATCTGCTTCTTTGGGTCCAGCAGCTTTTCAGCACTATTAAGCTAAAACCAAGTGAAAGTGAGAACTGCAGATGCTGGAGATCAGAGCTGGAAATGGGTTGCTGGAAAAGCGCAGCAGGTCAGGCAGCATCCAAGGAGCAGGAGAATCGACGTTTTGGGCATGAGCCCTTCTATTTGTAGAAGGAGGAAGAGAGCTTCTTCAAGGAAGGCATCCTTGCAAGAGGATTCGCTGTAGGTTAAAATCTTCTAGGAGAAAGTGAGGACTGCAGAATGGAAGGGCTCATGCCTGAAACATCGATTCTCCTGTTCCTTGGATGCTCCCTGACCTGCTGCGCTTTTCCAGCAACACATTTCCAGCTAAGCTAAAACCAAACCAAGCTAGAGAAAAGCTGAGCTGGGAAAACTAGCCACTCCCCTCTCATGGTACAAGTGTTTCTATTAAAGACTTAAAAGCCTTTTGCATGAGGCAGTATCTATTCGGTATAATCAAACTGGCCCTTAAACCCATCAACTTAAACTTATTGGAGTCTGTGTCTTTTATGACCTCTCTTGAAAAATAATCCAAGGATAACATAACCTTGTTAAAGAGCAGCTTCGTCACACCTTTTTAAAAAAAAGTCAGCTTGCAAAGATAACTTCATTTTAAAACTCCTTAATCGTAAACTCTTGGTACTCTGTAACACACATCCACAGTACGTTGGTTATAAACGTGCACAATTTTCTACGTTACTCTTGTCAACGAATGCCTTCGTTTCTCATTCAAGCCATGACAATGTATCAGCAATCACATTTTCTCAACTTGCCACATGTACAATTTTCAAACTGAGTGGTTGTAATAAGCAAGTCACCTAAGCAATCTGCCATTTTTATCCTTAAATTTCTCTTAAAAGCTAAATAGGTTATGATCAGTAGATATGATTGTCTCAGAAACATTCCTAGTAACGTAAATATTGAAATGTAATGTCAGCACCAAGTTCAAAGTTCCCTCCCCAACTGTAGAATATGTCTGCTGATGAATATTCAATTTCCTGGAGACATACCCAATATATCTTTCCATCTTCTCATCGTTGTCTTGCTAGAGCACAGCACCGACACCCACATCACTTGCATCGATAGCCACCTTGAATGGCTTTGCGTAATCAGGTGTGGCTAATACTGGGCCAGTGGTTAACACAGCTTTCAGGCTGTCAAACGCCTTCCGATAATCCGCTGTCCACTGAAACCTCTTGCCTTTCTGTAGCAGTTCAGTGAGTGGAGCAACTCACTGCTAAAATTTGGCATGAATTCTCAATAAAATCCACTCCATCCCAGGAACCTTGGTGTTGCATTTTTTGACAATGTGGGAAACTCCCCAATCACCTTTGTCTATGCATCCCATGGGGCCATTTGTCCATGTCCAGTAACACGCGAGGAAGGTGACTTATGCTCTGGCAAATTCACTTTTAGCCACATTCATCACTAAGCCTGCCTTCTGAAGTCAATCAAACGAGTCTGATAAATGTTGCAAATGTTCCTTTCATATATAACTAAAGTTCACCAGGTCATCTATGTCACGACACAGTTGGGTAGTCTAACAATGACCTTAGTAATTAGCCTCTGAAATGTGACTGGCGCATTTTTCATACCAAATGGCATGACTTTAAACTGATACAGTATATTTGGCATTATGAAAGCCAAAATTGCCTTTGCTGTTTCTGACAAAGGCACCTGCCAGTATCCTCTGACCAAGTCCAACTTAAAATTAAAAGTTGCTTATCCTACGTTTTCAGCGCAGTCATCCAAATGTGCAATCTGATATGCATCTGTCTTTGTAAGTGTATTGTTTAGTCCTTTCAAACTCAATGTATGTTTGATCAGGGTCCTTCATTAAACTCCTGAAACATTATCTATAAGCTCCTGGCAGAAGCTCATTTGCACTTAAGATGGCTTTCTTCACCACCTCATACGCCCAGATACCTCTTCTGATAGTGATATGAATATCTCACTAGGTCTACCTACAAGCTGTGTTTGGATCAACAAAACCCACATGGTCACTGTCCACCACATTTGTTTAGCCACATTTTTAAATGAGATGGAAAAGGGTTCCACGTTCTTCTAACCAAAATTAGACAATGGTTGGATATATTTAATAGTTTCTCACTAGGTCTTTGACTACAGTGGGTTTGCTCATCCTCACTCTCCTCCTCATTAAGCTTACCTTCAGCCGAGATCACCATCCTTTTAAGCTGACTTTCCTAAGTTGAAATTGCTGAAGTTCAAGCTCTTGCTCTTGCTCTCTGATACTTTTTTCCCCTCTCCCTCTCGCCCTCCCTCTCGCCCTCGCCCCGTCTCTCTTTCTCGCTCCCTCTCGCCCTCGCCCCGTCTCTCTTTCTCGCTCCCTCTCGCTCTCTCGCCCCGTCTCTCTCTCTCGCTCTCTCGCCCCTGTCTCTCGCTCTCGCTCTCGCTCTCTCGCCCCGTCTCTCGCTCTCGCTCTCTCGCCCCGTCTCTCGCTCTCGCCCCGTCTCTCGCTCTCGCTCTCGCTCTCTCGCTCTCGCTCTCGCTCTCTCTCTCTCGCCCCGTCTCTCGCTCTCGCTCTCGCTCTCTCGCCCCGTCTCTCGCTCTCGCTCTCGCTCGCTCGCCCCGTCTCTCGCTCTCGCTCGCTCGCCCCGTCTCTCGCTCTCGCTCGCTCGCCCCGTCTCTCGCTCTCGCTCGCTCGCCCCGTCTCTCGCTCTCTCTCGCTCGCCCCGTCTCTCGCTCTCGCTCGCTCGCCCCGTCTCTCGCTCTCGCTCGCTCGCCCCGTCTCTCGCTCTCGCTCGCTCGCCCCGTCTCTCGCTCTCGCTCGCTCGCCCCGTCTCTCGCTCTCGCTCGCTCGCCCCGTCTCTCGCTCTCGCTCGCTCGCCCCGTCTCTCGCTCTCGCTCGCTCGCCCCGTCTCTCGCTCTCGCTCGCTCGCCCCGTCTCTCGCTCTCGCTCGCTCGCCCCGTCTCTCGCTCTCGCTCGCTCGCCCCGTCTCTCGCTCTCGCTCGCTCGCCCCGTCTCTCGCTCTCGCTCGCTCGCCCCGTCTCTCGCTCTCGCTCGCTCGCCCCGTCTCTCGCTCTCGCTCGCTCGCCCCGTCTCTCGCTCTCGCTCGCTCGCCCCGTCTCTCGCTCTCGCTCTCGCTCGCCCCGTCTCTCGCTCTCGCTCTCGCTCTCGCCCCGTCTCTCGCTCTCGCTCGCTCGCTCGCCCCGTCTCTCGCTCTCGCTCTCGCTCGCCCCCTCTCGCTCTCTCGCTCTCGCTCGCCCCGTCTCTCGCTCTCGCTCGCTCGCCCCGTCTCTCGCTCTCGCTCGCTCGCCCCGTCTCTCGCTCTCGCTCGCTCGCCCCGTCTCTCGCTCTCGCTCGCTCGCCCCGTCTCTCGCTCTCGCTCGCTCGCCCCGTCTCTCGCTCTCGCTCGCTCGCCCCGTCTCTCGCTCTCGCTCGCTCGCCCCGTCTCTCGCTCTCGCTCGCTCGCCCCGTCTCTCGCTCTCGCTCGCTCGCCCCGTCTCTCGCTCTCGCTCGCTCGCCCGTCTCTCGCTCTCGCTCGCTCGCCCCGTCTCGCTCTCTCGCTCGCCCCGTCTCTCGCTCTCGCTCGCTCGCGCCCGTCTCTCGCTCTCGCTCGCTCGCCCCGTCTCTCGCTCTCGCTCGCTCGCCCCGTCTCTCGCTCTCGCTCGCTCGCCCCGTCTCTCGCTCGCTCGCCCCGTCTCTCGCTCTCGCTCGCTCGCCCCGTCTCTCGCTCTCGCTCTCTCGCCCCCGTCTCTCGCTCTCGCTCTCTCGCCCCCGTCTCTCGCTCTCGCTCTCTCGCCCCCGTCTCTCGCTCTCTCGCCCCGTCTCTCGCTCTCGCTCTCTCGCCCGTCTCTCGCTCTCGCTCTCTCGCCCCGTCTCTCGCTCTCGCTCTCTCGCCCCGTCTCTCGCTCTCGCGCTCTCGCCCCGTCTCTCGCTCTCGCTCTCTCGCCCCGTCTCTCGCTCTCGCTCTCTCGCCCCGTCTCTCGCTCTCGCTCTCTCGCCCCGTCTCTCGCTCTCGCTCTCTCGCCCCGTCTCTCGCTCTCGCTCTCTCGCCCCGTCTCTCGCTCTCTCTCGCCCCGTCTCTCGCTCTCGCTCGCCCCGTCTCTCGCTCTCGCTCGCCCCGTCTCTCGCTCTCGCTCTCTCGCCCCGTCTCTCGCTCTCGCTCGCTCGCCCCGTCTCTCGCTCTCGCTCGCCCCGTCTCTCGCTCTCGCTCGCCCCGTCTCTCGCTCAATCTCTCGCTCGCTCGCCCCGACTCTCTCACTCTCGCCCCGTCGCGCGCTGTCGCCCCGTCTCTCTCTCGCTCGCCCCGTCTCTCTCTCGCTCTCTGCAATTTGCAGACATGTGCCTATGTGGATCATAATGTAAAGGGCACAATTTTGATAAACTAATAACAAAACTTCAAGCTAATTTCCATTGAATGTATTACACTGATACCTAAAAATCCTAAACTGTTAGAAACAATCCCATTGTTCCCAAGTACATTTCAGAGTAACATATATAAATAAAAGCTTGAATCTCGTGAAAATAGTATAAATAGCAACAACAACTTGTGAAGTTAACTTCTCTACTTTTTAAAAAAAAACAACCAATTCAGACATCCTCGGTCAATGTCACCTTGTGTCAGCTTCTTAAAGCCCTGAAATACACTTAAAACTTTAGGGTTGTTTGTGTTACAAAGTATAAGATGTCAACAGACCATTATCATGCTAGCACCAGGACCCCTTTTACTACTTTTCTTGATCATGTATTCCACAATAACATGAGATTTCCAAACAAACCAAATCACCTCCAGTCACTGTTTGGAATTTCAGGATATGTCTTTTGAGTTCACCATAAAAGTACATGTTCCAAGTTTTACTGTTCCAGCTTGATGACCATAAACAATGGTTTGCCTTTGATCAATACATATGAATCTGTGATGATCATTGATCTATGCATACCAACCCTAAACTATAATTGATTAAAAGATACAGTGTAGACTTCGGATAACATGGAGCTAGAAAGGTACACTCGTGTCAAACTCTCCGAATTATTCGGTTACCATGATTATATGATCACAAGCTTTAAATACTAATAAATTACAACCAAGCACATGACCTCATCCCTAAAGCCATGGATTAATGCCTTTCCCAACCCTACAATTGCACATCATTTGAAAAACACTTCTCTGTTCAGCAGAAGTTCAAAACTATTTAATCCACCAAAAGTGGGTCCACAAACTTAAGATATATGTATAGTATTAACCAGCATTCTCAGTCATCACACTGAACTTGCTGTCACATTCCCTATATTTTCAAAACCTGTATACTTAAAGCAAAGTGCTCCAGTGACTGCAAAGTGTTTTAGGCCATAGTCATAGAGATGCGCAGCACGGAAACAGACCATTCGGTCCAACTCATTGACTAAGTATCCTAACCTAATCTATTCCTATTTGCCAGCACTTGGCACATTTCCCTCTAAACCCTTCATGTTCATTATACCCATCCAGATGCCTTTTAAATGCTGTAATTGTGCCAGCCTCCACCACTTCCTCTGGTAGCTCATTCTATACATGCACTACTCTGCATGAAAAAGTTGCCTCCAGGGTCCCTTTTATATCTTTTCACGTTTCACTGTAAACCTATGTCCCCTGGTTCTGGACTCCGCCCCCCCCCCCCCCCCTTCAACCCAGGGAAAACACTTCGTATGTTTATCCTACCCATGCCCCTCACGATTGTATAAACCTCTATAAGGTATCCCCTCAGCCTCTGATGCTCCAGGGAAAACAGTCCCAGCCTGTTCAGCCTCTCCCTGTAGCTCAAATCCTCCAACCCTGGCTACATCCTTGTAAATCTTTTCAAGTTTCACAACATACTTCCTATACCAGGGAGACCAGAATTGCACGCAATATTCCAAAAGTGGCCTAACCAACATCCTGTACAGCCGCAACATCACCTCCCAACTCCTATACTCAATACTCTGACCAATAAAGGAAAGTATACCAAACGCCGCCTTCATTATCCTATCAATCTGTGACTCTACTTTCAAGAAACTATGAACCTGTAGTCCAAGGTCTCTTTGTTCAGCAGCATTCCCTAAGATCTCCTCAAGTTATAAAAGATTCTCTATAAATGCAAATCTTAACATTAATGTTGGCTCTTCTGTGTGCTTTGCATAGAGTTTGAATGATTCTCCTGTGGTTCACTAGCCTGATTGTAATCGTGAGCCTCCGTTCTGTTGTTGATACCATTAAAACAGGCAATTCAGTCAATTTGTAACTATATTTCCAGAACATAATGCAATAGATGGTCATTGTGCGTGAGAAACTTGCATAGGTAAGAGCAGTTGAGCTGTGTCCTTGAATTGCTGCAGTCCATGTACTGTGGTTAAACCCACAATGCCATTAGGGATTTCCACTATTTTGACTCAGTGACACTAATGGAGTGGTGATATTTTGGCTTGGAGGGGAACTTGCAGGTAGTTTGATTCTCATATATCTGTTGCCCTTGGCCTTCTAGATGGAAGTGATTGTGGATTTGGAAGGTGCTGTCTTTGGCGAATTTCTGCAGTACATCTTGTAGATGGTAGTAGCAGTGTATACGGAGCAACAGTGATGGAGGCGATCAATGTTTGTGGATGTGATAAAAAATTAAGTGAGCTGCTTTGTCCGTAGTGACAAGCTTCTTGAGTTTTATTGGAGCTTCACTCACTCAGACATGTGGGGAGTATTCCGTCACATTCCTGACTTGTGCTTTGTAGATGGTGGATATGATTTGGTAAGTCAGTGAGTTACTTGCTGAGTATTCATAGCCTCTGACCTGCTCTTTTAAGCATTGTATTGAGTTTCTGGTCAATAATGATCAGGCAGCATCCAAGGAACAGGAAATTCGACGTTTCGGGCCAGAGCCCTTCATCAGGAATGAGGAGAGTGTGCCAGGCAGGCTAAGATAAAAGGTAGTGAGGAGGGACTTGGGGGAGGGGCGATGGAGGTGTGATAGGTGGAAGGAGGTCAAGGTGAGGGTGATAGGCCGGAGTGGGGTGGGGCGGAGAGGTCAGGAAGAAGATTGCAGGTTAGGAGGGCGGTGCTGAGTTGAGGGAACCGACTGAGACAAGGTGGGGGGAGGGGAAATGAGGAAACTAGAGAAATCTGAGTTCATTCCTTGTGGTTGGAGGGTTCCCAGGCGGAAGATGAGGCACTCTTCTCCAGCCGTCGTGTTGTTATGCTCTGCCGATTACTTGCGGAACGCTTCAGAGAACACCTCTGGGACGCCCGGACCAACCAACCCAACCACCCTGTGGCTCAACACTTTAACTCTCCCTCCCACTCCACCGAGGACATGCAGGTCCTTGGACTCCTCCATCGGCAGAACATAACAACACGACCGCTGGAGGAGGAGCGCCTCATCTTCCGCCTGGGAACCCTCCAACCACAAGGAATGAACTCAGATTTCTCCAGTTTCCTCACTTCTCCTCCCCCCACCTTGTCTCAGTCGGTTCCCTCAACTCAGCACCGCCCTCCTAACCTGCAATCTTCTTCCTGACCTCTCCGCCTCCACCCCACTCCGGCCTATCACCCTCACCTTGACCTCCTTCCACCTATCACATCTCCATCGCCCCTCCCCCAAGTCCCTCCTCCCTACCTTTTATCTTAGCCTGCCTGGCACACTCTCCTCATTCCTGATGAAGGGCTCTGGCCCGAAACATCGAATTTCCTGTTCCTTGGATGCTGCCTAACCTGCTGCGCTTTAACCAGCAACACATTTTCAGCTGTGATCTCCAGCATCTGCAGACCTCACTTTTTACTGGTCAATGATGATCCCCAAGAATGTTGATAGTTGGGGATGGTGTTAACATTGAATACCAATGAGTGGTGGTTAGATTATCTCTTATTGGAGATAGTCATTACCTGACATTTGTGTGGCCTAATGTTACTTGCTATTTTGAGTTCAGGTCTTTTGTTGCATTTGAGTATGGACTACTTTACTAGGGATGGTGCTGAACATTGTGCAATTACCTCAGAAATTTACACTTCTGACCTTTACGGTGGGGAGGTGAATGAAGCAGCCGAAGATGTTTGGGTCTAGGCCCTGATGAATTCCTGCAGAGATGTCCTGGAGCTGAGATGTCTGAACTCCCACAACTGCAACCGTCTTCCTATGTGTCAGGTATGACTCAAATTAGTGGAGAGTTTGTCCTGAGTCCCAGTAATTCCAATTTTGCTAGGGCTCCTTGATGCTTTGGTCAAACGTGAACTTGAGCTCACTACTCCAAAAAGTTCAGCTAGTAATCTACTTGGAGCCCCGAGCTTCACGTTGGGAAGCACTGCAGTGTGCAACACTGGCTGCAATTGAGTAGTTGACAGGGCCAAGTGAGAGTTGGACAGCAGAGGAGAAGTACTGGGGGTAAAATACTGTGGTTTGCTATGTCAAAAGTTGCAGAAAGGGCAAACAGGGATCATACATTACAATTTCAGATGATAATTTATAGCTTTGATTCGGACTATTTCGGTGCAATCACAGTAAAGGAAAACTACTTAGTGATTTAAACCATCATGTTATGAGAAACATAGCTGCACATCTAAATAGTGATTTGGACCACTGTCTAAATCATTTTCATTTCATGTATTTAGGTCACTGTTTCCAAAAAGAAAAGTAATACGTTACTGGAATGATGAGATGCCTTTAATTCTGTATTGATTCTTCACCACTTCTGAACCTGGCAGATAGATGCATTCTTTCTTTTAGGAGTTTTCAGTTAAACTGTGCCAAGATTCTTTTTTGAAGTCTCCAGTGTCACAATTTTAACTGGGTAATAAAGTTTTGTTTTATAACATTCATGTGATTCACATTTTAATTTCCCATTCTCATTTTTGCCCTTTTCAATTCTCATATTTATTCTCTTTTCATCCTTTATCTTTTGCTGTATTTTTAACCTTCCTGCTGCCTATTTCTATTCTTGCTGTTTCTACTACCTCTTTCTCTTCCTGCTTCCCTTTTGCCATTGTCATAGCATCATAGAGATGTACAACACGGAAACACCCTTTTGCCCAACACCTGCATATCCTAACCTAACCTAGTCCCATTTTGCCAGCACTTGGCCCATATCCCTCTAAACCTTTCCTATTCATGTACCTATCCAGATGTCTTTTAAACGTTGTAATTGTACAAGCCTCCACTACTTCCTCTAACAGTTTATTCCATACATGCATGACCTTTGCATGAAAAGGTTGCCCCTTGGGTCCCTTTTAAAGCTTTTCCCTCTCATCCGAAACTTTTGCTTTCTAGTTCTAAACTCTCCCCAATCCAGTCAAAAGAGCTTATCTATCTACCTTATCCATGCCCCTCATGACTTTATAAACCTCTATAAGGTCTCCCCTTAGCCTCCAACGCTCCAGGGAAAACAGTCCCAGACTATTCAGCCTCTCCCTATAGCTCAAATCCTCCAAATCAGGCAAGGTCCTTGTAAATCTTTTCTGAACCCTTTCAAGTTTTGCAGCATCCTTTCTGTCGGAGGGAGACCAAAGTTGCACACAGTACTCCAAAAGTGGCCTAACCAATGTCCTGTACAACTGCAACATGACCTCACAACTCCATGATCTGACCAATAAAGGAAAACATAGTAAACGCCTTCTTCACTATCAATCTACCTGAGACTACACTTTCGAGGAATTATGAACCTGCGCTCCAAGGTCTCTTTGTTCAGCCACACTCCCCTGGACCTTACCATTAAGTGTATAAAAGTCCTACCCTTATTTGCCTTTCCAAAATTCAGCACCTCGCATTTATCTAAATTAAATTCGATCTGCCAGTCCTCAGTCCTTTTGGCCCATCTGATCAAGATCCTGTTGTACTCTGAGGTAACCTTTGCTGTCCACTGGACCTCCGATTTTGGTGTCATCTGCAAACTTACTAATTGTGCTTCCTATGTTCACATGCAAATCATTTGTGTCTCCTGATTCTGATTTCCCCTTTCATCCAGCCCCTACCCTCTATACCTCTGCCCTCTCTCTACCTTTGCAACTTTCCATTTGTAGAATTCCCAAAAGACCTGTACGGAACCTGAGGAAATAAATAATTCTCCTATGGCTTAACATTTAGAAGTCAAGTCTCCATTTCTAAGAAGGCATGCAGCAACTCGTGAAATTCTCTCACTTGTATGCAACTTGTGAAACTGCTGTGGTAAGATGCGTTGCCCTGTTTAATAATGCCCTCAAAATACCAATTTTGCAGCCTGTTTAAGTCTGATGCTTTAAAAAGACTTTGTTCCAAATCTGCTGCAACACTGCAGGAAAAAGATCATGGGAGCCAAAGGCGGAAAAGCTTCTTCCTGAAGGATGACAGAAGAAAACCATTTTGTCATGCAGCAGGGGCACCTGTCATCTCTCTCTACCTCAATTCCTCTTCTCTTAACTCCTGCTCTTGCACTTCAACTATAAGTTACTCCATTTCAGGTCTCATCGTCCTCAAGGTCCTGTTATGGGGAACATATCAGACCACTACAATGTTTGAGACCGTTAGAACCATAGCATTTTACAGCATAGAAGGAGGTCCTTCTGCCCATCATGACTGCACTGGCTCCTGAAAGAGCTTTCCAACTAGTCCGTATAGAATAATATGGAATTTGCAGGAGGGTATTTCAAGGTACCATCCAACCAGCGTCCTCTGAGATTATGATACCCCATCAGTTGTGGATCGAATGCATTTTATAGTCTTGTTGAAAAGAGTGTATGTCCGCTGAGTTCACCCATCTTTGAGATGCTGTAGAGGCCCATACTGCGACACAGATATCAGTGACCATCGCATAACCAGTTGCAGTTTCCTTCAGCACTGATTCTCGGTTATTTACTTTGGCCTATGGAGCCTGTGCTTAGGATAGCGTCTCTTCATGCCCTTTGTTCTTCCCTAGTTTTCTAGTGCCCAGGACTTTGCCTGTCTTGTATGAATTACTGCTCCTTGTGACTTGCACACAAACTAGGTTGATGCTCCTGTGCAGTACTGAAGGAGCGCTGTACTTTTGGAGGTTAGTCAGTTCTGATATAACGCGTTGGTTCCGTTCTCATGTGATTTCACGTTATAAGAAAATCACACAATAGCCGTCCCATTTAAACTAACTGGGTCCGAATTTCATTATGGCCAATACAGTTGAAGAAAGTTTGCATTCTACAAATAACATTCTAAATTCTTCAATCACGTTAAAGTTAATTTGCCTTGAAGAAATGTGCATGATAGCAAAATAGACTATTAAGCTGTGGCTATGTCTGTCCTCTTCACAAAAGAATGATAGCGTTATTTGAAAAAGAACAATTTTTCTGGTTACCTGATCTAAACTAACCATTCCACCAAAGCCTAAAATTGTTGATCTTGGGGATTCTTTTATTACTTTTTGCCAGAGGAGAGATTCCTGTATGCAAATGGCTGCTGTATTTCCTACACTGCACCAATAACTGCACTTTAAAAATACTTTATAGGTTGTAAAGTATTCAGAGTCATTTTGAATTTCAAAGTTTTTTTTTTATAAATGTAACTCATTGCTTTCTGAATGACCCTGAATCTGTGATTGCAGGGCAATGAGCCAAACAATGTCTATAAATATCATTTCAGATTTGCATTTTTTATCAGAGTTAGAGTTGTGCAGAAGGAGGCCATTTTCATACTTGCGCTGGCTATCTCTGCAAGAGCAACTAAGTTAATCCCATAATCCCAGTCTTTCCTTGTAATTTTTTTTTGTTTTCATCTGTTGTTCAAATCCTCTTTGGAAAACCATGACTGAATCTGCCTCCATTCCCACACCCTGGATGCTTACTATATCAAGAGTTTTCTTCAATGAGGTTATGTATGGTCCAGACAGGCATCTGGAACCTAAACAGCCTTTGCTTGCTTTGTCATATCTTAACAATTGCCCCTTTATGGGATTTTATTGTTCCCTTATAATAGCTGTCTGTATGCTTTGGGTGACATCCTCGTTTCACAGCAGCCAGAACTGTTTTGGTGTGCAGCTTGACAGATTATTTTATAGTGTCAATGCACAGTAATATTTGAATACCTCAAATCACACAGGCATCCCCTCAATTCAAGTAGAACAGATCTTCATGACATACAAGGTGATCTCAACCTCACAGTTGACAGTAGAGAAGGTGAATGGGAATTACAATATCGCCGCCTTGTATAGCATTGTTCCGTGTCTTTCTAGCTTTTGGTCAGATTTAATTTTTTTTAAAAAAGCACAGTAAGATTCAGAATATTTCTCAACAAGACTTTGATATTGTATATACCCAATTCACTTTCTTCATTGATAATTGTCAGGTCATCACTATCTTTTAAACTTGTAACCTGTCCCAAGTGGTGACCTGGTAGCTGTTAACAGAAAAAGTGATTGGGGAATTTATAGTGTCAGAGTCTTGTTGAGAAATGCTTTGACTTTGTCTGCCTTTTGTTTAAAAACTTGAAATAAGGTCAAGAGGAGTTTCTCCTCTTTCGGCACTGAGTATTCACGCTAAATAATTGCAAATGGTTTACCAAGGCTGCTAATCTAATATTATTGTATGGTATCAAAGTTCAGCTGATCTGGAGTACCCTGCGTGAAAATGGTTTATCACAGGCATTGTTTAATCCCTGGTAGAACTGGCTGAAGATTTTGACGCATTCAAAATTTCAAATCACCTAACTTTGACATATTGTGATTTCACTATAATGGCAGGGAGGAGACAGATGCTACTTCAGCATACAATGCAGGGAACATTCTGTACAAGACTGTTTGTTCACTCCAGTTTAAAATTTCTGTAATTCTTCAGTTTTGATGTATTGGAGGTGAATGCCTCTGCATTGTTTTAAATTACGTGCTGGTAGCACGTCCTCTGTATCTAGGCAGCAGACACAGATGTTGATATGGGGGAAGATGGAGAGAGGAGAACTCTGCAACAATGAGAAAAGGATTAAAAAAAAATGTCATGAGAGAGTCACACAAGGAGTGTTCCAGCTGAAAGTGTCAGTATATTAAATAATGCACTGCCACATAATGGCTGGTATTGGATATTGTGTGCAATGATTAAATGAGGTGTTGGTACATTATGGTTCAGCATTCAGAGGGTTAATTGCAGGCCAGCTGGCCGTGTCACATTGTTGGCCATCCCATCATCTAGAAAATATAAGAGCTGGCAATTAATGATTTCTTCCTGTATCTGATTTGCATACAATAGCAGTTTAAATGTACAAGTCTCTGCCTTTATCAGAACGCGTTCCTGGGGCATTTGGGTTTTTCAGAGGCTGAAACCAGGCAGACTAATTTTGTTTTTATTGGAGGGAGTGGGGAGAGTAGGGAATGCAATGAGGTGGTGAAGAATAGGAGATAAAGTAAAATGCAGCAACTGAATTTATTTGGCGGAAGAATACAGTAAATTGGAACCAAAAAAATAGTTTGTCGGAGGAATACAGTTGACAGGGGGGGAGGGGGTGGAGGTTTGATGTTGTGATGTCACAGCTTCTCATACTTAACCAGTCAGGCAACCATACACTGCTACATTGCTTGTGCTGTGAGAAGAGAAAGAAAGGGAGCCTGCTGGGATGTCTGTCAGTAATCAGCCGCCTTCTCCTCACACAGACTACAATGATCTCTGCAAAGCTAAGCCTGTCGATTGTTTCACTGAGAAAGGCCCGTGCATGCAGCCTCAAAAAGACTGGAGCCGGTCTGAATGGGAATGGCACAGAGCAGGAGAGCAGCATGAAAATGAGCTGAAAGTTGAGTTGAGCTCAGCAGCATCGCCTCGAGCTAAAGACGGTCTGATTAAGCACGTTGCTCTCACTGACGAGGACAAACTGGGCTTCTTTAGCACATCGGAAGGGGGAAAGGAACAGAAGAACGCAGTCAGTGTGACACAGTCTAAGGAATTCTGCAAGAGCTGGTCCACTTCTCCTACTAATCTCTCTGCTTCTGGCCAATACGTAGGGGAAATGAATCCAGTCACAGGTGAATGGAGTCAACCTACTGTGGGTAGGCAGGTGAATGTTGGGAGTTATGAGATTGGTAAGGAAGATTTAACAAAGAAAAGAACTGACAAAAATGGGGAGCTAATGAGCTGCTCTGCTAATTCCATACTGCTAAATCCATCTGCTGCACTTGGTAATCCTGCCCAGAATATAAAGAATGACAAGATTAGTGTATGGAACCCAAATTTTATGCCAGACAATAAAGTGGACTCTGACTGCAAGCAAATGGTCGATTTTAAGGACAGTGACAAGTCCACTTTGTGTGAAACAGACCTCCATTCAAACTCCATCCCCCCATATACCCTGACTATACAGAAGTCTGATACTCCAATCATGGTGGATTATGAGCAAGATCCTTCTGATACTGGTAACCTGGCACACACCGAAGATGTGAAAGTTGATTTGGTTACGGATAGTATTACCAGCAGGGGTGCCAACCAGAGAAAAATGATGCGGCGTGCCATGTCAGAGTGCTCGCACTTATCTGTTCCATCGAGCCTCAGCATCAGTGAAAAATATCCAGACCCGTCACCGGGTGATTCATTAAGTCAGTCAGCAAACTCTTCTGGCAGCCAAGTCCCAGCTGCTGGTAATAGGAAATACCCAAAGTCACAGATTAAACGATCGATGACTGTGGCAGAAGAGCAAATCCCGGTAAACAGCTTCGACGCTGATCAGACTGCTGCAGAACTGCAGCTCACTGATGAAGGACACAACAAAGAGAGCAGCAATGCACCAAGTGACACTTCAGACATGAAAGGTGGTGCGAATACTGCATTTAATCATGGCAGGCTGGGAAAAATTCCTGAGATTAGCAGCACTAAGATTCCAGAAGAAAAGCTTCATGGCAAAAATGAGCAAACCGGTGTATTCACTGACCTTCAGAGAAACGACTTCTCAGGAGGCTCAGTTCGTCCTTTGAGAAAAGAAACAATTGAGGTCAATAATGTCCAGACATCTCCATTTTCCCAGCTGCAAGAAAAGCCACATGACTCTGTGTTGCTAAATTCTGCTTTCATTGAGACCATCTGCAACAGCAGCGGATTACCTCAAAATATTGAAATGACACATTATGAGCTTGAGCAGGCAGCAGAGCAGCCTCAGGGACTGGCACAGCTGAATCTTCAACATGAAGCAAGGTTTAGGAAAAGTGATGCTAGCTCCTCTTCAGTGCAACAGCCATCCTCGGTGCCCAAAGCTCCCTACAGCCACATTGAGAGCTCGAAGACAGGAGGGGGGAAGTGTTCAGAACAAAGTAAAACTGCAGATCAGAAAGGCAAGGAGCCAAACTCCACTAAATCATGTGACCCTGTCACGGTCACCAACCGTGAATTGGCATCTGCACAAGGTGAGCAGAAGAGGAGCTGAGAAAGTGTGGTTGGAGATAGTAAAGGGTGATATACCAGAATTATGTATGAGGACATTGTTTTTACAAAAAAACATTCAATACACAATGAAAATGTTGTCTTTAGCTATTAATGGCAGGAGTGCAAATTAGTTGCTTCGTCCTTGGTTAATGTTTGTGTTCCAGCAACTGCTGTTGGGATCCATGTGTGTTTGTGTGCTTCTAGATAGGATTGGTTTGTCTGTGATTATCTCTATTGTAGACTCTCCTGACAGTCACTATACGGTGACTAAATAGTTATTTAAAGGAGGTATTAGGACAAGTTGCAGATCGAGAATCAAATTCCAGAAAATGATTGAACTTTGGAGAGCGGGCTTACGGAAATCTTAATCTTGTGCATTGTATTGATGCCCATTGTGTCTGTAATATTCAGTTAGTTCTGCTCCATAATTTTGTGCATTTTAAGTTAATCCTGGAATTCCTCTCCTTTTGTGTGGCAATCTACAGAATGTGAACTGCAGTGGCTCGGAAGGCAGCTCACTACCGCCTTCTCAAGGGCAACTAGAGAGAGAGAGAGACGAATGCCAGTGGCACCCATGTCCCATGAGTGAATAAAAATAAAGTTAATGTTGTGTTCACCAGCTTGAGTTACTACCATTTACCTTTACTTGATGAGTGAACTGCAGCATAATTTCCAAGTGGTAGTCTCACTCCATATTAGGTATGGTGATGCTAATTCCTTTCTAAAATGTAAAGTGATGTGCCCTCCAGAGCACAAGGCTATTATCATACCTCAGAGTGGCAGGAGTTGAGAACCAATATTGTAATGATGTCTCAAGAACTCCTTTAGGCATGCTGCTGTAGTAAATAATTAAGGAAGCAATTCTGAAACATACAGACTATATGCTCCCAACTACTCTTGCTATTTGAGCTAGCTGATTATCTATTGGAGCATTGTTTGGGATTGCAAGAGTGCTAGAAATGGCTCAGTATTCCTTGGTAAGAACTAAAAATAGAATGGACCAGATTCTTGTCCTTTAGTTCTAGGCAGTGTCCTCTGCATGATGAAGGGAATCCGATGAATATAGCATTAATTTGATATTTTCTATCTGCTTACTACGCGTTATCTCCTGTATAGAATAGTTACTTAGATGAGGTATTGATCAGAGTAACAGGGATCTTCAGAGATGGAGGGAAGAAGTCAGCAAGACAAAAATCCCATGTTTATCTTTTTCGATGATATTACCTCTTAACTAAATGAAGCTGTTACCTTTGGTCAAAGTGTTTCTGAGACACTGAGCATATTGAGCTTGAATATATATGGGTCGAGTATAATTATCTACAACTGTCTCCCATATAAATTATCATGGTTTGTTCCAAATGTGATGGGCAGCACTACATTATTCTCTGACTCTCGATTACATGACTGTCAAATTCCTAACCCATTTTTTTAATCCACTTGAATGAGCTTTCTTTGATGAATTCCCAACCCCTCATTAGAGCTGAAAAACCCTTCTGCACTTGATATGTGAAATAAAACTTAACTGTGTGGAATAATCTTGTGATCTGTTATCTAGCCAGTTATGTTGATGAAATGAACAATACAGTAGACTCGCTGTAGTGACAGGTTTAACCATTAGAGTGCAGTCATGATTTTTTTGTTTAACAGACATCTGGGATTTCTTTGTTTCATTGACATAAGTGATTTAAAAATATCAGGTAAATATATTTTTCAACAGAGCATTTCACAGTGATCCATTACTTCCATTGCAATAACTATTGGTGTCATTAAATGGGTGGACTTGTCGAGCAATGAAGTATTTTACCAATTTCTTTGTGTGGTGAAACCTCCACAACAGTTAACATTCTCCTAGAAATTCAGTTTTGTGCAAATTTTAATACTATCTCTGGAAATCCCTTACTTGCCTCATTTGTGTAAATTGATACTGTTAGAGGCATCCATTTCTCTAAACATGTATTGAATCTCTCCTGTACATACGCTCCCTCTATACAAATATTGATGCCTCCAAGGGAACTTGCTCTTTCAATAAATATTGATGAACTGCAAGCATTTCTTCCAATCCCATGAAAACACACAATCTCCCTGGGTAATATTGAAAATTTTCTTCTGAAATATGTTGTGATTTGCTGAAAGAAACAATTTCCATTATTCCAGAGAATATTTTACTATTATATAACAGTGGTCAACAAATCTGACAATGACCATATTAAGCATTTCTTCAAGAGCTTTAATCAGAATATGATTAGAGCTCTTGAAGAGATGCTAATATGGCCATTGTCAGATGGTTAGAGATCCTAATCCTGGCAATCCCAAATGGATCTGTTGTGCTCAGCAAACTGTAATTTGAAAATCTCAGGTTGAGTTGAGAGAAGGTACCTCTGAGCAAGCATCATTAATTGCTTGGAATCAGAGCGTTAATGCTAATTCATTTTGCAGCTTCCCCAGAGTCCATCTTATTCGCTAACGTTCTGCAGGAAAGGAATCAGTCCTCAATACTCATTCTGGTTTCACTCCCACATCGTGGTAGTGCACATTCAACTTCCCTGTGAAGTGAGTGAAAGTGAGGACTACAGATGCTGGAGATTAGAGTCGAGAGTGTGGTGCTGGAAAAGCACAGCAGGTCAGGCAGCATCCGGGGAGCAGGAGAATCGGTGTTTCGCGCAAAAGCCTTTCATCGTCAGGACCTCCTTCCTGATGAAGGGCTTTTGCCTGAAACGTTGATTCTCCTGCTCCTCGGATGCTGCCTGGCCTGCTGTGCTTTCTTTATGAAGTGGTCTGGCAAGTCACTTGGTTGTATCAAATCACTATTTTAAAGGCAACTAACAATGAGGAAGTGGCATTCATATTCACAAAAATTGATTTTTAAAACTTCTTAATTTTTGACTTGGTTCTTGGATGTGAGTCCTTTAACTTTACTACAGAATCATAGAAATTATATTTCAGAAGAACATTGTCAGTAGTGGTGATAACTTTGTTTAGACATCCCCACTGATTTTTTTTTTTGCACAGCCTTCATATCTTTCCTATTCCCCTGTTTCAATTTTTAAAAATTCATTCAAGGGATGTTTGTGTTACCAGTAAATTCAGCATATTTTGCCCATTTGTAATTGTCCCTTGAACTGACTGACAGCTATACCAGTTCAAAGGATTGTTAAGAGTCAACCACGTTGTTTTTAGCTCTGAAGTTACATGTAGGCCTGGCCAGGTATGCGTGGTAGATTTCCTTCCCTGAAGGACATTAGTGAGCTACGTGCCACAATGAATTATTGTATCTTGGTCACAATCACTGGGATTAACTTTAAATTTCAGAATTATTATTTGAATTTAAATTCCATCAGCTGCTATGGTGAGATTAGAACCTAAGTCCATCTTATGCACCAGAGTGCATGAGATGGATTTTATGGAAGCTGCGAAATGAATTAGCAAGAAAGGATCTCTGAGAAGGTGACTGTAAGTGGATCCAAAACAAATAAAAGTGCTTTTAGAGACAGCAGGGAGTCAGGATTACTGCATACTTGAGTTTACTATGGATAGTCTCAAGTAATATTTTCTGGCTCCTGCAGTCTTTAGAAATGATATTTAGTTCTCTCGGGGAATTATCTTTGTAATAATATAGATGTTTTCTTCAAAACCTACTTCTGTACTCTGCATTGCTAGCCCAGTGACTTTACCACTACCTCATCATCTCCCAGATTGCTGTATTTTATGTCTTGGTAGCTATTTGTGGTAAATCCTGGCAAGATATAATAACATAGTGAAACATTTCTTCTTGTCTTCTAATGGTGATTCAGTCAGCAAAAATAACTTTTTCCCTATTATCTTTCCATAACCTGCATAATCTTGAAGAATTTGCTTTCATTCCTCCTCCGTAACACTAACTGCTAGAGAAGGAGGCTCTAAATTTTCTTTCCTTGTTGTAACCTTTCATTCCTAATGTTCTCCTAAATGTGTGCTGTACTTTTTCCATGTTTCTAATCTTTCTAGTACATTGCTAGATGCCAAATTGTACACATTTTCAATTAGATTAGATTACCTACAGTGTGGAAACAGGCCCTTCGGCCCAACAAGTCCACACCGACCCTCCGAAGAGTACCAAATGCTGGCACTTTAATGTCAAATGGTACTCCCATGGCAATGTGTACAATTTTGGATATATATTTTAAATATGTTCATCTCTGGTTGATTTCGAGCTAGTTTTCTTCACTATTGTTGGTAAACCCAGCTACAGCTCCAATCTAACAATTCATTTTATCTCCGAACCAAACTCGCTGACACTGGCAAATGGTTTGGATTCATGTTGAGACGAGAAGTTAATGTTTGTTGCAGTGAATGTGATAACATAAGCAAGTAAGAACCTCCACCATTAGTGTCATGAGATAAAAACTGTATATTGCCAACCCAAAAAACTGTCAACAGCTGAATTTATTTTAAAAATTAACTTTTTCAAAACCGGAGAGGTTATGGGGATAATATTATCAAAGTATTTAAAATTTTATTAAAATGGGACTGGATAGACAGAAAAATCTAGAATGAAGAAAAGAGAAACTTCTTCACAGAGACATGCAAGTCTGTGACATTAACTTCCATGGTTATCTGCCTGAGGCAGAAACTGTGTCAGCATCTAATATTAGAGTGAATAGATGGAAAAAAAAGACTTGCATTTATATAGTATTTTCCTTGACCACCCCAAATTGCTCTTAGCCAATAAAGTATTTTTTAAAATGTATTTATTGTAATATATGAAACTATTTGAAGGAGTACCGAACATTGTGTATAAATTAGAAATGTAAACACCAATACAAATTAATTGGCTGAATAGCCCTATTTTATGTGTTGTCCATATTTTCTACTTCAAAAAATTCGCGTTTACTGAATGAGTGAGAAAAGGAATCTATTGAACTAACACAGCTGAGGCATGAGTCAGGTTCTTCTGTTTGGGGAGAAATTCCAACAGCAAGAGTGAAATTTTAAAATGTTGTAGACTGAGAGAATGATATTTTAAAAATGACTAAGTTGCTGTCCCAATTGATCCACGGTACTTGCACAATCTGTTGAACTGCACCACTATTCAAGCTTCCAGATTCTTGTCAAATTTTGCTTTATGAAGTTGCAGTCTCCCATGCTGGAGAATGCATGTGATTGAGCCTGGTTGTGATGCTTTTCATGGGAAAATCATCTGTGGTGAGGAGCTGAGAAATGAGAGCAAAGAAACTGAGAGGGCCAAGAATTGATTCTCCCTCCCAGATGGTACATTTACACCTGGGTTTATGGCTGTATTTTTTAACTATGCAAAAAAATGTCAGGACCCTTCATTTGGTCATTAAAAACCATAAGATGTAGAAGCAGAAACAGGCCATTCAAGGCATAAATCAGCTTCAGCATTCAATGAGATCACATTTGACATGATGATCTTCAACTCCATTTTCTTGTCTTTTTCTCAATAACCCTTGATTCTGTTACTGAAATACTATAAGCCTGACTATCTCAGCACTGAATATGTCGAATGACCCATCCACTTCAGTCCTCTGCGATAAATAATTCCATATATTAACTACCATCTGATGCAATAAGTTCATCCTCCTCTGTCTTTGATCTTCATTTCCCCTTGCGGGTGAGTCTAACTTTCTGCATCTACACTGTCCAGTGCTCTAAGGATCTTGTTGTGTTTCAATTACGTCACCCCTCATTCTTAATTCCAAGGGATGTAGGACAAACTTATTCAACCTCTCCTCATAAGGCAGTCCATCTAGACCTGGTATGAGCTTAGTGAATCTTCTCTGAACTGCCTACAATGCCAGTATATTGTTATGAAGATGTAAAGGTATACTGGACCTTTAAGAGACACTAGAAGCTGGCACAGATTTAAAGAGGCACAGAGTTCTGAGCAAGGTAACAATGTAACACTTGGTCGAAACAAATAGCAGCAGATGGGTTGCCATGAAACCAAAAACAGATTCAAATTCGGCCAATCAGTTTGTTATGCCCCAAAATACCCAAATCCAATCAAATTTGAATTTAGTATTTTGATAGTAAAACCAATGAAATGATCGGATGTTTTGGGGTATAAAACCGGACATTTTGAACAATTATGGGGAGAATGCCTAGCCACCAATGAGTATAGACTGTTAGTAGAACAGCTGCTTGAAAGGTACCTGTCTATAAGAAGTTTGCATAGCAGAGCTTGAAAAGATGACAGAGGAAAATCTGCAGAGGAAGATACAAAGAGAAGATTTAACATCTGATTGGTTTTGAAAGTTGTATTTTCTTTTGTAAATCTTAATCGGGATTTTTTTATCGGACTAGTATTGTAGAGTGGGAGGTAGAAGATAGGTTTAAGATAAAGGAATTGTAAATAGTTTATTTTAATATTCTGAGTTGGACTTAAAGAATGAAGTTGTTAATTTTTACTTTAAATAGTGACCTCTGGGATAAGTCTTTGCCCCTCACATTTTAACAGATTACAGCACAAGGTGAATCTTTGTGTGTGGCTGGTTTAAATTAGCAGAGGGGTTTACCCTACGTCGTAACAATATCTCTCCTTAGATAAGTGATCAAAATGGTTCAGTTTTAGAGCTGTGGTCTGATTAGTTCATTTTATCATTTCAGTGGAGTTTCCTTATTTTTATTCTCCCACCCCTTTGAAATAAAGGCCAAAATTCTATTTGCCTTTCCAATTACTCACTAAATTTAGATGCTAGATTTTTGTGGTTAATGAATTAATGTTCCTAAGATATCATCTTCTATGATAAATTACGTCCGTTGAGTGGTTTTTATTGATTGATATTATTATTGGATGGAAACCTATTAAAATGCCATTTAATCTTCTTTCTTCTGTATAATTTTCTGCCTTTGACGTGGAGTGGCTTTTCTGAATGAATATTCAGAGCCCAACTTAAGTACTTGATGTTATGAAAGGTTTTAATTAGTTGACACTTAATGGTCAGTCTTAAATGAGGCAGTTTGAATAGACGTTTGAGGAGGATCACGCAGGAACTCGATCAAGGCTTTTTAATTAAAATGTATGTTGGGCCATACGTAAATCAGTGTAATGCATACTGTTTATCATTACTAATCATTGGTGTGAAAATTAGAAAGCAGGAATTTAATATTAACATCTATTCTCTTGTTCCCTCCAGAGTCAATTATTGCAACTATCCCAGCTATCCTTCCATCACCCACCATCCAAAAGCCTGAGTTCTGCAAAACTCTGCTTTCCATTATCTTATCTAGCACGAAGTTTGATTTACTCAACAACTTGTGCTTTCTGCTCACATGAATTTCTGGTCCAATAAAGATTTCAAAACTTCTCGCCCTAGTTTTAAAATTCTTTGTATGTTCAAACCTAACTATCTGTCTTGCTCCTCTGGCCCTATAACATTCCAAGAGCTCTTCCTTTCCACACTCTAGCTTAGTGTACATTTCCCACTTGTTTCATACCATTGAAGCTAGTGTTTTTAGCCATCATGGTCTTATCATGTGGACTTTCTTTCTTAAACCTCTCCTCTTCCTTTTTAAGATCCTCCATAACCATTTCTGATTAGCCCAGGTTTTTCATCTGTTCTAATGATGGAATTACTAACAAAACACTGATGTTACCAAGCTAATAGAGGCCTCCCTTAGTTATTGACATGTTTTCAATCATGTACAAATTACTTTTCCAATTCTGTCTCTTTTTTGTGTATTACATATCCACCTCATTAAATTTGATATCTGTTGTTGATGGATAGCATCTGGAGAATTCCAATTGGAAACTGAGCTGTATAACAGCCAATGAACAAATCACTTATGACTGGATGAAGAAGTGAAATGAATGTTGTTGGTTGGACCTAAGAAATTATACTTACTGTAAATCTAACCTCCACAATGACTTTGCCAGATGATCTAGTGGATGGAAATAAATAGACCATATTTTAAAATTTGCAGTATCCTGTAACTCTAAAGAAAATTGGCTGAAAGCCAATTTTATCTACCTGGGACTGTCTTTTTATTCATTTGTTGATTTTGGGCATTTATTTTGCAGCCCTAAATGCCCTCAAGGAGTTAGTGGGCTGTTGATATGAACCACTGCAGATTATCTGATGAAGGTCTCCTTAATCTGATTAGTTTGTGAGTTCTGGAATTTTGAGAATTTTAAATGTGCAGACCATGGATTGGTTTGAATGTCATAAAGGACTATTCTTTCTTCTCTGAAGAGAGAAGCCAGAAAGGGAATTGTGGGGTAGGGCAGGGAGGCAGTGATGGGGATTTAATGACTATGAAGAAATGGGAATATCATCAGGTTAGGGCTGTGTGCAAATTGGACACACTTGAAAATTATGATGTTTCCATCAATATGCTTCTGTGTGGTGGTAGTTGGCATAAGTTGGTGTAAAATTGTTGATAGTGCAGTTACTCCTGTTGATAGGACACATTGCCACCACTGTATTACATGCACTGATGTTTAAAATTCTCTCTAAATGTTCCCAGATAGAGCAGTAAGGATTTATAGCACAAACTAAAATGTTTGGCCTTTCACTTTCATTAATTGCATTGTGCCCTTTTTTTAAAAATATCTACAGCCAAACCTGAAGAATCATCAGAAGGTATGGTTGGAACAGAAAGTGCTGTAACCTCCAAAGAGCGTCCATTGAGCACAGATGCAAAGGGAAAGGTAGAGATACATTTCAAGTTACAAAATTCTTTATTTAAGCTTTGTGTATTTGATTTGCACCTATATGTCATTTTAAATTTGTTAGTCATGCTGCAGTTTAAAATCTGTGTTTTTGAGACAAAACATTTGTTTTGGCATATCTTTTGATTTTGTATTTAAAATGACAAAATACAGCTGCATAATTTTTTTTTAACTGGCACCCACTGTTATTTGTCACTACCTTCTATTTCCAAGTGGTATTCCCAAACTATACTGAGTATATTGCTGATAACTTGTTTCCGTACTCGAATATGAGAGCACCACAGTACTGGTCAGAATGTGCCAAAATCCTGACCAGGCATTCATGGCACACTTGCTTCTGGAACAAGGCAATGAGATTAACCTGGTGAAAGTGAGGTAGGACATGTGACAGTCTCGTGGGCATATGTATAAACATATTTAGATGCCTGGTAAGATATCTTCCCTCCTTTCCCTTTGCTCCCTCCTCACCCAGCCTGCTGTCCCGTACCTTGCACCTTTTACTTGACTGGCTCCTACTTGTCACATGAAAGGAAACAATGCTATTTTATGATATTTAAACCAATTCTTGACCCACATATAATTAAAACTCTCAAACTCAATTTATTTAACTCAAAATTACCTTTGGCATTTACTTTGTTTTTATTTAGTTAGCTTTTTAATTCCATGCTTCCTTTGGCATTGTCGATTTTTGTTTTATTTTCTTTTGCTAATATGTAAAAGACGGGCACGCCAGCTGCAAAGACCTCACCAACCAAAAGTAAGCCACAGCCACCAGCCTCCCTTAAGCGACCTCCAGCAACTACTACCAGCCCCAATAAAAAACTTGTTACATCCACTTCAGCTACAACAGCAGCTACTACTTCTAAGCGAGTTCCTTCTAATCTGGTGCGACCTTCCTCTGCGACTACCAAAGAGATGAAACCAAAGGTAAGGATTGGTGGAAGGTGTGTGTCAAGTATTAATTTTGTTTTGCTTTTCCTCTTTGGATTTAATATACTTAGCCCTCTCCCTAGAAGTTTTTTTTTGGTAAGTTTGACTTGTTCAGTTGCTGCATAATGCTGAGTGAATTGATGTCTGTTTGCACTGCAAAAGGAATGCAATGCAATGCATCTTCTTTCTGCTTCTTAGATGGAAGTTGGGGATCTTATCTAAGCTTACCATTCCTTTTTTGTTTTGTTTTGTTGGTTCTGACTATGGCATCAATAAAAGACAGTCAGCCTTGATGGTAGTACTCTCAGTTGTTCAATAACTTGCCATCAGCTACGAAGAATTTCATATATCTAATGGATATTTGGAATACTATTAAAGCAAATGTGCCTGTGAAACTATATACCATCAAAGAATACTTATAGAAAAGGTAATGAAATAAAAGGCTGAAGCATTTGCAAGTATCTTTGGCCCAGAAGTGTCAAATGAATGATCCATCTTCACATGATACCAAGAAATGTGAAGTCACTGGATACTGTTAAAGTTATGAGTCCTGACAAGATTCTGGCAGTAGTACTGAAGATTTGTGCTCCAGAATTAACCACACCCCTAACCAAGCTGTCCCGTTGCAGTTCTAACACTGGCATCTACCTGGCAATGCAGAACATTACCCCGCTATATCATGTCCACAAAAACCTAGGACAAATCAAACTTGGTCAGTGACCGCCCTTTCAATCTACGCTCAATTATCAGCAAAATGATTGCAGGGGTTAGTGTTTCAAGTCCAATATGACTTGTCATGTTTTGAAGAAGAGCTGTATTGAATTTGAAATCTAACTTTATTTTAGCTCTGCACAGATACTGCCAGACCTCTGGAGTTTTTCCAGAGTTTGTTTCTATTTAAGACCTCCAGCATTTGCAGTATTTTCATTTTATTTAATGAGGGGGTCATTGACAGTGTTATTAACTGACAACTGCAAATGAATAAACTGCTGAAACATTTAGTTTTGCTTCTAACCAGCCATATGATTGCTCACCTTATACAGTCCCAAATGTGAAAAAAAAGAGCTGAACTCAAGGGAATTTGAGGATGACTACTCTTGATATTTAAATCAGCATTTTACTAAACGGAACATGATTTGTGGTTGTTGGCTGCCAATCATTCAATAGGAGAAAGTGAGGACTGCAGATGCTGGAGATCAGAGCTGAAAATGTGTTGCTGGAAAAGCACAGCAGGTCAGGCAGCATCCAAGGAGCAGGACAATCGACATTTCGGACATGAGCCCTTCTTCATGAAGTGCCAATCATTCAATCCAAGGATATCACTACAGCATTTTCTCTAGGAAATGCTCCAACAAAAACATTTAGCCATGGATTGATAAGTAGCAAGTAACATTTGTACCACACAAATGCCGGGCAATGACTATCTTCTTCAAAACGCAGTCCAAAATTCACCTCTTGATATTCAATAGCATTACCATGGCTAAGTCCCCCAGTATCAACATCTTTGGGGGGGGGAGGTTTAACCATTGACCAGAAACTGAACTAGAACACCCAAATAAATACTGTTTTACAAACATAAGTTAAAAGATAGGAATTCTGCAGCACATAACTCGCTTCCTAACTCAACGCTTGCATATAATCCTCAAAGGGACAAGCCTAGTGTGTGGTGGAACACTGTGCACTTGCCTGGATACATGCAGCTGCAACAGCACTCAAGAAGCTTGATGCCATCCACAATAAAACAGCCCAGTTGATTGAACCCAATCAAATGTTTTAACCTTGACTCCCTCCACCAATGATGCACAGTGGCAGAGCCAGCAACATGCACATTGCAAGAATCAATAAAAATAACAGTGAGCTGTTTGGTGGGTCTTATGGTGGTAGATCAAATGACCTACTGTATCCCTGTTGAAGGGCCAAAGGTGTAGTCCATTTGATTAAAGTTAAGAAACGTTAGTGAAGCTATTATTTTTCTGTGTATATACTTTAGGCCATCAAATTGTGGAAAAGACATACAAGAGGAATTTGCTGTTCAATTACAGAAAGACAAGAACTACAGAATAACAATGATGGATACTTGAATAATAGTAATCATAGATTGAGCTGGTGGAAGTAAAGAGACAGACATTTCTAAAATGTGTACAGGACTATTTCCTTGATCATTGTTTCTGGGCTAACAAAAACTCTGCCACTGCTTCCCATCTTATGTCTCCCAGTCCCACAAGGCCTACTTCTTAAAATCTACAAACTGGATTGCCCTGACAAATTTATGGTTTCAGCTTTCCTGTCACACTTTATTCCTGTCAATTTATTCATTCCTACCTTGACTCTTTCTCTCTTTCCCTCATCTTGTCTCTTTCCACTTACAGTTGTGACTATTTTGAAATTTTACATCAATATCCAGTTCCCGGTGCCAACCCTTTATGTGTCAGTACCACATCAGGATGGTCTAAAGGTTCTCTGCTCCTCCTTTGAAAAGAGGCCTGAATACTCCCCATCCACCTTCGCCCAACTTTGAATAATTTGTCTCTTAAGCAAACAGTAAGGCCTATATCTTTGGGATATGTGCAACATTTCTTGTTCCTGTCTTACGGAGATCCCTTCCCACAACTTTCTCTGGTATATCGATGACAACTTTAATACAACTTCCTGCTCTTGTTCAGATTTGGAAAATTCACCTGAACTTCTGACTCGTCCTTTCCCTCCCTTGACTTCACTGTTTCCACTTCTGTGGATAAGTCATTCACCAGTATCTATTACAAGTCTACTAATTCCTGCAGTTATTTTTAACTTACACTTCTTCCTCATCCGCCTTCCTTTAGCAACTAGATTTCATCCCCTGTTTCTGTCTCTTCACTACTTCTGTTTTAATGATGCCATTTTCCATGGAGTGCTTCTGACATCATCTTGCTTTTTCCTCAGCTGAGGATTTGCCACCATTATGGTTGGTTTCAGCCATATCTGATCCATTCCTACACTTACCCTTTCCCCTCCCTGCCTGAAGATTTATATGGTTCCCCTTGTCCTCATTTTCCACCCCATCAGCTACTGCATTTAGAGGATAATGTTTCATCATTTCCACCACCACCAGCAGGGTGCTATATTGAAACATATCTTCCTTCTTCCCCTCCATTACACTTTGTATTGTTCCTCTGTCACTCCTAACAGCTCTTCACACATCCCTTGGCAACTTCAGACAATTGCAGAAGGTGTAACGCTTGCCCTTTTACCTCTTCTCACTGTCCAAGCCCCAACCAGCTTCTAGATCAAATAGTAGTTTAATTTTACTTCTTTCAATCCGCCCAATCATATTTGCTGCTCACAATGTGATCTCATCTGTGAAGGCAATATTAAACACAAGTTGGGTAATATCTTTCCTGATGAAGGGCTTATGCTCGAAACGTCGAATTCCCTATTCCTGAGATGCTGCCTGACCTGCTGTGCTTTAACCGGCAACACATTTTCAGCTGTGATCTCCAGCATCTGCAGACCTCATTTTTTACTCGAAGTTAATATCTTTGTGGACCTTCCAGTCAGTCGCTTGCAACTTCAAATGCATCAGCTTTCTCTCATGCTAACATTTCATCCTAGGCCTGCAGCATTGTACCAGTGAAGCCCAATGCAAGCTGGAGCAACAGCATCTCATTAATACCATTATCCCTCTGCTACCATTAGCACCTCATTTACCATTTGCTCTGTATACCCTCACCATCTGTTCCGTTTGTCCTCCTTCCCCTTTAACAGCAACATAAAAACAATCATTTTCCAGCTTCCTTCAGTTCCGAAGAAGTTGTATTAGATTCAACATTAGCTCCATTTCCCTCGGCAGAGGTATTGTCAGACTTGCTATGTTTCATGGGAGAAAGTGGGGACTGTAGATGTTGGAGATCAGAGTTGAGTGTGGTGCTAGAAAAGCATAGCCGGTCAGGCAGCATCCAAGGAGCAGGAGAATCGACGTTTGATGAAGAACTTATGCTCAATGTCAATTCTCCTGCTCCTCAGATGCTGCATGACCGGCTGTGCTTTTCCAGCGCAACACTTTCGACTCTTGCAATGTTTCTTGTAGACTTTGCGTTTTTTAATCTCCGATCTTCTGTGTCTGAAGTACTTAACTTTTATTTAAGGAAGAAAACCGTCTTGGATCTGATTCTGGGGAATAAAGTGGGGAAGTGGAAATTCTTCCAGTGGTGAGATTTGAGGAAGAGTGAGTGTAATATTTAATTTAAAGTAATTATGAGAAAAGACAAAAAAAAATCAAAACTGAAATGCTCAACTGAAACAGGTCTAATTTCAAAGAATTTAAATAGGACCCTGTGATGAATTTAAACATTTAGAAACTTTGAGGAGAAAGTGTATATACTCCTAGGAGGAGAAATGTGTAAGGCACCCAAAGCTACCTTCCGTGACTACTGGTCAGGTCCACGACCCCCTACAACCCACCCTTCCTTTCTGGCACCCTCCCCTGCCACCACAGGAATTGCAAAACCTGTGCCCACACCTCCTCCCTCACCTCCATCCAAGGCCCCAAAGGGGCTTTCCACATCCATCAAAGCTTTACCTGCACATCCACCAATATCATTTGTTGTATCTGTTGCTCCTGATGCAGTCTCCTCTACATTGCGCTTTAGGGAACATCTCCAGGACACCTGCACCAATCCAACCCCACTGTCCTGTGACCCAACATTTCAACACCCCCTCCTACTCTGCCAAGGACATGCAGGTCCTGGGCCGCCTCCACTGCTGGCTCCCTCCCCACCCCACACCTGGAGGAAGAACGCCTCATCTTCTCCCTTGGAACACTTCAATCCCATGGCATCAATGTGGATTTCACCAGTTTCCTCATTTTCCCCTTCCCCCACCTCACCCCAACTCCAACCTTCCAGCTCAACACTGTCCCCGTAACCTGTCCTTCCTGCCTATCTTCCTTTCCACCTATCCACTCCACCCTCCTCTCTGACCTATCACCTTCATCCCCACCCCCATTCACCTATTGTACTCTATGCTATTTTCTCCCCATCCCCCTCTCATTTATCTCTCCACTCTGCAGGTACCATGCCTCTATTCCTGATGAAGGGCTTTTGCCTGCTCCTTAGATGCTACTTGACCTGCTGTGCTTTTCCAGCACCACTCTAATCTTTTACCTTTACCCAAAGCCAGTCATTTCTGGGTAACTAAAGATACAGAAGCTAAAATTTAAAAACAAATTTATGATAATTATAAGATTCATAATGCAGTACAGAAACAAGTTGAATGTAGTAAGGACATAGAAGATCAAGAAAAGATGGATTCATGAATAAAAATGGAACATGAGACTAGATTAATGCTAATGTAAAGGGGAATCCAAAAGGCTTTCATAAACAATATATCAAAAGGTACTTTTAACAAAAGGGATAGAACTAAATAGAAAGAAATAATGAGCTAGAGGCATGGCTGAAGTACTAAGAGAAAAGTTAAAATGAAGATACAGCAAGCAATTAGGAAACAAAATGATATTTTAACATTGTATTGCAAAGCTTTTAAATACTGTATGTAAGTAAGGACAGCTCTAGCAATTATAGTGTTATGCTGAGATCAATTTTGAGATTTGTGTGCAGTTTTAATTCCTTATCTATGGAAGGTTATATTTGTTTAGAGAGGTTAGAATTTAGGTTCATTAGATTGATTCCTGGGATAGGAGGTGTTTGAACATGAGTTGATCTCATTGAAACGTAAAATTCTGAGAGATTTTGATAGGTTCAATGCTGAAAGAATGAATTATCTTGCTGGAGGATCTAGGACCAGGATAAAGTATTAGCCAGACCAAGACTAAGATGAAGACAAATTTCTTCATTCTAAAGCTTGTGATTATTTGGAATTTTGATAACTTTTGGCCATTAAGGGAGTTGTCATAAGAGTTGCCGCAGATGTTATCTGGTTCTTCGCAGAATTCTTTTGAAGTAGATTTGGGAGTAGGATTAGTATAATTAGGTTGGGCCTCCTCTGCACTCTGAGTCTCTTTGCTGTCACCAACCCTTGTAATACTCAAGTGGGGTGTACGAGTATTACGTAGCGAAATTGTAGCCTTGAGTAACAAGAGTAGTTTATTTGTCATATTAGTACGATAGTGAGTTAATTCATCTTAAATTTTGTTGATTACATTAGCACTAGGTAAGAGCTATTGTTATTTCTTATGCAATAGTAACTAGAAACCAAGTCTGTGCTGCATGGCTGTAGACACTGGAATAACTAACTATTGTAACAACAGACTATAACAACTGACTGGCTCCTCCCAGAGGCAGTCCTTTAAATATCAGTGGGTTGACCAAATCCAAAGCTTCCAAGATAACTGTCTCAGGTCAACTCTTTGTACAACAGGAACCAAACAATAAAATGCCAGGTGAGAAAGTCCAGTCGTTGAATTATTGAAAGGTTGTATACCCTGGCCCTGCATCTGTTTCTTCGTTATGCACGTGACAATTTTTTCCCTAGAGCAGACAGATGCATTCAAATTGGCAATAAAAGAAGTGCTCGTAGCATTATTAAATTGGGTTAAATTTGAAGAAGAGGATGTACTCCAAATAATTGGTAGATCTCAAAGTAATAGAGTTTCCTGTTCCAGATTAAAATTTAGTGAAGAAAATAATGTGGAAGTTGGAGGATCACAAAAGCTGCCCATCTATTTTAAAAACGGAGTCATATCCCAGCAATATACAAGCCTGTCAGTCTAATATCAGTAATGGGGGAGCTTTACAGACAATATTGTAGAACAAAGATATTTGGTATTTGGGGAAAAAAGGGTGAAGAAATGAAAGTCTAAATGATTTGTTCAAGGCATATTGATTGACGAGCTTGGCTCTTTCACAAACATTGAGCACATGCAGTTGTTTAGGACCTTGCAAATGGTCTATGATAAAATACCCAGTTAGCAAAATTAAAGGTTGCAGGATTAAAGAGACAGAGGCAGGAGAGATGCAAATTTGACTCTGGGACAGAAAATAAGTTTACTTGTGAATGGTTGTTTATCAGAATGGAGGGTGATATACAAGTGGTATTCAGGGGTTTGCATTAGAATTGTTGCTTTTTTCTGAATGTTAATGACCTGGACTGGGATGTAGGAGCAATAAGAAATTTGAAAACTTAATAAACCTTGGTACACAGGAATAGATCTGAAGGACACAAACTGGAAAAAGGGCAGATGAAAATTTAACAGATTTGTAGTAGTATGAAGTGATGCATTTGGTTGGAAGGAGGAGGATAACAATATCAATTAAATTATACAATTTTAATAAACATACAGGAATTGGAGGTGGTTGGTATTGGTATCACACTGATATTACATCTCATTGCTAACAAATCCAAAAGTTGAGCATTGCACTGGGATGCTGGCCTAATGTATCCTCTGAGGTTGTGGAGTGGAAATTTGAAATGCTGATGTTCTCACTACAAAGACAACCACACTTCCAGTGCAGTTAAGGTTATGCTGTAAATATTAAAAAAGGAAGTGCATAGACAGTAATTTGATGTCATTGCCCAGAATATGGATAATCTGTAGGCATTTTTAATTCTTCTGTTTTGTTCTGATGATACTGGCAAGAATTGAGAAACAAGTGTTTGTTTTATCTTTGTTTTGAATACAAACACTAGAAATTCTCAACAATCTGGCAGTCCTTTTGATGTGATTGAAATCACTTGCTCTTCTGTCACCTTTTTTTATTGCTTTGTTTTCGAGTTTTTTTGTCTGATGCAAACATTTCAAACAAGCTGATTGACATTCACAACCTCTTACTCTCAAGATCTCGAGAGCAGTGGCCTGTATATAAGTGGCATAGATAATTTTTTGACTTAACCAAGCTACAGCCTATAATTGAAGAAACATCCTTCCTACCAGCTTTGAATTGAATATTCTAAAATTTAGATGAACATTAAATTGGACATATTGTTGGATAATCAGAGAGTCTGGCTTCAAGGTAGCCCATCATCCCATCTCATGGCAACTGCAGTCTGTTCTGGTTCCAGTTTACAATACCAGACTAATTGAAACCTACGGAACTTAACACTGATCAGCACATTTAATAGTATGCCTGTAGGGTTGTTTGCTCTGGCAGAAGAAAGCTGCTGGGCTTTGAGCTATCATTGTCATTAGAATCAAAGAAAATAGGAGCAGGAGTAGGCCATTCTGCCATGCAACGTCATTATGGCTGATAATCCAAATCGGTGTCCTGGTCCCACTTGCTCCCCATATCCTTTGATCCCTTTGCCCCTAACTTCTATAATTAATTCCTTGAAATTATTCAATGTTTGGCCTCTACTGCTTTCTGTGGAAAAGAATTCCATAGGCTCACCACTTTGGGTGAAAAAGTTTCTCCTCATCTCAGTCCTAAATGCTAGCTTGTATCCTTAGGCTGTGACCCCTAATTTTGGACTAGTTCTGTTAGAATTTTATAGATGTTTCAAGTTCTCTCATTATTCTAAACTTCAGTGAATATAGCCCTAAATGATCCAGTCTCTCTCATATTGTTCTGCTATCCCAGGAATCAATCTGGAACTTTTGTTGCACTCCATCTATACCCAGAAGTATTGTTCCTCTGATAAGGAGACTAACGTTGCACACAGTACTGCAGGCACAATCTCAGAGGCCCTGTACAATTGCAGCAAGATCTTTGCTGCTCTACTTAAATCTTCATGCTATGAAGGTCAACATATCATTTGCCTTCACCCCAGGCATGCCTACTTTCATGAAGAACATTTAGGTTTCATACCACCCCCTTCCTCAATCTGTCACATTCAGATAATGTGCCTTTCTGTTTTTGTGACCAAAGTGGATAACCTCACATTTATCCATATTATACTTTGTCTTCCATTCATTTACCAGTTTGATTCAACTTCACTAACTCATTGTGAAGCATCTTTGAATCCTCCTCCATTCACTCTCCCTTCCAGCTTTGTGCCATCTGCAAATTTGAAGATAATATATTTGGTTCCCTCATCTAAATCATTAAAATATTTTGTAAATAGTTAGCATCCAAACACTGCTCCCTGCAGTACTCTGCTAGGCACTGGCTGGCATTCAGAAAATGAACTGTTTAATCTTGCTCTTTGTTTCCTGTCGGCCAACCAATTCCCTATCTATGTCAGTACATTATGTCCAATCCCATGTGCTTTAATTTAATATGTCTAATGTGGGGCCTCATTGAAAGCCTTCTCAAAGTCTAAGTAAACCACATCTATTGGCTCCCCCTTATCCAATCTACTAGTTATGTCATCCAAAAATATTCCAGGAAATTTGTAAAGCATTTGTAAATGTATGCTGACTCTGTCTGATCTATCATTGTTTCCCAAGTGCTCTACTATTTAAATCCTCTCTAATGAACTCTAACATTTCCTGCTATTGATACCTGGCATGTCATAGCACCATTCATAGAAAAGTATTGGAATTCTCATGATTCTCTGATAATTATCTTTCAAACAATGCCACTAAAACCAATTAACTACTCAATTATTTTATACCTATTTCTCATCAAATTGACTTACCATCACATTCCAACTTTACAACAATGACTGTACCTCCGAACTATTTTATTGTGAAAATTCTGGAACATTCTGCAGATTTGAAAGTATATAAATGAAAGATTGTTCCTTCAATTCGTTTCATTATATACTTTAGCCTAATGAGTCTTTATTTGCTAACTGTTACTCTGCCATCCTTAATTATGACTTGAAGTCATATTTCAAAGCACATGCAGGAGCATAAATCAATTCTTGGGGATGGAGCAGGAAAAGCCAGGAGCAGACAAATGCCAATGATTCAGTATCTCTCACCTTTATATACAGAAATAAAGTTCATGAAGTTTGTACAGAGTAAGGGAATTGAGAACAAGAAAGAGAAACAGGAATTTAGAGTAATTCACCTAGCTACCTTCCAACACCAATGTATTCTACTTCACTGCTCCCTCCCATTGCCCTGTATACTCTGCCTCAAGTGTTTATTATTCCTCTTAAAGATGCAATGACTTTGCCAATCAACACATTCCTTGGTGTCTTAACTCTGAAGAAAGGAAGTTTCCCAACTTACCTCTGATTCTTGAATGTTACAATTGACTACAACATCAATTACAACTTGCATATGAAGCACAAGTCACAAAAATCAGATACCAGGTGAGAGTCCAACAGGTTTATTTGGAAGCAGGAGCTTTTGAAGTGCTGCTGCTTCATCAAATGATGAACTACCTGATGAAGAAGCAACAATTTGAAAGCCTCCAAATAAACTTGTTGGACTATAACCTGGTGTTGTGTGATTTTACCTTTGTCCACACCAGTTCAATACTGGCTCCTCCAAATCAAGTCACAGAAAGCAAGCATGCAACCTCTGAAAGCTTCACACCGGCAGTTAGGGGAAAACCTATCTGAATTTTAAAAAATAGTCAAGGTGCAAGTGTATTTCTGGGTACTTAGAGCACTCTGGGAATTCTTTCTTTTATTTTCATTTTTAAAGTTCTAATCGAGTTAAACCACTATTAAAGCAGTTGACATGAGTTACATTTAACAGTCAGTCACCTGAAACCTGAATAAGGCCACAACAGATGGTGATTACTATTGAAGGTTAACAATTGTGACTCATCTTTGCCCTATTTAAGAAAGGGATTGTTGAAAGCACATAATCAGTAAGTTTTAAACAAGCTCTTGAGATAGAATGTCTCTTGAGTAAAACACAGCCAGAGTTCGTGTATATTTCTGGGGATTTTGAGCACAGTAGAGGTGTTTTATGCTTTTTTTAAAAAACCCATGTCATTTATAGTTTGTAAAGACTATGTTCTATACTAACAAAGGCCAGGCAATAGGATCTGTGAAATAATTGATATTTTATGATGTTATCCATCTTCCAAAAAGTGTAAGTCAAGGCAGGTGAACTGGAAGCTGTAGTCTAATCTTTCTGCTTGTTATAATGCTGGATGAACCCTCCTGCTGAATTTAAACCAGTAACACGGAAAAGATTTATCCCATGCAGTAAACGTGAAAATTAGAGAGGCCAAGAGCTATTTAAAGTAAAAATTAACCGCTTTATTTTTTAAGGTATAACAGAGAATAATTGACTAACAATTATTTACAACTCCTTCCTCTAATCTATCTGTTACCTTCTTTTCTATAACACTAGTCTGACACCCCGGATTTAAGATTTACCAAAAATTCAAGCAAATCAAATGAATAACAATACTGTAGAAGAGGAATTCTCTTGCATGTTGGAATGTAAAGTGGGAAAATGTGAATTTGCACATTTTGGAAGGAAGAACCAAAACACAATATAATTAAATGGAGATAAACTGCAAAACATGTGTGTGCATGAAACACAAAGTACACACATTCAGCAGGTAACCTGGAAAGCTAATAGAAAGTTGACCCTTATTTCAAGGAGTTTGGAGCCTAAAAGTAGGGAAGTCTTCCTGCAATTGTATAAGGTGCTGGTGAGAGTAAATCTAGAGTGTTTGGAGTAGTTTAGATCCCCTTAAAGGAAAAATATTTCATTGGAAGCATTTCAGTGAAGGTTCAGTAGGATGATTCCATTTTGGAAGGATTGTCTTATGAGCAAAGATTAAATAGTTTGGGACTCTACTCTCGAATATAGAAGAATAAGAGGTGATCACATTGAAATAAATGGGAGTCTTAAGGGGCTTGATAGGGTAAATGCTGAGAGAATGTTTCCCTCATGGGAAAGTCGAGGGCCAGAGGGCATGGTCTCAGAATAGAAGGGGCCAATTTAAGATTGAGATGAGGAAGAAAATCTTTCAGAAGGTTGAAAGTCTTTGGAGCTCCTTGTCACAGAGGTGTGGATACAGAGCCTGGTTTAAACTGATAGATTCTTGGTCAGTAGGGGAATAGAGGGTTACGGGGAAAAAAAAACAGGAAAGTGGATGTGAGGAATGTCAGAGCAGCCATGAACCTGTTGAATGGCAGAGGTGGTGGTGCCAACAGCCAAATGACCTACTACTTTTCCCACTTCTTATGGTGTTATCTGGTTTATTTAGACATTCAGAAGGCTTTGATAAGGTTCAACGTAAGAGATTAGTGTGTACAATTAAAGCACATTGGTTTGGGGTAGTGTATTGAAATGAATGGAGAAAAGCTTTGCAGAAATTAAATATCAGGAGTAAACAAGTCTCTTTCTAAATGGCAGGTAGTGACTAGTGGGGTACTACAGGGATCAGTGTTAGGACCTCAGCTCTTCACAATATATAATAATGATTTATGATGTGGAGGTGCCAGTGTTGGACTGGGGTGGACAAAATTAAAATTCACACAATACCAGATTATAGTCCCAACAGGTTTATTTGGAAGTACAAGCTTTGGGAGTGTTGTTCCTTCATCAGGTAACTAGTGGGGCAGGATCATAAGACACAGAATTTTTAGCACAAGATACATGTAACTGATAGAATATTTTGAATGCGCCTAGATTACTGTAAAGTCTTGCATCTTTTAGAATAGGTTGCAGGTATCGATTCATTAATATGTAAATCCCAGAATTACCTTCAAGTCACATTCCTGAGAACTGAAGGTTTTGTAAAAGAAAAGTGACATCTCAGCTCAGACAGTGTATTAAAGGTATGAGGTTGGAGTCTGCCTGTGTTCCACTCTTGAGTCAGACTTATTCTATTTCCAAAGTAGGTATTTCTAATGTCACATGTACTGACTGCCTGCAGATTGTGTGGCCTTTGAACAAAAATTGTATCTGCAAACACAAATTCACCCTATAGACTTATATGTGTGTATTTGTGTGTGTGTGTGTGTGAGAGAGACAGAGTATTACCCTGTGAAGGTGTGCACATGGGTGTGTGTGTGTGGGGTGAATGTGTATGTGTGTCAGCGACAGCATGTGTATAAGAGAAAGCCTGCGTGAGTGTGTGAACGTGTGCTTGTGTGAGAATGTATAGTGTAGTGGGGTCACGTGTACTGTGACATGAACCCAAGGCCCCGGTTAAGGCCACCCTCATGGGTACCGAACTTGGCTATCAGTCTTTGCTTGGTCACTCTGCGTTGTTGTGTATCTTGAAGTCTGCCTTGGAGGACGGTCGTCCGAAGATCCAAGGTTGAATGTCACTGATCCCTGGAGTATTCCCTGACCGGGTGGGATTGTTGCATGGTGTCCATTCATGTTTCCATAGCGATGGCTTGGTCTCGCCAATGTACCATGCTTTGGGACATCCTTGTCTGTTGTGTATATATCAGGCCTTGGTGGGACCACACCTGGAATATTGTGTGCAGTTTCATCATCTGAAGAAGGATGCTCCTGCCATAGAGCGCATGCAAAGAAGGTATTCCAGACTGATCCCTGGTATGGCAGAACTGATGTATGATGAGAGGTTGAATTAGTTAGGATTGTAATCACTGAAGTTTAGAAGAATGTGAGGGAATCTAATAGAGACCAATAACATTCCAACAGGACTAGACAGGGTAGATGCAAGAATGATGATCTCGATGACGAGGGAGTCTAGAACAAGGGATGAGAATTGAAAGATATGGCATAATCCATTTAGGAATGAGATGAGTTGAATGATATTCACCCAGAGAGTGGTAAGCCTGTGGAATTCTTTACCACAGAACATGATCAAGGCTGTAACAAGAGTTGAATATAGCACTTGGAGCCAAAAGGCTTAAAGGATATGGGAGGAATGCAGGAGCAAACTATTGAGTTGGATGGTAATGCAGACTTGGAAAGGTCGAATGATCGTATCATCCAATTTTTATCTGTTTTATATTCAGTGGGTATTAGGGAAGGCAAATGGATGTTGGCCTTTGTCAAAGGGAATTGAGTATGTAAATAGGGATGTATTGCTAAAAGGCACTTGTTAAACCATAATCTAACAAAAGATACACTGGTATTTGAGAGAAACTAGTGGAAGTTCACCATTAAGTGGATCCCATGTATAGAAGGATTGTCTTGAGGAAAGATTGAGTAGATTTGGCCTATGCTGACTGGAGTATAAAAGAATGAGAGGCTTCCGGATTAAATTTTTAGGAGTCCTGACAGGGTAGATGCAGAGTGGCTTTTTTCCTCCTTGTGTGAGAGTCTTGAATCAGAGGGCACAATCTCGGACTAAGGAGTTTTAAACAAAAGGAAATTTTTCTCTTCTGGGGTAGTAGTAAATCTATGAAGTTCTTTACTAGCGTGCACTTTCAAGGCTGATTCACTAATTATATTTAAGGCTGCAATAGACAATTTATTTTTAATTGGTAAGAGTCTAGAGTTATCTGGAATGAGAAGAAAGTGGAATTGAGGATTAAGGATTCTTTTATGATCTCAGTGAATGAAGACAAAACAGATCTGATAGATGGAATGGCCCACTTCTGCCACTGTCTTATGGTCTTATATTCTACATTGTGATTTTAATTTCATGATGTGTCTCCAGGGGCTTCCCAGGAGCATTATAAAACAAGTATGATACCAGTTCACATAAGGAGATGTTAAGTCAAATGATCAAAAGCTGGGTTGAAAAGGTAGTATTTAAGGTGAATATTTAAAGGCATAAAATGAGTTAGAGGGGTGCAGAGATACAGGGAGAATTCCATATCATGGGGGTGCTAGGCAACTGAATACACAATCATCAATGGTGCAGCAGTTATAATTGGGAATGCAAATAGGATGACTGATAAAGGAGCACAGACATCTCAAAACAATATGGTCTTAGAGGAAATTACACAGATAAGGAGAAGAAAGGCATTAGAGGGATTTGAAAACAACAATAATTGTCCATAATACCAAAATGGCCTCCTTGCATATGGTGACACCTGTGATGTCACCTGACCACATCTGGACACGCCACAGGAAGTGATTGTTCATGCACCAGTGATGTCACCATGTTCCATGTGTGCACTGTTTATAAGAGACTGGGGAGGTTAGGGTGGGACAAAAGCTGGCACTGAGAGTCTTGTACTGAGTTGGGGAGCCAACCTCTGTTGATTTGTCTATTCGTGTTTTAGTTTAAAAGACTTAAATACCTGAAGAACCTTTCAAAACGTATAATTTCTTCATTGTCGTCATAGACTATAGCTGCTGTTTTCTGGTGCGCACACACCAATGATGTCAGCTCCCTGTTGCCCAAGCATACTCTGCAGGTAGTGTTTATATGAATTGTAGTCTTAAGAAACTAGAGCACTAATTGTAAAATGAAGGGATTGCTCAACTAGGAGGTTAACCAATAAGCCAACCCAAGGAAATGTTTGATACAAATCCAGCCAACTAAAACCTTATTCATCATTTTATAAATCTCAAATAAACCTTATCTGCTTCAGTGGCAATTGTTTCACTACAGAACATCTTTTCTAACAGCTGCAAATTATAATTCATGATCTCATCTTGTATTAGTTTTTTTATCTATTTTCATGATGTGACACATGCTGGCAAAACCTTCTCTGTTTGCCCTAAAAACCATTCTGATCCTTGGATGGTACTGCTGTGTCTGTCTCAGCGTATTTCAGCATTTGGATTAACAGCAATGGAGAAGAGGCAATTGACAATGGTGTATGACTTAGTGAGACAGTGGCTGATGATGACATTCCCATAAATTGCCCTGATTAGCTGCTTTGGTAGCAGAGCTCTCAAATAGCAAATAGCTTTACTCTGACAACTGTTGTCTGCTTACTTTCACATCTCTTCAATTATATTAACTTTCGCATTCTTTCTGGAGCAAGATTACAATGAATTGGAATGATCCTGAACTGAGCATCAGTAAGTTCCTTATTAGGAAGCAGGTATTTTTTGATGGCAGTATTCATTGCAATACTGATAATTGAGAGGTGACACACAACTGTAATTCTTCATTAGTTTTGTTCTGATCATGTATGCACTTTTCATTGGTTTCTTGACTTGATAAATGTTGGGGAATTTTTAAGACATTTAAAAGTAGGATTACTGAATAGATAGACAGTTAATTCAGTTACAAATGTCCACCATACCTCCATGACCTGCGTACTATTAGGCTGATCAATTTATCCTTCGTCTGACCTAATCTGCAATAGTAAAGTGTTACAGACTGTAAAGGTGCCTTCATTGTGAAGAGGGAGCTGGTCTTCACTCGTCTGTTCAGGACTGTACAGGAACTTGGAATGGTATGATCTAGTTATCATGGTACACATAGGTACCAATGGCATAGGTAGGATGAGGAAAGCGGTTCTGCATGGACAATGAGAGGTCAGGTATAAAATTGCCATGTGGCTCAATCAAAAGGGCAAATAAAATTAATGAACTGAACAATGGCTCAAAGACTGGTGTTGGAGAAGTGGGTTTGGGTTCTGGTTCATGGGGCACATGCAAGAACCAGATAAAGTGAAGTCTGTACTATTGAGATTATCCACACCTGAACTATGTTCGATCCAGTCTTCTTAAACAGTATAACCAGAGAAGTAAAGAGCAGTTTAAACAAATTAATAGGGGTGAGGATCAAGCTTGGTCAGATGTAGCAAAATAAGGTGTATTAGTCAAGGCACAAGAGCAAAATGCAAATGGGAAAAGGCAGGAAGGAACAGGGAGAATAAACCTAAAAACACACTGACAGTAATAGAGTCATAGAGATGTACAGCATGGAAACAGACCTTTTGGTCCAACTTGTCTGTGCCTACCAGATATCCCAACTTAATCTAGTCCCATCTGCCAGCACCTGGCCCATGTCCCTCCAAGCCCTTCCTATTCATATACCCATCTAGATGCCTTTTAAATGTTGCAATTGTACCTACCTTCACCACTTCCTCTGGCAGCTCATTCCATATATGCACCACCCTCTGTGTGGAAAAAGTTGCCCCTTAGGTCTCTTTTATATCTTTCCCCCCTCGCTCTAAACCTATGCCCTCTAGTTCTAGACACCCCCACCCCAGGGAAAAGACCTTTGTCTATTTACCCTATCCATGCCCCTCATGATTTTATAAACCTCTAAGGTCACCCCTCAGCCTCCACTCCAGGGAAAACAACCCCAGCCTATACAGCCTCTCCCTATAACTCAAATCCTCTAACCCTGGCAACATTGTTGTGAATCTTTTCTGTACCCTTTCAAGTTTCACAACAACCTTCCAATAGGGAGGAGACCAGAACTGCCCCCGCACCCCCCCCCGCCCCGCCCCCATGACTATCTTTCTCCTAACTGACTGCACTCTGTGTGCTAAGATCCAAACCTCCCGAGAAGGGTGATGCTGTTATAATCTAATGTACTGATGTAAACATTGCAGAGGCGGAGCACTAGCTCTCAGCTGCCATCTAATGTGTTCCCTTGGGCCACATGAGACCATTGTACCAACAATAGTCACTGACCTCTGGTGATTCTTTTCTCTTCCATCCCCGCCACGTTCCCCCACCCGCATTCCTCGCTGCAAGCTGATAATCCCTCAACTGTGCACAACTCATTGCTACCTCTTCCTGAAAATCCACAAACAGGACTGCCCAGGTAGACCCATTGCATCAGCCTGCTTCTGCCACATACATCTCATCTCTTCCTATCTTGACTCAGTCTTTTCTCTCCTGGGGTCCATTTCCTGATGAAGTAAATCCATGATTCCTCTGACATTTCATGCTAGGTTTGAAATTTCCAGTTTGCAAGCTCCAGCCACTGCTTCTTTACTATGGATGTGCAACCCCCTTACCCTTCTGTCCCCTACTAGGATGTCTCAGGGCTGCCCACTTTTTCCTGGAGCAAAGGCTGAACAGTTCCCACCCACCACCACCACCACCCTCCACTTGGTCGAGCTCATCCTCACCCTCAACGATTTCTCTTTTAACTCCTTTCATTTTCTTCAAGTCAGAGAGGTGGCCATTGGTACTCGCATCGGCCCCAGTTATGCCTATCGTTGGAGGGGTACGTGGAACATACCATTTTCTAGTCTTATTCTAGTCACCACCCACAACTCTTTCCTTGATATATCAATGATATAATTGGTCCTGCTTCCTTCTGTATTCAGGAACTGGAAGAATTCATTGGTTTTGCTTCCAATTTCCACCCCGTCGTCACTTTCACCTGGTCTATCTCTGACTTCTCCCATCCCTTCCTTGACTTCTCCCATCCCTTCCTTGACTGCTCCCATCCCTTCCTTGACTGCTCCCATCCCTTCCTTGACTGCTCCCATCCCTTCCTTGACTGCTCCCATCCCTTCCTTGACATCTCTGTTTCCATCTTTGGGGATAGACTAGCCACTATAAACCCACTGACTCTCACAACTACTTGGGCTATACTTTCTTGTGCCCTATTTTCTGTAAAGACTCCATTCCATTCTCCCAGTGCCTCCCTCTCTATCGCATATGTTCCAATGAGGCCAACTTCGACAAGGGAGCCTCCAAAATGTCCACCACCTTCTCAACCGAGGATTCCACAGCACTGTTGTTGACAGGGCCCTCAACCGAGTCCGACCCATCTCCTGCACTTCTGTCCCTGCCCCTCTTCTTCCCTTCTGTAACAGCGATAGGGTTCTCCTTGTCCTTACCTACAATCCCACCAGCATGTACATACAGGTCAGCTGCCATTTTGCCACCTCCAGCAAGATGCCACCATGAGAGAGAGAGAGAGACACTAAAATAAGACGTATCATGGACAGTGAGGAAGGTTTTCAGAAATTGCAGCAGGACCTTGAACAGCTGGGCAAGTGGGCTGAGAAATGGCAAATGGACTTTAATAAAGAGAAGTGTGAGGTCTTGCATTTTCGCAAGTCAAATCAAGGCAGGAGCTTCATAGTGAGTGGTAGTGCCTTAAGGAGTGGATTGGAACAGGAGACCTTGGTGTTAAGGTGCATGGTTCTCTGAAAGTGGAGTCACGGGTAGACAGGGCAGTGAAGAAGGCTTTTGGCACACTGGCCTTTAGTCAAGGCATTGATTGTAGAAGTGGGTAAGTTATGTGGCAGTTGAACTGGTTAGGCTGCACGTGGAATATTGTGTTCAATTTTCGTCACCTTGCGATAGGAAGGATGTTATTTAAACTGGAAAGAGTGCAGAAGCAATTTACAAGGATGTTGCCAGGACTCATGGGCTTGAGTTATAGGGAGAGGTTGGACAAACTAGGACTTTTCGCTTTAGAGCGTAGGAGACTGAAGAGGGATCTTGTAGAAGTGAATAATATCACAAAAGGCATGGATAGATGAATACAGTCAGTCTTTTTCCCCAGGCTTGTGGAATTGAGGAATAGAGGGCATCAGTTTAAGGTTAGTGGGGAAAGAATAAAAGAAAACCTGAAGGGCAACTTTTTTACACAGAGGATATACACATGTGGAATGATCTACCAGTGGAAGTGGTTGAGGCGGGTACATTAACAACATTTAAAAGGCATTTGGACAAATAAATGGGTAGGAAAGGATTAGAAGCCTGTGACCAGTGGAGTGCCACAAGGATCAGTGCTGGGCCCTCTACTTTTTGACATTTACATAAATGATTTGGATGTGAGCATAAGAGGTACAGTTAGTAAGTTTGCAGATGACACCAAAATTGGAGGTGTAGTGGACAGCGAAGAGGGGTACCTCGGATTACAACAGGATCTGGACTAGATGGGCCAATGGGCTGAGAAGTGGCAGGTGGAGTTTAATTCAGATAAATGCGAGGTGCTGCATTTTGGGAAAGCAAATCTCAGCAGGATTTATACACTTAATGGTAAGGTCCTAGGGAGTGTTGCTGAACAAAGAGACCTTAGAGTGCAGGTTCATAACTCCTTGAAAGTAGAATCGCAGGTAGATAGGACAGTGAAGAAGGCATTTGGTATGCTTTATTGGTCAGAGTATTGAGTACAGGGGTTGGGAGGTCATGTTGCGGCTGTACAGGACGTTGGTTAGGCCACTGTTAGAATATTGCTTGCATTTCTGGTCTCCTTCCTATCGGAAAGATGTTGTGAAACTTGAAAGGGTTCAGAAAAGATTTACAAGGATGTTGCCAGGGTTGGAGGATCTGAGCTACGGGGAGAGGCTGAACAGGCTGGGGCTGTTTTCCCTGGAGTGTCGGAGGCTGAGGGATGACCTTATAGCGGCTTACAAAATTGAGGGGCATGGATAAGATAAATAGGCAAAGTCTTTTCCCTGGTGTCGGGGAGTCCAGAACTAGAGGGCATAGGTTTAGGGTGAGAGGGGAAAGTTATAAAAGAAACCAAAGGGGCAACCTTTTCACACACAGGAATGAGCTGCCAGAGGATGTGGTGGAGGCTGGTACAATTGCAACATTTAAGAGACATTTGGATGGGTATATGAATAGGAATGGTTTGGAGGGATAAAGGCCAGGCGCTGGAAGGAGGGACTAGTTTGGGTTGGGATATCTGGTTGGCATGGACGGGTTGGACCGTAGGTCTGTTTCTATGCTGAACATCTCTATAACTCTAAGGATATGGGCAAAGTGCAGGGAAATGGGATTAGCGTTGATTGACATTTTGGTTGGCATGGACGGGATTGGGTCAAAGGGCCTGTCTCCATATTGTACAACTCTGACTCTGTCTCAGGCTTGCTGCAGTGCCCCAGCGAAGCTCAGCCCAAGCTGGAAGAACAATACCTCACTTTCCACTTGGACCCTACAGTCTTCTGGACTTAGTATGGAGTTCAATAATTTTTGAGGCTGCCTCAGAGGTCCCAGAGAGACTCTTCATACCAATCTTCAACCAATTTGATTCGCTACATGTGATATCAAGCAGTTTGGAGGCACTGGGTCCTGACAATATTCTAACAATACCACTGAAGACTTTGTTCCATAACTTATCACATCTTCATTCAAGCTGGTCCAGTAAGCTACACACATTGTCAGCTAGCTGGTAATGTGTAAAATTTTTCATGTTTAATCTCGTACACAAAAAGCAAGACACGTGGAACATAGAACAGTACAACACAGTGCAGGCCCTTCAACCCATGATGTTGTGCCAAACATTTATCTTAATCTAAGATCAACTTAACTTACATATCTCTAATGTCTCTGACTCTGCTACCACTCCTGTAGACAAGCAGGATGCTGGAAGAGCACAGCAAGCCAGGGCGCATCAGGGAGGTGCAGAAGGCGATGTTTTGGTTGTAACCCTTCTTCAGGCCTCCTGATGCTGCCTGGCTTGCTTTTTTTCTTCCAACCTCCTGCCTGTCTACTTTGGATTCCAACATCTGCAGTTTTTTTTTGTCTACTACCACTGCTGGCAGTGCATTCCACACACCCACCATTTTCTGCATAAAAAATGTATCTTTGACATCTCCCCATACACTCCTTCAAACACCTTACAATTATTACTCCTCGTGACAGCCATTTCTGCCCAGCGGAAAAGTCTCTGGCTATCTACTCTATCTATGCCTCTCATTACCTTGTATATCTCTATCAAGTCACCTCTCTCCCTCCTCCTTTCCAGTGTGAAAAGTCCTAGCTCACTCAGCCTCTCTTAATAAGACAAGCCATCCAAACCAGGCAGCATCCTGGTAAATCTCCTCTATACCTTCTCGAAATCATCTACACCTTTCTATAATGAGGTGACCAGAACTGGACATAATATTCCAAGTGTGGTCTAACCAGTGTTTTATAGAGCTGCAGCAAAACTTCACTGCTCTTAAAACTCAATCTTCCTGTTAATAACAACCAAATCTTTTTAGCAACCCTATCAACTTGGAGGGATCTATGTACGTGGATCCCAAAATCCGCTGCCAAGAATCCTGTCTTTCACCCTGTATTCAGCATTAAATTCGACCTTCCAAAATGAATCACTTTGCATTTATCTAGGTTGAACTCCATCTGCCACTTCTCAGCCCAGCTCTGCATCCTGTCAATGTCTTGCCTGCAAAAGCCCTCAACACTATCTATAACACCACCGACCTTTGTGTCTTTGGCAAACTTAATAACCCACCCTTCCACTACTTCATCTCAGTCATTTATTAAAAACTACAAAGAGCAGAGGCCCACTTGCTATCCTTTTTCAGCCAGCCAATTCTATATCTAGATTGCCAAAATTTCCTGTATCCCATACCTCCTAACTTTCTGAATGAGAGTATCATGGGGAATCTTATCAAATGCCTTACTGAATTCCATATACACCATATCCACTGCTTGACCTTCATCAACTTGCCTCATCATGTCTTCAAAGAGCTCAATAAGGCTTGTGAGGCATGACCTGCCCCTTTCAAAGCCATGCTGATGATCTCTAGTCAAGCCTTTTTTTTTCCAAATAGTCTATTTGGGTGGCATGGTGGCTCAGGTGTTAGCTCTGCTGCCTCTCAGCACCAGGGGCCCAGTTTCGATTCCAGTCGGTCTCTGTGGTGTTTGCACATTCTCCCAGTGTCTGTGTGGACTTCCTCTATGTGCTCCGGTTTCCTCCAATGTGCAGGTCAGTTGAATTGGCCGTGCTAAATTGCCCATAATGTTAGGTGCATTATAGTTGGGGTAAATATAGGGTAGGGGAATGGGTCTGGGTGGATTAATTTTCGGATAGGTGGAAGTGTGGACTTTCTGGGCAAAAGGGTCTGTTTCCATGCTGTAGGAATCTAATTTAATCATAAATCCTGTCTCTCAGAATCCTTTCCAGTACCTTGCTTACCACAGATATGTTACTGACTGGTCTGTAATTTCCAGGGATTTCCCTATTTTCTTTCTTGAAACTGAGGAACAACATTCGCCTCCCTCCTATCATTCAGTACTACTACAGTGGAGAGTGACTGTGAAGATCATCACCAGAGGCGCAGCAATCTCATTCCTTGCTTCCTGTTGTAACCTTGGATATACCTGGTCCGGCCTGGAGATTTATCTATCTTGATGCTTCCCAGAATTTTCCGCATATCCACTTTCTTAATGTTAATCCATCCAAGCCTACTAATCTGATCCATGATGTTCTCACTCTCAACAAGGTCCCTCTCTCCCTAAACCTCATTTCGGGCCTCCTCTACCTCTTCAAACTCCAGGCACAAGTTCCCTCCAGTATCCCTGATTGGCCCTACTCTCTCTCTGATCATTCTGTCATACCTCAGTAATTGTAGAATCCCTTTTGGGTTTTTCTTAATCCTTCCTGCCAAGGCTTTTTCATGCCAACCCCCCCCCCCCCCCCCCCCCCCCCCCCGGGGCTCTCCTCAGTCCATTTTTGAGTTCTTTCCTCTTTATCCTGTAATTCTGTGAAGCTGTGCCAGATTCTTGCTTCCTCAACCTTAAGTAAGCTTCCTTCTTCCTCTGGATGAGATGCTTCTCTTCTCTTGTCATCCTACACTTTACCATTACCTGCCTGTCTCACTGGAACAAAGTTATCCAACACTCCTATCAAATGCTCCTTAAACAGCCTCCACGTTTCTGTTGTGCATTTCCCAGAGAACAATTGTTCCCAATTTATACTCCACAGCTCCTGCCTAATAGCAGTATGATTTTCCCTCTTCCAATTAAATACATTCCCATGATGTCTGTTCCAAACCCTCTCCATGGCTATGGTAGAAGTGAGGAAGTTGTGGTCACTGTCATCAAAATGCAGTCCCACCAAGAGATCTGGCTCATTGTCTAGAGCCACATCCAGTATGGTCTCCCCCTTAGTCAACCTATCTACATATTGAGTCAGGAATCCTCCTGACAAAATCGGCTCCATCCAGATCATCTGCACTGAGGAGGTACCAATCAATATTGGGAAAATTGATGTCACCCATAAAAACAACTATTACATCTGCACCTTTCCCAAATCTGTTGTCCAATCTGTTCTTCCATCTTTCTGCTGCTATTGAGCGGGGCGGGGTGGGGGTGAAGGGGGGGGGTTCTATAAAAAACACCCAATAAAGTGACTGCACCTTTCCTGTTACTGACTTCCACTCTTACTGACTCAGTAGATAAACTGAGCAGCACGGTGGCACAGTGGTTAGCACTGCTGCCTCTCAGCGCCTGAGACCCGGGTTCAATTCCCAACTCAGGCGACTGACTGTGTGGAGTTTGCACATTCTCCCCGTGTCTGCGTGGGTTTCCTCCGGGTGCTCCGGTTTCCTCCCACAGTCCAAGGGTATGGGTGGGTTGCGCTTTGGCGGGTCGGTGTGGACTTGTTGGATCAAAGGGCCTGTTTCCACACTGTAAGTAATCTAATCTAAACCTTCCTCAGCAACCACCTTATCTGCAGCTGTGATGCACTCTCTAATTATTAATGCTACTTCCTCCTCCCCTTTGACTCCCTTTCCTGTACTTTTTAAAAGATTTATACCCTGGAACATTCAGCAATCATGCCCCTGTAAAATCCATGTCTCTGTTATGGCCAAAACATTGTAATTCTAAGTACTGATCCATACTCTAAATTTATCACTTATTGCTGACTCTTAATCTAACCTGATCCATCACCAACCCCATCTATCCATTCTTAACATGAAGCAAGTGGCCCTGTAAATAGTAGATGCATTGATGGTCATCTATTAAGATTTTACACTTATAGGGTACTTAATGTAATCGCATGATTTTTAAGAAAGGGAGACAAAACTGAATTCTAGACTGGCTCGCCTGACATTGGTAGTAGGAAATGCAAGAGTCAATGATAGATTTGATAGCAGATCACTTTGAAAACAGTGACAGGATTAGAGTCAACATGAATTTATGAATGGGAAATCATGCTTCACAAATTTACAGGAATTTTTCAAGGATGTAACTAGGAAAGTTGATAAGCGGGAAACTGTGGGAAGTGGTTTACTTGGATTTTCAGAGAGCTTTTGATAAGGAGCACATAAGAGATAAGAGTATAAAACTAAAGCACATGGGATTGGGTCTAGTGTACTGACATTGACAGAGAAGTAGTTGACAGTCAGGAAACAGTAGAAATGAATGGGTTATTTTACAAGTGACAGCCAGTGACCAGTAGGGTATTGCAGGGATCAGTGTTTACGTCCCAGCTATCCACACTATATTAATGATTTCGATGAGGGACCTAAATCTAAAATCTCCAAGTTTGCAAATGCTGGATGGGAGGTTGACCAAATGAGGATGCAGAGATACTTCAGTGTGCTTTGGACAGTTTGAATATATATGCAAATGCATAGCAGATGAAGTATGATATGGGTGAATGTGAGGCTGTTTGGTAGCAAAAACAGGGAGGTGGATTATTATGATGATAGATTGGGAAAGGAAAGGTGCAACGAAACCTGGGTGTCTGTATGCACCAGTTGCTGAAAGTAAACATATAGTTGCAGCAGGCGATGAAGAAGGCAAATGCTATGTTGGCCTTCGTAGCAAGAGGATTTGAGTAGATGAGCAGGAATGTCTTGCTCCAATTGTATAGGGCCTTGATGATACCATTCCTGGAGTAGTGTATGCAGTTTTTGTCTCCATATTGGAGAAAAGATGTTCTGTCTCTGGAGGGAGTGCAGCAATTTTCTTTTTACTCTCATTCCCTTTGTGACTCTTGCCCAATGTCATATATCTATGTCCTTTTGTCCTTGTTCCAACAGTTAGTGGAAACCGTTTTGTTTTATTGCTTACCTTATCCAAGTTTCATGCACCTCCCTTCAATCTCCTTTGGTCCAAGAAGAGCAACCCATTTCTTTCTAATCTAAAACCCATTTCTTTAATGTAACCTGACAGGGATGGGGATTTTACATATAAGCATTCTGGTAAATCTCCTCAGCATCCTCCCAAACAGACATGTATCTTTCCTGAGGTAATCATAAAACTCTTGTGGCCTAACTAGAGCTTTATAAATATTCAACTTAAATTACCTGCTTTTGTTCTCATTGCCTGTATTTAAGACCCTCATGATCCCACATACTTTGCTGAATGAGCTTTCAAAGGTCTGGTTACTTTCAAAGATTGATGCACATAAACCCTAGATCCCTGTACTAGTCAGTGTTATTTACAGTGATGCCTCCATAGCACATCTGACCAAGTGCATCATCTCCCACTCCTCTTTATTAAATTTCATCAGATCATTCTGCTAGCCTATCTATACCCTACTGAGATTAATTAGTACTATGATGCATGTTAGACTTGATATAAGATAGAAATGATGCAGCAGTTATAGTTAACATCAGAATTTATGTAATGTAGAGATTGAGATGTTGGCAGGAACAGTATTAAATCTGAAGTTTGCAAAGGTGTGGATGAGACAGATAGGATTAGAAAGTCATTAAGCTGTAGAGAATTTGTGCAAAGTCATGTGCTTGACTGACATTTATGTTCAAATACAGCTAGTGAACTTCACTATGAAATGGCACTTGTTATGTCCTAGCATCTCCTAACATTTTTGTTGTCCACTCCATTTGAAAACAAAGTTCAGAATTGTACATCACCTTTAAAAGAAGTGGATCTGATGGACCCAATAATCTATAGCTTCTAGATTGAGAGGTGGAATTGAAGATGGTTATTGATTTAAGGGAGAAGAAAAGTTCTGCAGGTCTGAATTTGCAGTATCTAAGGAGTGTTATCACAGTCCATTGAAGGCACAAAAACTAAGCATCTAGTTCTACAGAACTGTTTTCCCATTGGGTCCAAACTCAAAAGGAGCACAGTCAAAAGTGCATTGCATAGTATCTGATATCTTATAATTTGGCACATTAACCTATGTGAAGTAATTTTATAAATTGAAAATTTGTCTTTATCTTTTGATTTTGCATTTGAAGTTGCATCACCCTCTCCACATCTCCTCTTTATATAAGTTCCTATGTTAACAAATTATTTGACGTTGGATTTTGTAGGGTCTATTGCAATTTGTCCAGGCACAGTGCTGTTTCTCCAGTGTCCCATCCTCTGCTGTGTCTGAAGGTACCAACTTATGTTTTAATTTCATAGATTCCATAACTTACTTATATTTAGCCAAAGTCAGACATCACACAACACCAGGTTATAGTCAATAGGTTTATTTAAAATCACAAGCTTTCGGAGTACTGCTTATTTGTCCAGTTTAGTCATGTAGGTATTCTGCACCCTATGAATCTAGGCCCCACGTGTTGACATGACATTCAACCATGCGAGTCTCACAGTCAAAGCCTCAGATGTTTTTGTTGAAATCAATAGTGTTACAGAGGCTATGGTTAACACACCTGGAATAATAATGAAATATGTAACAGAGATTTGTGGGTTAGTAACCTGATAAATTGGTTTAGTTGGTAGAACATTAGTCTTCAAATCAGAAGACAAATGCTCCAATCCCAATCTGTGCTGGGGGATTTGCCTCATTATCAAAGTTCCTGCTGTTGGATAATTCCCTCCTTATCCTTTTACATAGATTTGAGTACCTAGAGTCAGTATTGTCCTTGATAATCAATTTAATGTATTCTTGTCTGAACAATAACTAAATACCCAACCAACCACAAAGAGTAGTGCGCATTAGCTCTATTTCGGAGACTTGTGTGTAAATATTAGTGAGAAATTATCAAGATGACGTCCATAACTCTGTGTAACCCATGTTTCACAAGTAATTAGAGGGTTCTTTTTTGTTACTTCAGTAAAAACGTGACATCTGTCTTGTATCATTTGTGTTTATGGTTGTTTTCCTGCCAAGTACAACCATACCTCTTATTTTACAGTCGACAATTTATTTCAAATAGTTTGCCAGAAGTGAGAGACTTTGTACATTTTCACACAAGACAGCTACTTCCTATTTGTGCTGCTTAAATTGTGGCCCTGTTGGAAACAATTCTGTGATGCATGCATTCAGAGAACTCCTGTTGTGATAAAAGCATGTGTTTCAGAACCTTTCATCATCAGTGTGGAGAAGGGTTTTGGAGAACATGACAAGAGAAGGCAGGATATGTTTAAAGGGCACAATTTAATCAGTCCTTCCCATGTTGCTTGTTAAAAATGAAAGCAATGTAAAAGCGCATTAATATCCTACAAGTAACCTTAAATGAAACTGGGTTTCATATACATACTAATGATCCTATTATAATATTTGTAGATATTAGTGAATTTCCCATTACGCTCTGCCCAAAAGTCCTTTAACTTGTTATTCATCTCATTGATGTTTGTGGACTCTTCTAAAGGTACCTTATTTATCACAACTTCGTACTTTAAAGTAATTAATGATTGGGAGATGCATTGAGATGTTCTATAAATCCAAATATGCTGTTTTACAAACTGGGGTATCTGAGAGAGCCCCAGTTTTCCTGTAAATTAATACCACAAAACAAGCATTGATGTGGAAAGCTCATTTTGTTTCAGGCAACTGAGGCTAAGAGCCCAGTGAAGCTCCCCTCAACCAGACCATCGTCTGCAAGTGTGACAAAAACAGCTAGCAACACTACTGTTAAGAGCAGTACAACATCATTGCAAAAGATGTCAACTGCTCCTGGGTCCACTCAGAGAAACAACATGCTGTCCAACCCTAAAAGACCAACATGTACGTATTGATATCTTGAAGTCACTGCAATGTGAAAGGACAGTGTAATGAGTTAACTGGCGCTGTACAATCTTTTATGACACGAATTCCAATATGTCCTGCATAGAATATTTATGAGCAAAAATAGTTTCATGTGAAATAAGTTTTAGGAATCATGACAGAAAATGCTAGAAATACTCGGCCAGTCTGGCAATATATCTTTGGAAAGAACATCGGAGTTAACATTTCAGGCAATGACCAGTTGATTTCAGGTTATCAGCCTGAAGCATTAACACTGTTCCTTTTTCTGCCTGACTAGATAAGTGCTTCTTGCATTTTCTTTTTAATTTCTAATTTTCTGTTTAAATGTTTTGGTGGGCATATGTTCGTAATTTTATACTAATTGTTAATTGCATGCGGAAACGTTTCAATATCCCTAGCATGGGAAATGCAAAAATGTTCATATAGTAGAAATAACCTTTTGAGGGGCTGAGATGAGGGAACTTATTGTTGCCTTTGATTATGCCACACTGACTTGAGCGTACCATGTGCCTCAATGAGAAAAAAATTCAAACCTAACATCCTTCATTTTAAATACAAAAGAGGACCTTTCCTTCAGAAATATGCGATCAGTTGTATTAGTCTGATATGCTTTATCCAAATTTTATTATCCATCTCCCAATCAAACAGTGGAATCATAACCTTCTGTGTTAATCTACTTATTTGTCATAATGTAGATGTAATGCATCAAGCAGGTTCATGTGTTGGTAATGAAGCTGAAAGTTGTAGGTCAATTAGGTATTTGAAACAATCTGTTCAGTGTTTTAACACAGTTCTGGAGTAAGTGGGGCTTTAACCTGTCTCTCCTGTCCCAGCAATAGGGGCATTACCATTATACCCCAGAAGCTCAAGATCAACCTCCTTAACCTCACTTCACACCATTTGATCATGTAAGAGAGTCCTAAATGTAGTGGAAGAACCACTTTTCCTGGTAAAGAAAGAAACTTTAAATGACAAAAAGGAGATGGGATATCAAAGTAGCCAGTAGCTGTTAAAGAGCATGTGTCAAGCCAGTAGTAATTAAATTATTGTAACTCTTCAAATTTTTTTTCAGCTATCAAGACTGAACCCAAGTCTGCAGAGATGAGGAAGTCTCTGTCTGCAAAATCACCCTTGGGTAATGTGAATTTTCACTGCTATTAGTTTTGTTATTGCTTTTTGACCCAACTAAATCCAAATTTTGCATTTTCTCACAAATATCCTCCTTTTAACCCTCCACTGAAGCAATGAAATCTTTGTTTTGAATGCTGTCTCATGTGTACTAATTGCCCAACAGTATCTGATCTAAGTGAGCCTGAACAGTGTTTTGGAACACTCTCCAAATCATAGTTGCTATTTACAACTGAATCCAATGTCAATACATGCATGTGTTCCACCACTGTTGCTAGTCAGTGATCAAAAGTCAATCTTGTCTTGCTTTCCCCACCACCCAACAGTGCTAAGATAAGTTGTGCTTCCTTAACTTCCTTAACTTGTGCTATGATCAATTATTGACTATACTTCTCTCCAACACAGGGCCAACTAATAGCAAAGATGAGATACAACCTGAATTCTAATCCTATCCATTGCGTTGCTGAACCATAAAATTAGATGAGTCATTAGAATAGTCTAAATCTGCTTGACACATAGATATATGTCAATTGTAATCAGTGACTTATTAGGAGGTAGATGTGGGGAATGAACTTAGACTTGATTCTTTCCTTGGAACAATATTTGGTTATTTGATGCAATCACTCTTATTTAAATGTCTTCCTGTGCCAAAGCAAAGCCATGTTTAATCCTCAAATAGGCTTAATGATGTCACAAAGTAGAGAGCTGGTGATTTTATCTTTGGTGCAGAACTGATGAAGGGATATGAAATAATATATTTTGTTTAAATTTTGGGATCAAAGTATTCTGCTGTCTTTGTAATACTGTTAACTTGTGGATTAATTTTTTACTTTTTCTTAATCTGTCAGAGACATTTCAAATTTTAGATCAGCTTGGCAAAGGAAGTAGTGACATTTGTTAAGAGAATATCCTGATTTTTTTTTTGTTTTGCCTTAGGTGAGACAGGTCGTCCAAAGACTGCTTCTTCAACCTCTATTAAGAGCACTGGTACTACTCCAAGTACACCAAGCACCCCAATGGGTGCCAGTACCCCTGCAACACCATCATCCAACACCTCTCGGCCACCTAGAACATTGGCATTGAAGACAACAGCTGCTTCAGAGGCAAAGAGAGTTGCACCCATTCCCCGTGCTCCTTCAAAACCCACTGTAGCAACAGCTCCAAAGCAGCTACGACCAACGAGTGCTCCAGCGCCAGACCTAAAAAATGTCAAGTCGAAAATTGGATCCACAGATAATATCAAGCACCAACCTGGAGGAGGGAAGGTAAGAGTTTGTCTGTTTTATTGGGAGGTTAAAAAAACAGTAAGATTTTGATTGCACTGCCTGTTAACCCAGTCTAATTATGGTTATAAGAAAACAAATACTACAAACTTGAAATGAGATAACATGTCTGGTAAATTTAAGCCACCTGGCAGAACAAAAATTCTTTCCTATAACCCACTAATTTCCATGCATGAAAATAAAATGTTGCATTTAAATAATGCCTTTTGTTACCTCAGGATGTCACAAATAATTAAGTGCAATCACTGTTGTAGAAAATTTTGATGTCTGCTGAATTTTATAAATTGTGTATATTTTTACATTATGAACAGTTAAATATTTAGAATAATTTCCATAGCATGAATTTCTTGTCCACTTCCCACTACCTTTTCATTTTTGTTTTGACATGGTGACAAGAATGGTGCACAGTGCAGGTATTCTTAAAATATGCCTGGCGAGTAACCTGTAGATATTTAATTTAATTATACTTATGGAAAAGGGAAGAAAATGATCTTTGTCAACATCTGAAAGAGGAGAAGACCGCATTGGTCTGACATGAAGGCACAACCCTGTTGTGATTACCTTAGACTGAAGACTGGTGAAGGTTATTACTTAAGATGTTGTCTCTTTCCATCCAGACACTGATTTAATCTGCAGCCTTTTTTGGCATTTTCTGTATCTAATTATAATTTAACTGAACTGAGCAGAGTGATGCAACTTGTCATGGCATTATCCTGACACAGAAAAGCTTTGGCCAAGATTGAGGTATATTCACTATTATTAGAGTTTTAAATTTCTTTGAGGTCCCCAAACTTAAATACAGATAAAAGGTTCCAGTGGATTGGAAAAATGCTATGTAACACCCTTTTTTTCAAAAAGGGAAGGAGGCATAAAACAGATAACTGCAGACCAGTTAGTTTAATGTCTATCATTGAGAAATTGTTAGAATCTATTATTGAGTCACAGTCTTAGAAGTCTACAGCATACTAAGAGGCCCTTCAGCTCATTCACTAGTCATTCCCTACACTAGTCAAAAATAACTACCTGACTGTTTGTTTGTTTGTTTTAATCCCACTTTCCAGCACTTGGTCCATAGCTTTGTATGTCTTCATATCACAAGTGTATATCTAAATTCTTCTTAGATTTTATGAAGATTTCCCTACATCGATCAGCCGTACAGGCTGTAAGTTCCAGATTCACACCATCCTCGGGGTGAAAAACATTTTTCCTCTCATCTCTTCTAAACCTCCTGCCCTTTACCTTAAATCTGTGCTCCTTGGTCAGCAATTCCTTCATTAAGTGGAAACTCTTCTTCCTATCTATGCTGTCTGTGCCCTCATTATCTCTCATATCTCAATCATGTCTGCCTTCAGTTTCCTCTGCTCCACAGAAAACAACCCCAGTCTGTCCAATCCACTTATCCAAACATTAAGAAGGAAATATTAGAACATTTGGAAAGTCAAAACACAGCCCATTTGAGTCAGTGTGGTTTTATGACGAGTAAATTGTGTTTGACTAATTTGCTTCAGAGTTCCCCAGAGATGTAACCAGCAAAGTGAATAATGGAGATCCTGTAGATGTAGTAGATCTGAACTTCCTGAAAGCATTTGATAAGGAGCCCCACAAAAGGTTAATATCCAAGATAAGATCACAGGAGGTGAGGGATAATTTATTGGATAAGGAATAGCTAATCAACAGAAAGCAGAGAGTAAGGCTAAATGGGTATTTCTATGGTTGGCAAGGTATAACTAGTGGAATATCACAGGATTCGGTCCTCACGCCTCAACCAGTTGCAATCTGTATTAATGACTTGGATGCAGGAATAGAATGTACTGTAGCCAAATTTGCAGATGGCTCTAAAGAATAGATTAGATTAGATTCCCTTCGGCCCAACCAGTCCACACCAACCCTCCGAAGGGTAACCCACCCAGACCCATTTCCCTCTGACTAGTGCACTTAACACTATGGGCAATGTAGCATGGACAATTCTCCTGACCTGCACATCTTTGGACTATGGGAGGAAACCGGAGTACCTGGAGGAAACTCACGCAGACACAGGGAGAATGTGCAAACTTCACACAGACAGTCGCCCGAGGCTGGAATTGTACCTGGGACCTTGGTGCTTTGAGACAGCAGTACTAACCACTGAGCCACCATGTCGTCCTGTAATTCTCTGTAACTCCCCTCCTGACATCATCTTCAAGACACAAGTCAGGACTGTGATGGAATACTCTCCACTTGTCTGATGAGTACAGCTGTAACAATGCTGAAGAATCTTGACACCGTCCAAGACAAAGTAGTCCACTTAATTGACAATGCATTCACAAACATTCCCTCCTTTCACACCAACATATGATAACAACAGTGTATATTGTCTAAAAAAGTGCACTGCAGAAATTCATCAAGGCTCCTTGGAAAGTTCTTTTCAAGCCCACAACCATCCAGGAGAAGAAAGATCCCCCTCAAAATCATTGACAGTCATCCCAGTGTTCAGTGGAGGTGGATCAAAGTGCTGGAATCCTATCACAAACAGCAATATAAGTATGCAAGATATACTGCAGTGTTCAAGAAAAAGCTCACCCCATTTTTTTAAGGTCTATAGACATAGGTCCAGAAGTAGGTCATTCAGCCTGTTGAACGGCAATGCAGACTCAATGAAATCATGACTGTTCTGCTAATCTTCAACTCCGTTTACCATAGGCCTCAGGAGGGCCTTTTAAAGTTTCCAGAACAAGTAATAGGACAGAGAGTATGGAAATGGTCAGGAATCTAACTTCAGGCACAGCAGATAAGGGGACAACTGTGAGAAAGGGGCAGTCGCTGCAGGATTGAGGATGTTGTACTTAAATGTGTGCAGTATTTGAAATATGTTAAATAAGTTTCTAATGTAGAATTGAAATTGGTGGATACAATGTTGTGGGTGTCATAGAAATGTGCTGCAAGGGGGATCAGGACTGGGAATTAAATAGCCAGGGGTATGCATCCTATTGAAAGGAAGGGCAGAGGGATGGGGGTTGTCTTATTAGTAAGAAATGAAATGAAATTGATAGCAAGAAGCTGTATAGGGTCAGAAGGCATAGAATCTTTGGGGCAGAGTTGAGGAACCATAAAGGAAAAAAAGACCAGGATGGGAGTTTTGTCAAGGCCCTCTCATCAGTAGTCAACATGTGGGCAGAAAATAAATTGGGAGATAGCAAAGACATTTCAGAAGGCACAATTACAGTAAGTATGATGGACTTTAATATTCAGGTGCACTTGAAAAATCAGGTTGATAGCAAATCTTAAAAGGAAGTTGAGATGTCTGTACAATGGTTTTTTTAAGAGCAGATTATGGTGGAACCCACTAGGGAGCAGGCAATTCTGGATTCGCTGATACACAGTGAGGCAGCCTTGATTATGTAGCTTAAGGTGGAGGAATCCCTAAGGGACAGTGACCACAATGTGACAGAATTCATCCTGCAGGTCTTGTGACACTTTAGTAGTCCCAACCCTTTCAATGGGAGGCCCTAGTTCAACTCCCACCTGCTCTCAGATGTGTAATGACACCTCTGAACAGGTTGATTAGAAAGATAGGTTGAAAGGGAGAAGCTCAAATCTGATGTAAAAGCTATAGTAATTAAGTAACTACAAATACTTGGAAGAGGTGCTGTCAAGTTAGAACATAGAAAGATACAGCGCAGTACAGGCCCTTCGGCTCTCGATGTTGCGCCGACTGAATCCTACCTAACCTACACTAGCCCAATAACTTCTAAATGCCTATCCAATGCCCGCTTAAATGACCATAAAGAAGGAGAGTTCACCACTGCTACTGGCAGGGCATTCCATGAACTCACAACCCGCTGTGTAAAGAATCTACCCCTAACATCTGTCCTATACCTACCACCCCTTAATTTAAAGCTGTGTCCCCTAGTAACACCTGACTCCATTAGCGGTAAAAGGTTCTCAGTGTCGACCCTATCTAAACCCCTAATCATCTTATACACCTCTATCAAATCTCCCCTAAACCTTCTCTTCTCCAATGAGAACAGCCCCAAGTGCCTCAGCCTTTCCTCATAAGATTTTCCTACCATTCCAGGCAACATCCTGGTAAACCTCCTCTGCACTCGTTCCAATGCCTCCACATCCTTCCTATAGTATGGCGACCAAAACTGCACACAATACTCCAGATGAGGCCGCACCAGAGTCTTATACAGTTGCAACATGACCTCAGGACTCCGGAACTCAATTCCTCTACCAATAAAGCCCAGTACACCATATGCCTTCCTCACAGCACTATTTACCTGGGTGGCAACTTTCAGAGATCTGTGTACATGGACACCAAGATCCCTCTGCTCATCCACACTACCAAGTAGCCTACCATTAGCCCAGTAATCCATCTTCTTGTTACTCCTACCAAAGTGAATGACTTCACACTTAGCTACATTGAATTCCATTTGCCACATTTCTGCCCAGCTCTGTAACTTATCTATATCCAGCTGTAACCTACCACTTCCTTCCTCACTATCCACAACTCCACCGACTTTTGTGTCATCCGCAAACTTGCTTACCCAGCTTTCAAGCCCTTCCTCTAGATCATTTATAAAGATAACAAAAAGCAATGGTCCCAAAACAGATCCTTGTGGTACACAGCTAGTAACTGCACTCCAAGATGAACATAGTCCATCAACTACTACCCTCTGTCTCCTTCCAGCCAGCCAATTCCTAATCCAAACCTCTAATGTATCCTCAATGCCATACCTCCGTAGTTTTAGCATTAGCCTACCATAGGGAACCTTATCGAACGCCTTACTAAAATCCATATACACAACATCTACTGCTTTACCCTCATCCACTTCCTTAGTCACCTTCTCAAAGAATTCAATAAGGTTTGTGAGGCACGACCTGCCCTTCACAAAACCATGCTGGCTATCCTTGATCACGTTATTCCTATCCAGATGTTCATAAATCTTATCCCTTACCATTCTCTCTAAGACTTTGCCCACCACTGAAGTCAGACTCACTGGCCTATAGTTACTAGGGCTATCCCTACTCCCTTTCTTGAACAAGGGGACCACATTCGCTATCCTCCAGTCCTCTGGTACTATTCCCGTTGACAATGACGACATAAAAATCCAGGCCAATGGCTCTGCTATCTCCTCCCTAGCTTCCCATAGGATCCTAGGGTAAATGCCATCAGGCCCAGGAGACTTATCTATTTTCATCCTCTCCAATATTCCCAGAACCTCTTCCCTGCATATTTCCAGGCCATCCATTCTAATCATTTGTGACTCCATATTCACATCAGCAACAGTGTCCTGTTCCTGAGTGAATACTGATGAAAAGTATTGATTTAGTGTCTCTCCAATCTCCTCCGCCTCCACACACAACTTCCCACTACTATCCTTGACTGGACCGATACCTACCCTAGTCATCCTTTTATTCCTGACATACCTATAGAAAGCCTTTGGGTTTTCCCTAATCCTACCAGCTAAAGACTTTTCATGTCCCCATCTCGCTTCTCTTAGCTCTCTCTTTAGATCCTTCCTGGCTACCTTATAACTCTCTATCGCCACAACTGAACCTTCACGCCTCATCTTTACATATGCCGCCTTCTTCCCTTTCACAAGGGATTCCAATTCCTTACTAAACCACGGCTGCCTCACAAGGCCCTTTACGCCATGCCTGACTGGTACATACTTATCGAGGACACGTAGTAGCTGCTCCTTGAACAATCCCCACATCTCATTAGTGTTCTTCTCTTGAAGCCTGTTTTTCCAATCCACACATCCTAAGTCATGCCTCACTGCATCATAATTTCCCTGCCCCCAGCTATAACTCTTGCCCTGCGGCGCACACTTATCCCTCTCCATCACTAAAGTAAAAGTCACCGAGTTGTGGTCACTGTCCCCGAAGTGCTCACCTACCTCCAAGTCTAACACCTGGCCTGGTTCATTACCTAGAACCAAATCCAGTATAGCCTCACCTCTTGTTGGCCTGTCTACATATTGTGTCAGGAAACCCTCCTGCACACATTGGACAAACACCGACCCATCTAATGAACTCGAGCTATAGCTCTCCCAGTCAATATCTGGGAAGTTAAAGTCCCCCATAACAACCACCCTGCTACCTTCACTCTTTTCCTGAATCATCCTCGCAATATTATCCTCTACTTCTCTAGGACTATTAGGAGGCCTGTAGAAAACACCTAACAGGGTGACCTCACCTTTCCTATTTCTAACCTCAGCCCAAACTACCTCAGATGGCAAGTCCTCTTCCATCGTCCATTCCACTGCTGTAATACTATCTTTGACAAGTAATGCCACACCTCCCCCTTTTTTACCCCCATGTCTGATCTTACTAAAACATTTAAACCCTGGAACCTGCAACAGCCATTCTTGTCCCTGTTCTACCCACGTCTCTGTAATGGCCACAACATCGAAGTCCCAGGTACCAACCCACGCTGCAAGTTCACCTACCTTATTTCTTATACTTCTGGCATTGAAGTATACACACTTCAATCCACCCTTCTGTTTACAGGCACCCTCCTTCGAGATCGCTGCATTATTCATAACCTCCCTACACTCAAGGTCCTGTACCCTAAAGCTACAGTCCAGGTTCCCATGCCCCGGCGGAGTTAGTTTAAACCCTCCCAAAGAGCACTAGCAAACCTCCCCCCAAGGATACTGGTGCCCCGCAGGTTCAGGTGTAGTTGATTGGAAGGGGAGACTAGCAGGGAAGACAACAGCAATAACAGATGCTTTTGAGGGTAATTCGGGAGAAACAGCAGAAATTCATCTAAAGAAAGAAAAAAATAGTAAGGGGAGGATAAGGCAGCCATGGCTGACCAGGGAAGTCAGGGACAGCCCAAAAGCAAAAGAAGAAGCATACAATGTGTAGAAGATTAGTGGGAATCCAGAGGATTGGGAAGCCTTGAAAACCAGCAGAGGACAATTAAAAAAGCAGCGAGTCGGGGGGAAAAGATGAAATATAGCAGTAAGCTTTAGCTAATAATATAAAACCTAACATAACCAATGTTTAATGCAGTTCCAGCATAACCTTTTTATTATATACCTTGATTAATAAAGGCAAGTCTCCAATATTTCTTCTTAACCATCTTGTCTAGTTATGCTGCCAACTTCAGGGATCTTTAAATGTGCACATTGAGGTTCCACTGATTTTAGTACTTTCAAGATTTCAACCAAGATTTTTTTAAAGAAATATAAAAGGTGAGAGAGAGGAAAGAGGACTGCTAGAAAATGTATCTGGAGATGTATGAACTGAATAAATACTTTGCATCAGTCTTCATTCATGGTGGAAGACACCAATTGCATACCAGAACTTGCAAGAGTCGGGGCAAAGATGAGTGCAGTAGCATTTGTTAAGGAGAAGGTCCTTGGAAAACTAAAATGTCTGGATGTCAGACTGGATGGACTATAACCAGGGTTCCAAAGGAAATCGCTGAGGAGATTGTGAAGGCATTAACAGATTTAAATAAGGTCCCTCATGGCATATTACTAAAGAAAGTGACCTTGAGATCCAAGGCATAGTGACATATTGGATTCAAAATTATCTGAGCCACAAAGCAGAGGGCGATTGTATAGCAGGCTATTTTTGTCACTGTGAGGCAGTTTCCAGTGGGGTTCTGCAGGGCTTGGTGTTTGTCATGTCCATAAATGATTTGGTGTTGAATGTAGGATTGTGATCAAGAAGCTCATGGAGAGTAAGAAAATCTGTAGGGTAGTAAATACTGAGGAAGATCACCATAAATTGAGGGTATCAATGGATTGCTCACGTGGACACTTTAGTGACAAATGGAATCCAACCCTTAAAGTGAGAGGTAATGTACTTGGTGGATAGCTAACAAGGTAAGGGATTACACTACAAGTGGTTGAAATCTTGAAAGTACTAAAATCAGTGGAACCTCAATGTGCACATTTACAGATCCCTGAAGTTGGCAGCATAACTAGACAAGATGGTTAAGAAGAAATATTGGAGACTTGCCTTTATTAATCAAGGTATATAATAAAAAGGTTATGCTGGAACTGCATTAAACATTGGTTATGCTACAACTAGAGTAGTGTATGCAGCTCTGGTCACCACATTCTTCCTGTAATGTGACTGCTAGATAGGATACAGAGGAGATTTACCAGAATGTTGCACAAGGTAGAGGATCTGACCTCTGAGAAAAGACCGGGTAGGCTGAGATTGTTTTCCTTGGAGCAGTGAAGATGAAAAGGGGGTAGAGGTGAATAGGATTATTAAGAAGCTTAAAAGTATGTATTAGGAAGGCACTATTTCCACTGTTAAAGAGGTCAATAATAGGAGGGAATAAATTTATGGTAAGAGATAGAAGGCCAGGAGGAATGCTGAATTATTTTTTTAAAACTCAGAGGGTGGGAGGAATCTGGAAAATTCACTGCCTGAAAGAATGATGGAGTCAAAAACTCATAATATATTTTAGATGTTCACTTGTTTTAGGCCAACAACTATAATTTGGGATTTATGTAGTCATATCTTTAATGAAACATTAGGCCAAATAGATTCCTCCTAGGCTGTATACATGAGAGAAGAGTAGGTCCAGGACAAGTATTGTAAACTGAAACGGGAATTATGAGGACAAATGTGAGATTGCTAAAATGGACTGACAAATTAGCTAAAGAGATAGGTCGAGAGAAATGTAGTAGCAAACGTTAAAAAGGGATATTTCAAAATACATAGAACTGATATAGAATGAAGAAAGTTTACAGCCCAGGAACAGGCCTTCAGCCCTCCATGCCTAAGCCAATCCAAATCTACTGTCTAAACCTGCCACCCAGTTCCTAAGCATCTGTATCCCTCTGCTCCCCACCTATTCATGCATCTGTCCTATCACATCTTAAATGAATCTACCGTGCCTGCCTCTACCACCTCTGCTGGCAACGCGTTCCAAATGCCCACCACCATCTGTGTGAACTACTTGCCATGTGTATCCCCCTTAAACTTTCCACCTCTCACCTTGAAAGCATGACCTCTTGTTATTGAATCCTTCAACCTAGGAAAAAGCTTGTCTGTACCAACCCTGTCTCTACCCTTCATGATTTTGTAAACCTCACTAATTCACCCCTCAATCTCCTTTTTTCTAATGAAAATAAACCTAACCTATTCAACCTGTCTTCATAGCTAGCACCTTCCATACCAGGCAACGTCCTCGTAAACCTTCTCTGCATCCTCTCCAGAGCGTCCACATCCTTTTGGTAATGTGGCAACCAGGACTGTACACTGTATTCTAAATACAGCTGAACCAATGTCTTGTACAATTTTAACATGACTTGTCAGCTGTTATACTCAATACCCTGTCCAATGAAGGCAAGTATACTATATGCCTTCTTGACCACTCTATCCACCTGTGCAGCAACCTTTAGGGTACAATGGACCTGCACTCCCAGATCTCTCTGCCCATCAACTTTTCCCAAGGCTCTTCCATTCATTGTATAATTCGCTCTCGACTTAGTCTTGCCTAAATGCATTACCTCACGTTTGTCTGGATTGAAATCCATCTGCCACTTTTTCACCCAACTCTCCAGTCTATCTATATCCTCCTGTATTCTTTGACAGTCATTTATGCTTTCTGCTACTCCACCAATCTTCGTGTCATCTGCAAACCTGATCAGACCAATAGTGCCCTCTTCCAGATCATTTATATATATTACAAACAACAGTGGGCCCCAACACTGACCCCTGTGTAACATCACTGGTCATCTTTTTCCATTTCGAGAAACTCCTGTTGCTCAACCAGTTCTTAATCCACCTAGCTAGAACACTCTGCACACCATGTGACTTCACCTCCATAAGTCTACCATGGGGAGCCTTCTCAAACATCTTACTAAAGTCCATGTATATGACATCAACAGCCTTTCCTTCATCTATCGACATGGTCACTTCCTCGAAGAACTCTATTAAGTTGGTAAGGCACAATCTCCCCACACAAGACCATGTTGCCTATCACTGATAAGCCCATTCTTTTCTAAATATAAATAGATCCTATCCCTCAGTACTTTCTCCAGCAACTTTCCCACCAATTGACGTCAGGCTCACTGGTCTGTAGTTACCCAGAATATCCCTACTACCCTTCTTGTGTAGGGTGCCAAAGTGAGCAACCTTCCAGTCCTCCGGCACCTCACCTGCATTTAAGAATGCCACAAAGATATCTGCCAGGGTCCTAGCTATTTCCCCTCTCGCCTTTCTCTGCAACCTGGGATCAATCCCATCCGGTCCTGGGGATTTGTCCACCTTAATAACCTCTATCCTACCCAACACATCTTCCCTACTTATGTCAGTGTGATCCAGACTAATCAAACTTCTCTCTCTCTCTCTCTAATCTCAAGATTCTTCATGTTCCTCTCCGTGAACACTGATGCAAAGTAATCATTCAGCACCTCACCCATTCTCTTAGGTTTGATGCACAGCCTTCCTTCATTATCCTTTAGTGGACCAATCCTTTCTCTGGTTACCCGCTTCTTGTATAAGAATAATTATATAATAATAAGGAAGCATATGTAAGGTATAGACAGGATAGATCGAGTGAATCCTTAGAAGAGATTAAAGGAAGTAGGAGTATACTGAAGAGGGAAATCAGGAGGGCAAAAAGGGGACCTGAGATAGCTTTGGCAAATAGAATTAAGGAGAATCCAAAGGGTTTTTACAAATACATGAAGGACAAAAGGGTAACTAGGGAAAGAATAGGGCCCCTCAAAGATCAGCAAGGCAGCCTTTGTGTGGAGCTGCAGAAAATGGGGGAGATACTAAATGTGGTTTAGGGTGAGAGAGGAAAGATATAAAAGAGACCTAAGGGGCAACCTTTTCACGTAGAGGGTGGTACGGGTATGGAATGCCAGAGGAAGTGGTGGAGGCTGGTACAATTGCAATATTTAAGAGGCATTTGGATGTGTATATGAATAGGATGGGTTTGGAGGGATATGGGCCGGGTGCTGGCAGGTGGGACTAGATTGGGTTGGGATAATTGGTCAGCATGGACGGGTTGACCGAAGGGTCTGTTTCCATGCTGTACATCTCTATGATTCTAAAATGCATTTGGATTCTACTTAATTCTGCTTGCTAAAGCTATTTCATGACCACTTTTAGCCCACTTGATTCCTCATTTAAGACTTGTCCTACTCTTCCGATATTCCTCCAGGGCCTGTTCTGTTCTTAGCTGCATAGACCTTATGTATGCTTCCCTTTTCCTCTTAGCTAGTTGTTAAATTTCTCCTGTCATCCACAGTTCATGAATCTTGCTCTTCCTATCCTTTACCTTCAATGGGACATGCACTATCTGTAAGAATAATAGGGTAGCTATGGTAGGGGCTTTTAAAATTCCAAACATTGACTGGGACTGCCATAGTGTTAAGGGTTTAGATGGAGAGGAATTTCTGAAATGTGTACAAGACAATTTTCTGATTCAGTATGTGAATGCACCTACTAGAGAAGGTGCAAAACTTGACATACTCTTGGGAAATAAGGCACGGCAGGTGACTGAGGTGTCAGTGGGGGAGCACTTTGGAGCCAGCGACCATAATTCTATTCGCTTTAAAATGGAAATGGAAAAGGATAGACCAGATCTAACAGTTGAAGTTCTAAATTGGAGAAAGGCCAATTTTGATGGTATTAGGCCAGAACTTTCGAAAGCTGATTGGAGGCAGATGTTCGCAGGTAAAGGGACGGCTGGAAAATGGGAAACCTTCAGAAATGAAGTAACAAGAATCCAGAGAAAGTATATTCCTGTTAGGTTGAAAGGGAAGGCTGGTAGGGAATTCTGGATGACTAAAGAAATTGAGGGTTTGGTTAAGAAAAAGAAGGAAGCATATGTCAGTTATCGATAGGATAGATGGATGAATCCTGAGATGAGTGTAAAGGGAGTAGGAGTGTACTTAAGAGGAAATCAGGAGTGCAAAAAGGGATCATGAGATAGCTTTGGCAAAGAGAAATAAGGAGAATCCACAGGGTTTTTACAAATATATATTAAGGACAAAAGGGTAACTAGGGAGAGAATAGGGCCCCTCAAAGATCAGAGCTGAAAATGTGTTGCTGGAAAAGCGCAGCAGGTCAGGCAGCATCCAAGGAGTAGGAGAATCAACGTTTCGGGCATGAGCCCTTCTTCCTGAAGAAGGGTTCATGCCCGAAATGTCGTTTCTCCTGCTCCTTGGATGCTGCCTGACCTGCTGCGCTTTTCCAGCAACACATTTTCAGCGCTCCAGCATCTGCAGTCCTCACTTTCCACTCAAAGATCAGCAAGGCAGCCTTTGTGTGGAGCCACAGAAAATGGGGGAGATACTAAATGAATATTTTGCATCAGTATTTACTGTGGAAAAGGATATGGAAGATATAGACTAGGGAAATAGATGGTGCATCTTGCAAAATGTTCAGATTACAGAGGAGTAAGTGCTGGATGTCTTGAAACGGTTAAAGGTGGATAAATCCGCAGGACTTGATCAGGTGTACCCGAGAACTCTGTGGGAAGCTAGGGAAGTGATTGCTGGGCGTCTTGCTGAGGTATTTGTATCATTGATAGTCACAGGTGAGGTGCCGGAAGACTGGAGGTCGGCAAATGTGGTGCCACTGTTTAAGAAGGGCGGTAAGGAACTATAGTCCGGTGAGCTGACATCAGTGGTGGACAAGTTGTTGGAGGGAATCCTGAGGGACAGGATGTACATGTATTTGGAAATGCAAGGACTAATTAGGGATTGTCAACATGGCTTTGTGCATGGGAAATCAAGTCTCTCAAATTTGATTGAGATTAAAGAAGATTGATGAGGGCAGAGCAGTAGATGTGATCTATATGGACTTCAGTAAGGCATTTGACAAGCTTCTCCATGGGAGACTGATTAGCAAGGTTAGATCTCATGGAACACAGGGAGAACTAGATTTGGATACAGAACTGGCTCAAAGGTAGAAGACAGAGGGTGGTGGTGGAGGGTTGTTTTTCAGACTGGAGGCCTGGGACCAGTGGAGTGCTATAAGGATCGGTGCTGGGCCCTCTACTTTTTGTCATTTACATAAATGATTTGGATGCGAGCATTAGAGGTACAGTTAGTAAGTTTGCATATGACACCAAAATTGGAGGTGTAGTGGACAGCGAAGAGGGTTACCTCAGATTACAACAGGATCTGGACCAGATGGGCCAATGGGCAGATGGAGTTTGATTCAGATAAATGAGAGGTGCTACATTTTAGGAAAGCAAATCTTAGCAGGACTTGTACACTTAATGGTAAGGTCTTATGGAGTGTTGCTGAACAAAGAGACCTTGGAGTGCAGGTTCACAGTTCCTTGAAAGCGGAGTCGCAGGCAGATAGGATAGTGAAGAAGGCATTTGGTATGCTTTCCTTTATTGGTCAGAGTATAGAGTACAGGAGTTGGCAAGTCATGTTGTGGCTGTACAGGACATTGGTTAGGCCACTGTTGGAATATTGCGTGCAGTTCTGGTCTCCTTCCTATCGGAAAGATGTTGTGAAATTTGAAAGGGTTCAGAAAAGATTTACGAGGATGTTGCCAGGTTTGGAGGATTTGAGCTTTAGGGAGAGGCTGAACAGGCTGGGGCTGTTTTCCCTGGAGTGTCATAGGCTTGAGGGGTGACTTTCTGGAGGTTTACAATATTATGAGGGGCATGGATAGGATAAATAGACAGTCTTTTCCCTGGGGTCGGGGAGTCCAGAACTAGAGGGCATAGGTTTAGGATGAGAGGGGAAAGGTATAAAAGAGACCTAAGGGGCACCTTTTTCACGCAGAAGGTGGAACGTGTATGGAATGAGCTGCCAGAGAATGTGGTGGAGGCGGGTACAATTGCAAAATTAAGAGGCATTTGGATGGGTATATGAGTAGGAAGGGTTTGGAGGGATATTTGCCAGGTGCTGGCAGGTGGGACTAGATTGGGTTGGGATATCTGGTCGGCATGGATAGAATAGACCGAAGGGTCCGTTTCCATGCTATACATCTCTATGACTCTACCATTAACCAACCATAGAAAGCCTCCCATATATCAAATATGGGCTTCCCTTCAAATAGCTGTGTCTAATCCACATTTCCGAGCTCCTGCCTAATCTTAATATAATTGTCCTTGGCTCAGTTTAGTACTCTTCCCTTAGGACCACACTCATCTTTTATTTACGAGTATTCTAAAACTTACAGAATTGTAGTCACTGTTCCCAAAGAAATCCCCCACTGCAACCTCTACCACCTGTCCTGGCTCGTTCCCCAGTACCAGTTCTAATATGGCCACTTCCCTCATTGGACTATTGACATAATGCTCTAGAAAACTTTCCTGGATGCTTCTTACAAATTCTACCCCATCCAGACCTCTGACAATCAAGTATCCCAGTCAATGTTGGAAAATTAAAATCTCCTATCACCACTACCCTATTGCCTCTACATCTTCCTATAATCTGTTTATCTATTTGTTGTTGTTCTTCACGTTCACTGTTGGGAGGCCTGTAATACAGCCCCAACAATGTAACTGCACCCTTCTTATTTCTCAGCTCCACCCATAATGCTTCAGTGCCCAAGACCTCCATAGTGTCCTCCTTTAGCACAGCCATGATATCATCCCTGACCAGCGATGCAAATCCCACCCCCCCCCCCCCCCCCCCCCCCCCCAAAACGTCCTGTCTGAAGTGTTTATATCCTGGAACATTTATGGTCAATCATGCCCTTCCTTCAACCAAGTCTCTGTGATTGCAATAACGTCATACTCCCAGGCACAAATCCAAACCCTAAGTTCATCTGCCTTACACAATATACTCCTTGCATTAAAATAGATGCCTTTCAGGCCACCAGTTCTTTTACGTTCATCTGCTTTCTGCCTGCTCTTCCCTTTATTAATGTTATCTTCATGATTCTTACAGTCTCCAGTCTCCACCTCGCTGTCTACTTGTTTTCTCTTCTGGTTCCCAGTGCCCTGCCACAATAGTTTAAAACCTCCCCAACAGCAGTAGCAAAAACTCCTCCAAGGACATTGGTTTTGCTCTGGTTCAGGTGTAGACTGTCCATTTTGTAATCGTCCAGTCATAAGAGGGCCAAAATTGCTCAGTTTTCCTCCCATGGTCTAACTAGTGTCTTGTATAGTTTTAGCAAATCCTCCTTTCTTTTATACTCCAGTTCCTTTTTAACTATTTAGGAATAGGCAATAAATACTGGTCCAGTCAATAACACCCACATCCTCTGAATGAATTTAAAGGAAAACAAACTTTATAGCTGACCATCTAGTTGCTTTTTGTGCTAATTTTTCCCTTTCTTGAGAAATTAATATATTCTGATATATAAGACTTTTGGTATTAAGTACTCTACATATGTTGCCTAAGAAGTAGTTTTCATATATGAGCATCTCAGCACGATATTTGATTTTAGAAGATATTGTAGATGAGCTCAATCCACTTTTTATCTGACATCGATGTAATGATTATAAATCTGGGTTGGGAATTTCCCTTGACCCCTGAAACCGATTACACTAACGTTTTGCTTTTCTGGCTAATATTAGCTTGCTTGCTTGTTTTCTGTGTATATTTGGTTACTGCAAAGCTAAACAGCACTTTTATCTTCTAAGTGATGGATAAGTAAAATTACATGCTATATTTGTGTGATCTGTTGACAGCTAAAGCCTAGCTAGTTGCCAACTCTGCCCAATATTAAGGTCTGGTTTGCTTTAATGCATGTGCTTCCTGAATTCTTTTTGCACTGACTAAATAACAGTATATAGGATTTTAGGATGGCTTAAGAAAATGTTTTCTTCTAACTCAAATTGTTTGACATCTGTAGAAGTTGTTGAGAAGTTGAGGAATAAGGGTGTGGTAGACATTAATTTAGAGTACTTCCATTAAGTTCAAGCAAAAGGAAAATCATCTCTGCCTTAAATTGAGATTTCCCATTTTCGGTTGTTCCTTTATTTATAATCCTGGTTCTGTTAAACTTCTATAGAGAAAATATGTTTTGGAACATCAGTGAATAAACAACTTTTGAAATCAAGTAAAGCCATAAGGAAAATGAAATGTTGTACGACGTCCTGTAAAACCTTGTCCTGTTACACTGTGTGATCTCTCTTTAATGTTAATTGTGTTCTCTGGGATAATTATTCCATTTCATTCCAGGACATTTTTCTTCATTACATCTGTCTGTGTGCTTGTTTTTTCTTTCTCCATCCCTTTTATTGTGCATTTAGGCTAAACCAGTAGAGAAAAGACCTGAACCGGTAAGATTGAGCCGAAAAGCTGAATCCAGCACTGTGACTCGAGTTACTAAAACCACAACCATGAAAGATAGCCAAAAACAAACCAATGGCAAAGTGAGTGAATGAAAACATCAGTTTTGATTTTGCATTCATTTCTAAGTTGAATATGTGTTTCTGCATTTCAATGATTTTTCCATCATGATCCCTGTCTACATAAATGAAGATTGTTCATAACATGAAAGGTTCAGTGGAATACTTGCCTGTTGGAAACTGAGTCAAATAAAGTGAACACTGCTGTATTAGTCTGAACAATGACAATTTTTATTTACACAGCACTGTTAAGACAGAATTCTGGCTGTGCCTTCCTTCTCACTCCTTCCAGTCATCTTTCTCATTTCCTTTGCACATTTTCACTCCATCTTTCCACCTCTCTCCTTTTCCCTTTCCTGTCTCTTTCATGTTTTCTCATTCTGCCAAGTTCATCTTTTATTTCTCCTCTATTCCCTTCTCAGTTCCACTCTTCTTCTCCCCTCATCACCCCCATCATTCCACTCCATTCTTCTCATTTCAAACCTACAGTTTCATTTATTATTCTCTCCCCTCATTTCCCCTTCTGCTTTCCTCCCCTTCCCACCTCCATGTTCTCTGTCTCCTCTTGTCATCAGTGCAGGCATGTTCAGAAGAGCATCCAACTGCGATATAACAATTCTGTGATTTTTCTTAACCCTGTCTCCCTCTTTTTCTACATAATTCAGTAATCCCTATTCATAGAGTATGTTGTGTACTGCTCAGGATAGTGCTTGATTCTCCTTCTCCAGATGCTAGTAAGGTACTAGGGAGTGTTGCTGAACACAAAGACTAATTCCTTGAAAGTAGAGTCATTGATAGATGGGATAGTGAAGAAGGTATTTGGTATGCTTTCGTTTATTGTTCTTAGCATTGAGTATAGGAGTTGGGAGGTCATGTTGCAACTGTACAGGACATTGGTTAGGCCACTTTTGGAATATTGCATGCAATTCTGGTCTCCTTCCTATCAGAAGGATGTTGTGAAACTTGAAAGGGTTCAGAAAAGATTTACAAGGATGTTGCCAGGGCAGGAGGATTAGAAAGCTATAGGGAGAGGCTGAATAGGCTGGGGCTGTTTTCCCTGGAGTGTCGGAGCTGAGGGGTGATCTTATAAAAGCTTTTATAAAATCATGAGGGGCTTGGTTAGGGTGAATAGACAAAGTCTTTTCCCTAGGATGGGGGGAGTCTAGAACTAGAGGACATAGGTTCAGGGTGAGAGGGAAAAGATATAAAAGGGACCTAAGGGGCAACTTTTCCACGCTGAGGGTGGTGCGTGTATGGAATGGGCTGCCTGGGGAAGTGGTGGAGGCTAGTGCAATGACAGCATTTAAAAGCCATCTGGATGTGTATATGAATAGGAAGGATTTAGAGGAATATGGGCCAAGTGCTGGCAAGTGGGACTAGATTAGGTTAGGATATCTGGTCAACATAGACGAGCTGGTCTGAAGGGTCTGTTTCTGTGCTGTACATCTCTATGGCCCGATGCTTGCATTTGTTTACAGAGGTGAAAATGTTTTGCTGGTTAAAGCGCAGCAGGTCAGGCAGCATCCAAGGAACAGGAAATTCGACGTTTCGGGCAAAAGCCCTTCATCAGGAATGAAGAAAGTGTGTCCAGCAAGCTAAGATAAAAGGTAGGGAGGAGGGACTTGGGGGAGAGGCGATGGAGATGTTATAGGTGGAAGGAGGTCAAGGTGAGGGTGATAGGCCGGAGTGGGGTGGGGGCGGAGAGGTCAGGAAGAAAATTGCAGGTTGGGGGGGCGGTGCTGAGTTCGAGGGAATCGACTGAGACAAGGTGGGGGGAGGGGAAATGAGGAAACTGGAGAAATCTGAGTTCATCCCTTGTGGTTGGAGGGTTCCCAGGTGGAAGATGAGGCGCTCCTCCTCCAACCGTCGTGTTGTTATGGTCTGGCGATGGAGGAGTCCAAGGACTTGCATGTCCTTGGTGGAGTGGGAGGGGGAGTTAAAGTGTTAAGCCACGGGGTGGTTGGGTTGGTTGGTCCGGGCGTCCCAGAGGTGTTCCCTGAAGCGTTCTGCAAGTAGGCGGCCCGTCTCCCCAATATAGAGGAGGCCACATCGGGTGGAGCGGATGCAATAGATGATGTGTGTGGAGGTGCAGGTGAATTTGTGGCGGCTATGGAAGGATCCCTTGGGGCCTTGGAGAGAGGTAAGGGAGGAGGTGTGGGCGCAAGTTTTGCATTTCCTGCGGTTGCAGGGGAAGGTGCCGGGAGTGGAGGTTGGGTTGGTGGGGGGTGTGGACCTGACGAGGGAGTCACGAAGGGAGTGGTCTTTGCGGAACGCTGATGGAGGGGGGGGGGGGGGGGGGGGAGGGAAATATATCCCTGGTGGTGGGGTCCGTTTGGAGGTGGCGGAAATGACGGCAGGTGATACGCTGTATATGGAGGTTGGTGGGGTGGTAGGTGAGAACCAGTGGGGTTCTGTCCTGGTGGCGGTTGGGGGGGGGGGGGCGGGGCTCAAGGGCGGAGGAGCGGGAAGTGGAGGAGATGCGGTGGAGGGCACCGTCGATCACGTCTGGGGGGAATCTGCGGTCTTTGAAGAAAGAGGCCATCTGGGCTGTACGGTATTGGAACTGGTCCTCCTGGGAGCAGATGCGGCGGAGACGAAGGAATTGGGAATATGGGATGGCGTTTTTACAGGGGGCAGGGTGGGAGGAGGTGTAGTCCAGGTAGCTGTGGGAGTCAGTCGGTTTATAGTAGATGTCTGTGTTGATTCGGTCGCCCGAGATAGAAATGGAAAGGTCTAGGAAGGGGAGGGAGGAGTCTGAGACAGAGGCACAGGGTGACTGGCTTGCACATATTAAGGTTTGACTTCTTAGTTAAAAGTCACAACCTCGCAGCAGTACTGAAGAAAAATGTACTGGCTTTCTTCATGTTAGTGTTTTTTTTCTCTGCAGGGAATAGAGACAGCTCCTGAGTTTACGGAGATCTGATAGCTTATCCCTATCTTGTTCACAGCTCAGAGTTGTTCAGCTGCCAGGAAGCTAATCACATAGTTGGTAGACAGAAAGACTTTATCATTGGGCTGTGAACTATTGACCAGTTATCAATCAGCTGCTTGTTACCAGCTGAATCTCCATTTGTACATTTCCCTCCATTTGTAAACCTTCTAGTACTGCATGAGCCAGCAGTTGTGCGAAGATTCCACTTACTTGCTTTCCAAAAGTGCACCAACCCCTGAATGATTCTTGTGTTTTTAAAACCATTCTTTTCCCATTCCATTCACAAGCAAAAATACAAAAATATTTTTAAAAGTAGTCTTTATAGGTCTTCACCCTTAATAACAAGATGATTTTTTTTATTAACAATGCATTAACGATTTTTCTTGGCATAGGACACTGTTTCAACATATATAAATGCTGTGAAACATGAAATTGTGGTAAAATGATGCAAATAATAGATTTCAAAACGACAGGATTGGTGGTATGATTGCTTATTTGGCAGTTAAAGTTCAAGGCCGAAACGTATAATGTATTTTGGTATTTAAAAAATCAACTGTACAAGCTGAGTGGTATAATTTCAAAGTGGATTCTTGGAGTATTTGTACACAATTCATTGAAGGTTAACTAAACAGCTTAAAAATGTCTGAGATCTTGGACTTATAAACAGAGGTGTTGCGTTCAAAAGCAGGAAAGTTGTGATAAATTTATATAAAAGTACTAAATCAGCCTCAATTAGATAACCAATATATGTCTAATTCTGAGCATCATATTTTGGAAAAACACAAAGGAATTAGAGAGGGTATAGAAGAGAATATACTGATATGTTTCCAAGTATGAGAATTACAGTTATCCAGGAAATACAAGAAAAGCTGGAGTTCTGCTTCAGAGAGGAGAGGAGGGTAAGAGAGTATTTGGTGGGGTGCTTTAGACATAAACTGTTTCCGTAGCCAAAGGGCACATTTTAAGTTGATATGAGGAAAATCATTTTTGTGCAGAGTGTGGTTAGGATTTGAAATGTATATCCAGATAGGATGGTGGACATCGATTCAGTAATAGCGTTCAAAGGAGAATTGAATAAATACTTGGAACAATAAAATGCTGTGGAGGAAAATGGGCAAAGAGCAAAGAGGTGGGCTAGCTGAATTGTTGTTTTGAAAGAACAAAATCAGATTTGATGTCCTTCCTCCGCCCAATGATCTTTGAGAAGTGGCCTGTTCAATCCCATGAAAACCCATAATAGAAACCGCCAACCCTGAGAACTCTGACAAGATGTCAACCTTAAATAAAGGAAGAGCTGATGATGGCAACAGTTCTATAATTCCTTCCTTTGCCCAAATCTCTACCTCTAGTCTGAAAGTACTGTATGTTTCCCTCATCACCTGTTCATTTGTAAACCTTATAGTACTGCATGAGCTAACAGTTGCATGAAGCAAAGTAAGCAATGACATTGAGCAGAGCATATGCATGCCTGCGATTGTGAAGCTAGCATGGATGCATTCATTCTTTATTTGATAGACACCATAAACTAGAGCTGAGGGAACAAAGACAATGGAGGCTGAAATTTGCTGAGAGATCCGCTTTGTTGCCAGTGGATGTGCTTCAAACCTTGCCATAATGCGAAAGGAAATAAAATCCTTTGGTTTAAAACAAAATGTTATTCAGACTCTAATTATGCTGTTTGCTGTTGATCCTTTTTAAAATGGTATAGTTAATGCTTAATGTTAGGGTTACAAGGAGTAGGATGTATTTGTGTTGCAGTGATTCACAGATTAGAGTTTGAAGGTGACAGACCTGTCTCTCTCTGCTCTCATTCGCCTGATTTGACATGACAACGTCTGTGGGGGGAAGGAGCAGAAAGAGAAGTTGTCAGATGGTGCCTTAGCGGAAATGTAATAATCATTCAGACAGAAGCTAAGTTAGTGATGGAATCTGTTGTTACTGCTGTAATGGAAATAAGGCAGAGCTCTGCATATAAAATTATATACCACACTGCAGACTTCTATTTAAATGACAGTGCAATTTAATGAGACTGTAATTAATATTTGTTATAGATGAGCTATTTTTAGCATGGAGATAGGGAGAAAAGACTGGAAGAATATGGAAAATTGGTAGGAAACATTAGTATTTGTGGGAACAGATATCATGAACGTGGGCGAGTTGTTGATGTAGAATAATAAGTAGCTACATGTGTCTTGATCAGAAAGTGGGGATAGAAGGGAGCTAAGGCATCCCCTCAAACATGATCTGGTGCAACGTATTAGGAATTGACTTGATATTAAAGTTCTGATAGCTTGTTGAGCTTACCTGGCCTGCTATCTAGGGCAGGTTTTATTCATTCGTGTGATGTAAGTATTGCTGGCTTAGCCTCCAGTTATTGCTCATTCCTCATTGCTCCAAAGAAAATGAAAGTGAGCTGCTGTCAGACTATGATAATCAATGGGATGTAAGAACACACACATTCTGTTAGGAAGGGGATTCCAGGAATTTTGCCTCTGTGACAGTGAAGGGATGACTATGCAATTTCCAAATCAGAATGCGTGGCTTGGTGGGGTTCCTGTGCATTTGCTTCCCTAGTCCAATAAGTTTGGAAGTTCCAGTTAACTGAGCCTAATGAGTTGCTGTAGTGCATCCAAAAACGCACTACTGTCACTGTTCGCGGTACAGGGAAGGAATGTTGAAGGTGGTGATGGGGTGCAACTCAAGCAGCTTGCTTTGTCCTGGATGACATTGAGGTGCTTGAATTATAGTGGATCTGCACCTATCTAACTAAGTAGAGAGTTTTCCATTGTGTTTCTGATTTGTTCTTTGTAGGTGGCATTCAAGCTGGATTGGAGATAGTTGCTCATCAACAGCTGCAACCAACCTCCTTTGTGCCACATATGACTCCAAACAATGGAGAGTTTTCTCCTAATTCTCATTACTGTAGTTTTGTTAATGCTCCTTGTTGCCCTTCCTGGTTAACTGCTGCCTTAATGTCAGCTTTGACTTTGGCATGCATCGATTTTGTCCATGTTTGAAAAAAGCCTGCAGTGAGGTCAGGTTCTGAGCGGTCCTGGCAGAACCCAAACGGAGAATCAGTGAGGAGGTTATTGCTAAGCAAGTGCTGTTTGACAGCACTGTGACTGACACCTAGCTGCTGTGTCTGGTGCATATAGTGAACTGCAGCTGGCCTCCATATATCTTCATTGACGCAGACTTAGATTAACTATTCAAGCGAATGAGGGGGCAGAACTGAGTATGGTGGCCACCACCAAGGTGAAGGTGCTAGAAAAACTGAATGGCCTGAAGGTGGATAAATCACCTGGGCCAGTTCTAAGGGGGATAGCTAAAGAGGTAGTGGGGGCATTAGTGGTGATTTTTCAGAAATTGCTAGTGTCAGGGAGGGTCTCAGACTACTGGAAAATCACTACCTTGACACCCATGATTAAAAAGGGAGTAAGGCAAAAGATGGAAAATTACAAACCAATTAGTCTAACCTCATTTGTGGGTAAGATGCTGGAATCCGTCATGAAGGATGAGATTTCTGAATTCCTAAAAGTGTATAGTAAAATAGGACAAAGTCAGCATGATTTTACCAAGGGGAGGTCAAATCTGCAAGAATTCTTTGAGGAAGTAATGAACAGGGAGATCAAGGAGAGCCAATGGATTTATCTACCTGACCTTCAAGAAGGCCTTTGACAAGGTATTGCACAGGAGGCTACTGAGTAAGATAAGGGCCCAGGGTGTCAGAGGCAAGGTGCTAGCATGGATAGAAGCCTGGCTGACTGGCAGAAAGCAGAGAGTGGGAATAAAAGGGCCTTTCTCAGGATGGCAGCCGGTGACAAGTGGTGTTCTAAAAGGCTGTGTTGGAACCTCAACTTTTTACTTTATACATTAATGATTTAGATAAAGGAACTGCTAGCATTCTGACTAAGTTTGCAGACCATACAAAGATAGATGGAGGGCCAGGTAGCGTAGAGAAGACAGGGAGGCTGCAGAAGGATTTGGAAAGGTTAGGAGAGTGGGCTAAGAAGTAGCAGATGGGGTACAACGTGCAATAGTGTGAGATCATGCACTTCATTAGGAAGAATAGAGGCATGGACTATTTTCTAAATGGGGAGAAAATTCAGAAGTTTGAACTTGGGAGTTCTAATCCAGGATTCTCTCAATGTAAACTTACAGGTTGAGTCATTAATTAGAAAGACAAATGCAATGATGGCATTTACTTTGAGAGGATTTGAATATAAAAGCAAGGATGTACTTCTGAGGCTCTAGAAGGCACTGCTCAGACTAATTTTGAGTATTTTGTGCAGCTTTGTCCCCCATTTCTTGGGAAGGATGTACTGGCCCTGCAGCATATTCAGAGAGGTTCACCAGAATGGTCCCAGGAATGAAAAGATTAACATATGAGGAACATTTGAGGACTCTGGGTCTCTACTCTGTGGAGTTTAGAAGGATGAGGGGATATCTAATTGAAACTTACAGAATACTGAATGGCCTGGACAGAGTGAATATTGGGAAGATGTTTCCATGTTAGGAGAGACTAGGACCCGAGGGCACAGCCTTAGAGAAAAACAATGATCTTTTAGAATGGTGAAAGAAATTTATTAGAGTGTGGTGAATCTATGGAATTCATTGTCACTGAAGGCTTTGGAGGCCAGGTCATTGACTATATTTAAGACTAAGATAGGTTCTTTAGTATCGAGGGTTACGGGAAGAAAGGAGATTGGGGTTGGAAAACCTATCAGTCATGATTGACTGGCAGAGCAGACTTGATGGGCTGAATGGCCTAATTTATGCTTCCGTGTCTTATGACCTAACCACTTAAGGATTACATAGTTCCTATGTGGAGTGTTCTCCTACCCTGAGGTAGTTAACAATGTTATTGATCAACTGCCATCACCTTGCAAATCCTTTGACACACTGAACCACTTCACTGTGCATACTGGTAGAATTATAACACCAAAGAACCCATTGCTGGAAAGCATAAGTGCTGGATTTGTAGTAAGTAGCACATTTAACCAAATCTGTGTGTCAAAAGCAATTCTGTAAAGTAAATGTACTTTCAGATCACTATTTAATCGTTTTCCAAAACCTCTAAATCCAAAGTTAAAAATCATACAACACCAGGTTATGTTCCAACAGGTTTAATTGGAAGCACACTAGCTGGTTGTCCAACTGAAGAAGGAGAGGTGCTTCGAAAGCTAGTGTGCTTCCAACTAAACCTGCTGGACTATAACCTGGTGTTATGTGGTTTTTAACTTTGTACACCCCAGTCCAACACCAGCATCTCCAAATCAGGACTACTCTAAATCCAAGTAGAACAACCAACCTCGATGGATTTGTTTTCTTAAGATTTTGCTGGGATTGTGCTACCTGCAGCATTTTCTGCAATTGTGAGCATAAACTATGCTTAGAGCTCTGAAATGATGGATCACAAGAACATGACGTTTGAGGCTCAGGAAGACATTGACCATGCTCAGTTTTCAAAGAACGCTCTCAGCCACTTCTTGCCATAACTCCTCAATTAATCTATCTTGAAAATTAATCTAATTGCTTGCAAGTCTGTTTTTCAGTTCATATCCCTTCCCCAATCTCTCAATTTGGTGTCAACTACAGCTCAGTGGGAGGCACAGTTGCCTGTGAGTCAGAATTCTATGCTCAAATTCAAAATTTGAGTATAAAATTCTAGATTGACAATCTAGTGCTATACTGAAGGGGGATGAAATGATGAACTAGGTTCCTGACCACTTTCTCAACTGGAAGGAAAGGATTTTGTGGCACCAGTTTTGAAGAAAAGTAATTCTTGGTGACCTGCCCAATATTTATCCTTCAATCAGCACTGCTAGGAACAAAATTATTGATCATTTCCAAGTTTGCTGTTTTGGAAATGGACAGTTGCATTTTCTACATTACAACCGTGACTGTGCTTTGTGATGTCTTGAGTTTGTGAAATATGCTATAGTAACTGCAAGCATTCCCAATTTTTAAACAGATACCTGATTATTTTGGAAGTTTCTTGTTCAGATGGTTCATTTGGGTGTGTTGTGTAAGCAAGTCTCCTGTCACACAGAAAACTTTGGAGTTGACCCATCAGTCATTTACCTAAAAGAATTCTATTTCGATCCTCAATTCTTCCAGTTTCTTTACCTAATAGAAAACCAGATTAGGCTGGTTTTAGGCTCTAGATAGAAGCAGCTGCACCCTACAGATCCTGATGTGAAACAGGACAAACTGAGGCAAACATGGATCTAATTTACTGCTCTAACGCAAGCATGATTATAATGAACAAAAAAAGGCAGCTACTGGAAATACACTGACCTGAAAGGCATAGCTAATGACCTCTTATCCTCTTAGATGCTAAGAGGTAATCATTTCTGATGAAAGGTATCATTTGAACATTGCATTTGTCTCTTTTGGATCCTGCCTTGCTGCTTGTCTGTCATCAGGCTGATTTGCATTTGTACAATGGCTTATTACTTAGCAGCAATGTGGTGTTACACTTAAAAGTAAATTATTATGAAAACAGGAATTACTACATGAACAAAAATTGAGGTTCATCAAATTTAATAGGTAGATAATAGAATGTACTGGTATGATACAATAATAATGGATTTGTTTATAATTGTAGCAATCACTCTGTATCAATTCATCTACAGCAGACTCCCAAATTGAGAAGAAATTCCTAGTGGTAGCAAAGTTTTGTAATCATCAGGTTGAAGTCATCTATTCCTCCTCAATATCCAGCACTAACCTTTTAGATCACTCATACTATATTGTGAAATGTAGAGACTATTGTTGTCTAGGCAAACTTCACCATGAGCTGAATGACCTGATTTAATGATATTGACTAGAATGCTGGAACAGGCATCTCTAGAATGCAGCACCAAAGAAGAGCAAGTCCAAGTATGGTCCTGTTTCTCATCTCTCTACCTTCTCCCTCTTTCTATATCTCTAGCTGTAACCTCAATTTAGCGTCCTGAATAGGTTTCTTTTTACCAAGTTCAGGCAGGAGTGGGTTCAAGATGTGTGTTCTGATGGTTGTTTTCTTGCTAACAAAATGTAATGGAAGACCAGTATTGCTGAGAAACAATGGCAAAGGTTAAAATCACACAACAGGTTATAGTCCAACAGGTTTAATTGGAAGCACACTAGCTTTAGGAGCGACGCTCCTTCATGGACAATAACCTGGTGTTGTGATGTTTTAACTTTGTACACCCCAGTCCAACCCCGGCATCTTCAAATCATGGAAAAGGTGTTTAATTGACATGCTGTAATGTTTCACATTTGGGTTATTTTGAAATATATCAGGCCATCGGGCTGAAACTAGCTATGGAGCTCCTGAACTTTAAATAGCCGAAGAACTGTATTCAGAAATTTGGACAAGGAGGGACAGTTTAAGCATGAATAGTAGAATGAAATATGTTTTTAAACTGTTGATTACATTTCATTTTTGAACTTTGCTAACCACCTTACGCAAGTGTTTTTTTTAAATCAAAACTTATGATACTCCTGTTTCTGATATTTGCAAAACATCATTCTGAGTACTAGGACAGCATTTGATATGATCATAACTAATCAGTAACTGATTCTGATTTCTCTACTTAAGCTTCTCTTATTTTAACCTTTAACATTCCTTTAACTTGACATACATGTACTGAAGAGGAGCTTCAAAAACACCTTTTGAATTATTTGTTATCAAGGAAACTGATTTTAAATTAATTTGTTCCATTGTGTCTTAGGTCCAGATTGTGAACAAAAAAATCGACTACAGTCATGTGCAGTCAAAGTGTGGTTCCAAGGATAACATTAAGCATGTTCCTGGTGGTGGTAATGTGAGTTTTGGCTTTTGGGTTCTTTACACTAACTTCCTTCTGTTTCATTGCTGTCACTAGGTATATTTGGTTTACTAGTACCATTATTCTGTCGGAAAGTATTGTAAGTTTTTCCCAAGATGTGTAACAGACAAATTACGTCATTAACCGCCATTGCAAGCACCGCTAGTAAGGGATTTGTGCCTCATGTTAATATTGTCCAATACTTCAAGTATCATCCTTGACCGACACAGCACAAGTTTGAAAAGGCAAAATCTATAGTTGTTGTTTTTTCATGGTTCCAATAGACATGGAAGAAAGTCACTTTCCATTGGGTAAGTGTCCAGCCTACAGCCTTTTGAACACATGCAATCCTTGAATCTGTCAGTCCAGCTCATTAAGTCTTGCGTTTCTTGCTTAACATTGCTCACTCTGTATTTTGTTGGCCTCGTAATATGGAAGGAACTGCCCTTGGTTTTGTGGATAATAGGGGGCAATAGGGAAGGCAAATGATTAATGGCTTTCATTTCAAAGGGACTGGGAGGTTTTGCTGAAATTGTACAAGGCACTAGTCAGACCACAGCTGGAATACTGTGAACAGCTTGGGCCACTTATATAAGGAAAGATTACTGGCATTAGAAGCAGTCCAGAGAAGATTCAATTGGATTATACCTGTTATAGATGGACTGTCTTATGAGGAAAGGTTGAGTAGGTTGGACCTATACTACTTGGAATTTGGAAGAATGAAGTGCGACCTTATTAAAACATACAAAATTCTTAGATAACTTGATAAGGTAGATGCGGAAAAGTTGTTTCCCCTTGTCAGAGTTTAGGGTCAGAGAGCACAATCTCCAGAGTGAAATGAAGATGGGGAACTAATGTCCCCCATTTAACCCAGATGAGGACATATGTTTTCTTGGAGGGTTGTGAATTTGTGGAATTCTTTACATGGAGCATGGAAAACATTGAGACTGGATCATTCCGTATATTCAAACCTGAGATAGACTGATCTTTTAATCAGTAAAGGAATCAAGGGTTGTGATGAAAAGGCAAGAAAATGTTTTTTTAGGATTATCAGATCAGCCATGTTCTCATTGAATTGTGGATCAGACGAAATGGGCTGAATGGCCTACTTCTGCTCCTATGACTTATAGCCTTATAAATCCTACTTTTGAATCAATAACTCTCCTAAAAAGTCAGCATAGGGATAATATTCTACTTTCTGTGCTGTGTATCGTCTTAAAATTCATAAATTAAAAGAAACATAGGTTTATATTTATGGCACTGATGCTCTGTGGTATACATGCAAGTATTCCACAAAGACTTGCTTTAATATTGCTGTTCTAGTAAAATACAGCTGACGCTATATTTCCATGCTTAGCTGCTGTATGTTATGATGCAAATGTATGAACAGGGTGAGGACATGGGAGGATAACCTGTTAAATCTTACTGATGCCTTTTAAAATGTCTGCCTCTAATCTAAAAGTATTTTCTTCACTACGATTACTCTGGATTTAAACAGTTTGTCTCTAGCAGCATGGGAAGAATTATACGTTGGAAAGAAGAGCGAAGTACATAAAAACTTAAGAACTAGGGACAGAAACAGGGAGTTCAGCCTCCCGAATATGTTGAGCAATCTCATATCAACATCAACTCCACTTTACTGCCTGCTCCCAATAACCCTTTAACCCATGCAAGTCAAAATCTGTCTATCCCTTAAATTTATTCAGAGTCCCGGTGTGCACTGCATTATGGGGTAGTGAATTGCACAGATTGTTGTGGTTGGCAACAAAATCTCTGGATGCCTCATTCATGTTGAGCGAGTTAATCATGGTTATGTTAGCTGTGCAGGAATGTTACTGCTTAGTGCACTGCAATCTTTCACTGGGCAATTGTTTGTGGAGACAGGATCAGTTGCAAATGAATGTATTTATTCCAGACAGTGACCTACTTTAAATTCACAGAGGAGAATGACGATTTGGAGGAATTTGCTGTCAGTGGGAACTAACTCCAGTATTGCCATTGTTCAGTTACCCACTGAGGAAAAATGAATAACTGAATTTTATAATAATGCTACTTTTGCAAAATTAGCAGTAAACTAAAAGTCATGAATTCAAATCATACCAGAGCAAGTGTAAATTGACTAAGTGTTGTTACTTGTGAGTTGATAATGTCCGTCAGAGAAAAGGAGCTGCCATCCTTATCCAAATAAATAGAAGTTGCTGGAAAAGTTCAGCAGGTCTGGTAGCATTTGTGGAGAGAAATCATAGTTAATGTTTCAGTTCTAGTGACACTTCCTCAGAACTCAGGATCCATATAGTTGCCACAGATACTTGTTCCGTTTATCCCACCTTGGTCCCCAGCAACAGATTCAGCAATGCCTCCTTTCCAACTGAATTGAGAACATAGTGGGCAAAGAAATTCTCTTGAACACATTTCAGAAATTCCTCCTTTCCTTTTTTTTAAAAATATTATCCTAGTCACTGTTTGAATGATAAAAGTCCCTCCACATCACCACTCCATTTGTTCTTGCATGCCTATGATTTCTCAGCGGATTTGTGGCATTATCTTTGTACTGGTTGATCGATAGAGTGTCTCCAATTGCATGACCTTAGTTCTTTGATTCTTAACTCTAACCAAGTGGATTCCACTGTTGTCCTTTGCAATGCTACATAAGACCATAAGATATTAGAGTGGAAGTAAGGCCATTTGGCCCATCGAGTCCACTCTGCCATTCAATCATGGCTGATGGGCATTTCAACTCCACTTACCCGCATTCTCCCCACAGCCCTTAATTCCTTGTGACATCAAGAATTTATCAATCTCTGCCTTGAAGACATTTAGCGTCCCGGCCTCCACTGCACTCTGTGGCAATGAATTCCACAGGCCCACCACTCTCTGGCTGAAGAAATGTCTCCGCATTTCTGTTCTGACAATGTGTGGCCTGTGCTTCTCCCACCAATAGTTAGATCCTTGTGGCAGCAGCAGGAGATCCTTAAGTGGGAAACTGCACACTTAAGACCATCAAGTGTCCATCTGGCAGTCATCTAGGTAGGCTTTAATAGGCTCCCTACCTTCAAACCTGCTGGTTAGGGACGTAGAAACTTACAAATTAAGAGAGATTACGCTACATATTCCCTTGAATATATTTTGCCATTCAGGAAGATCATCATTAATGTAAATATTCAATGTTGCATATTCAGCTTATCTCTGATAATCTTTCATACCCTTATGAGGGATCTTTCATAAAATTGCCTTCAAAATATTTAACAATTCTGCCTTTTGAGGAAAAGAATTTCAAAGGCTCCTTACTGTCTGTGAAAAAGCATTTCTCTTCATCTGTCTTAAACAGGTGACTCCTTATTTTTAAACAGTGATTTCCTGGTTCTTGATTTTCCCACAAAAGGAAACATCGTTTCCACTTTCAAATGTCAAATGACCTCAGGATCTTCTATATCAAGTCACTATTTCTTTCAAGCCCATCAGGTAGAAACCTAGCCTGTCCACCCTTTCCTTATAAGACAACTCACACGTTGCAGATACAGTGTGTGTGATCTCAATGCATTATTAATGATGGCCTTAGAGAGCAGTTTGTACATGCATGATGGAGCTCAGGTGATGTCAGTCTCTGTTTCCAATATGCTGCTGTACGCGTGTGGATGACTTCACCGATAATAAAGAATAAGCTGAGATTGTAAAATAATGATCGCTATCAAACAGGGTACCTGGGGTCTGAATGCCAAATAAACCAACAAATTAATCCACATCTGTCATTTGCTCGCTGACCTAAACCCATAGCCACTCATGCAACATCCTAGAGAACTTTAAGCAAAATATAATGCAGCCCATCCATTACCTGAATTGTTGTTTGTATAGGTTCAAGTGCCTCAGTCACAAGATTACTTGCCAAGGGAAGGTAGAGACCTTTCAACCTATGACTTAACCCTTATTAAATTAATGTTTAATTTAGGCAATTGATGTTGTCAACTGCAAGAGAGCCAAATTTAATCATTCTTCTGTCATTGTAGTGGTGTAAGATGTAATAGTGAAGTTGTTAACTAATCCTAGCAATCTAATTCCAAAGTTATTTTCAGGAAACCATTGCAGTTGTGTTCAAATGATATAATAGTAACTTTTATGGGGTGGCTGGCAGGCTGTAATCCGGAGGAGTAAAATCTTTATGGTCAGAATATTTAGCAATGCCAAGGGGATTCTGGAGCTTCTACCCTGTGAATGAGTGGCACCATCTTTTTAACAGGTAAACTACAGCATTGTGGTGACATAGACATTCAACATCCAATTCTACACATGCCTAAGGTGCTCCACCTAGCAATAATATTGCATAAAGCACCCAGTCTGAAGTATTAATTTAAGTAAACCTTCCCTGAGCTGCTTCCAATGCAGTTACGTCCATTCTTAAGTCAGGAGACAGATACTGCACACAATACTTTAGATATTGCCTCACCATTGTCCTGTGAAACTAAAGCATTGCTTCCCTTTCATTTCTCTTGCAGTAAACAATAATGTTGTTCGCCTTCCTAATTACTTGCTGTACTTTATTAACCTTTAGTGGAACATCCAGATCCCTCTGCATCTCCAAGCTCTGTAATCTCTCATCATTTAGATAACCTACTTCTTTATTATTCTTTCTGCCAAAGTGGACACTTTCACGTTATCTCTTTTTGCTACAATTGCCAAATCTTTTCCCACATACTTACCTATGTTCTTTTTTAGCTCTTCACACTTACACTATTACCTGTATTTGCATCATGAACAAATTTAGCAACCAAACCTGCAGTCTCTTCATACAAGTCATTTCTATAAATTGTGAAATATTGAAGCCTCTGCACTACATCTTATTGGCCAGAAATGATTCATTTAGGTCTATTCTTCACCTCTTGTTTGCCAGTGAATCATCTTTCTGCTCCCATTGGTCACCCCTACACCATGATACTTTATTTTCAACAATCATCTTTACTGTGCCCCTTTTCAAATGCCTTCTGGAAATCTCAAGTACATACGTCTACTGGTTCCTTTCATTGCAAGCTATGATACTTTATCCAATAACTCTACAATAAATTGGTTAATCACAATTTCTGCTTCACAAGACCTCCTTCTGAAAATCTTGAACTTATCCAGGTGCCCTGCCTGCTCTACTATCTTTAATCATAGTTTCTAACATCTTCCCTCTGCAGATGTTAAGCTAATTAGCCTGTAGTTCTACTTTGTCTGTACCCCTTTTTGAATGAAGGATTTACCTTTGCTCTTTTCCAATATAATGAGATTTTCTACAACTCTAGGGAGTTTTGGAAATTTAAAATGAATGCACTATTCTTAATAGCACTTCTTTTAAGACCTTTGGATGAAGTCTATCAATACTCAGGACTTGTCAGCACGCAGCTCCAGCAATTTGCTCAGGATCACATCTCTGGTGATTTGTTAATTTCCCCTCTCCCTTCTATCTCCTGAACAAGTGTTAAATGAGGTACATATTTTCCATAGGATTAATATTAAAATCCATTCTCAGCAGTTCTAAATTACCTAACACTTGTATTCTTTTGGACTTTCTGACCCTATCATCTACTGTTTGTCTGGGTTTACACAGTGGGTTTAGATAGCCATTAAATCCAGACTTTGGATATTATTCTTAGTGTAGGTATTTTTTAACTAACCAGTTCAGACATGTTACAATACATGTCTGGGCCAGATGGACTTTGAACCCAGGCCTTCAGGCCCAGAGATCGGAACACTGCCACTCCACTACAAGACCATTTTTAGCTCGGGTGAAATTTCGTGAATTCATTACAGTGATGTAACTAACTCCGCAAGAGCAATTTCATTGAGAAACAATTACCCGAACACCCCTTGAGAACATAGATTGGGTTGATTTGTGTGCAACGGTCATCAAGACGTTTTAAAAATTAGTTCTCAGGGTATGTCTGTCACTGATAAGGTCAGTATTTATTGTCTGTGCCTTGTTGCCCTGAGAAGAAAGCAATGGGCTAACTTTCAGCTTGATGCATGTGAGTGATTTGCTTAGCCATTGTCATTCACGTTGGTGTGACACTGGAGTCTCATAATCCAGATTTGGCTTTTTCCTAAAGGATTTAGCAAACCAGTTGTACTTCCATGATATTCGGACAGCCCCATAGTCTCAATGTTTACGCTGCCTACTTTAACTGAATTCAAATGGTGAGATTCGAATCTGGCCATATTGCATTACTGGTCCAGTAACAACACTACTCTTATGTCTTCAACTGTACCCAGATTATGAAAGATAAAACAAAAAAAAACAAATTACAGCTGACCTGGCAGCCTATGTGGGAAGGAGGCAAATTTACGTTTTGAATCCAATGACTTTTCATCCAAAAAAATTCTTGAATATTTTTAACACTGATATGGATAGCTACTTAATCAGGAAGGATTTGTGAAAGCCAATCTCTTTTTTCCATCATAATCTTTTGACTGCAGTTTTTTTACTAGTGCTACATCATTTGATAAATTATGCAAACTTTCATCACTCTTTGGATAAAAATGTAATTCCTGACGGGTTTATTCTTTATGCCCAGGGCCTAGTTTCTTGTTTTAATTGGAAGATAACATTCTGGTTTTACATTCTGCAGTTTAATATTTTATACGCTTTAATGAAGTACATCATTTGCTGACACAACTCTCATTTCTTCCTCTTCTTCGAAATGTTGAAGCATTGACGTGATTACATGTTTAAACTCTTTTTAATCTTTAGGTGCAGATTCCAAAAACTAAGCTGGATGTGAGCCGTGCATCGTCCAAGTGTGGATCCAAGACAAATCTGAAACACAAAGCAGGTACTATTAATATATTCATTTTTAAACCTTGCATTTAAGCAAGATCTGATCATATCTCTCCTATATATCATACAACACTATGTTAAGTAGGATAGAAAGTTGAGAAAAGGACACCCAGGAGATTATGAAAAGGTAGACATCAGTTAAGTGAGTGACAAAAATAATAACAAATGAAATATAAAGTTGGATAAAGTTCAATGATCCATTTTGGCAGGAAGAATAAAGAAGCAGCATCTTATCTAAATGGTGAGAGATTGAAGAGCTCTGAAATGTATAGGGATCTGGGCGTCCTTGTACATGAATTGCAAAATGTTATTATGCAGGTACAGAAAGTAAACAGGAAAGCTAATAGAAAGTTATGATTTATTGCAAGGGAAATTGGATGCATAAGTAGGGAGGATGTGCTTCATATTATCCAGGGCGTTGGTGAGACTCCGTCCAGAGTCCTGTACACAGTACTGGTTAATTTATTTAAGGAAAGGTGTAAATGTGTTGGAGGCAATTCAGAGAAGGCTTACTAGACAAATACCTGGAATAGGAGTGTGCTGTTTTCTGAGGAAAATTTGGATATTTTGGGGTTATATCTGTTGACGAGTAAGAGGTGACTTAATTAAATCATTCAAGATCCTATGGGGTCTTGACAGTATTGACGTGGACAGAATGTTCCCTCAGATGAGAGAACTTAGAAATAGGGTCACTATTTAATAATCAAGAGTCATCTATTTAAAATAGGGATCAGCTGAAAGTTTTTCCTTGAAGCTGTTTCCATGCGTCTTTGCTTCCAATATTTCAGGGAGAGAGTTACAGAGTCCTTGAATATTTTTAAGGCAGAGGTGGATAGATTCTTCAGTAGGTGAAAGGAGAAAGGTTGGGACTGAATGGCTTAGTCCTTCTTATTTAGATGTTTATATGTATTGGAAATGTATTTGCTATTCTGCAGACAAATATGGTTATTTATATTCCCACACAATTCAAAACATAGCAGAGTTCATTGAAGTATCATAGCTGATAAACTTACAGAAGGAATGACATGGAGAGCGCTCTCTCAGCCAGAGCTGTGGGGTTTTGCTTGGTCTTTCTGTTTTGGATGAAATATTAAACAGTTAATTATGCAACTCACTCCTCTAATGTTTAGGAGGCTTTGATCAAAGTCGTGGATGTTCACATCACAGATTTAGATTAGATTAGATTCCCTACAGGATGGAAAGAGGCCCTTCGGCCCAACAAGTCCATATCGACCCTCCAAAGAGTAACCCATCCAGACCCATTCCCATATCCTGTATTTCTCTCTAACTAATGCACCTAACACTATGGGCAATTTAGTATGGCCAATTCACCTGACCTGCACATCTTTGGACTGTGGGAGGAAACTGGAGCATCTGGAGGAAACCCACACAGACACGGAGAAAATGTGTAAAGGAGGCCATTCCAAAGATCCAATTTTCCAGCTCTTGGTCTGTAGTTTGGAAAATATGGCAAACGAATATTTAAATGCTGCTTAAATGTTTCAAGAGTTTGAGTCAACTACTGTTTCAGGCAATCAGTTCAGACTCTCACCAGTCCCCTGAGTATAAACATTTCTCCACAACTTAGCCTTTTACCTTAAATCCATGTCCCCAGGCAATTGACTTGTCTACTAATGGCAAAGGAGCTTTGCTGTTTAACTATCTATGCCCCTCATAATCTTATTCACCACTGTCACATCCCTCATAGTTCAGACCCTCCAGCTCAGGCAGTAACATCTTCTCTGAAGTATCTGTAATGTTATCACATCCTTCCTATAATGTGGTCACCAGACTTGCATGCAGTACTTCATTTCTGGCCTAACCAACATTTTATACAGTTACGCCATAATCTCCTTGTTCTTCTGTGCCTCGGCTGATGAGGCAAGTATTTCATATGCTGCCTTAACCACCATATCTACCTGCCCTGTTAGCTTCAGGGATCAGCTGATATGCACACCAAAGTCCCTCTGAACTTCAGTACTTTTTCAGGCAATTCATAATGCCATGCTTTGTTAGCTGTCCCCAAAAGCTTACATTTTTCCAGGTTGAACTCGACTTGTCATTGCCCAGCCAAGCTGAGCAATTTATTGATATGCTCCATAATTTACTGCTATTCTTCTTGCTATTAACCATCCTACCAATTTTTGAATCATCTGCGAACTTCTTCATCATACCATCTATGTTTAAGTCCAAATCATTAGTGTACGCCTACAGCAATAAGAACCCCAGCACTGAACCCTGCAGAAACTGACTGAAAACAGACTTCCAGGCACTCCCACAGCAACGTCCTGTGCTCCCTGCCTTATGGCTAATTTTGGATCCAACGTATAACTTTTTCTGGCTAATCTCTGATCCTTTTCTCTCCAAGTGCAGATATAATCAGTCCCTTAGAATTCTTTCAGATAACCTCCCCACGACTGAGGTTAGACTGAGCAGCCTATAATTTCCTGGTTTTATCTCTTTTTTTTTAAATAATAGTAGGTTCCTTGTAATGGAGTGTGAGAAAAGACCTGTTTGTCTTAGTTCCACTCCAGCAACGTGAACAGTATCACTCACTGAATCTAGAATGGATTCATTAGCAATGACTGTTTATTTTTCCTAAACCAAAATATATCTCTTCATCAGTAGATGCTCTATTTTCCTCTCACTTCTCCTTAGGGTGTTGATTTTGTGTAAAGTAGTTTGTCTTTCACTAAAGTAGCTAATCATGTGAATTTAACGTCAAGATGACATTTGACTGCGTGGAAGGCAGCACATATAATACTTCTCTCATTTGCACTTCCTAACTGGTCTCCTCGTTGAAATTGTCCCCAGCTCTTCAGTATACTCATATTGCTTACCTGCTACCTTGTAAGTTAATTCATTTGCATAGACTTTGGTTTAAAATTAGACCCTTGAGTCTTTATAATTTAGAGCCACAATGGATGATGGCTTTATGTAATTAACCAATAGGGATCTGTAACATGGTGTGCCGTGTTGGAGCAAGTATAAGTTTGCATCACCCTTATTTTGAGTGCCTAATTGCCTTGTCAAAACATTGTTTCAGGATTTTTCTAATATTTAAGATGTTTTCCTTTGAATGTGAAATAAAATTCAGATCCTATTTGTCTGTTTCACCAGTTAATTTGAAGGAATGCAGGACATTTTTGTAGTGTACTAGCCAACAACCTCACTCATCAGCATCAACAAGACACTGTTGATTGTTCTCAGCGGCTTGGAGACATTGATAAAATGTGGAGCTGGAAAGGCACAGCAGTTAAGGCAGCTTCAGAGGACCGGCGAAGGGTCCCAACTCAAAATGTCGACTTTCCTGTTCCTTTGATGCCGTCTGACGTGGTGTGCCTTTCCAGCTCCACATTTTATTGTAAGTCCATTGTTCTGTTAGAGATTCTGGAATCCGGCTCATGCAAAGGGTTTTTATGCCCTTCAAATATAATTTATTTGAAAAGATGTAATACAGATGCAGCCAGTGTAAATTGAATTCACCTCTCCATCTCCCAAACTACCTCTTTCCAATGCTCCCCCTCTCTTTCCCACCTCCCCTATACAACACAATCTGTCTGAACCTTAGACTTATGTTGAAGAGTAAAACAATTGTTCACAAAATTCATTCATTCTTATAAACTTAGGTGGTGGGGATGTGAAGATAGAGACCGCTAAGACTGATTTTAAGAACAAAGCAGAGTCGAAAATTGGATCCTTGGATAACCTCAACCATATTCCAGGAGGAGGTAACGTGAAGGTGAGGGAGAGGAAGGGTAGTTGAACTGCGTTTTAAAGTAATCGACTGATCGCATAAGCTGTGAGCAAGGACTGTGAAACTTGTTCTCCTGTCTCTCGAAATTCTCATAATCTTTGCTCTGCCACCTTTCTATGTTTTTTTTCCCTATCTTTCTCTTCCCCATAAGGTTATTGATGGTCCATGCTGGATTTGTGGCTTTGTAGATGTTGCTGAATCTTTGGTATCTCACAAAAACACCCCCACTAAAATCCCCTCAGGTGCACTTCCAACAATTGAAAGTAATCAGGATCACTGGTAATTTGTTCTTTCATTTCCCCAACCTCTTAATTAAAAGGTGTCAAGACTAAATGCATTGTCCCAATCATGACCCAGCTGAAATCAACTAGCCCATCGGATGTTACCTAATTTAACTCATTAATGATGTCTTTACCAACTGATAGGTTTAGAAATAATTATTTCTGTACCACCCTGCCTCCAGCTGCCTTAATAGGCTTTCGAGAGCGTGTACCACTTGCAATGAGCAAGAAGGAAGCATAAGATAGAGAAGTTACTTTTGGCCTTTGTCAATCAAGAAATTAGATGCTACTCTGGAATCATTTGCTCACTGAGTTTATCACCTGGTAATAGCTTAACCATCTGATTCTCAACTATTGGTTGCCCTAGCTATGGTATGTATTTTCTACACACCATATGAGAAAGGAACGTTGCAGTTATTAGAGACTGATCATCTCAGCTGACATGTATTTGATGGTCTTGAATGGCCTACTTCTGTGCCACAAAGTCTGTCTTTGATACCATGCTTCTATACTCCTTTCTACTTCCCTCTCAATTTATCCTTTTATTAATTCTTTGAATTGTCCTTTAATCAAAGGGTTTTCAAAGTAGCATTTTGCCCTCAACCAACTACTGATTCTTTATCTGTCTGATTTTTCCTTATTATTATTACTTGACAGTACCTTGAAGTGTTACCTATAATTGGGAACTTCAGGTATAATAAATTTAGTAGTGATTAAGAGGAAATGTTCAGGTGGTGTGACAGAGGGGAACATGCACTGGATCGTTGGCAACCAATCACTGTATCCCTGGTACAGGGTTCCAGCCAATCATCACTAAGCTTCCTCCATCATATATCAGTTTGCTAATCACTCGAGTGTTCTGCATCAGTAATAGTTCCAACAGTTATGCAATGGCTAATGTCAATCTACAGCAGGGTATGGGCAGCATCCTGGACTTAAATGATAGAAACTGCTAAATTGCATTCGTATAATAACACCTCAGACCGTCTGCCCCATCTGCAATATTCCATAAGACATAGGAGAAAAAATAGGCCATTCAGCCTATTGAGTCTGCTGTACCAATTAATGAGATCATGACTGATATGATATTCCTCAATGTCATTTTCCTGCCTTTCCCTCATAACCCTTGGTTCCCTTACTGATAAAAATTTTGTCAATCTGAATGTTAATATACTTAATGACCCAGACACTACAGCCATTTACAGTAAAGAATTTTGCAGATTCCCTGCGCTCTGAGAAGAAGTTCCTCCTTATCTCTCTGTTAATTGGGTGACTGAGATAATTTAATCTGGTCTAAACGCGCTCTCAGGAAAAAATCTTTTCGGAATCTTCTGTCCTGTTAAGTACCCAAAGAATCTTGCATGTTTCAGTAAGGTTTCCCCTCATTCTTTGAGCAGTACAGGCCCAGCCTCCTCAACCTTTCTTCATAACACTGTCCATATCATCCGGGATCAGCCAAGTGAACCTTCTGTGGACTGCACTCTCTGCTGTTTATCTTTTCTGCGATAACAGGTCCAAAACTGTTGACTATATTCTAATCAAGAATGTAATTGAATTATTGAGTGAATACATTGGCCCAGCAAACTGCCCAGTTGTGACAACCACTAGAAAGTCTCAAAAATAAACCTCTTTGACCACCTGGCATCAAACTCGGCACTGGAAATGACAATGACCAAAAAAAGCATTCAATTATATAAAGTCTTCCTCATTAACATTTGGACAATGTCCCAGAAACTACCATGACCATTCCTGGTAGGACAAGCCCAGAAAAGATGGTGGCACAGTGGTATACATTTAAGGAGGGTTTTGTCATGGGAGTCCTCAACATTGACTCCAGACTGCATGAAATCGCCATCAAACACCAGGTCAAACATGGGTCAGGGAACCACCTGCCGATTACCGTGTGCCATCCTCCCTCAGCTGACAAAATCAGTACTCCTCCATGTTGAACAACATTTAGAGGAAGCACTGAAGTTTGGAAGGGAGCAGAATGTATTCTGTGTGGGGGATCTCAATGTCCATCTTCAAGAATAACTTAAGGAGTAGCATTACAGTTTGAGCTGCTTAGGTCCTAAATGACATTGCTGCTCGACTGGGTTGATGACCAGTGGTGAGGGAACTAACAAAAAAATATAATTGACATCATCCGCACCAGTGTGTCTGTTGTAGGTGCATCTGCCCATGACAATATTAGTAAGAGTGACCGCAGCACAGTCCTTGTGGAGACAACGTTCTGCCTGCGCATCGAGAATATCCTTCATCTTATTGTGTGGATCAAGGACATTGAAGATGTCAAGGGCGCTATATTGGATGGATACCCAGAAGATGGCTGCTCTTATGGAGGAGACTAAAATGTTCTTTAAAGATAAGATACCTCCCTTTTGAGAAAATGATGGGGAGAATCTGTTTTCTCTGAAGCCATTAAGATGTGAAACTTGCATACTTGAAAAGGAGTGGAGATTAGGTCTTTAAGTTTATTCAAGGTTCAGTCCTATCCTCCTTTAAATTAGGTTTCGGTTATAGTTAGAATATTTGTATTTCCATGTGATAGTCTGCACCTGTAACTCACCAATCTTATTTACCAAACTTTGTGGATTTACATACAGGCACAGTAACCCTAATTTGGATTTTAATTTTTCCCCCTCACTATAAATCCATATAACAGCTTGATATTCCCTACTGCAGTGTGCTCTCTCTTTTCCAGTATTCTGTTTTCCTTCGTATTCCTCTCTGGTATTACTTCCTGATTCTCTCAAAGCTTGCCAAGTGGTTTGAACACTTCTCAGTCGTACTTGGACATTGCCACAGAAGGATCTTGTGCTCTGTTCAGATTAGACACAACCCATCTAGCTTCTCCAGGTCCAATCTTCCCCTAGTTTGTCCCAATATTCCAGCAATCTAAAGCCGCCGCCCCCACCCCCACTGCTGAACTATCTTTCCAGCTACACATGAAGCTATTTTATTGCCTATTTCTATATTCACTTGCCTATGGTACTGGAATGATTTGAGGTTACCATGATTGAGGTCCTGCTTGCTAATTTCCTATGTAGCTTTCTAAGTTCTCTCAGTAAGACCACATCCCTCTTCCTGGTCCTGTTTATCACTACTTATTCACCTCCCCACCAAATGTTTTTCTGAAATGCAGAAATCAGATGAACATGGGATGGTTTTGAATATGGTTGAAATGGCTGCTATTGCTTCCAAACAAAGCTAAGCCCAATGGAAGTACTTGTGTGCTTTCGTGCACTTTCAATCCAACAACAGTTTGTTCAAGGTAGCAGGGAAGAAAGAAAGCTGCAAATTGAAAAGATTTTTGTTTTGGAGGCAGGGATACTAAATTTTGCCCAGTGTTGGTTGTGTAAATGCTCCACCAGTTTTCCTTTATTTTTGTCACCAGCCCCTTGCTTTACTTCTTTCCCTGTTAATGTTTTTCCCATCTAACACAAAGCCATACCTTAGCTGATTTTGCAGAATGCAGCAAATTGTAAAATTTTACCACTTGTTTGGTACAAACGTACCTCCTTTCCTGCTGTGACATCATTATTGATCACTTACTTTCAGAATTTTTTTTGTTTGTTCAGTACAGCAGGCGTATCATTTTTGTAGGTTGTAGAGCCGTGGGATAACGGTAGAATTATTATTCATCCATTTGATAATTTAGTCATTAAGGGGTTTCACTCCCCTCCTCTAGTCTGAAGTCATTGATACATCCTGGAGATGGCCCAACAATGAACCATCACTTGGTGTTAGCCTCTCAGCAGTAGTACTGTCTACCATCATTTCATTATCTGGTTTTTTGACTTACTAAGATCTGTATCACAAGGTAGAAACAAGTTATTTTCTTCTCTTTATGCCCCAACCCTCTCTTTCACTATTGGTTCTGTGGGTGAATACGTTACATTCAACCTCAATTGCTGTTCCTTACTAATATTGCTGATGAAAGTTATGCAACAGCCAGGGAGCTACCTAGTTTCAGTTCCCTGGGTAAGGAGGAGATTAAAACATTTCTGCCTCTCATCAAGGAAACATCAATGTTTAAAAGCTGAATATAATCTGGAGCTGATGAACTTGCTGATACATGCGCTTAAATATTGGAAACTTGGGCAAGGTTCCTTGAGAATGATAGGTACGTATATAGCTTCAAATCCAAACACGAATCCCACGTTCAGTAGGGAAGAGTGCATTTTAAAAGTTGCTGAAAATATTGGGTGGGGAAGAAATATGATATTACAATCCTCCATATTTAGGTTTCCCATTTGCCAGTTGTTTGTTGAGCACTCCTGATATATTAATGAATATAGAAATGTTACCATCTTGATGTGCCATAGTGTTGTCTGTTTAATTACAGTCAATGTGACAGCATTTTATGTTTCTGCACAAAATCTGTGTCTGCTTAATTTCACTTGAGAAATTAATGTACACAGAGGAAAGAGAATGGCTTGAATTTTGATCTTGTCTGTTGTGTTCCTTGTTTTATTTTCCCCTTTTTGTTGGTTTTTGTAGTACTCTGAAATGAAGTTGAGGAAATGAAATGCACTGGAGGACTTGAGTGATAGGAGACCATCACGCACCCACACATTTTAAGCTGACATAAACAGAGTCTTGCAGCTCTGGTAGTCCCAAAGAGTTCGGCCTTTTTACTGAAAGAATAAGCCTCAAACTTCCTCTATCCATTACATTTCTTGTCTCTGTCTCAATGACTTAAATCACTGCTGTATCTGCCTGGAAAAGCTAAAGCATTATTGGTTCCTGATTTGTATCGCTATAACTTCCTATTATTCAAAGATTATCCAGGAAGGTAGAGATACTTTAGTTTAGCTAAAGGAAAGGTTTAGGTAAACACATAAAGGCAAAGTTTATAAAAGCATTGAGAGCCATAGATAAGGTGAATAGCTAAAGTCTTTTCCTCAGGGTAGGGGAGTCCAAAACTAAAGGCATAGGTTTCTGGTTAGAGGGGAAAGATTTAAAAGGGACCTGAGGGGCAACCATCTATCCGTTCTATCCATGCCTCTCATAATTTTGACAACTTATATCAGGTCACCTCTCAGACTTCAAAGTTAAGGTGAAAACAAGCCAAGTTCATATCACCTTCCAATCCAGGCAACATCCTGGTAAACCTATACTGTATCCTCTCCAAAGCCTCCATGTCCTTCTAGAGGTGTGGCAACCAGAACTATACACACCATTCCGAGTGGGGCCCAGTGGAGGCTTAGTGGGCTGAAGGCCCTGTTTCTGACCTGTACTGTTCTTTGTAGGAATTGTACTCATATGGTAAGTGATGGTTCTCATTCTGAGATGGGTCCAGAGAAGAAGTTTTATACATCTGCAACATAACTTATTAATTTTCATACTCTCTGCCATGACTGATGCCATCTTGGCCACATTATCCACATGTGCTGCCACTTTCCGGGAACTGTGGACCTGTAGGTCTAAGTCCCTCTCTATGTCAAAGTTTATAAGGGTTCTGCCATTTACTGTATGCTTTCCTTCTTCATTCAACCTTCAAAAATGTATCACCTCCATGTTTGTCCAGATTAAACTCCATCTGCCATTTCTCCACTCAAGTATCCAGCCTATAATATCCTGTCCGAATTTTCTGGCAATCCTTCTCACTATCCACAGCTCCCACAGTCTTTGTGTTGCTGCAGAGTTACTGATCACCTATGCTGTCCATGTGGAACAGCACTGGTCACAGACCTTTAGTTGGAAAACAACCCTTCCATGGCTTTTCTCTCATCTATGACCAACACAATTCAATATCTACCCAACCAGTTCACTGCGGATGCCATGTGACATCACCTTCTGTATCAGCCTGCCATGAGGGACCTTGTCAAAAACCTGTACTATACTGCTGAACACCCAGTTTCCCCTTACTGGCTCCTGTTATTACTAACATTATCAATGCTTTGGAGATGCCAGTGTTCGACTGGGGTGTACAAAGTTAAAAATCACACAACACCAGATTATAGTCCAACAGGTTTAATTGGAAGCACACTAGTTTTTGGAGCAAAGCTCCTTCATCAGGTGATAGTGGAGGGCTCGATCGTAACACAGAATTTATAGCAAAAATTTACAGTGTGATGTAATTGAAATTATACATTTGAAAAATTGATTATCTGTTAAGCCTTTCATCTGTTAGAATACAGTGATAGTTTCACTTCTTTCATGTGTAAATCATAAAACCCATCACTTTTTTTTTAAGAGTTTTACATAAATTCATGCCGTTTTTGAGCTCAGAGTTCTACATGAATGTATGCAGTCTTTGAGCAAATTGCAATGTAACTCTGCAAGTACAAATTCACCACACAAAATATGTGTGTGCATGTGGGTCTTTGTGTGTGTGTGTCGTGGGTGCAGAGTATCTTAAGTCTGTGAGAGGATGCATGTGGGTGTGTGGGGGTGTCTGTGTGCATGTCTGTGTGTACCTGTGTCCGTGTGTGTGTGTGTAGGAATATCTGTGTGTGTGTGTATATATTGCAATGGTGATCACCTATAATGTGACATGAACCCAAGGTCCCGGTTGAGGCCCTCCCTATGGGTACCGAACTTAGCTATCAGCCTCTGCTTGGCCACTTTCCTCTGCTGCCTGTCCCGAAGTCCACCTTGGAGGATGGTCACCCGAAGGTCCGAGGCTGAATGTGCTGGACCACTGAAGTGTTCCCCAACTGGGAGGGAACCCTCTTGTCTGTTGATTGGTGTGCGGTGCCCATTCATCCGTTGTCGTAGTCTTTGCTTGGTTTCCCCAGTGTACCATGCCTCCGGGCATCCTTGCCTGCAACGTATAAGATAGACATTGGCTGAGTCACATGAGTACCTGCCATGTACAAGGTCGGAGGTGTTTCCACGCGTGATAATGGTATCTATGTCCACACGCTGCAAGACGTGTCAGATTGTGGACATAGATACCACTATTACGCATGGGAACACCTCCCACCTTGTACATGGCGGTACTCATGTGACGCAGCCAATGTTGTCTATCCAATGCAGGCAAGGATGCCCGGAGGCATGATACATTGGGGAAACCGAGCAAAGACTGCGACAATGGATGAATGGGCACCGCACAACAATCAACAGACAAGAGGGTTCCATCCCAGTTGGGGAACACTTCAGTGGTCCAGGACATTCAGCCTCGGACCTTCGGGTGACCATCCTCCAAGGTGGACTTCGGGACAGGCAGCAGAGGAAAGTGGCCGAGCAGAGGCTGATAGCTAAGTTTGGTATCCATAGGGAGGGCCTCAACCGGGACCTTGGGTTCATGTCACATTACAGGTGATCACCATTGCACTACACGCACACACACACACAGATATTCCTACACACGCACACGCTCTCTCTCGCTCTCTCTCTCTCGCTCTCTCTCTCTCGCGCTCTCTCTCTCGCGCGCTCTCTCTCTCTCTCTCTCTCTCTCTCTCTCTCTCTCTCTCTCTCTCTCTCTCTCTCAACCCCCACCCCAGACACACACACCGACAGACAAAGACCCACATGCGCACGTATATTTTGTGTGTTGAATTTGTACTTGCAGAGATACATTGCTCAAACTGCATACATTCATGTAGAACTCTGAGCTCAAAAACTGCATGAATTTATGTAAAACTCTGTTATCTCACTTTTTAGATTAGAATCAATCTAAACTTCAGGTCATAGACAGAGAACACAGGGGGCTAACACCTTCAACATATTGTCTAGCTATCACCATTGTTAACAGCTAACCCGAGAATGCAACTTTTTATATAAAAACGGCTTTTGTGATTTACACATGAAAGAAGTGAAATTATCACTGTATTCTAACAGATGAAAGGCTTAACAGATAATCAATTTTTCAATGTATAATTTCAGTTACATCACACCGCAAATTTTTGCTATAAATTCTGTGTTACGATCGAGCCCTCCACAATCACCTGATGAAGGAGCGACGCTCCGAAAGCTAGTGTGCTTCCAATTAAACCTGTTGGACTATAACCTGGTGTTGTGTGATTTTTAACATTATCAATGCTGTCTTCAAACACCTCTGTAAAGAGAAAAACTTTAACTCCTCTATCTTTCCGCTGCTGGCCTATGTTCAACCTCCTTTTCCTCACCAATCAACAACACCTTGTATTCAAAGTTAAAAATCTCACAACACCACGTTATAGTCCAACAGGTTTAATTGGAAGCACATTGCTCCGAGAGCGACGCTCCTTCATCAGGTGATTGTGGAGGACTCGATCGTAACACAGAATTTATAGCAAAAATTTACAGTGTGATGTAATTGAAATTATACATGGAAAAATTGACTATCTGTTAAGCCTTTCATCTGTTAGAATACAGTGATAGTTTCACTTCTTTCATGTGTAAATCACAAAACCTTTTTTTAAAAAAGCTGCATTCTCGGGTTAGCTGTTAATAATGGTGATAGCTAGACAATATGTTGAAGGTGTTGGCCCCCTGTGTTCTCTGTCTGTGCCATGATGCTTAGATTGATCCTAATCTAAAAAGTGAGATAACGGAGTTTTACATAAATTCATGCAGTTTTTGAGCAAAGTACAATGTAACCCTGCAAGTACAAATTCACCCCACAAAATATGTGCGTGCGTGTGGGTCATTGTCTGTCTGTGTGTGTGTGTGTGTGTGTCTGTCTGTCTGTCTGGGTTGGGGTTGAGTGTGAGAAAGTGTGTGTGTGTGTGTGTGTGTGTGTGTGTGTGTGTGTGTGTGTGTGTGTAGTGCGTGCAGAGTGTCTTAAGTCTGTGAGGGGTTGCATTTGTGAGTGTGGGAGTGTGTCTGTAAGGGTGTGTGTGCGTGTATGTGTATCCGTGTGTATGTGAGAGTGTGTGTAGGAGTATCTGTGTGTGTATAACGCAATAGTAATCACCTGTAATGTGACATGAACCCAAGGTCCCGGTTGAGGCCCTCCCTATGAGCTATCAGCCTCTGCTCGGCCACTTTTCTCTGCTGCCTGTCCCGAAGCCCACCTTGGAGGATGGTCACCTGAAGATCTGAGGCTGAATGTCCTGGACCATTGAAGTGTTCCCCAACTGGGAGGGAACCCCCCTGTCTGTTGATTGTTGTGCGGTGCCCATTCATCCATTGTCGTAATCTTTGCTCGGTTTCCCCAGTGTACCATGCCTCCGGACATCCTTGCCTGCAATGTATAAGATAGACCACGTTGGCTGAGTCACGTGAGTACCTGCCATGTACAAGGTGGGAGGTGTCCCAATGTGTAATGGTGGTATCTATGTCCACACTCTGACACGTCTTGCAGCGTCTACCGTGACAGGGTTGTATGGAGTTGTCCTGAGAGCCAGGCAGCTTGCTACAAACAACGATCTGTTTGAGGTTTGGCAGTTGTTTAAAGGCAAGTAGTGGAGGTGTGGGGAAGGTCTTGGTGAGGTGCTCATCCTCATTGATAATGTGTTGCAGGTCACGAAGAACATGGTGTAATTTTTCAGCCCCTGGGAAGCACTGAACAATGAAGGGTACCCTGTCAGTTGCAGCACGTGTCTGTCTCCTGAGGAGGTTATTGTGGTTCCTTGCTGTGGCGCGTCTGAACTGCCGGTCAATGAGTTCAGCATCGTACCCCATTCTTGTGAGGGCATCCTTGAGTACTTCCAGGTGTCCATCACGTTCCTCCTCCTCTGAGCAGATCCGGTGTATGTGTAAGGCTTGTCCATAGGGAATGGCTGTTTTAATATGTTTTGGGTGGAAGCTGGAGAAATGTAGCATTGTGAGGTTGTCTGTGGTAGAGTGTGGTGCTGAGGTGTCCGTCCTTGATGGAGACGCACGTGTCCAAGAATGAGACAGATAGTCGAGAGTAGTCCATGGTGAGTTTGATGGTGGGATGAAACTTGTTGATGTCACTGTGTAGATTTATCAGTGACTCCTCGCCATGGGGCCAGAGGAAGAAAATGTCGTCTATGTACCTGGTGTACAATGTTGGTTGGAGATCCTGCATGGAGAAGAAATCTTGTTCGAACCTGTGCATAAAAATGTTAGTATATTGGGGTGCAAACTTGGTCCCCATGGCTGTTCCGTGTGTCTGGATGAAGAATTGGTTGTCAAAGGTGAAGACGTTATGATCAAGGATCAAGCGGATGAGTTATAGGGTGGTGTTTGGAGACTGGCAGTTGGTGTTGAGTACTGAGGCTGTTGCCGTGATGCCATCATTGTGGGGGATGCTGGTGTAGAGTGTGGAAACGTCCATTGTGACGAGGAATGTTGGTTCGACTGGTCTGTGGGTGTTGAGGTTCTGTAAGAAATCCGTAGTGTCGCAACAGAAGTTGGAGATCCCCTGTACAATAGGTTTCAAGATGTCTTCCACGTAGCCGGAGAGATTCTCACATAGGGTCCCATTGCCCAACACGATGGGACGTCCCGGTGTGTTGGCTTTGTGTACCTTTTGGAAGGCAGTAGAAGTCACCTACATGAGAAGTATGTGGGATGAGGGCACATAGGGAACTCTGAAGGACTGGATCCAAAGTTCTGATCAGTGTATTTAATTCTTGGGTGTGTTCTTTGGTCGGATCAGCTGGTAGTTGCCTGTAGTGTTCCTGATTGTTCAGTTGTGGGTACACTTCCTTGCAGTAATCTGTTCTATTCTGAATGACAATGGCTCCTTCTTTATCTGTTGGTTTGATGACAATGTTGTGATTGGTTTTGAGAGCCTGGATAGCATTGCACTGTGAACGGGTGATGTTTTGCACTATACACACGCACACACTCACATGCACACAGACACCCAGCCACACCCTTACAAACACACACTCCCACACTCTCACATGCACCCCCTCACAGACTTCAGACACCCTGCACTCACTACACACGCGCACACGGACACACACTCTCACAACCCCCAACCTAGACAGACAGACACACACAGACAGACAAAGACCCACATGCACGCACATATTTTGTGGGGTGAATTTGTACTTGCAGGGTTACATTGTACTTTGCTCAAAAACTGCATGAATTTATGTAAAACTCCGTTATCTCACTTTTTAGATTAGAATCAATCTAAGCATCATGGCATAGACAGAGAACACGGGGCCAACATATTGTCTAGCTACCACCATTGTTAACAGCTAACCCGAGAATGCAACTTTTTTTAAAAAAGGTTTGTGATTTACACATGAAAGAAGTGAAACTATCACTGTATTCTAACAGATGAAAGGCTTAACAGACAATCAATTTTTCAATGTATAATTTCAGTTACATCACTGTAAATTTTTGCTATAAATACTGTTACGTTTGAGCCCTCCACTATCACCTGATGAAGGAGCGTCGCTCCGAAAGCTAGTGTGCTTCCAATTAAACTGTTGGACTATAACCTGGTGTTGTGTGATTTTTAACTTTGTACATCCCAGTCCAATACCGGCATCTCCAAATCACTTGTACTCATATTGCACTTTTTAAAATAATAAGTTTTCCTAGGCCTTTTCATAGTCATTACAAGACAATGTTTGACATCAAAACACAATGCAATATTAAGGAAAGTGAGGGGAGAGGAACAGAGTTTTAGAATGGGAATTCAAAAGCTTAGGATTTAGCAGCTTACCCATAGTCACCGATAATGGAGTGGTTAACATTGTTGGAGGATTACTGATAGTTTGCAGGATACTGGTGCCCAAGGAAATTAGAGATAGAAAGGCTTTTTTTCCCTGCCATAGTACCAAAATGTCTCTCAACATCCTAGTTGACTGTGACAATGGTAAACTTTCTCTGCTTATCATTCTTGACCTGTTTAGAAGCTGATCACAAATTTCTATTCCAGTGCTTCACCACCATTGTCTGGTAGGTTGGGTCTGCACTTATGGTTTTATTCTTAAGTGGCCAGAAATAGAATCGGTTTCTGTTCCTGCTGCTATGCTGTTACCTTGGGAGTCCTTGTGGATCAATCGTGGCTTTTCTCCCTACGTCTCATTTACTTGCCACCTCTTCAAAACATCATCAGTAAACAAAGTATGAATTTCCACATGCCCAACTCTACCTCACCTCTACCTCTGTCAACCCTTTCACTATCTCTCTATTGTCTGATTGCTATCCCAACATCTAGTACTAGCTGAACAAGAATTTCCTGCAACTAAAGATTAGGAAAGCAAAAACAATGGTCTTTGGTCTTCATCCCAAACACTCATTCCCTTGCCATCAACTCTCTCCTTTTACTTTGCAGTTATCTGAAGCTGAAAATCTTTTTAAAGCCATGGTTTCCATATTTGACCCAAGATCATACCATCCACAATCCACACCGTCACTAGACCATCTAGTGCATCACCATCTACACACTAGCCTAGCCTCACCTCACCTGATACTAAAACCCTAATTCATGACTTGACTACTGGCTTGTAGAATTGAGTGCCCCCTCTAGTTCTTCTTTCTGCAAACTTGAAGCAATTGAAAATTGTGGACCGTGTTCTATCTTGCATCATGACATATTGTCACTATACTCACTGATTTGAATTGGCTCACTGTTAAGCAGCATCTTCATTTCAAAGTTTACAACCTTCTTTTCAAATCCCTTCATGGCAAGACTCTTCTCTGTAACTGTAATCTCTGGTACTAAGATCACCATCACCCTCATTCCCCAACCCTGCTTCAGATCACCACACAATCTATTCTGAGTTCTATACATCCCTGACTTTTAATTGCTTCATTATTTCTTGAGCTGCAAGGCTTAAGCTCTCCGGTTCCACCCCTGTCTTCCTGCGTCTTCCTGTCCACATCTTTTCTCCTTTTACAAGGTCCATGAAACCTAACTCTTTGACCAAGGTTTAGACTCTGGTCTAATGTCTCCATGCATGGTCAGTGCCTAATTTTATTTGAAAACTCTCCTTAAAGTGGCTTGGAACATTGTATTTCATAAAAAGTGCATTAAAAATATATTATAGGAAACGCAAGTTATTGTGTTTCCATTGAACTTTCAACCCATTTCCCTCTTGAGCTCCAAATACCAAGTGCTCCAGGGCAGCTAGGGACTAGCAATAAATGCTGGCCAACCAGTGACACCCACATTCCACAAATTTATTTAAAAATTACCCTGTAGCAGCATACCTCTGCACTCTAAAGTTCACTACTCCTTTGCCTGTTTCCTTTTTATTTCTCTTACTCATTCTCTTACATTCTTTCTTACTCTCTCTCTACCCAAACCAATCCCTCAACTAACCTCAGAACCTTGTATGATTAGCTTTTTGTTAATGAACTGTTGCTTCATCTCCTGTTCCTCCTCCCAATCAACCCTGCCCACATCCCCCACCCCCACCCGTTTGTTCCAATGAAAATCTCCGGTTAGAGACTGAAAAGGAAATTGCTACAGTTACCACTTGCTGCATAGAAAACCCGCGGCAAAGTGAACTTTTAGAAATCAAGTGAGAACAGAATTGGGATCAGCTTTCATACCTCACATGATCACACTGTTCACCTACAAACTCTGCCTATCTAAAGAAGAGCCAGTCCATATATATTAGAATGTCATTGATATTCTGGGGTGGGGAAGGACAGAAGCATTATTGTTGTTTTGATCTGTGCCTTTACTTTCTATCCTTAGAAAAATCTAGCTCATTACTTTGGAGGATGTCTCTTTAGTTACCAGAAGATTACACTCAGTCCATTAGTGCATTTAATTGTTTGACTCCTGAACATTTTGTTTCTTTTCAATTTCTCATGTATATATTTTGCATTTCATTTCATGCCCTTCTATAATAATGCACCATTGTACCCCACCCCACAATTTTATTTTTAGAATGAGGGTGAAGAAGAATCAGAGTCAGCAACGATCAGTCAGATTCCAGAAAATGGGGATCTGACAGGACAAGCTGAGAGTGTGACACAGCAAAATGGAGTAGGGGAGGACCCCACTGCCAGGTCTGCCGAAACTCACAGCCAAGAGTTACAAATACAGGAGACATGTAAGTGAAAGTTTGGCCTGCGTGGGGTGTGTAGTTTTGTGAAAAATGATGATAGTCGGGAATTCGGTGCAAAAGTGGATTTGATGATGGTCATTAACTCTGAGAATCAGCTTCAAATCGCAGCCATACTGGTGAGTTGAAATATTGTCTCTTTTCTTTGGGCAGCCTCATGCCACTTCCTAAAGGGTTCAAGAGCACAAAAGAAAATTCCCCCTTGTTCAGTCACAAAATTGCCTGACAATCTGAAACAATGTGTGCAGCTTATAATAGCAGCTTTTCTTAGTTTGCAGCTGCAGAAAATTATTGACTTGTGTAGGGGGAGCAGTTTATGTGACAGTGATGGAATTGATTGATGAGGTGTGATGTAAATTAATCTTTACTCTGTATCAAATTGAAGGTTTAGCTGTCCTAACTGCGCAAGGTACAGTATAAAGGGTGTGTTACTCTATACTTTGGCCATCCTTTGCTTAAACATTTCTGATTCTGTTTATGGAGCTTTTGATGAGACAGTGTGAAGGAAACTTAATCAGCAATTTAGTTGAAAGAAAGGGTAGATAAGATTAACTCCTTTCCTCGATTGGGGATTCTGGAACAAGGGGTCATAGTGTGAGAATTAGGGCCAAATTCTAGGAGGCACTTCTTCACACACAGGCTAGTGGAAGTTTGGAGTATTCTTCCACAAAGACACTGTGCTAGATCAGTGATTATTTTTAAATCTTCAATTGATACACTTTTGTTAAGAAGAGATATGAAGGGATGTGGGCCATGGAATTAGGCCACAGATCATTGGTGATCTTATTGAATGATGGTACAGACCCGAGGTACTGAATAGCATACTCCAGTTCCTATCTAACAAATGCTCCTGGGGAAGGTACAGTGTAAAGTCAGCTTTACTCCGTTTCTAACTCATGCTGTACCTGTCCTCGGGAGTTTTTAAATGGACAGTGATGAAGAGCTGGTACGTGCAAGGCAGGCTTTAAGCAAGGTTTAGAAAAGGTGGTATTTTACTTGAACTTATTTTGGAAATTTAAATAAAGTGTGCATTTTATCTTGCACCCTACAACAGGATAAATGGCAGTTGCAAACTCTACCTTATCAGATGTCTCCATTCTCATGGTATCCATGATTTTATTTAAAATCATACAAAGTGTGACCAAATGTAGAAAATCACAGGATTTCAAGCCCCAACAGTCACTTCCTCTTTCTATGAATTTATAAATTTGATTAATCGTCAGATTGTGTGATTGATACATGTTAGCTATTTTTAGCTAAAACACCAGTTCCTATTCTCCTATTAATCAGAAAGCTCAGCTAATAGTTTGGGGACTGAGTTCAAAATCTGCCGCAGCAAATGGTGGTATTTAAATCAGTAAGATAGCCTTCATTGGTCAGAACATTGAGCATAGGAGTTGTGATGTCATGTGGCAGCTATATAGGACATTGGTGAGGCCACTTCTGGAAAATTGCATATAATTCTGGTCGCCCTTCCACAGGAAGATTGTTGTTAAATTTGAGAGTATGCATAAAACACTTAGATTGATGCTGCTGGGACTGAAGGGTTTGAGTTATAGAGAGGGGCTGGGGCTTTTTTTCCTTGAAGTGTCAGAGTTTGAGGAGTGACCTTACAGAGGTTATAAAATCATGAAGGGTATGGAAAAGGTGAATAACCAAGGTCTTTTTCCTCGCATGAGAGAATTCAAAACTAGAGGATATTGGTTAAGGTGAGAGGGAAGAGATTTTAAAAAAAAATCTTAAGGGGTAGCTTTTCCATGCAAAGGGTGATGCATGTATGGAGTGAGCTGCCCGAGGAATTGGTGGAGGCTGGTACAATTACAACATTTAAAAGGCATCTGGATGGGTATATAAATAGGAAGGGTTTGGAGGGTTATGGGCTCCAACACAATCTGCAACCTCATGGCACAGCATATCACCCATTTAACCATTCCCATGAAGCCAGCAGGTGTCAATCTAATGAAGCTACCAAGCACAAGTACTTGCATGCCAAACACTATAAGCAGCAAGTGATCGACGAAACTAAGCAATCCAACAACTAATAGATCATAAATAACTCTATCCTCAATAATGACGGAGCCCAGTGCATCCAGTACAAAAAATAAATCTCAAGCATTTGTGACAGTCTTCAGCCAGAAGTGCTGAGTGAATAATTCTTGGGTTGTCCAGAGGTCCTGTATCACAGGTGTCAGTCTTCAGCCAATTTGACTCACTCCACATGATATCAAGAAACAGCTGGAAGCACTAGAAATTACAAAGGCTATGGGACCTCAATAATATTTCAAAATAGTACTGAAGGTGTGCTCTAAAGCTTGCCACCTCCATAGACAAGCTGTTCCACAGCCACATCACTGTCATTTAGCCAACCATGTGAAAAGTTGTCCAGGTATGGCCAATATACAAGTAGTAAGACATATCCCACCTGGCCAATTACTGACAAATCAGTCTAATTGCAATTATCAGTAAAGTTATGAAAGGAATGAGCAGCAGGCTATCGAGTGAAAATTGTTAATTAAATAACCTGCTCGCTGGCACTCTGTTTGGGTTCCACCATATCTCCTTAACTCTTGACCTCATTACAGCCTTGAATCAAAAATGAACAAAAGTGCAGAATTCCAGAGGTGAAGTGAGATGACTGTCCTTTTTGACAAGGCCACATTTGACTGTGTGACAGCAAGGATTCTAGCAAAACTGGAGTAATTTGGAATCAGGAGAAAACTCTCCACTGGTACAAAGGACGATAGATGTGGTTTTTGGAGGTTAGTCATCTCACCTCCAGAATACCTGTACATGATGTCTTCCAGGCATATGTCACTTACCCTATCAGTTAAAAATTCATCAGTTGACATTCAGGACAAAGCAGTCTGCTTGATTGGCACCCCAAACTTAAACATTCAGTCCCTACTCCTGCCTCCCACTAGCATAGTATGCGTCATTGACAAGATGCGCTGCAGATGTTCAACAAGGCATCTTAGCACCAAGAATGGGGTATTTTTTTTCTTTGTAATTCATTTGACTTCAAATTTCAGGTGTGGTCCCTTACAGTAGGACAACTTTGAACTGATGGTCTCAGTCTAAATGGCAAGACCCATAATGGATAAGGAACATAATTATTTCAGTCAACTTTGCTCTTTAATTAAAACATAACAGTTTAAGTGGAATATTAAACAGAATAAAATTACCCAAAGCACTCCACAGCAGCATTATACAACAAAGTAGGAACTGAGCCACAGAAATATGATCGATAACTTGATCACGTGAGGTAGGCTTTAAGAAATATCTGTCTTTAAAAGAAAAGTGAGTTAGGGAGGTAGAGGTGTAAGAATGATGTTCCAGAGCTTGAAGCCTAGGCAACTGAAGGCACAGACACAGGGTAAGGATGAGGAAGTTCTTAACTCAGGTTTAAGAATTTTTGGAATTCTCTTCTCTTCTGCAGAGAATTGTGGATGTTCAGTCATTGACTATGTTCAAGGATGTCATAAGAGTTTTGGATTGTAATGGCTTTGAGGATATGGTGATCAAGTGGGAAAATGGAAGCGAGGTCAAGGATCAGGCTTTAAGTGATGGAGCAGGCTTGAGGACCTGTACATCCCATTACTTTTCCCCTATCCTTTTGTGTCCACTCTCTCAATTTCAACCAAGGTCACTAGCTGATTCATCTCTGAAGTATGGGAACACAGATACTCTTGTTCCTAATGAGACTTACCAACCTCTTTCCTCTTTTTCCACAGATTGAATCTCGCAAGTTGACGTTCCGTGAGAATGCCAAAGCCAGGACAGACCACGGAGCAGATATTGTGTACAAATCCCCCAACGTTTCAAACAATACCTCTCCTCTCTGCAGCATGTCACTGACAGAAAGCCTCAGTTCCCTTGGGTCACCGCAGCTTGCTACTCTCACTGAAGACCTGTCTACCGTTCTAGCACAGCAGAGCTTGTGAATTTTTCTTTCCTTCCTTCTTGTTCTTTTCAAACTACATTTAACCAAAACAAGAAGTTTAGCCTCATTAACAGGATTTGTGCTTTTAAAAAGGATTTGTTCCTATTGAGTTATTTCGGGGCTGGGTAGCTTTACTGCAACCTTTTATCTTAAACATCCATAACACAGGTGTGAATTACCACTCCCTACGGGACATTGTGAGCAATAACTTACATGTTTGTGTTCTTTTGGGGTGATAGCCTAGCTCATTGCTTTGATAGAGAAACCAATGTCTGCTACAACAATTTGGAGACTGAGTAGTGGAGTCTGCTGGATCATCTGTTAATCAATGAATAATGTTCAAGGGTGCTACTTCTGGTTAATTCAAACACCCTAATCCAACCCAAATATAAAACTTGCCTTCCCAACAGCCATTTAACTAAATTAAAAGATTCATCTGTAGTTTTTATCTTTATTCTTCTCCAAACTGTACTTTTGTTTAGTACCCCCATCCAGTAAATTCTAAAAGCAGTTCTAAATTAACATTTAAAAAAACATTTTGCCCTTCTGTTTGAATTGGTAACAACTTATGAAAATTCTAATTCCACGTTCTTTTAACAGTCACTGCTTTCCAAATTCTTCCTTTTCCTTCAAATAAATAATCAATATCATTAGAGTAAATATTAAGAATAAGTTGAGTTTACTTGCACATTGAGAAAGGAAAGAGGAGGGCTGGAGAAGTACAAAGATCATTTTGATTTTAAAGAAGGTGTTTGGGATGAATACTGGCAAGAAATTTTCAAACCTTAAAGGTTTGTTTAAGAGCTTTCTTAAAACAAAGCACCAATTTTATTATTGTATAGAATGATGCACCATAGAAAGTGGCTATTGATTACTTTCCCCTTGTGAAATTCTGTAATCTCTTGGCCATGTTTCTCTCTGTGCTACTTGCTAGATTCCTATACCATGAGAACTGTGGTTTGAGAATTGTTCATTGCTCACTTCCCTTTTAGGCATTTTAATGGAATCATAGAATCTTCCATAACAGCTCTGCCAACTCCTTATAGAGCTTTACCCCTATTACTCTCTCTCTTTCCCCAATACCCTTTACTACTTGTTTATTTTCAATTTCTTAGTGGGTCAACATTTCCACCTCTGGCTGTGAAATACATTAATTACACACTCATTACTGAGTCTGGTGTTTAAGTGCAAAATGATTTTATTGTCAGTCGGACATCTACACCCGGTGAAATGGATATTTCAGCCATAATGAGAACTGAGGGGGATAAAGGTCAACCTGTACCTGAACCACTTGAAATTGTTTGGAGGTTCAACTGAGTTGCAAGTATTCAGAGCAAGCTGGTTTGATGCTCAGTACAATAACAAGTGGGTGCTCTTTAAAACCAGCACTCTTAAGTCACATTGTTCGAACTGATCTTGACTGAGGATAGATGGGATAAAAATAATTGAAATGTAAAACCATGAACCTGCAGAGAATGGTTATGGATACTTTTGCAGTCCAGTGTGTGCACTGCATAGAGATCTATTGAAGCTGTGGGTGCTGAATCCATTCACTCAAACCCAATTTCTGCAGTTTCCTAATTCTTAGAACCTCAAGCCATGGGCTTGTCCCTCCCAGTTAGCATTCTGCTTTTGGTGAATAGAGTATGGCAAGGGAAAAGTGAAGAAACAGAAGTCATTATATCCAAGATGCTGGAAATACACACCGGTTTGTCAGGACCTTTGCGCACGCAGAGGTAGTTAAGTTGAAATGTTAATTCTGCCTTCCTCCTTCAGAGGTGAGGTGCTGTGTTTTGACTCTTCTCCTCCTTTCAGTTGAATGTCACATCCTTAGAAACCTTCTCCATCGTAAAAAAAAAAGTATAGTTAAAATGTTCAATCCTCCAGTGTGGTCTGATTTTATTTTTAAGCACCTCTTAGCCACTTTTAAGAGTGTTTAATTTAAAGCACATCCCCAAATGATACTAGGTTGTAAAGGGATTGTATTGCTTTATTTTTAGCATCTTTGGACTACATGTACAATTGTGTTAGAGGCACCTTTCAAAATGTGTACTTGCAGTAAAGTTGAAATATCTCAATACCACCCTTCAATCCAATTAAAATAAGCCTCAGGGGTAATCTATCCAGCCAGAGAATCCTGGTGGAAGGGAAATTTGGTTAGGGGGAGGAATGCGGTCACAACTGGATTTTTCAGTATAGTGATTCAAAGCCATTACCTGCTTTTCCTGCATTAAGAACAAGTCCTGTTAGTAAATAAAACAGAGGCCTCTTTCCCCTCACTCTTTGCAGCTTCTCGATTTCCGCATGGGTGTTTAAATCTGTTTTTAAAAAAACTGTAAATTGTTTTAACTTGTAGATTTCTTCAAAAGTTAATCTTTGGTGATGAAGTACTGACTATTGTAAAATGAGTGGTGATTTAAAAATACAATTAACTTTGTTTTCTAAGCAATATAATCTTAAAGGTTGTGTCCAGTCAAGCACCAAGTTATGAGGAAGTGTGGTTTCGGGCAGGATAATAGACTGGTTTAGTGTCATCCAGGAAAGTTTGTTTGGTATAGAAAGCAGGCAGGTGTACGTGGACGTGATGTTTGTGCAGTTATATGAAATGAAAAGCAAGGAAAGAGACTTTTAAAACAAATCTTGGTCATAAAGCAATGTGAAGTAATGAGCCCAATTTTAATGGACAATGACATTAAAGTTAGTCACACGTTGGTAGCTACCATGACCAATGAGTGGAGATCTGGGCCTTTGTGCCTTTTGTGTGTATTTAATTTTGAAAAACATGCATTTGCATGATTCATGATTGGTGAGAGATATTGTGTTCAGTAACTGCCCTCCAAAGATGAAGATCAGACCATAAACTACTGAGATTGTCTTCACCAGCACAAAGTATCTGTCTGAACAGCGCAGAGATGAAATTCTGCAGAGCAACTCCAGAAATGTGTGTCACATTGTTCCCCTGCACAGAATTTTAAAATTTGCATGAGCTGAGAAGGAAGTCATGAGCTACAGATGTCTCCTTCAGTTTGTGAAAGGACAGTACAAAGTCAACAAGTGAGACCTGGGTGTCACCATAGGCACTGAGTTCACCACCTCTCCTCAATAGTATACTATCTGTAGTGGGAGGTGAACACATAAAGTTTGGCTTCCTTATTTGGGATACAACTGAGAGATGTTTCTGTTGGTGAGTTAATCTCTGCCTAATTTTGGGAGGTAGGGCCAAACTGATAAATGCAGATGAAGGTAGGGTTAACAGTGAAAGATCATCCGTGAATCTGGATTTTACAACAGGACTTTACTTTTCATGTAAAGTTGATTATTCTAGTGTAGAATTAATGTTTGCTTTATCAAGATTTGGTAGACAATATTAACTCTGGTGTTGCCATTTGTCGTGAATTTACTGCCTCTGCTCTTATCTGTCCCAATACCATCACTGCTTCTCTCCAGCCTTGCAATGTATTTGTATTCGTAGCTGCACTTAGCCTTTTAAACACTATTCAAAATAGCTCGTGTTTAATATAGAAATATATTTTCTGTTATTGTTTACACTTAACTCAAAATAGCTCTAGAAGATGGCTGTTTATAACAACAGTTTTATTCTCTGCACTAATGTTCAGGTGTGTGTTGAGAGATTGAAAGGACTGTGTGGCATTTTGAGTTATCTTTTTTAAAGACTAAAGTTTGTTTTGTATGTGTGTGTTTTCAGAACTTCACCAGTGGAAAGATAGCAACCTCACTTTGACTGGTCCTTAGATCAATGACTTCAGCATTATGATAGTACAGTTTGTGCCCAAAAGCAGTTTTATTTTTGTGAATGAGGGTGGGTATAAGAGCTATCTAGGAAAACCAAGACTCCAGTGAATTACTGTCCTGGAGTTACTGGAAGTTTAGCATTGTTCATCCTTGTCTAATATGGATATACTTTTCATACATGTATTGTCAGGTTTGTTTTTCTTTTCTCATCCGTTACAATCATCCTCACTTCTTGAAGGAGGACTCACGTTGGGGCTGTACTATTTTGTTGGTGAGGTAATTCTGATTTGCTCATCAATGTGGCCATTCCCAATAAACTGTAAGTATCCCAATGCATGTGTCTCTAACAGAACACATTGTATAGCAAACAGGAACACCTCTCTAGCTGGTCAGATCATCAGTTTAAAATTGTGTTCCTTGAGAATACTGTAGCAAGTCTTCAGAATTTACACTAGGAACAGGAGGGGGAGTTCCTAGTTTTGGAAGCTTTTCTGCTGTTAGCTTATCTCAGTAGATTCATCAAGTAGTTTAGTGTCATTGGCTGTAGTGGATCCCCCAGATTATTGGTTATCTTTCAGATCACTTTGTTCCCAGTGCATCTTCTATTGCAGTTTCACATGTTGTAGCGGGCTGATAATGGGATCGCCTTTGCTGTTTAAACCAGTCTTATTGGATATTCTGTACACAATGTCTGGGGAGAATTAAGGAGCCCCAGCAAAAGTTTGTGCCCTTCAGGAGATGGAAGAGTAGAAATTAGCAAGAGATGTTAAAGAAATGGAGAGGTATTAATGACATTTATTGGGGTTTTGTATTGGCTTTTAGAAGCACCTTTGTTGTGAATCAGTCTGCTTTGTCCTTTCCTTCCAACTTCGTAATAGGGGAAAAAAAATGTTAGGACAAGTGTTTGGTGGGCCATTCTCTGTTTGCAATAACTTGCTAAAAATCTATTGCGAAGAGCCATTGCTTTTCACCTTTGTTACATTTACTGGTGGAATTAGATTAGATTCATTTCAGTATAAGAACATACATTTGAACAGAATTGATTTTAGGACAAAAGTGGGATTGCTGTGGGCATGAGAATCCCATGACAGATTGGTTAGGTTTACAATTGTGTTGAAAAATGCTATCAAAAACGTTTTGCATCCAACCGTTTGTAAAGAATTGTACAATCCGCTCAGTGCGAGTATTTCAGATGTTATGTGCATGTGTATTTGTTTCCAGGATCAATTTTAATGTGATGTTCGTGCTGCTGTGATTGTGATTATTTCCTTTTGCGTCGACTTTGCCTTTGTGTGGCTTAATGTGAATTGGTCTGTACCAGGAGCAAGTGATTCTTAGACCTCATCTGAATGCCATGTGTGTTTTTAAAACCACCATACCACTTCCCGGTATCACCTGGAGTAGAAAGATATTGTTGTAGTGGGATTATGGGTAGTCAAGACAAACTGAGGAAACTGTAGTACTTCCACAACTGGCATCAGCACCTTCTAAGCTGAGAGGGGGATCTGGAAACCAGCTTGGGCTGTCATTTCTAATGGCTATCCCGAATCTGACTCTGGTACTAATGTACCTAATTGATGTCCAGAGCGAAAAAAAAGAGTTGGTTTAGACTGCTTCTGTAGACAAATAGCTCACCCAGACTTGCATGCAATGATTAGTCACGGGCAAGATGCTTACAAAAGCAAAGATCGAACTCTTTAGTACAAAGGGAGGTGGGGAAGAACCTGGTAAACCATTAAAATGTGGTCGTTACTGAGAGCCACTTTAGGGAATGTGTAAATGGTATTTCAATAATCAGTGTGACTTGATTCCAGAGGTAATGTTCAATTTGACTTGTAATGTCCTCCTCATCTTGACATCGCCCTCCCCTCTCCTACTCCCCACCATCCCAAAAAATTATCCCTGTAACTGACCACTGTGACTCTTGGCCACACCAGGTCATCTCCAGAATGAACATATTTGCTTGTGAAATGTTCTTGAATTAATAAGCAAAATTTTTTTTGAATCTGCATGTGCTACTTAGATTTCGTTTTAAAAGTTCCTCTATGGAATTGTAGCAGTCAGCTTTATTTGGTGGGGAGGGGGAAAGCAGTCAAATATTCAGTTCACTGGTAGTTTGCACTCCAGACTGGTTACCACGGAGTGTGGAACCCAGTGTGACCTGCATCAGATTCTAGAGCAGGAATGTGAAGTGAGAGACATTTTGATTAATATTTAATAATGTATATTCTGTTCTATATAAATTTTAAAACAAACACTGCAGTCCACTACAAGGCCAATATATCCCTTCACATGCCCTTAAAAATAATTGCTTGTGACCGTTGTGAGACTGGATGACTTGTGGCTAGATTGAAATTGTGAAGAACCAGTGACTGACAGCTGGCATTGAAAATAAATACATCAAGTGTTGACTGTCCTTTTAAAATAGGTTTCATCATCCAAATTACATTTTTGATCTCGAACTATTTCAATTCAAAGGGACTTGGATTCCCCCTTGGCACCGAATTTAAAGTATTGGGCCACCTTCATCAGTCATCTTGTATTCAGTTGATGCTGCATTGTTAAGTGTCTCCTTGTTCATGATTCACCTCCCAGACTTTAGATCAGTAGTTCCTTCAACTAGTGATCCTACCATCACCCAGCCATCAAGACAATTCATACTCAAAAAAACAAATTCAAAAGAAAAGAGAGGCAAGAAAAATACTGATGATATTTAGTGTGAAAATGTGAGGATGAGAAAAACCCATTGTTGTGACAAAAACATCGATTCCCCACCAGTCTATTCTACCTTTCTTCTCTTTTACTTACTTTCCTTCTTGCCCCCTCCTCCTCCATCTCCTTCCCCTTTTCTTTGACTTTACTACTCTCTTTCCTCCTTTCCTTCACACTATCTGCATTTTGGACTGTATAAGCCTGTAGGCAATTTGGTCTTTTCTTTTTCCCGATCATTACATATTTTAAGAGGTTTGTTTTAAATCATTTTCTTTCAATTTTTTTTTGCTTTTTGATGAGACTCTTAACGATCTTGTAATCTCAGTTGTGCCCTTCCAAATTTCTTGTAGCTATTTTAACCGAGCTGTCATTTCCCAACAAAGAAACAAAGCATCATTCCACTAAGGTCACAGAGCACAACATCAAGGCATGAATTCTTTACAGTGAAGGTCTTTTGTTTTGACAATTTGAAATGAGAGAAGCGAGATGTTTTTTAAAAAAAATTGTTACTGAAGATCAAGGAACATGGGTTGACATTTCTGTTTTGAGTTTTTTTGAAACCTATAAATGGATTTTAAACAGAGTAAAATGGCTCCAGCAGTGACTACCTGGTGAGGGTGTACAGTATTTCTGCTGCTGCTGTTGTCAACACATTTAATGTTCCAGAATTTTCTTCTCGCTTTTGCTGTTTGGCTGCTGATAACCAACATCTTTGTGACAGAACTCAATTCCCATTGTTCAGTCCTTATTGTAAAAGTAAAAGTTTGAAATAAAGCTTATATGTTGATGTTAGCTGTGTATGTTTTGTTACATTTTCTGCGGTAATGCCATGTCCTCCAATCCAAAATGCTTGTGTGCAGTAGCTCTGCAAATCGTTGGAGTATATTTCAATGTTTAGCTTCCAACTTTCATGTAGTTCAGGGACGCTAATTTTTCGAACCAACGCTCACCTGGGGTGCTTCTGCTCCTTGTTTTAATGTCTTAATTATAATTCTTTGGAGTTCTGTTTATTTCCAGATATTGTTGGTATCCTGGTTTTCACTTCTGACCTGCTGTCAGTCCTCCATTTCCAGAAAACTCTTATGTAGCCAGTGAATTGGGATTTCCTGGGGGTCCTGGAACACTTCTTTTGGTCATACATCAAAGGGATGTCTGACTATCTGGAGACTGGGAGATCTGGGCCACTATTTACCCCACACTGAATTGAAAACAATTCTGTCCAGCTGACCTGATACTCTAGGTGCTTTCTGGAGTGGTGAGATTAGCCTGAAGTAAAGGGCTGACTGCAGTTTCATTGAAGGTACCAGGAAAGATGTAACCTACACTAAATGACTCTAAACTACTGTTGTGGCTAGGAATTTGTTCATTGCTATGGAGACAGTAGTGTTGGTTGCACACTGGCCTTTCGTATCCAGCTTAAAAACAAGGTAGAAGTTCCCCTAGTCCTCTGACTAGAAGCACATATTGAAAAAATAATTTATATAACAAAATAACAATTCCACACCTCTTGGCCTGTTAGTTTGCAGTGCCACTGTTCTACCATTTGCTAGTAAAATGATGCACCTGCTGGAAATACTAGGCAGCACTAGTAGCATCTGTGGAGAGAGGAGGAGAGAAAGAAACAAAGTTAACTTGTAAAGTCAGTGACCTAACATCAGAGACCGAACATTTTAATCATGTTTTAGCCTCTTCCTTGGCATCTCACTTTGCTATTAGTAAGTTTTATTAGTTCATTGACAGTTGTGCCCTGAAGCTGCCTAACTCTGGAAAATCTCCCTACTATATTTATCTTTCCTACTTCAGATGCTCTTTGAGCAGGTTTTCTGGTCATCCCATTATCATGTTATGGGGCCGTGTCAGATTCCCTTTAATGTTCTTGTGAAGTGTCTTGGCACTTTATTAAAAGCATTCCATAAAAGCAGTTTGTTATTCCACTTATAAAATGCCTTTTGCCACTTTTAAAAATGAAATTTCAAACAAACTGAAGTGCATTATGTCAATGGGACATAGTTGGAATTATGCAAAGCATCCCTTACATCATATTTAACAAACACTGCATGCGAAAGAGGAAGTGACATTTCAGAAAGAACAGATTTGGAAATGTCAAAATGCTAGCAGGTAGGAGCAAATTCTGTCAAATACACTCAAGCCCAATCCAACCTCCTCCCCAGTCTTCATAGCTTTCTTCATGGGCACTTTCAAATTAAAGAAAGGCAGGCTGTGATAAACATACCATACTTGTAGTATCCGTTTACTTTTTAAATGAAATATCCTTTTTTCCCCCAATTTCCCAGCTGGCATTTGAGTGGATCTTGACATTTAAGAAGAAATTCTTCAATTGTGCCAGAAGAAATTATAGTGGCTGACCTTGTGTAACTTCAAAGCCTACTAACAAACTAAGTTAACGTGTGCAACATTGCAGAGTTTGAGAACCCAGCATAATTACACAATTTAGTTTTTGGCTGATCTGAATTTTGCTTTTCATCTGCATGGAGACAGCACCTAAGTGGTCTAAGCTATCTCACAAGGCATTTCTGTTCAGCTGTGTTTCCCGAATAGCAGTAAATCCCAAAAAGCTGTGAAATGCTATGGATGTTCTGAAATAATACAGGCATTTGTATAAATGCAAGTCATTTCTTTCTTGCAACTAGTTACAGAAGAATTTATTTATGCAACCAACGAATACAGGCGGTCAGGTCAAATCATCTCTTCTGAAATGCTTATATCATTAATTAACAACAACCTCTTTGGTCCTTGATTAAAATTTCTTTGTTGTCTATTTTGACTTCACTTACTCCTGATGAATAATGCATCGCCGGTTAAATAGGTTTGGAATATCTTAGTTTGAAAGCAATCCTAACTCCTAGATGAAACAAGATAGCACAGTTACAATCTCTTCTTAAGATACTAGAGCAGAATTAAGCCATCGCATCGAGCCCACCAAGTCTGCTCCATGCAGAGTGGCTGAGTTTTCTTGGCTGCATTCTCCTGGCTTCTCCCTGTAATCCTTGAAGCCCTCACTAATTAAGACCTTATCTAGGTCTGTCTTAAATACATTAAACAAACTGGCCTCTGCAGCCTTCGATGGCAACGAGTTCCACAGGTTAACCACCCTCTGGTTGAAGAAATTCCTTCTCGTCTCATTTCTAAAAGGTTGTCAATTCATTCTGATGTGCCGGTGTTGGACTGGGGTGTACAAAGTTAAAAATCTCTCGACACCAAGTTGTGGTCCAACAGGTTTATTTGAAAGTACAAGTTTTCAGAGCGCTGCTGTATTGTCAGGTAGTTAGTGGGACAGGATCATAGAACACAGAATTTATAGTAACATTGATTAATGAATCAAAACCTGCATTCGATTCATTCTAAGTGATTAAAGACTTAACAGCAATGCATCAGTTGTATGTCACTTTGATCTTTTACTATAAATTCTGTGACCTGTGATGCTGCTCCACTAGCAACCTGATAAAGGAGCAGTGCTTCAAAAACTTATACTTTCAAATAAACCTTTTGGACTATAAACTGGTGTTGTGATTTTCTTTTGTAAATATATTTATTAGCAAAAGAAAACATTTTTGACTTTACAGAAATAGTTACTTAAAATATAACAAAAACAAATACCAGTATAATAAAGAAAATTTACAATACAACTGTCTACTAACTGCTAACCTACCCATTAATACAAAACAACACCATTAAATAACTAAGTGACTAATCAACAAAAGAACACACAACACAAAATAACAATGATTGGTGCAAAGCTCCCAAACAAAAAAGCGGGAACATTGTATATTTACCTGTATTAACTCAGGAATGTCCCCCTCCAGGGCTCAACAAACCTAACAATCCTGGTTAAACAAATGCCCTAGTTCAGGTAATAAACAAATCTGTATTCAAAAACTCACCAAAGGCCTGTTATGCCTTATATAAAAAAATCTGCTGTGTGATGCACCATGTTTGTATAAAAATCCAATGGAATGGACTCCATCATTCCGCCATCCCAACAAGCCTGGTGGGTTCTCAGACAACCAACTCATCAGAATATTTTTTCTGTGCACAGTAAATAAGATTATTAAATAATTTATTCCCATGCCTGTCTAAAGATGATAAATTCGATAGACCTAGGAGGAGAGATATCGGGTCTACTTTAACTTCGGTCCTCAATACCCTCCCTATCTCTCCCACCACAGTGCTCCAAAAAAACATAGAATAATACAGCGCAGAACAGACCCTTTGTCCCTCAATATTGCGCTGACCTGTGAACTATTCTCAGCTCGTCCCCCTACACTACTCTATCATCATCCATGCGCTTATCCAAGGATTGTTTAAATCTCCCTAAAGTGGCTGAGTTAACTACATTGACAGGCAGGGCATTCCACACCCTTATCACTCTCTGAGTAAAGAACCTTCCTCTGACATCTGTCTTCAATCGATCACCCCTCAATTTGTAGTTATGCCCCCTCATACAAGCTGATGTCATCATCTTAGGGTAGACTGTGAAAGTCTTTTTCCTATCTAATCCTCTGATCATTTTGTATGTCTCTATCAAATCCCCTCTTTGCCGCCGCCTTTCCAATGAGAACAGACCCAAATGGCTCCACCTTTGCCCATAGTGTTAAGGGGTAAATGTAGGGGAATAGGTGGGTTGCGCTGTGGCGGGTCGGTGTGGACTTGTTGGGCTGAAGGGCCTGTTTCCACACTGTAAGTAATCTAATCTTTCCTCATAAGACCTTCCCTCCAGACCAAGCAACATCCTGGTAAATCGACACGTTTTCCAATGCTTCCATATTCTTCCTGAAATATGGCGACCAGAACTGTACACAATATTCCAAGTGTGGCTGCACTAATGTTTTGTATAGTTACATGATATTATAGCTCCCTCCAACAATGAAACCTAACACATGGTATGCCTTCTTAACAGCACTAATAATCTGGGTGGCAACTTTCAGGAATCTACGTACATGGACTCCAACATCCCTCTATGCATTCACACTACCAAGAATCTTTCCATTGACCCAGTACTCTGTCTTCCTGTTATTCTTCCCAAAATGTATCACCTCCATATTTAGCTCCATTTGCCACCTCTCAGCCCAATTCTGCAGTTTATCCAAGTCCCACTGCAACCTGTGATATTCTTCCAAACTGTCCAGTACTTCACCGACTTTCATGTCATCTGCAAATTTACTAATCCATCCACCTATGCCTGTGTCTAAGTCATTTATAAAAATGACAAACAGCAGTGGTCCCAAAACAGATCCTTGTGGCACACCACTAGTAGCCGGACTCCAGGCTGAATATTTTCCATCAACCACCACTCGCTACCTTCCTTCAGAAAGTCAGTTTCTAATCCAAACTGCTAAATCACCCTCAATCCCATGTCTCTGCATTTTCTCCAACAGCCTACCATGTGGAACCTTATCAAAGGCTTTACTGAAGTCCATGTATATCACGTTAACTGCCCTACTCTTGGTCACCTTCTCAAAAAAGTTAAGAGGTTTGTGAGACACGACCTGCCCTTGATGAAACCATGTTGACTACCTGAAATCAAATTATTGCTTGCTTGATGATTATAAATCTTATCTCTTATCCCTTCCAAAACCTTTCCTACAAAAGTAAGACTCACTGGTCTATAATTATCTGGGTCATCTCTACGTTTGCAATCCTCTAGTTCTCTGGTACTAAACCTGTAGACAATGATGACTCGAATATCAAAGCCAAAGGCTCCATCTCCTTCACAGCGAATCCTCGGATAAATCCCATCTGGCCTAGGGGAATTGTCTACTTTCACTCCTTCTAGAATTGATAACACCGATTCGCAACTAACTTCAATCCTTTCTAGTCTAATATCTTGTATCTCATTCTTCTCCTCTACAATGTTCTCCTTTTCCTGAGTGAAAACCGATGAGAAATATCAGTTTAGCACGGAGCCTGTGTCATGTCCAGAAACAATGTGTAAGAGTACCTACACTTATTTACATTTGGGACACATTGAGGATGCCCCTTTTTAAAAATTTTGCCAGATAGTCCAGTACCAAATGAACATTGCAGAACTTTCAACTGCATAGCCCATGTCCTATTACAGATTGAGATCTTTCACACATTCTCCCATATGTCCTCCCACATTTCAGAAGAGATCTCCACTCCTAGATCTTGCTCCTAGACCACATATAACCAGCAGGCGATAGAGGGTGCTTGTGGAATGTAGCAACAGCCTCTCTGTATCAGTTTTATGGTCCTTAGTGTGAAGCATAGTCGTCTTCTGGATGAAATCCCTAACTGAAAAGATCTCTGCTGGGCAACCTGTATTTGCAGCTCAATTGCTTGAAAGACATCATAACCTCCCCCTCAAACTCCTCTCGCTGCCCATAGTTTGAACTCTGACTCCATCATCCCTGACCAGAACCCCAGCATACTAACTATTGGCGTAAGTAGTGAAGTCTTGGATAAGCAGCCCTCACTCTAATGCATTGCTCTCCATGCCTTGACTGTACTAATAACAATGGGGTTCTGGTAGTGGTCCATAACTGTCCTCAGCCATAAACAACAGGTTAATAAGAGGGCACTTTGCCTGGGAGGCCTTGATATCCTGCCAAATTGAGCCTGGATCATTACCTGCTCAATCTCACACAAAAGACAGTAGGGAACGCAATTGATACCTCCTGATGATTGAGAAATCAAACTCTCCCACTTCTTGAGGCAACTGCAATTTAGGAAGTTTGATGAGGGACTGCCCATGATGGCAGACAAAGGAACTAAACCAACCCGTAAGTTTCCACAACATTGACCTGAAAAACATTATAGGGTGCACATGCATGGGATAAAACAAACATGGAAGGATATTCATCTTAATGAGGTCTATTCAGCCCAACCATGGAATTGGAATAGCCTCCTATATCTGGAAATCCCACCTAATATTGTCAAGTAGGTGAACAAAGTTAGTCCAAAATAACCAAACATGAGGGTAATAAAAATACCTAGTTATTGAAAACCTGCCTGTGACCACTTAAAAGGGAACCCAGGACCATCTTCAACCTCTGGCACTTCCTTAAGGTCCACCAAAGACATAGGCTCCAACTTTGCAAAGTTGATCATATATCCTGAAATAGTCCCAAATGAATTAATACATTGCATCAGGTGGGTTACGGAGGCCATCTGGTCCAATAAAAACAGAAGGATGTCATCTGCATACAGTGTAATCTTGTGTACTCTTGGTCCCACTTCCGGAATGTTTCTGTGGACATCCTGACGAAAGGCCTCTGTCAGCCGTCTATCACCAACATAAACGACAAGGGTGAAATAAGGCAGCCTCGCCAACTACCCCTGCCAGTCCTAAAGTTCCCAGATTTCACCCTGCTGGTGATGACTGAGGCCAGAGGGTGGCGATCTAAAACCTCCACCCACCTAGTAAAGAAACCCCCCCAACCCAAACCACTCGAAGACATAAAAGAGATACGGCCATTCCACCCTGTCAAATGCTTTCTCTGCATCTAAGGAAATCACCAACTTCTGAATCGATCATTACTGACAAACTTGGACCTATTCAGCAACTTTCTGACATTCTTATGGCCCCTTATAAAGCCTGTCTGGCCCTCTTTAATAATCTTGGGCGACACCTTTTCCAATCTCAGCACCAAGATCTTAGAATCTTGAAATCTGAGTTTAACAGAGATGAGCCTATATGAGGCACAATCCTCAGGAACCGTCTCCTTTTTAAAAATGAGGGAAATATTGGCTTCTCTCAAAGATGGGGATAGACATTCATGCATATAGGAATGTATATTTCCAACATCGGCCCTGACAGAATCCCTATAAACTCCTTATAGAACTCACCCAGGAGACCATCTGGGCCAGGTGCTTTCCCATTCTGAAGTTGCCTAGTGGCCTCCTGTATTTCCTGAATTGTCAAGGGGGCATTAAGGAGAGAGGCCTGGGGGATTTAAGATGGCGGCGACCCAGCAAGTCTGAGTCTACAGTGCTCCTCCCAAGACTTGGGCAAAGTGGGTCACCCACCCCCACCACACTCACCAAATCATTTAAAATAGTTTTTACTTAATGTAATTAGTTGCTCAGTACTGAATTCAAACAATCTAGTCTCCAGTAAAAATGACTGAAGGGAAGGGAGCCCGCAGCTCTCAGCAGGCAGGAACCCCTCCCCCACCCTTTCCAGCTGCAGCAGAGGTGTCCGCAGCCGCCCTGGGGGACTTCCCCACGATGGCGAGCCTCATGGAAATAATCTCCAAACTCAATGCGAAGATCGACGCTTTCATTGAAGAATCCCAAAGCCGATGGGACTCGCTCTCGGCCGCGCTGCAAAAGCACGACCGAGACATTAAGGAAACCGAGCACCGAGTCTGAGGGGCAGAGCTAAAGGCCGCAACCTCCGAGACTACAGCACAATCAGCCATGGATCGGGTCCGGACTCTCAAACAGCGAGTCTGTACCTTTGAGAATCACATTGATGACTTCGAGAATCGAGGTTGTCGATAAAATATTCGTTTGCTGGGCCTTCCCAAACAGGAAGAGGAAGGCCAGCTTACAGTGTTTCTTGAACAGCGGTTTCCACAGCTGTTAAATCTGGAGGCTGGATCAGGGTGGAATGAGCTTACCGGGTTGCAATACATGGGCCCGGTTCAAACCAGCGTCCCCTCTCGGTCCTGTTCCGGCTGCAGAGCTACAAGGAGAGGCAGGTGCTCTGAGAAGCCTCCAGAAATCTTGGAAAAGATACCCAAGCCATGATCTATAAAGGATCCAAGATCATGTTATTCCAGGACTTTTCCTCAGCTATGGTCCGAAAGAGGAAGGCGTTTGATGAAATGTTTAAGGGACTTAAATATTCAGTCCTCCTATTGTTTAATTCTATAAAAGTCTGTGGGTCTAGTTAATGTTGGTGGGGGGAGGTGGTTACCTTATCCTATTTTATCTCTGTCTGTAGGAGCGGGGTTGTTTTCCCTTGTTATTTTGTATTATATTTAATTATTAATTGTTGAGGCTGTAAATTTATAGTTTTATATGTTTATACATGGTATTATCAGGACCAAATATATCCATGTGTTGCTGGTGTGGGGGGAGGGGGGGGGGGGAGCGGGATGGTAGGGTACTCACTGTTAACTGTAGCTCTGTCGTATATTTGAATTTTCTTCATCCTATTGAGGAGTGCCTGGGTCAAGGGTGGGGTACTGGTTGGGAAAAGATACACTGGATTTTTGGAAAGGAAGTGATACCCCCTGGGAACAAGGGGGAAAATCTCTATTTAAATGTGTTTTATGCTTTCTTTTATTTAGAAATAGTTTTTTATTATACTGTTGTGAGTGTATTAGAGAGCCTTTATTTTTGTGAATTTTATATGCTCTATGCTTGGGATGTTCTGGATAGGGTTTCCCCTCCCAAGGGGTCTCGGATTTGCCCGGACGATTATGGTTGATCAGTCGGTTAAGTGGTGCACCTGGAATGTCAAGGGGAGTAATTCACCAATCAAAAGGAAGAAAATATTATCAAACCTCAAGAAAGAAAGGGTTGGCATAGCTCTCCTACAGGCGTCACACTTATTGGATAAAGAACACTTGAAATTACAACAGGGTGGATTTGATCAGGCCTTTTTTTCTTCTTTTAGCTCAAAAAGCAGGGGAGTTGTTATTCTTATTCTGAAGAATTTCCCTTTCAAAATCCTAAATCAGATAAAAGACGAATCTGGATGATATAGTCTGATTAAAGCCCTTATAAATGGAGAGGAATATGGGATTTTAAATTTGTATTGCCCCCCGGCACCCATCCTTTTAAATTTATAACGGAAGTCTTCTCTAAATTGATGGCTCTCGGTGCCCGCCATACAATTATAGGGGGAGACTTGAATTGTATTATGGATCCGGAAATAGATAGGATTCCCAAGAGTACTGCAGGAGTATCTCCCAGATCTAGACAATTGGTGGATTTGAACAAAGAATTAGGATTAGTAGCTGTATGGAGATGTCTCCATCCACAGGGCAGAGATTTTTCTTTTTACTCCAATCCACATCAATGCCATACCAGAATTGATATGTTTTTTGCCCCCTCGATTTTTTAAAATTCCATGTCATCCTGTAAAATAGGTAGTATAGCAGTTTCCGATCATGCTGCTGTATGTATGGAAATCAAGGCGAGGAACAATGAGACATCCCCCTGGCATTGGCGTATGGACCCCTTCCTGATGAAAGATAGTAAATTTGTAAAGTACTTCTCTCAAGAATTTAAAACTTTTTTAGAAATTAATTCAGGTACAGCTAGCAACCCATCAATGATGTGGGAGACCATCAAAGCTTACACGTGAGGTTTGATCATCTCGTACTCAGCAACCCAGAAAAAATTAAGGGGATAATAATAGCATCTGCTTGAAGCTCGCTTAAAAGCGGCTGAAACAGCATACACTAACAGACCTTCTATTATCAAATTGCAAAGGATTACAGCCCTTAGTACAACGCTAAACACCACACTTAACCAAACAGCTAAGAGGAAAATATTATTTGCAAAACAAAGGTTATATGAATTTGGCGATAAACCGGGTAGATACTTAGCATTTCTTACAAAGAAAAAGAAGGCCCCTCAAACTATCACGCCTATCAGGGAAAGTACGGGTATTTTGACTCATGATCATAAAAGGATTAATGCAATCTTTAGAAAAATTTATTCTGATTTATATAAATCTCAGGATTATGAAGACAGGACTAGGAGGATGCAATCATTTTTTAAAAATTTGACCTTTCCGGACCTAACTCCGGAACAGGTATCGGTCTTGAATGTTCCCCTAACAATCCAAGAAATACTTGACACCATCAGGCAACTTCAGAGTGGTAAGGCACCTGACCCAGATGGCTTTCAAGCTGAATTCTATAAAGAATTCACAGGAATATTGGCTGGTCCACTTATGGACATGTATAACTATTCATACAGTCAGGGCTGTCTCCCGCCTTCGCTGAGAGGCAAATATCTCTCTTATCCTTAAAAAAGGAAAGGACCCAGAAGATTGTGCGTCATACAGACCAATATCCTTGCTAAATGTAGATTTTAAAATCCTCTCTAAAACGTTAGCGTTGAGGCTAGAAAGGGTATTGCCACATATCATAAAGGAGGATCAGACGGGATTTATTAAGGGCCGTAGATCATCCAATAATGTTAGAAAGGTTTTGAATGTGATTCAAGCCTGTCATCAGGGAAAGATACCAGGAGTAGTAGTCTCATTAGACATGGAAAAGGCATTAGACAGGATTGAATGATCATATCTGTTTTACACATTGGAAAGGTTTGGCATCGGAAAGGTGTTTACCAAATGGGTCTCAACATTGTATAGTGATCCCAAGGCAGTTGTGATTACCAATGGATTAGGCTCGGATAGCTTCAGTGTGGATAGGGGATTCCATCAGGGATGTCCTGTCTCGCCATTGCTATTTACGTTAATAATTGAGCCACTAGCAGAAGCTATATGGGCTGACCCATATATAACAGCCCCGAGGATTGGTATAGGTAAACATAAAATTACCCTTTATGCAGATGATGTTCTTCTATTTCTCAGTAATCCTCTGATTTCCGTGCCTTGCTTCATCCAAGTTATTGATACATTTAGTGCATTCTCAGGCTATAAAATTAATTTCTCAAAATCGGAGGCTATGCCAATGGGTGGTCTTGCCATGATACCCCACTTAGTGGACGGATCCCACTTTCCCTTTCGGTGGTCCCTGGAGGGTTTCTTATATTTAGGCATTTTTATTACCCCAGTATTTGACCAATTATACAAGGTTAACTTTGTGCATTTACTGGAGAGAATAAGGCAGGACCTCCAGTGATTGGAAGACCTTCCAATTTGTTTAGGAGATCTATTAAAGAAGGGGTCCTAATGTCTTTTGAACAGCTGTGTCAGAAATTCAGATTACTTAATGGAGACCCCTTTCGATACTTCCAAATTCGAGATTATATACAGAAGAAGACTACATTATTAGATAGTCTTTATAAATCAAATAGAGAATGTAGAGTGCTACGGCCAGTGGGGGTATCTTCCGTCAGTACTATTTATCATTTACTACATGATGAAGTATCGGGAGATATTGACAATCTGCTTAAAACATGGGATCAGGATTTGGGACTAGAAATCTCTTTGGAAATGTGGAATGATATTTGGGAAAATGCCAGAAGAATCACCATCTGCAATAGAACTCAGGCCATTCAGTTGAAGATACTTCATAGGACCCATATAGCACCGAATCGATTGGTAAAATTTAAGGCAGGAGCATCTCCAATGTGTCCCAAATGTAAAATAGAGGTGGGCACTCTTGTACATTGCCTATGGACCTGTCATAAGATCCGTAGATATTGGACTAAATTAGCAAGTGCTCTGACAGAAATCTTAGGAACGGAAATTAGAGTGGACCCTGTATCTCCTTTTGGGCTTTTCAAACTTGCCCTCTCTGGATATGCACGGGAAGAAATTATTTTCTATTCTCTTTCTATGCAAGGAAAAATATTTTGATAAACTGGGTGGCTGAGGGTCCCCCTGGACTTTCAAATTGGCACAGATTAATTATGGAAAGTTTTCCCTTGACTTCCTTACAAATATGGTGCACCGAAAGACCAAATTATTCCATAAAATATGGCAGCCCTTCTTGATAGATATTTCGGCCATCCTAACAAGGGCTTTTATTTAATTGAGAGGGTGAACCTGGCTGGTCCAGGGCCCCTTGGGAGAGGAACCCCACACGAATACGGGCTTTGTTATGGTCTGATGTTAACATATTCCGAACATGTATCTCACTACCCAATTTCTGTGTTATCCGTCAATTTTTTTTCTCTTATTTGAATAATGTAAGAGACTTAATTATACACTCTGGTTAGTTGTAGGTTAGATTAGTAGTTGAGTTTTGCTTTTTTCCCTCAGTATTTTTCTTTGGTTAAATTTTGGTTATTACTTATTTAAGATTTAATTGTATATCAATATTTATACTTGGATTTGTTTTTATTTTGTAAAAATATTAAATTTTCAATAAAAATATCTATTAAATAAAAAGGAGAGAGGCCTGTTCCAAGGTTACCGCTGGGAGGTCCAGGTACTTAAAAAAGGCTTCCATCTTGGCCCTCCTATCCTCGCAACCTTCAGAGTAAAAATTCCAAAAAGTCTCATTAATCCTTTTGGCATTTTATGTTAGGACCCCGGTGCTGTCTCTAATTGTAGTAATGGATTGGGGAAGCATGCTTTTTCCTAGTCAGAGAAGCTAAATACTTCCCTGGCCTATCCCCACACTCAAACAGCAAAAACATGTTCTTTCCTTGTGGTTTGTGTAAGTATTGAATTCAAGGCAGCCGGAGGGCCATGGTCCACTGCAGCTTAGTCACCGAAGGCCACCCAAAATGTGCCATCTCGATGACTTTCAACCACACCTTAAATAGATGCTGCTGTTCCCCCTTCTGTCATTTCTGGCTAGCTGAATAAGAAATAGCTAATTTCTTAGCAAAGGCCTTAGCGGTCTCCCATAGTATAGATGGACTACTAGCCACACCTGCGTTGATAGTCAAGAACTCCAGAAACTCCCTCAAAAAGTATTCCACAAATTTGGAATCGTTAAGAAGAATCCAGCCACCAGTGTCGGAAATCCAGTCCCTCACTCTTGGTCTTAACCTCCAAATATACCGCCACGTGATTAGAGATAGCTATGTTCCCAATTTTACAACCCATAATCGAATCCAGCAGGATTGAGGGAGCCAGAAAAATTGAGGCAGCCAGAAAAAGATCAATTCTCATCTGGCATTTATGTGGATTTGAAAAAAAGGTGAAGTACCTGCTGATAGGGTGAAGACATCTTCCAAACATCTACCAGCCCCAACTCCTCACATAAGTTGTTCAAGAAAGGGAGTAGGGATAGCCCTAGTAACTATAGGCCAGTGAGTCTGACTTCAGTGGTGGGCAAAGTCTTAGAGAGAATGGTAAGGGATAAGATTTATGAACATCTGTGTAGGAACAACGTGATCAGGGATAGCCAGCATGGTTTTGTGAAGGGCAGGTCGTGCCTCACAAACCTTATTGAGTTCTTTGAGAAGGTGACTAAGGAAGTGGATGAGGGTAAAGCAGTAGATGTTGTGTATATGGATTTTAGTAAGGCGTTCGATAAGGTTCCCCATGGTAGGCTAATGCTAAAACTTCGGAGGTATGGCATTGAGGATACATTAGAGGTTTGGATTAGGAATTGGCTGGCTGGAAGGAGACAGAGGGTAGTAGTTGATGGATTATGTTCATCTTGGAGCGCAGTTACTAGTGGTGTACCACAAGGATCTGTTTTGGGACCATTGCTTTTTGTTATCTTTATAAATGATCTAGAGGAAGGACTTGAAAGCTGGGTGAGCAAGTTTGCGGATGACACAAAAGTCGGTGGAGTTGTGGATAGTGAGGAAGGAAGTGGTAGGTTACAGCGGGATATAGATAAGTTGCAGAGCTGGGCGGAAATGTGGCAAATGGAATTCAATGTAGCTAAGTGCGAAGTCGTTCACTTTGGTAGGAATAACAAGATGATGGATTACTGGGCTAATGGTAGGCTACTTGGTAGTGTGGATGAGCAGAGGGATCTTGGTGTCTATGTACACAGATCTCTGAAAGTTGCCACCCAGGTAAATAGTGCTGTGAGGAAGGCATATGGTGTACTGGGCTTTATTGGCAGAGGAATTGAGTTCCGGAGTCCTGAGGTCATGTTGCAGTTGTATAGGACTCTGGTGAGGCCTCATCTGGAGTATTGTGTGCAGTTTTGGTCGCCATACTATAGGAAGGATGTGGAAGCTTTAGAACGAGTGCAGAGGAGGTTTACCAGGATGTTGCCTGGAATGGTAGGAAAATCATATGAGGAAAGGCTGAGGCACTTGGGGCTGTTCTCATTGGAGAAGAGAAGGTTTAGGGGAGATCTGATAGAAGTGTATAAGATGATTAGGGGTTTAGATAGGGTAGATACTAAGAACCTTTTACCGCTAATGGAGTCAGGTGTTACTAGGGGACATAGCTTTAAATTAAGGGGTGGTAGGTATAGGACAGATGTTAGGGGTAGATTCTTCACACAGCGGGTTGTGAGTTCATGGAATGCCCTGCCTGTATCAGTGGTGAACTCTCCTTCTTTATGGTCATTTAAGCAGGCATTGGATAGGCATTTGGAAGTTATTGGGCTAGTATAGGTTAGGTAGGATTCAGTCGGCGCAACATCGAGGGCCGAAGGGCCTGTACTGCGCTGTATCCTTCTATGTTCTATGTTCTATGTTCTATAAGTCAGCTGCCTGCTGGGCCTGCGAAGAAATAGTTGGGGCCCCTCTAGGCATCCTGTCCACTATCTGATCCAAAAGGCAATTATATTCTCGCAATAATAATAGTGTTCCAAAGGCTCTCAACATAGAAAAGGCACTAATCAAAAATTTGCAGGGCTATGCTGGAGAACAGTAGACATTTAAAATCCAGATTCCTCCCATGTATTAGGGCCTTAAGTATCACAAACCACCCTTGTTCATCTTTCACCTGCTCTAATAATGTGAACGGAAGATTTTTCTGGACAAGTACTGCCATTCCCCTACTTTTAGTAGTAAAGGATGAAAAGAATAACCTCTCTGTTGTAGCTTCAGGTGTTCTCCATCATCAAGATGGGTTTCCTGCAACAGGGATATCAATCCTTTCCCTCTTAAGGCTAGAAAGCATTTTTTTCTCTTTAAAAGGTGAATGGCTTCCCTTGATGTTCCAGTGCACCATTTAACAAAACACTTTGCCATCTCCCCTTTCAGAGACTCTTGAACCCCTGGGAGGGAGAACCCTGCTTGCAATGCTCTGAGCACAAGTAAATAAAAACTCAGAGTCACAGAATTGTGTATATATAAACTACTCTATCATAACTACAAACAACTATTGCTACCAGAAAAAAACTACAAAGAAAACCAAATATAAAACCTTGAATGGGAGACTCTCCACCCTGCCCATAGAGGACACTCACCCTACTCACCCCCTCATTCACAGCTCCTTCAGGCCCGGACTGTACCCCAGCCTTAGGCAAAAAAAAAATAAGGAGATGGTCCCTAAGTCAACAAAAAAGGCTAAGTCAACAAAAAAGCCAAAGTCAGGATAAGCACTCCGCTCATTCTCAGCTCCGTGACCCCCCCCCCCCCACCCACCATTTGTGAGTAAAAGAGAAAAAGAAAAATGGGGTACAACAAAGTACACCCACATTTCCCATGATTAAATCCAGTTATAAAAATATAATAGGAACAAAATTTTTTTAAAAATTATTAGGGAAAGAGAAAGAAGAAAAAAGGTGTGGGGGGGAGAACAGAAAGGGAAAACAGGGAAAGGAAAAGAGGATGAACATTAACCATGTTCTTCAGACCAGTCCATCTGTTTTAAAGTTTCTACAAAGTTCTTAGTTTTATCCGCTGAGTTAAACGTATAAACAGTCTTCGTGGCTGAAACGGAGTGCTGCAGAGTACATCATGGAGTACTGGATGCCCAGGTTCCTCAGGCTCTTTTTAACTTCATTGAAGGACTTCCTCTTTCAAATTACAGCTGCTGGGAGATCCTGGAAAAATGTGATTTTTGACCCCTTGTGCAGCAGTGCCTGGAGTCTTTTCTCAGTGATGTAGAGGCTTCTATCACTTCTTGCTTGTGCCTGCTTTTTGCAGCAGAGAGCGGCGGGAGCTAGGCGGAAATGAAGTCGGAGCGCAAAGCTGGTCGGGAAGGTAAGTGATTGTTATTTGAGTGGGTGTGTTCTGGATGTTTAAGCAGGAAATTGAAGGGAAAGTTAGAACAAGGGAAGTTAAGAAAGACAATGGTATCAATGAAGCAGAAAACTCAAAAAGGGATCATGCTGTAAGGTTGAGTGAAATAGGAGTTGATGGGAATGGTAAGGGCAGTAACAAATTAAAAATACTATATATGAATGCATGAAGCATTAGAAATAAGATTGATGAGCTTGAGGCTGTTTTGGAAATTGGCAGATATGATATTATGGGGATAACTGAGACATGGCTTCAAGTGAACAGGGCCTGGGAAATGAATATTCAAGGCTACACATGCTATCGTAAGGACAGACTGACGGGCAGAGGGGGGTGGGGTGGCCATGTTGGTAAGGGAAGATATTCAGTCCCTTGCGCGGGGGAACCTAGAATCAGGGGATGTAGAGTCAGTATGGATAGAGCTGAGAAATTCTAAGGGTAAAAAGACCCTCTTGGGAGTTATCTACAGGCCCCTAAACAGTAGTCTGGATGTCGGATGTAAGTTGAATCAGGAGCTGAAATTGGCCTGTAGCAAAGATGTTACTTTAGTTGTTATGGGGGATTTCAACATGCAGGTAGACTGGGAGAATCAGGATGGTATTGGACCTCAAGAAGGAGACTTTGTGGAGTGCCCCCGAAATGGATTCTTAGAACAGCTGGTGCTGGAGCCTACCAGGGAGAAGGCAATTCTGGATCTGGTATTGTGCAATGAACCAGAATTGATCAGGAACCTCGAGGTGAAGGAGCCATTGGGAAGTAGTGACCATAATACAATAAGCTTCAATCTGCAATTTGACAGGGAGAGGGTACAATCGGAAGTGACAATATTTCTGTTGAATAAAGGGAACTATGGAGCTATGAGGGAGGAGCTGGCCAATACCTATGGTGCAATACCTTAGCAGGGATGACAGTGAAGGAATAATGGTAGATATTTCTGTGTATAATGCAGAAGATGCAGGATCAGTTCATTCCGAAAAGGAAGAAAGATCTTAAGAGGAGGCATGGGTGGCCGTAGCTGACGAGGTAAGTTAAGAAACATATAAAGTTAAAAGAGAAAAAGTATAACATAGCAAAGATAAGTGGGAAAATGGAGGACTGGGAAGCTTTTAAAGAACAACAATGGATTACTAAGAAGGAAATACGCAGAGAAAAAATGAGGTATGAAGGTAAACTGGCCAAAAATATAAAGGAGGATAGTAAAAGTTTTTTAGGTATGTGAAAGGCAAAAAAAATGGTTCAGACTAAAATTGGGCCCTTCAAGACAGAAACAAGGGAATATATTACGGGGAACAAAGAAATGGCAGAAAAATGGAATTAGTACTTCAGATCTGTGTTCACTGGGGAAGACACAAGCAACCTCCCTGAAGTAACAGTGGCTGAAGGACCTGAACTTAAGGGAATTTATATTTGCCAGGAATTGGTGTTGGAGAGTGTGTTAGGTCTGAAAAGTCCCCAGGGCCTGATGGTCTACATCCCAGGGTACTGAAGGAGGTGGCTCAAGAAATCGTGGATGCGTTGGTGATTATTTTTCAGAGTTCAATAGATTTGGGATCAGTTTCTGCGGATTGGAGGGTGGTTAATGTTGTACCACTTTTTACGAAAGGTGGGAGAGAGAAAGCAGGAAATTATAGACCAGTTAGTCTGACTTCAGTGGTGGGAAAGAGGCTGGATTCTATTATAAAGGATGAAATTACGACACATCTGGATAGTAGTAACATGATAGGTCAGAGTCAGCATGGATTTATGAAGGGGAAATCATGCTTGACTAATCTTCTGGAATGTTTTGAGAATGTAACTCTGAAGATGGACAAGGGAGATCCAGTAGATGTCGTGTATCTGGACTTTTGGAAAGCTTTTGATAAAGTCCCACATAGGAAGTTAGTGAGCAAAATTAGGGCGCATGGTATTGGGGGCAAAGTACTAACTTGGATTGAAAGTTGGTTGGCTGACAGGAAACAAAGAGTAGTGACAAACTGCTCCATTTCAGAATGGCAGTGATCAGTGCGGGGACTGCAGCTTTTTACAATATATATTAATGATATAGAAGATGGTATTAGTAACAGCATTAGCAAATTTGCTGATGATACTAAGCTGAGTGGCAGGGTGAAATGTGAGGAGGATGTTAGGAGATTACAGGGTGACCTGGACAGGTTAGGTGAGCAGTCAGATGCATGGCAGATGCAGTTTAATGTGGATAAATGTATGGTTTTCCACTTGGTAGCAAGAACAGGAAGGCAGATTACTACCTAAATGGAATTAATTTAGGGAAAGGGGCAGTACAAAGAGATCTGGGTGTTCTTATACACCAGTCAATGAAGGTAAGCATGCAGGTATAGCAGGTAGTGAAGGCGGCTAATAGCATACTGGCCTTCATAACAAGAGGGATTGAGTATAGAAGCAGAGAGGTTCTTCTACAGCTGTACAGGGCCCTGGTGAGACCACACCTGGAGTATTGTGTGCAGTTCAGGTCTCCAAATTTGAGGGAAGACATTCTGGCTATTGAGGGAGTGCAGTGTAGGTTCACGAGGTCAATTCCTGGAATGGCGGGACTACCTTATGCTGAAAGACGGGAGCGACTGGGTTTGTATTCCCTTGAGTTTAGAAGACTGAGAGGGGATCTGATTGAAACATATAAGATTATGAAAGGATTGGACACTCTGGAGGCAGGAAACATGTTTCCGCTGATGGGTGAGTGCTGAACCAGAGGACACAGCTTAAAAATATGGGGTAGACCATTTAGGACAGAGAGGAGGAGAAGAAACTTCTTCACCCAGAGAGTGGTGGCTGTGTGGAATGCTTTGCCCCAGAGGGCAGTGGAGGCCCAGTCTCTGGATTCATTTAAGAAAGAGTTGGATAGAGTGCTCAAGGATAGTGGAATCAAGGGTTATGGAGAAAAGGCAGGAACAGGATACTGATTAAGGATGATCAGCTATGATCATATTGAACGGTGGTGCAGGCTCGAAGGGCAGAATGGCCTACCCCTGCACCTATTGTCGATTGTATGTGTGGAAGTGCACGAAGATTGGGCAGGGACGTTGTACCGGCTCAGACCTGTGCACTGCGATCCGATAGGCCCTTTCAATCTGCAGCCAGCTGGACTTGATTTGAAGGCCCAGGAACAGTGGCAGCCAGCTTTCAAAGAAGCTGACTGGCTGCCCAAATTCTTCACCCTCTGGGAGCCCGGCCATCTGAAGATTCGTCCTCCAACCTCAATTTTCGCGGTCGTTGACCTGGTCTTATAAGGCCCGCACCTCTCGCTCCAGTACCTGGATCTGACCAGATGAGAACTTGATCGGCGCTTCCGAGGCTGTGGTTCACCTTCTCCAGCTGCACCCTGAGGCCCCATAGCTCCAGTTCATGCTTCTGCAGTATGGACACAATGGGCTGGACATGGGCACAGATCTCCTCAATCGCAGCCTCAACCTTCGAGGTAAGTCTCGCCATCGCTGCTGCCAATTCCTGTGAGTCTGTCAGGTTCCCCGGGGGTTCGGGAGAGGCTGCTGCTGTTTCCTCGCTCCTTTTCCTTTTGGCATCCTTCGCACTCAAAAAACATATTTGTCGATAATTTGAAGTTTTTAAACTAATAATTCCTCCACATAAGTTGGCCAGGGATGGCAAAAAAACCCCAGTATGGCTTGGCTGTTAGGCAGAGCTGTCCACAGCAATTCTACAGAATCGCTGCCATCTTGCCGAGTTCGGTGTTGTGATTTTTAACCTTCATTCTGAGGCTAAGCCCACAGGTCCTGATCTCTCCTATTAGAATATAGAACAGTACAGCACCGAACAGGCCCTTCAGCCCATGATGTTGTGCCGACCATTGATCCTCATGTAAGGTAAACCTGATGTACAAAACCTCAAATTTCTGCAACCATATGCATGTTCAGCAGTCTCTTAAATATCCCCAATGACCTCGCTTCCACAACTGCTGATGGGAACGCATTCCATGCTCTCACAACTCTGTGTAAAGAACCTGGCTCTGACATCCCCTCTATACTTTCCGCCAGACAGCTTAAAACTATGACCCCTCCTGTTAACAATTTCTGCCCTGGGAAAAAGTCTTTGGCTATCATTACCTCTCATTACCTTGTACACCTCAATTAGGTCCCCTCTCTTCCTTCTTTTTTCCAATGAAAAAAGTCTGAGCTCATTCAGCCTCTCTTCGTAAGATGAGCCCTCCAGTCCAGGCAGTATCCTGGTAAACCTCCTCTGAACCCTCTCCAAAACATCCACATCTTTCCTATAATAGGGCGACCAGAACTGGACACAGTATTCCAAGTGTGGTCTAATCAAAGTTTTATAGAGCTGCAACAAGATCTCACGACTCTTAAACTCAATCCCCCGTTAATGAAAGCCAAAACACCATACTAGTAGAAACATCTCTACATCTTGGTTTTCTGTAAATTTTAATTAGAATTCCCCACCCCACATCCCTATCCATCTGTACTCAATGGAGTTAGGAAGGAAGAGTCCTTAACTGCTTCTCATGACGAGCCCTTCATCCCCAAGGTCATTCTTGTAAACTTGACCAACACATCCATCCTTTGGTGTGCTGCCTAAAACTACTCAACATTCTAAATGTGGTCTGACCAGAGCCCTATACAACCTCAGCAGTACATCTCTGCTCTTGTATGCTAATACATTCATTTCACCTTCCTAACCGCCTAATATTAACCATAAGAGAATCCTGAACTAGGTCTCCTAAATCTTTTCCAAAGCCTTTCCCCACTTAGAAAATACTTTATGTCTCTAGTCTTCCTACCAAAGTCCATTTCCCACATTGTATTCAGTCTGCCACTTCTTTGCCCACTTAACTATTGTGTCCAAGTCCTTTAGCAGCCACCCAGCTTTCTCAACACTACCTGCCCCTTCACTATCTTTGTGTCATCTGCAAACCTAGCAACAACAGCCTCAGTTCCTTCATCCAGATTGTTAATATATAACGTAAATAACTGAGGTCCAAACACTGACCCCTGCAGAACTCTGCGAGAATAGCTGTTGGTGTTGGTGTATGGTTGAAGCTTTTCCTGTTTGTTGAGTTATGAACCAGAGTACATCCTTGGATTTGCCACTTTCTTAATAGCATAAGGGGTATTAGCCATCAAGACAAAATCCTACACAAAGCCAAACAACAGATTACCGTCCTTCCCATCTTAAAAAGGGCCATTTAATTAGAACATTTCAATAGAACTTCCCCAAGCCTGAGAATTTATTCAGTACTTTGTTTTAGATCGAGTAGTCATGACCTAAATTTCTATCCTTACCTCTTAATAGTCGTGGATTAGCTCGGGCTGGAATCTAAGCAAATTTATTAGCAGTTGTGCTAAAAAATAATTAAAGAAATAAGGATACTATCCAAACCACCTATGTTCAAACTCATCTCAAAAGCAATGAAGGTTTGTGTATGGCCCTTGTCAAGAACTTAAAAACATTGCGAAGAGAGAGCTGTAAGGGTAGGGAAGAAAGAAGTGTAAATGCAAAGCCGAATGTGAGATTGTGGAGAGATATAAAGACAAGTGTTAGGACTGCAAGTTTAACGATTCGGAGCCAGTATTGGTAATGCCCTGACTAAAATGTTCAAATATATTTCTACTGCTGTTTGCCCAAGAATACCTATTATCAATGAGGTCAAAGATGCAAAGATTCAGAGGAACTTTGAATACATGCACTAAAGTAAATGAAATAATTAGAGCACAATTTCAATACCTCTGGGTTCTAGAGCCAATTATCTCAAAGTACAGTCACTTAACTTGGCTGCCACTATGGGATTACAAACTAACCATAGTGGTCTGCATAAAAAGCAATGGGATGAATTAGCAATTGTTGATGGTGCTAAGGGAGGATGATTAGCCAAAATTCCAATTGTGCTGAAATCCTGGAGTGTGGCTTAAACCCTTGAAGCGCTGAGTCTGAGGCCAAGTTCGACCAATGTAAACTGACAAAGCAACAATTGTTTAAAAAAAATACAAAAACATATTGACAAACTTGTATTTAAATAAATTTTTCAATCATGGAAATTAGACAACACTTTCCATACAGAAACACATTCATCCCTTTAGTTAGGCTCTTGCTTAATAAGATTATTCTGATTAGTTTTACGCGCAATCCATTATTAACAGTTATAAATTATCTGAGATGATAGACCTGTCTGCCCATCAGTTTCACATAATTTTGCAGAAAGTTGAGCAGTTTTAGCCTCTCGTTGCATTAAATAAAGCAGATACAATTTTTTTTTGTACACTGGGTTAAGCAATTCTGATACAGAATACAATATAAACGTTGGATATCTCCCCTCTCCTCCTAGTGAACCTCTCACTCTGCTGGCCAACAGTTCAAGAGCTCCACAAGCAATGACAGCACTTCCCCATTTTCTTTCCGAAGATCAGAAGATATTTCTGGGAGTTCATATCGCAGGCAGTTCTTTATCATCTTGTGTACAGCTTTGCGGAAGCTGTACAATAAATAGGCAGTCTTAGAGTCCAGCTCGAGTTGCAGGAGGCTAGAGTCAGCCAGAGTTAGCAGCACAGAGTCACCATCATCTGAAACAGAAATGAAACGTGAAGGCTGCAAAACCTGAGGCCCTTTTATAAAGTTGTAAATTATTTAACCAATTTACCCTCCAGCCTGCAGTAGTTTGTTTTTCTTTAATGTGAATCTCTCAAACTGAGGGAATGAAGCCTGAAACACATTTGCTACAGTATGATTGAGGTAAATTCATCAGTTCCCTCATCAGTTAATCCACACCTAACAATATTTTATCCTCAAAATACTTGCACATTCGGGAGGTCATTCCATACTTGTATCCAGAATGATCTGTAAATCTTACAGAATCTTGCAGCTTCCAATTGGTCCTTAGAAGTCTGAAAATTTTTATCTCCACTACTCCATATTGGAGTCTATTCATGAGTTGATTTTTCATTGTGAAGGGCTCCTTGTTGCAAATAACATGTATAGGACAAACTGCAGTCTTCGAACAGAGCCTGGGATTTTTTTTTATTCACAAGGAGCGAGCGTTCCCTCAACAAGGTGGTGGTGATGAATCACCTTTTCCAGTCGCTTTGGTCCATGCTGGGCCGATCCATTCTCACTGCTGTTAGGAAAATGGTTCCAGGATTTTATTCCAATGACAACCCACACTCACTGAATCATATAGTGCAGGCAATGTCCCAAACAACACCAGCACAGACCCAGCAGCACAATAGCATATAGTCTGGAGGGATTTGCCCTGGGAGTCCTCAACATTGACTCCCAACACTTATTGTTTCAAGGTTAGACATGGGCAAGAAAACCTCTTGCTGATCAATATTTGGAGGAAACGCGGAGGTTAGCAAAGGTGCAAAATGTACTCTGGGTAGGGGAATGTCAAAGTTCACTGTCAAGAGTGGCTCAACAGCAGCAGCACCTAATGATCAAGCTGGTCGGGTCCTAAAGGAAATAGCTGCTGGACTGCGGCAGGTGGTGAGAAAACCAGCAAGAGGGAAAAATATACTTCACTTCATCCTAACTAATCTGCTGGCTGCAGATGCATCTGCCCATGACAGTATTGATAAAGAATGATCACTGCATTATCCTTGTGGAGTCAAAGTCCCACTGAGAATATCGTCCACTGTCTTGTGGAGTACTATCAGGTAAAGGGACAGCTGGAAAATGGGAAGCCTTCAGGAATGAGATAATGGGAGTCCACAGAAAGTACATTTCGGTTAGGGTGAAAGGGAATGCTGGACGACTAAAGAAATTAAGGGTTTGGTTAAGAAAAAGAAGGAAGCATATGTCAGGTATAGACAGGATAGATCGAGTGTATCCTTAAAAGAATATAGAGGCAAATAGGAGTATACTGAAGAGGGAAATCAGGAGGGCAAATTGGGGACCTGAGATAGCTTAAGCAGATAGAGTTAAGGAGAATCCAAAGAATTTTTACAAATACATTAAGGACAAAAGGGTAACTAGGAAGAGAATAGGGCCCGTCAATGATCAGCAAGGCAGCCTTTGTGTGGAGCCGCAGAAAATGGGGGAGATTTTAAACAAGTATTTTGCATCAGTATTTACTGTGGAAAAGGATATGGAAGATATAGAATGTAGGGAAATAGATGGTGACATCTTGCAAAATGTCCATATTACAGAGGAGGAATGCTGGATGTCTTGAAACGCATCAAAGTACATAAATCCCCAGGTCCTGATCAGGTGTAATCTAGAACTCTGTGGGAGGCTAGGGATGTGATTGCTGGGACTCTTACTGAGATATTCGTATCAGAGATAGTCACAGGTGAGATGCCGGAAGACTGGAGGTTGGCTAACATGGTGCCACTGTTTAAGAAGGGTGGTAAGGACAAGCCAGGGAACTATAGACCAGTGAGCCTGATGTCAGTGGTGGGCAAGTTGTTGGAGGGAATCCTGAGGGACAGGATGTACATGCATTTTGGAAGGCAAGGACTGATTAGGGATAGTCAACATGGATTTGAGCATGGGAAATCATGTCTCACAAACTTAATTGAGGTTTTTGAGAAGTAACAAAGAGGATTGATAAGGGCAGAGCGGTAGAGGTGATCTATATGGACTTATGTAAGGCCTTCAACAAGGTTCCCCACGGGAGACTGATGAGCAAGGTTAGATCTCACAAAGTACAGGGAGAACTAGCCATTTGGATACTGAACTGGCTCAAAGGTAGAAAACAGAGGGTGGTGGTGGAAGGTTGCTTTTCAGACTGGAGGCCTGTGACCAGTGGAGTACCACAAGGATTGGTGCTGGGTCCACTACTTTTCATCATTTAAATAAATGATTTGGATGTGAGCATAAGAGGTACAGTTAGTAAGACTGCAGATGACACCAAAATTGGAGGTGTAGTAGACAGCGAAGATGATTACCTCAGATTACAACAGGATCTTGATCAGATAGGCCAATGGGCTGAGAAGTGACAGATGGAGTTTAATTCAGATAAATGCGAGGTACTGCATTTTGGGGAAGCAAATCTTAGCAGGACTTATACACTTAATGGTAAGCTGTAAGGGATTGTTGCTGAACAAAGAGACCTTAGGAGTGCAGGTTCATAGCTCCTTGAAAGTGGACTTGCAAGTAGATAGGATAGTGAAGAAGGCGTTTGGTATGCTTTCATTTACTGGTCAGAGTATTGAGCACAGGAGTTGGAAGGTCATGTTGAGACTATACAGGATATTGGTTAGGCTATTGTTGGGATATTGCACACAATTCTGGTCTCCTTCCTATCAGAAAGATGTTGTGAAACTTGAAAGGGTTCAGAAAAGATTTACAAGGATATTGCCAGGGTTGGAGGATATGAGCTACAGGGAGAGGCTGAATAGCCTGGGGCTGCTTTCCCTGGAGCATCAGAGGCTGAAGGGTGACCTTATAGAGGTTTACAAAATTATGAAGAGCATGGATAGGATAAATAGGCAAAGTCTATTCCTTGGGGTGGGGGAGTCCAGAATTAGAGGACATAGGTTTAGGGTGAGAGGAAAGTTATAAAAGAGACCTAAGGGGAAACTTTTTCATGCAGAGGGTGGTACGTGTATGGAATGAGCTACCAGAGGAAGTGGTAGGGGCTGGTACAATTGCAACATTCAAAAGGCATCTGGATGGGTATATGAAGAGAAAGGTTTTGGAAGGATATGTGCCTGGTGCTGGCAAGTGGGACTAGATTGTGTTGGGATATCTGGTTGGCATGGACGGGTTGGACTAAAGGGTCTGTTTCCGTGCTGTACCTCTCTCTGACTGTATTAAATGTGACAGATTGCCAACAGAACTAGCAACAGAACTAGTGCTTCATGGACTGGGCGTCCATGAAGCACTATGGGTCATGAACAGCAGCAGAATTGCATTCAAGCATAATCTGCAATCTCATGCCCCACCATATCTCCCACTCTGCCACTGCCATCAAGACAGAGAATCAACCCTGGTTCAATGGAAGTGCAGGAGGGCATGCCTCAAAATGAGATGTAAACCTGGTGAAGCTACCATACAGGACTATTTGAAAACCAAACATCACAAGCAGAAAGTGATTGGCAGAGTTTAGTGATCCCACAACCAACAGATCAGATCTAAGTTCTGCAGTCCTGCCACATTCAGACATGAATGGTGATGGACAATTAAATAACTCACTGGAAGATGGGGCTCCAAAAACATCCCAATCCTTAATGATGGAAGAGGCAAGCACATCAGTGCAGAATTTGAAGCTGAAGCATTCGCAGCAATCCTAGCCAGAAATGCCGAATGAATGTTCATTTCAGTATCTCATCATCCCCATCATTACAGATACTTGTCTTCAGCAACTGAAGCCCTCTGATTCACTGCACATATCAAGAATCAGTTGGAGAAACTACAAAGGCTACGGGCATTGACAACATTCTGGCAATAGCACTGAAGACTTGTGCTCCAGAACTTGCAATTCCCCTAGCCAAGTTCTTCTAGTACAGTCACAACCCTGGCACCTACCAGACAATATGAAATATTGTCCACAAAAAAGCAAGCAAATCCAAGCCAGCCAATTACTATCCCATCAGTTGACTTTCAATTATCAGTAACGTGATGGAAGGGGTCATCAACACTGTGATAAGGCAGCACCTGCTCAGCAATAACCTGTTCAGTGACACATAATTTAGGTTCCACCAGGGCCACTCAGCTCCTGACCTCATTACAGCCTTCGTTCAAACATGGACAAAAGAGCTGAATTCCAGAGGGTAGCAGAGAGTGACTGCCATTGACATCAAGGGCAAATTTGACTGAGTGTGGCATCCAGGAGCCCGAGCAAAACTGGAATCAATAGGAATCAGGGACCAAACCTGGCATGCAAGAGGATGGCTGTGATTGCTGGGAGGTCAGTCATCTCAGCTCCAAGACATCTCTACAAGAATTCCTCAGGGTAGTTGTGATCTAGGTCCAACTATCTTCAGCTGCTTCAACAATGAATTTCCCTCCATAAGGTTAGAAGTGGGGATGTTCGCCAACGATTGCACAATATTCAGCATCATTCATGATTCCTCAGTCCATATTCAAAAGCAACAAGATCGAGACAATATCGAGGCTTGGGCTAACGAGTGGTAAGTCACATTCACGATACACAAATGTCAAGCAAGAATGCGATATCACATTCCCAACGCTCCTCCCCGAAGTCCCTCCTCCCTACCTTTAGATTAGCCTGCTTGACACACCCTCCTCATTCCTGAAGGTCTTCTGCCCGAAACGTCGATTCTCCTGCTCCTTGGATGCTGCCTGACCTGCTGCGCTTTTCCAGCAACACATTTTTCAGCTTTGAATTCTCCACAAACACAGTGACTACAACAGAGGGTCACAGGGTTTGAATGCTGCTGCAAATAACTCACCTCCTGACTCCCCAAAGCCTATCCATTATCTACAAAGCACAAGTGTGACGGAGTACCCATCACTTACCTAAATGGGTGCAATTCCAACACTTAAAATGCTTGAAAACAATTCCAGGACAAAACAGCCTGTTTAATTGGCACATCCACAAGTATCCACACCCTCCACCATTAATGCTCAGTAGCACCAATGTACATGATCTACTGGATATATGCAGAAATTCCTCAGAAATCCTTAGACAGCATCTTCAAAGCCCACAGCCACTTCCATTTAGAAGGACAAGGGTAGGACATTTAGGAGAACACCAAGTTCCCCTCCAAGGCACTCACCAGCATCCTAACTTGGAAATATATAGCTGTTTCTACACTGTCACTGGGTCAAAATCCTGGAATTCCTTCCATAACAGCATTCTGGGTCAACCTACAGCACAGTTTAAGGAGGCAGCTCACCACCACCTTCTCAAGGGCAACTGGAGACGGCAATAAGTGTCAGCCTGTCTGTGACGCCCATGTCCAGGAATGAAATGTTTTTAAAAAATGAATGGGACAGTGATCTTGTTCTAACGTGTTCTAAAGCAGATGTGAGAGACGGGGTCATTTCTCTACTTTCCATTATAAATTCTGATTCTGCCTATTATGGATCCACACTTGTCTTTGTTAATCTTCTCATTTTACATAACTATAGAACCATAGAATCTATTTTTATGTTCCTTCAAATTTTACTTTCCTATTCTGGGCATAGTAATCTCCAGATTATTAACAGTGGAGAATTCAGCAATGTTAATTCCAAGGGGAGATGGTGAGATTCTATCTTGGAGACGGTCATTACATCGGTACCACTTTATTATCCCAAGCCTGACGGTTAACCAGTTCTGTAAGACCATAGGACATGGGAGCAGATGTAGGCTATTCAGCCCACAACTCTGCTTTTGCCATTCGATGAGATCTTGGCTGATAACCTTCAACTCCATTTTCTTGTCTTTTCCCCATAACCTATGATTCAGTTACTGATTAAAAATCTGTATCTCAGCCTGAATACACTTAACGACCCAACCATGACAGTCCTCTACAGTAAGGAACACGGCATGGGAGACCAGACTAGTTCAGTACCTGAGGAGTTGCAAATGATTCTGGACATTGCAATCCAACAGCAAACAGCCCCACTTCCAACTTTACGATAGAGGCAAGGTAATTGTTCAAGCAGCTGTAGATGGTTGGGATGATGGCATTTCAAGGAGGAATACTGAGGCATTCCTGCAGCAAATGTCCTGAGGCAGAGATGACTGCCTTTTGAAGAACACAACTGTCATCCTATGTATTAAGTATGACTTGAGCAAGTTTTCCCGATTCCCTCATTCTTCAACTCTACATGATGCCACACTTAACACTTGACTCCAAGGACTGTGACTCTCAGTTAGAGTCAGAGAGATGTACAGCATGGAAACAGACCCTTCGGTCCAACCCATCATGCTGACCAGATATCCCAACACAATCGAGTCCCACCTGCCAGCACCCGGCCCATATCCCTCCAAATCCTTCCTATTGATATACCCATCCAAATGCCTTTTAAATGTTGCAATTGTACCAGCCTCCACCACATCCTCTGGCAGCTCATTCCATACGCATACCACCCTCTGAGTGGAAAATGTTGCCCCTTAGGTCTCTTTTATATCTTTCCCCTCTCACCCTAAACCTATGCCCTCTAGTTCTGGACTCCCCCACCCCATGGAAAAGACTTTGCCTATTTACCCTATCCATGCCCCTCAATTTTGTAAAACTCTATAAGGTCACCCCTCAGCCTCTGATGCTCCAGGGAAAACAGCCCCAGCCTGTTCAGCCTCTCCCTATAGCTCAAATCCTCCAACCCTGGCAATATCCTTGTAAATCTTTTCTGAACCCTTCCAAGTTTCACAACACCTTTCCTATAGGAAGGAGACCAGAATTGCATGCAATATTCCAACAGTGGCCTAACCAATGTCCTGTACAGCCACAACATGACCTCCCAACTCCTGTACTGAATACTCTGACCAATAAAGGAAAGCATACCAAACGCCTTCTTCACTATACTATCTACCTGTGACTACACTTTCAAAGGAGCTATGAACCTGCACTCCAAGGTCTCTTTGTTCAGCAACACTCCCTAGGACCTTACCATTAAGTATATAAGTCCTGCTAAGATTTGCTTTCCCAAAATGCAGTATCTCACAGTTATCTGACTTAAACTCCATTTGCCACTTCTCAGCCCAATGGCCCATCTGGGCAAGATCCTGTTGTAATCTGAGGTAACTCTCTTCGCTTTCCACTACACCTCCAATTTTGGTGTCATCTGCAAACTTACTAACTGTACCTCTTATGCTCACATCCAAATAATTTACGTAAATGACAAAAAGTAGAGGACCCAGCACCGATCCTTGTGGCACTCTACAGTCACAGGCCTCCAATCTGAAAAACAACCCTCCACCACCACCCTCTGTCTTCTACCTTTGAGCCAGTTCTGTATCCAAATGGCTAGTTCTCCCTGTATTCCATGAGATCTAACCTTGTTAATCAGTCTCCCTTGTCAAACGCCTTACTTAAGTCCATATAAATCACATCTACCGCTCTGCTGTCATCAATCATCTTTGTTACTTCTTCAAAAAACTCAATCAAGTTTGACAGACTTGATTTCCCACGCACAAAGCCATGTTGACTATCCCTAATCAGTCCTTGCTTTCCAAATACATGTACATCTGTCCCTCAGGATTCCCTCCAACAACTTGCCCACCACCGATGTCAGGCTCACTGGTCTATAGTTCCCTGGCTCGTCCTTTACCACCCTTCTTAAACAGTTGCCAACCTCCAGTCTTTCGGCACCTCACCTGTGACTATCGATGATACAAATATCTCAGCAAGAGTCCCAGAACTCAGATTATAACATGAGCTGGAATAAAGTGGCCCGAGGAAGAATCTAAATTGAACACTGAGAAGGGTCTTGTTGTTTACATTCCACCTGGCTGTATTTTCCACTACTTTGATGATAATCAAGTGTAACTGATTGAGTTTGTTAGAATTTGTCTTGCTTTTTGTAGACAATTTTCCAAATTGGGGATCAATGCCAGTTTTGTAGCTATAACAGAACAGCTTAGCTCAGGACTAGCTCTGAAACAAAGGTTTTCAATATTACTGCCAGCGTGCTATCAAGGCATGTAACATCATTGTACCCAGTGCTTTCAGCTGTTTCTTGATATTAAATGGACTGAATTGATATCTATACCTTTGTGGACATCATGAAAAGAATAAGTTGGATCACTGACTCAGCACTGCAGGCTGAGGGTATGCAAATGTCTTTTGCAGTTATGTGCTGTGCTCCCATCACTGAAAATGTTCCCCTCCTTGGGTTAGTTGTTTAATTGCGCATCATCATTTACAACTGGATGTGGTAGGACTGCAGACCTTTAATCTGATCTATTTATCATGGGATTGTTTTGTTTTATTGTATGCTGCTTCCATAGTTTAGCACACATTTACAGCCTTGCATTATAATTTCACCAGGTTGTTATCTCATCTTTAGGTATGGCCACTGCGATTTCTGATATGCTCTCCCAGTTTCCTCATTTAATCAAGGTTGATCTCTTGGCTTGATGGCAATGATAGATTAAATTATGCTATTCTCCTCTAGTTTAGGGACACACAAGCCAACGACAGATTCCCTCTGCCCAAAGTTCAAATCAGTCAACATGGCAGAGATCAGCAACTTTGGCAGAGACTTCTGGCACAAATATGACCTTCTCTTTGCCTTCATGGAGTCTGACAGCTTTGCAGGAATAGCTTATAATTAGAACAAAGATTCCAGACAACATGAAAGTTGTGTGTTTTAAAAGCTATAGTGGGTTTTCACTTCTTCATCCATTGGTAAAATTTGTTGGGATCTCTTCACGGTCTGTTGCTGAATCATGTGCTATTTTATTGAAAGTATAAAGCAGCACCCCCCCCCCCCCCCCCACCACCACTGCCACTGCCACAACACTTACCTTTGATGTCAATGTCACAATCTGGAAGCATTAACAGAGTCAATGGATGGACCATGGAGGAGTCACGAACAAAAACGTTCCCATTGGATTTCACAGCCGTGAAATAGGTCAGCCAACGACTTTTAAAATATTCCTCATTCCTGGCAATGAATTACAAAATTGTATTAACACAGTAGGGGAAGCACTGCTTACAATGGTTCCTGACAATGACATGGGATGAAGAGGCAGGGGAGAACTCCATGCTCTGGTCTGAATCAGTATATTCAAAGTTGAATATTGCTGAACAGAGATACAAGTTGTTGAAGCTATGCACCTTGCAGCCATTAGGGCTAGAACAGGAATGCCAAATTTGAAGTGATCACAACAGGAGAAAAGGCTGCTGGTTGGTTGACAAGCTGACTCCAATTCTGCAAAACACTGCCATGGAGAAAACAACAGGAGACATGTAACTACCAGATAATTAACAAAAAAAGTGCAGAGTCTGAATATTTTCATTTGTTTGCAAAAAATATAATGCTGTATCTGACGTTATACAGTTTATAGTAACTACAAATTAACCACATTCCAAGCTCAACCAATTATTGTTTCTTACTGCAGCACTAAGGGTTGTTCAACAACTGGAGAATCATTTTGTTTCAGATTTTGAATGCAATGGCTGGTTTAATACAGTCTGTACTCGACACATTACAAACAACCAAAGGTAACACTCCTTGACTCCATCAGCAATTCAATGGGACATCCACCTATATACCTGGGAATGTTCTAGCAATACATTTCATATACAATGTCGCTCAATTATCTGCTGGGCTGAACGTCTTTATGAAATTATGGCAACATCTTGTCATGAAAATACTATTCCTGTAGCCACAGCTCAGCAGCAATATGAAACAGCCTGTTTAACTTCCACATGTTGTGCCTTTCCAGGTAAATTTGAGATTGACTGGGAACTTCAGGTCCAAATGTGGCAGTATTTAGTCTATCTGCAAGTTTATGCAAAACTCAGAACACAATGATTTGATCAGAATAACCACTTTCCCACAGAATAGATTTAAGCTATTCCTGTGTTACGCTTGCAAGCTCAGCAAATGGCCAGAGCTCTCCTGACAAGTACTATCTGTATTATAATGTGTGGAGCTGAATGAATTCCACATTGACCAGTGAAGTAAGCTTGCTGTAGATAGGAGTGGAGGATGCTAAGTCAGTCCAAAAAGGTCTTCTACCTACCACAGAATTACACAATGTTGTGTATGAATCTTGGTGCCAGCACTAAATGCAGCGTACAAAGGCTATACATTTCCACAACTGGCTAATTGAATTAAAGGACATGTTGCTTTGGTTGTTTGCATTATGTAGGGTACAGACCACTCTCAACCAGCCAATGGTTGCAAATTCCAAACTATTTACTGAGAAACATGAATCTGCAATTGAGCAGCATTTGCTGAACAATCCTGAGTCCATCAATAGCTATACCAATGTACGATTTAAAGTGATCAGTTAAGTTCATAACATAATTGATGTATCCATGCTAGAAGCAAATTGGACCTTGCATAGGGACGTATCGTCAGCAAACAGAAGCGATATGTTCAAAGCTTGCATTTTATTTGAATTACCTGGTAGCTTGGAGAGTCAGTTTTGTCTATTGTTCTTTTTTTCCCATAGCAACACCTTCCCAATCAAAATCAATTTACCAAAAATCAGCATCCTTTTCCTTTACAGTACAGGGTGGTAGGATTGTTTGAAATTTGGTATTAAGTTTGATCTGATACATGCAAGACAAAAAACTTCAGAAACATGAGTCTGATTTCAGCAATATTCAATCTTTGGTGACATTCTGAGCAGATTGTGGAGATTTAGTTTAGTAACTTCAGAATAACAGCAATTTAGAGGATGTCAGCATCTCTAGCAAAGCTGACAGTACTTTCCTTCCCTGTAGCAAGTAGGGATACTTTTACCACCAGTTTTAACCACTGAGTAGCTTGCGAGACTATTTCAGAGGCCTTTGATGTGAGGCTGGGGACTCGAATCACTAAAAGGTCAGAATGTAAAAGAATAAGATTTCTTAATTTTCTTAAGTACATTAGTGAATTAATTTGACAGCTTAATGACCATTCTTCCTCATTCTAGCTTTTCATTTCCAGACATTTAAATTGAATTCAAATTCTCAAATTGGCATGGTGGGATATGAACTCCCATTTTCTGGATCTCCCAGTTTAGTAGGAGATCTACTGTACGCATCTCATTTGATTTTCTGACTCAGGGGCCTTATCAATAAAATGAGGGTTATTTCTTTAGTTGTAATAATTGCATTCACCCATTTTCCCCTTCCCATACCAGTCCAAGGAACAGTAGGAAGTGGAGAAAGGACACACCTCTCAGCATATTTATTATCAAATATTTTGTTGAATGAGAAGCAATTAGCTTTGCAATAATTTGCCCTAAATGACAAAACATCCATGCTTCCTCGTGCTTTGCACTTAAGTAGCAGCACTAACGATCTTCTAACATGAAATATATCTTCTAACACCTCTTTTTGCGCATGTATGCACACACACACATCAAGGCTTGCCTGTTCACTGTAGATCTGTGCAGCAATACCTGCCCACCTTTAGTACGGTAGACCAGGCTGTTGGGTTTAAATTTTCCCTCTTTGGTAACTTTTCCATGTCTCAGCTACAAACAAAAAGGAGAACAAAAAAAGCTTGTTAAATAGGTTAGTCAATTCAGTTCAAAATGTAGGAACTGGTGCTAACCAATCAGCTCTTTAAGCCTGTTCCATGATCCTATTAGACCTCGATCGATTAGTAACATTAGTAACACACTGTCTTTAGGGAGACTTCCAGATTTTCTCTGTGTGGTAAAAAGATACCTCATTTCATTCTCAAATCATGTTGCTCTAATTTCAAAGTTATCTGCGTATTCTTCCTTCTTTCACAAAAGGAAACAGCTTACCTCCATCTATCCCATCAAATAACTTTAGCATCTATTGATTATCCTTTAATCTCCCAAACACAAGTAAATAAGTCAAGTTTATGCAACTTATCTCCCTTGTATCATTTTCACTGTTTCTTTTGTTAATCCCCACAATCATCATCAGTTTTCTGCTTTTTTCAGCTCAGTGTTAGGAAGATAAAAGGCATTGCCATTTTCAATTCCACCTATAAATTCTACTCCCTTGTCAATGATTCATTCATTTAACAGAAGTTGAGCACGTGCACCATGTATTAAGATCACTTTCACTCCTTGCTTAGCAAGAATCTATGCACCTCTGCTTTAAAAATATTCAAAGACCCAGCTTCCATCATATTTTAAGGAGGACAGCCCCAAAGACTTGTGTCCTGCAGTGAAAAAAGTTCTTCTCTGTTTAAACGGATCACCACTTATTTTTAAATGGTAACTTCCAGCTCTAGGTATTCCCACAAAAGGAATCATCCTACTCCTCAGCATCACAGTGAATCAAATCATTCACAATCTTCAACACTGTTTAAAACCCAGCATCTTTTCTATCATCGACTGATCACTTGACCTTCCTTTATATTGTCCCTCCACTGCTGTACCAAAGAACATAGAACAGCACAAGAACAGGCCATTCGCCCCACCAAGACTGAGCCGACACATGATGCCTTTCTAAACTAAAAACCTTTAGCCTCCTACATGGTTTGTATCCCTCTATTCTCTGCCAAAATGCATCTTAAATGTTGCAATTGTATCCGCCTCCACCACCTCCTCTGACAACACATTGCAGACGCGTATCACCCTCTGAATATAAACCTGCTTCTCACACCTTTACCTAACTCCTCTTGTCCTAAATCTGTGCCCCCTAACGATTGACGTTCCCACCCTTGGGAGAAATATTCTTAACTGTCCATTTTATCCATGCTTCTCATAATCTGGCAAAATTATATCAGGTCGGCCCCTCATCCTCTGACGCTCAAATGAAAACAAACCCAGTTTGTTCAATCTCTCCTCATAGCTAATAGTCTTCAAACCAGGTAACATCCTGGTAAACATTTACTGTACCCTCCACATCCTTATGGCAGTGTGGTGACTAGAAGTATACATAACATTCCAACTATGGTCTAAACTAAAGCTTTATACAGCTGCAACGTGACTTGCCAATTTTCATGCTGTACAATATGCCTTCTTCCTCTCAAACTGTACTATTGCGCATTTCTCTGCATTAAGTTTTATCCGTCATACGTCCACCAATTTTTCACAACCATTCTCAGTTCTCTTGAAATTTTTACTATGCTCCTCCAAGTTCACAATACTTCCAGGTTTTGAGTCTTCTGCATATTTTAAAATCATGTCCTGTACACCCAAGTCCAGATCATAAAAATGTATCAAGTCAGCCATCCTGAGGATTGAGCGCTCCACTATCACCTGATGAAGGAGCGTCATTCCGAAAGCTAGTGTGCTTCCAATTAAACCTGTGGACTGGTGTTGTGAGATTTTTAACTTAATCCTGAGGAACCTCACTGTTCCTACATTCATCAGATATAGGAACAGAATTAGGCCATTTGGCCCATCAAGTCTGCTCTGCTATTTGATCATGGCTGATATGCTCCTCAATGCCATTTTCCTGCGTTGTCTCCAGAACCCTTCAACCTTTTACTAATTAGAAAGTCTGTCTAATTCCTCTTTACATTTACTCACTGTCCCAGCAGCCACTGCACTTTGGGCTAGCAAATTTGACAGAGTCACAACCCTTTGGCAGAAGCAGTTTCTCCTTGACTCTGTTTTAAATTTGCTACCCTTTAAGACTGCGATCTCCCATCCTAGAGGAAGCATCCACTCTACATCAATTTTATCCACACCTTTTATCATCTTGAATACCTCAATTTGACCTCCGTCATTCTTTTAAATTCCAGAGAGTACAGGCCTAAACTGTTCAACAATGTCCCTTCATACAACAAACACCTCATCACTGGGATCAAGCTAGTGAACCTCCTCTGAACTGCCTCCAATGCCATTACATCTTTCTTCAAATAAGGGACCAAAACTATGCACAATATTCCAGGTACAGTCTCACTAACACCTTGTATAGTTGCAACAATACCTTTATATTCTATTCCTTTAGATATAAAAACCAACATTTCATTCGCTCTCTTTATCTGCTGCACCTGTATGCTAGTTTTCTGTGACTCATGAACGAGTACACCTACATCCCTCTGCATCGGAGCACCTGCAGTCTCTCCTCATTAAGATAATAGGTCGCTTTTCCATTTTCTTCGACCCAAATGCATGACCATGCACTTATGCACGTTAAATTCCATTTGCCACATTTTGGCCCACTGTCCTAACCTGTCTGTATACCTTACTTCAGGCCAAAATAAATTGTTTATTATTACTATTACCTGTCACTCAATCATATCCATGATGCCATTAGTTGTTTTATTCCAAGGCCTTTATTTTTGCTGACAAGCTTGTTACATGGAACTTTATCATACATCTTTTGGAAGTCCATGTGTAGAACAATAACTCTTTCTCAACAAAAAAATCAATTTAACACAACTTCCATTCAATAAATCTATATGTGCTCTTCTTAATGAATCCACATTTAACTATGTGAATGTTAATTTTATCCAATTATAATTTCTAAATGCTTTCCCATCACTGAAGTGAAATTGACTAGTCTCTAGTTGCTGTGGTTATCTTTCTGAACAAAAGTATTACATCTGCAACATTCCAGTCCACACTGCCAGCACCTAAGAAAAATTTATAACTTCAGCTAATTCCTTTCATTTTCTCTCAATATCTTTGGATGTATCTGGTCTGACTCTAGTGAATGAACTTTAAATACAGACAACTTTTCTAATAGCTCCTCTGTCAATTTTCAGTCCATTCTATATCTCAACTCTCTCCTCTTTAGCCATAACTTGGCTTTTACATTTTACAATGAGGAGGATTTTTTTTCTTCCCCACTCAGAGTTAAGTGTCGTTGGTATTGTCTCTTCCAAAGAGCAGTACTGGTGGGTCACTGAATACTTTTAAGGCAGAGGCAGATAGATTCTTGACTAAGAAGGGAGTGAGAAGAAATCTGATTAGGTGGAATATGGAGTTGAGACCACAATCAGATCAGCCACAATCTTATCGAATGGTGGAGAGGCTGAATGTCCTCAGCCTGCTTCTAATTCTAATGTTTAGATGTTCCTTGGTAAAAACAGGTGCCAAATGGTGGACCGAAGGGCAGGGCTTGTTCCTGTGCCATACTGTTCTATGTTCTCTCGTACAAACTTAATATTTTAGTTTTCTACCTCCATGCATTAATCCCTTTTTGGTTCCTATTGAGCACCAGTCCACATTTCACACTTGCATGTGTGAAGATGGCTATTAGACTCGGTTTGTTAGCTGCGAGCTTCTTCTCACACTCTCACCCAGCTTCTCATGAACTTTTTTATTTCCCTCTGTGAATGTTCTACAGTTAACCTGGTTCTCACTTGTACTAAACAAACCCATGCCCCAGCTCTGCTAACACTTCCTTCATAACGGTTCAGAAACATGCTAATCAGGAAAGTTCTCCTGAGGACACCAGAAACTCCACTCTCTTCCCTCTACACAGCTACTTCTCTCTATATCGTTCCTCTTTCCTGACTTTCCTTATAAAAATTTGTGACTTTTTTTATATTAAATGATATTACACAAACATAAGTAATTACTATACTCCGATCAAGCCAGGCCATGCCTGAATTTGGGGCTTCTCTTTCTCACCTGAATGAAGTTAGGGTATAGGCCAGCCAAAAGCACACCTTTAATCAATTCTTCCTCCCCACTGCACTGGTTACACAAGGAGTAGGAACTTATGCAATCTGAAGGATTCGACACCAGGAATGCATTGTAAACGTTTTCAGAGAACTGCTGAATTAATCCTGGATCAACACAGCACAAGCAGTCTCAAATTAGTGTATGAAAATAATGAATAATAATTCTTATATTTATATTGCAGAATTAAAGTACAAATTAAATTTGTTAAAATGACTAAACCCAAGGGACCTAATGAAAAGTGAAAACTAATGTATTACAAATATTCCAAACTGAGATAGAGGAGGCAGTCATTGGTCCATGCAATCAGCCTGATAGCCTACCTTTTTAACCCCATACTTCCATTACTTCATTCAACAGCCTTCAATACTCACCTTTACTCACTTTATTTACATTTTATTCTGTATTTGCACAACTCTAATTTTAGCTAATTCAACTGAAATCTGGTGTCTACATCATTTTGGATTCCCACTTCTTTATTGTTTAAATTTAAACACCAGCTTTATTGCTTTTGTCAATTGCGCCATTCAGTAATTGGAGCTCAGCCATAGAATCATACAGCACAGAAGAAGCCCTTGGGGGCACCAAGTCTGCACTGACAAAGTACTGTTCTAAATTCACACTAGTCCCACTTTCCAGCACTTGGCTATTAGTCCCGAGGTAAAACATCTCCAAGACGAGCACCCTCACTCTAAGTTGGGATACACATAACCTAACAAAGCTCTCCAAATGAGTTCCAAACAGCTGTGAAGACTAGATCTCTTGGGGAAAATTTTAGACACAAACTGATGAACAAATCCCCAATAGTAATGCAAGATGCAGTTTATAATTGCAGAAAGTGTGCAATATTTCCTACAAGCTGTGTCTAGGATCACAAATGAATTTTGTTTAATATATTTCAAGATAAACATCAAAAATAGGAAAGGGAGTAAGCCATTCACCCCTTTCAGCCAGCGCTTCCGTACAAGATAATTATGGCTGATCATCAACTCAGTACTCTGTACCTGCTTTTTGCCCCAATACCATGTGATCATTTTAGTCCTAAGAACTACACCTAACAACATCTCAGCCTCACTACACCATGGGCCAGCTTCAATTCCACCCTCGGGCGACTGTGTGGAGTTTGCACATTTCCCTGTGTCTATGTGGGTTTCTGCCTGGTGCTCTGGTTTCGTCCCACAGTCCAAAGATGTGCAGGCTACACAAATTCACCATGCTAAATTGCCCATAGTGTTCAGAAATGTGTAGGTTAGGTGTGTTAGCCTTGGGAATGCACGGTTACAGAGAAAGGGTAGGGAAGTGGTCTGGATGTGGTGCTGTTTGGAGGGTCAGTGTGGACTTGTTGGGCCAAATGGCCTGCTTTCACATTGCAGGGGTTCCATGATATATCTTTAAAATATTTAAGTAAGTTTTGCCCTCAACTATTTTCTGTGGCAGAGAATTCCACAGGCTCACTACACTCTGGATAGGAAATTTCTCATCTCAATTCTAAATAGCCTCCTCTATATCCTTGGACTATGATTCCTGATTTGTACTCCCTACTTATCAGGAACATCCTTCCTGTGTTTACACTGTCAAATTCTGTTAGAATTTATAGGTTTCTATGAGGTAAATATTGTGAATAGCTGGGAGTCCTAGCACTTGTCCCTGGTACCCCACTAGCTGCCACTTGGAAAATGACCCATTTATTCCTACGGTGTTTCCTGCCCCAGCCAGTTCTCTGTCCATGTCATACACTACTTCAAAATATCATGCACTTCAATTTATACACTCTCCTTTATGGGATCTTATCAAAAGTCTTCTGAAAATCCAAGCAAACCACATCTGTTGGATCCCCCTTGTCAACTCCATTAGTTATATCCTCAAAACTTTCCTGTAGATTTGTCAAGCATGATTTCTTTTTCAAAGATCCATGCTGACTCTGTCAATTCCGTCACAGGTTTCCAAATTCCCTCATAGTAAATCTTTTATGATGGATTCTAGCATTTTCACTACTAATGATGTCAGGTTAACCAATCTATAATTCTGTTTTCTCTCGACCTTTTCAAATAGTACAGTTACGTTAGCTACCTTCCAATTGGAGGTGGACATTGAGGAAGGTTACCTCAAAGTAAAACGGGATCTTAACCATAGAGCCAATGGGCTGGAGATGGAGTTTAATTTAAATAAGTGTGAGGTACTGCATTTTGGAGGGACAAATCAGGTCAGGACTTATACACTTTACAGTAAGGTCCTTGGGAGTGTTGCTGAGCAAAGAGACCTTAAAGTGCAGGTTCATAGCTCCTTGAAAATGGAGTCGCAGCTGGACAGGGTGGTGAAGGAGTGTTATGAAGTTGAAGGCGTGTACTATATCTTTCAGAGACAGAGAATGCTGGTCTGAACTGACTGAGCAATTACAAGCACCTGTGTATATGACTAGATGGCAATCCCAGAGTGTACTGGAAAATTGAAAACATGTAACATTTCACTGTGAAATAGATACCTGAGTTTTGGCTGCTGTTTTGACGACAAGTTGAATTTAACCAGTTTACATTATGCCCCTGGATATTAAAACCCAATTGAGTTTGAATTTATTCTTTTGCCAACATCGAACCAATGAGACAATCCGATGTTGGGGGTATAAGAATATAGACATTTTGAAAATTGGAGAGAGCAACTGCCATAGAGAGAGAGAGCTAACTGCCAATACAACATCTTGCTCCCCAAGAAATTGGGAAACACTCTCTATCAAAGGTACCTTTTCACATGAAACATACTCACAATAAAAAGACAGACAACAACCCAGAAAGACCCAGAGTGAAGACAAAGAAGAAGACAGCAACTGTGTGGTTTTGAAATTAAGTTGACGTAATTTTAATAAGTGTTTAATAGGAACAGCATATTATTATGGAGTTAGAGGCAGATAGTAAGCAGCTACGAAAAAGGGGGGCTTGGAGTTGTGAATAGTTGTTGTTTAATATTCACTTTTAGAGCTATACCCTCAAAAACTTCCTGTAGATTTGTCAAGCATGATTTCTTTTTCATACATCTATGATAAATAGACTTAATAGTGAAAATTAGAAGTTCTCTGTCACTCATATTTAAACAGATTATGAGGCGAGGCAAGGTGAGCTTTTCTGGGTGTTTGAGTTAATTAACAGATTAGTTCGCCTCTGTGTCGTAACAGATTTGGGGGCTCATCGTCCCAGATTTGGACAGATCCAGTTAGGGAATTGGGCAGTTTGGCCAGATTTGGGACACGAGAATCCCAACAGATTTGAACACTTGCCAATTAGTGTTCTAGATTTTTAAATTAAAGTTAGATGAAAAAATTTATTTACTTTTGGTTACTTGCGATTGGTTAAATTAAAAGTGAGTGAAATAGCTCTTAACATTGCTAAAGAGGTTCTGGGTGCTTGGTTTAATTAACAGAGGGTTCACCTTCATGTCATAACAAGGAGGAATTTGGTATGCTTGCCTTTCAGAGCTTATGCTCGAAATGTCGACTCTCCTGCTCCTCGGATGCTACCTGACTAGCTGTACTTTTCTAGTACCACGCTTTTTGACTCCATCTCCAGCATCTGCAGTCCTCATTTTCTCTCTTATTGGTCAGAACATTGAGTATAGAGTTGGAAGGCTATGTTGTAGCTAGACAGGACATTAGTTAGGCAATTTTCGGAATATTATTTATGCAAAGATGTTTGAAACTTGAAAGGGTTCAGAAAATATTTACAAAGATGTTGTCAGGGTTGAATGGTTTGTGCTATAGGGAGAATCTGAATAGGCTAGGACTATTTTCTCTGGAGTGTTGTTAGCAAGAAATGTAAAAGGAGACCTGAAACGTTTCTCTCGATGTGCAAATCAGTAGAGATTGGTAAAACCATACATGGATCCTTAAGGAGCACACAGTTAAAATTATAATGGGGAATAAGGAAATGACAGAAATTAAATAATTTGTATATATTTTCATGGGACAGAGTACAAAAGAAAAATCAGAATTAAAAAAATGAAAAACCTAGGGTATAACAAGAATGAGGAGCTTAAAGACATGAGGGCAACTTTTAAAAAGTCCTCCAGAAATGAATAGGACTAAGTGGCGATAAATCCCCCGGATTTGATGAGTTCCAACCCAGGATTTGAAAAGAAGCAGCTGCAGAGACAGTAGATACATTCATAGGAATGCAACTTGGGCATCAGCACTACTCCACCATTCAGTAAGATCTTAATTCATCTGATTATGGTCTCCACTGCACTTTCTTGTCTGTCCCCATAGTCCTTTACTACATTGTCTAGCAAACTTAAAACTTAACAGCCTTGAATAATTAAAGTGACCCAGTCTCCATAATAAGAGCAGTCCACAGATTAACAAACCTCTAGGAGAAATAATTTTTCCTCTTCTCTGTACCAAGAACGACCTTTTATTCCTAAACTCCTAATTTTAGTATTCTAGAGCCATGGAGTCACACAGCATGGAAACAGACCCTTCAGTTCAACCAGTCCATGCCAACCATAATCCCAAACTAAACAGTCCACTTGCCTGCTCTTTGCCCATATCCCTCCAAACCCTTTTTCTTCACGTATTTATCCAACTGTCTTTTAAATGTCGTAACTGTACGAGCATCCACCACTTCCTCTGGAAGTTCATTCCACACACAAATCACTATTTAAAAAAAGTTACCTCTAACTTGTTTTTTAAATCTTTCTCATCTCACCTTAAAAATATGCCCCCTAGTCCTGAAAAGACACCTGCTATTCACCTTATCTACCTCTCATGATTTTTAAAAACTCCATAAGGTCACCCCTCAACTTCCTACATTCCAAATGAATAAAATCCCAGACTATCCATCTTCTCCCTATAACCCAAACCTTTCATTCCCAGCAACATCCTGGTAAATCTTTCATGAACCCATTCTAGCTTGACAGTATAATTCGTATGGTGACCAGAACTGGATACAGTACTCCAGAAGAGGCCTCACCAAGGTCTTGTACAACCTCAACATAGCATCCAAATTCTTATACTCAACAGTCTGAGCAATGAAGGCAAGCGTGCTAAATGCCTTCTTAAATACCCTGCCTACATGTGACGCAAACTTCAAAGAATTATGTACCTAAACCACTAGGTCACTCTGTTCTGCAATACTACTCAAGGCTTTACTTTTAGTTGTCTAAGCCCTGCCCTTGTTTGTTTTACCAAAATGCAATACCTCACATTCATCCAAGTTAAACTCATCCAAATAGCCACTCCTTAAGCCCATTAATCCAATCAATCAAGATCTCTTTGTAATCTTAGATAACCTTCTTTATTGTCCACCATAATACCAATTTTGGTGTCATCATCAAACTTATTAACCATGCCTTCTATATTCCCATCTAAAGCATTTATTTAATGACAAACAAAACTAGACCCAGCACTGATCCCTGTGGAACACTGCTACTAACACACCTCCGGTCCAAAAACAACCTTCACCACCACTCTGTCTTTTGCCATCAAGTCAATTTTGTATCCAATTGGTGAGCTCACCCTGAATCCCATGTGATTTCACTTTATTAATCAATATACCATGCAGATCCTTGTCAAAGGTTTTACTAAAGACCACGTAAACATCGTTTACATCTCTCCTCTCATCAATCCTTGTGAGACAAGATTTTCCTTGCACAAAACCATGCTGACTATCCCTGAATATTCCTTTCCTCTTCAAATACATACAAATTCTATATTTCAGAATCACCTACAACAACTTACCAACCACCGAAGTCAGAGGAAGAATCTTCTTTGTAAAGTTCTCTCAAGATTTTATATGTTTCAATAAGATCACCATTCATCATTTTTCTAAACTCCAACGAGTAAAAGCTCAATTTGTTCAACCTTTCACCCCAAGAATGAGTCAACCGAACCTTTTCTCAACTGCTTTGAATGAAATTAAATCCTTTTTCAAATACGGCCAACAAAATTGTTTCCAGTACTCCAGATGTAATCACAATAAGGCCTGGTGGAGCTATACTAAAATCTTTTTTTAATGTTCATGACTCCATAGATTCTAGAACAGCTCACAAGGATTGGAAGGTGGCAGACTTGAGCCCATTATTTAAGAAAGAAGGAAGAGAGCAAACAGGTAGCAAATAGGGTGAGCAGCCTATAAGAAAAATGCCATAATCTATTGTTATAGATGTGGCAACAGAGAACTTAGAAAATCATAATATGATTAAACAGAGTCATTGCAGATTTAAGAACATGTTTGATAAACCTGTTAATGATGTAACTGGTTGGATAGATAAGGGGAACCAGTGTTGAATTTCATGAAAGTATTTATAGAGTCATAGAGTCAGAAAGATGTACAGCACGGAAACAGACCCTTCAGTCCAACTAGTCCATGCTGACCAGATATCCCCCCAGTCTAGTCCCACCTGCCAGCACCCGGGCCATATTCCTCCAAACCCTTCCCATTCATATAACCAAACAGATGCCTTTTAAATGCTGCGATTCTACTAAGCCTCCACCACTTCCTCTAGTAGTTCATTCCATACACGTACCACTCTCTGAGTGAAAAAGTTGCCCCTTGGGTCTCTTTTATATCTTGCCCTCTCACCCTAAACCTATGCCCTCTAGTTCTGGACTTCCCCCAACCCAGTGAAAAGACTTTGTCTATTTATCCTATCCATGCACCTCATGATTTTACAAACCTCTAAGGTCACCCCTTAACTTGCGACACTCCAGGGAAAACAGCCCCAGCCTATTCAGCCTCTCCCTATAGCTCAAATCCTCCAACCCTGGCAACATCCTTGTAAATTAATAAAGTTTCAAAGATCATTGTACAAAATTAAGGATTGAATATAACAAATTAGTATGCATTGAGGTTAATGGATATAAAACACTAGAAATGAATGAGCCATTTTCAGTTTGGAGAAAGTGAGGACTGCAGATGTTGGAGATCAGAGTCAAAAGTGTGGTGCTGGAAAAGCACAGCAGGTCAGGCAGCATCCAAGGAGCAGGAGAATCAACGTTTCAAGTATACGCCCTTCATCAGGAATTTTCAGGTAGGATTAAATGAGCCATTTTCAGGAGTTGTCAGACTACAATATTTGCAATATTCTAGGGACTGGAAAGATCAGTAGTTAGGCCTCAGATATTTACAAATTATACTGAAGATTTGAATGAGGGGGCTGAGTGTAAATATTCAAGTTTGCTGATAATATCAAGTTAGATGGGCAAGTAATTGGTGACATTGATACCAAGAGGTGACAATGAGATTTGGACAGGTTCAGTGAATACGCAAGAATATAGCAGATGGAATACAATTATCCACTTAGTATGTTTTGAATGACAAGAAACAAGGAAACGTTTCCAATGAGACGAGACCTAGGTGTTCTTGCACACCAATCTCAGAAAATTCATATCCAGGTATATCAGACAATTAGGAAGTGAAACAGTATATGAGGTTTTGTTGTCAGTGTTGGAGCTTAAAGATAAAGAGGCTAATTGCAATTATTTAGGTTTTGATGGAAGGATTCTTGCTGCATAGTGGCAGTGTCTCGACCTCTAAACTAGAAGACTGTAGCTCGGATCCCACATGTTCCAAGGTGTGTCATGGTATATTTGAACAGGTTGATTAAAAATGCTCACCAGTTATTATTCAGACTACACCTGGAATAATGCAAGCAATTTGGTGTCCTCATGCAAGGAAGGATATACTTGCCCCAGAAGTAATGCAATAGATTCATTAGACTAATCGTGAGATGAGGAGATTGTGGCCTGAGCAGAAATGTGTTGACTAGTTCCATATTTCTTGTAGTTTAGAAAGAAAGACAGATAACTGAAATGAATTTTATACAAGTCTTAAGGTTTTTGTCAGATTGGAAGCTCAGAAAATGTTCTCTGACTGGGAAATGTAGAGCAGTGGTCACAGTTTAGAAAAAGGGGGTCAATCTTTTAGGTTGGAGATGAGGCAAAATAATTACTTAAAGCATTACAAATCTTGTGACTTCCCTAACTCAGAAAGCCATAGTTCTTCAATCATTGGGTAAAATCAAGATAGACGTTAAATAGATTTTTCGGTGCTAAATGAATTAAGGGATAAGCAGATAGTGTAAAAGCTTGAGCTGAGGTAGCAGATGAGCCATGATCTTACTGAATGGGAAAAGGCACAAATGGTCTACTCCAGCTCTTCTGCTCATAGGAAACTAATTGGTCAACTCTAACATGTATACTTGTGGCTGTTCAACCTACCGTGAATGAAGCGGAGGCTGGGGGCGTATAGCATGTTCTCTTCAAGGTACTCTTTCTTGCAGTCCGCATCCCTCTCCTGCAGGACTTTCTTCCAGCCTTCAACAGCTTTAATAAAAGCCACATGATCACTTCGGCTGTCCCCACTCAGACATGCTTTTGCCTAAAGAACAAGGCAGAATCTGGATTTGTACAGGGACTTGCAAAGATTAGAGAAGTTGGGATAATTCTGGGATGACCACCTTATCAATCAAGAACATAGCTCTACCTTAAACACACTCAATGACTTGACCTCCACAGTCCTCTGTAATGAATTCCACAAATTAACTACCTTCAGGTTGAAGAAACTCTTCCTCATCTCAGTTCTGAAGGGTCATCCCTTCATTCTGGGAATGTGTCCTTAGGTCCAAGTTTCCTACTAGTAGATACATCTTCTTCATATTCACTCGATGCAGGCCTCTCAGTATTCTTTACGTTTCAATCAACCCAAATTCAATCCACAATCACTCCTCATATGACATGCCCTTCATTCCTGAGATGACTCCTCTGGACACTCCAATGCAAGCATACCATTCCTTAGATACAAGACCCAAAACCATTAACAATAATTCAAATGTAGTCTGACCAGAGCCTTATATAGAGCCTCAACAATAAGTCCTTGCATTCTAGTCCTCTTGAAAGGAATGCCAACACTGTATTTGCCTTTCAAACTGCCAAGTGAACCTAAATGTTAACATTAATAGAATCCTGAATTAGGACTCCAAAATCCCCTTGTGCTTCAGATTTCTGAAACCTTTCCACATTTAGAAAACAGTCTTGCCTCTATTTTTACTATCCAAGTGCATAACCTGACACCTGACACATTGCCCCACATTGTCGTCCATCTGCCACTTCGTTTTCCACTCTCAGCCTGTCCAAGTCCTTCTGCAGCCTCTGCTTCCTTAACACTACTTGGTCCTCCACTTATCTATGTAATTTACAAATTTAGCAACAGTGCCCTCAATTCCTTTGTCTAGATCACCAACGTATAACGTGAATACTTGTGGTTCTATCAAATTATGGTCACTGCCCCGTGGAGTTCTTCACCTTAAGCTCCTAATCACATCTGCCCCATTACAAATCACCAAATCCAGAATTGCCTGTTCCTAGTAGATTCTACCACAACCTACCACAATCTGATACATTCCATGAATTGACAGAATCCCTACAGTGTTGGAACAGGTCATTTGGCCCAACAAGTCCACACCAACTCTCTGAAGAACATCTCACCTAGACTCATTCCCCTACCCTAGAACTTGACATTTTCTCTGACTAATAGAAATAACCAACATGTCCCTGAACATTTTGGTGAATTTAACATGCCAATTCACCTAACCTACACATCTTTGGACTGTGGTAGGAAACACACGCAGACACAGGGAGAATTAGCAAATTCCACACAGACAGTTGCCCGAAGCTGGGATCAAACCTAGGTCACTTGTGCTGTGAGACAGCAGTGCTAATCACTGGGCCACCATACCAGAATTCTATGAATTCTTTGTGTTGAGGTCCGCTACTAATCTAATTTTTACAATCCATCTGCGTACTGAAATGCCCCACAATTATGGTAATAGTGCCATTCTTCCCCACATCCTGAATTCTCGGAGGTCTGCACACAACTTCCATCGGGGTCGCTTTTTCTTATGAGGTTCCTCAACTCTATCCACACAGATTCTCCACCTTCTAACTCAATAACATTTCTCGCTCTCGATTTCTTTTCATTTCTTACCAACAAGGCAACATCCTCCACCCACACCCCCAACTCCACCCTGCCCTCTGCCTGTTTTCCCTGGAGCATCGGAGGCTGAGGGATGACTTCATAAAGGTTTACAAAATTATGAGGGGCATGTATAGGATAAATAGACAAAGTCTTTTCCCTGGGGTCGGGGAGTCCAGAACTAGAGGGCATAGGTTTAGGGTGAGAGGGGAAAGATATGAAAGAGACATAAGGGGCAACTTTTTCACGCAGAGGATGGTACGTGTATGGAATGAGCTGCCAGAGGTAGTGGTGGAGGCTGGTACAATTGCAACATTTAAGAGGCATTTGGATGGGTATATGAATAGGAAGGGTTTGGAAGGATATGGGCCGGGTGCTGGCAGGTGGGACTAGATTGGGTTGGGATATCTGGTCGGCATGGACAGGTTGGATAGAAGGATCTGTTTCCATGCTGTACATCTCTATGACTTTACAAGTCCAGTAACCCTTCTTCAGAACTGATATAGGGACATTTTCTCTGGTTGGGGAGTCGAGAACTGTGGGACACAGCGATGAAGAAAAACCTATTTATTCAAAGAGTAGTGAACCTGTGGAATTCTTAACCACAGAAGGTTGTGGAGGATAGGTCACTGAATATATTCAAGAGATAGGCAACTTTTTTTTTTAGATTTTAAAGGTCTTCAAGGAGTATGGGAAGGAAACACAAATATGATACTGAGATACAGAATCAGCTACGATCATACTGAATGGCGGAACAGGCTCACAGAGCTGAAAGGCCTACTCTTGCTCCTAGTTTCTATGAGTAACATACACTGTGGAAGCATGTTGACATTCTGAACTTACATTTGCAGAAGATATTCGTCAAGGTTCTGCATAATAAGCAATTATGCAAAGTAGGATCGCTGTTATATGGGGTAATAACTGGTTGGTTGTCAGACAGCAGTTTCATAACTCTCACTTGGGTTTGCAGTGTGATAAATTTGCATAGGCTAGAAACCACCTATCTCAACACACAGGACTCTATTTTACGTAGACAAAATGAATTCATCCATCAATAACTCTTTTCCATTTAAAAAGGATCACTGAAATTGCCAACCTCTTTGCATCCCCATTACAACACCATGACCAATCAGAATCTATTTGCCTTTTATGAGAATTAAAATTGACAATTAACTGTTCTCGGTGCATTTCCATGCTAATGATAGCCCAACCCAACACCCTCTTCTCAAGCTGATCATTCACTTAGGAGAATTTAAAAACTTATATTTTGAAATAAAAAGCCTTGTTGAAGATCAGAGGGTTGCAACTGCCAGACACACAATAGTAAAGGCTGACAATTATAAGGTGATCCATAAAATTAAACCTTTATCCCATCACCCCCAAAAAAAGGGTACAGTTTGGGAGATTGAAAGGCAGTAGCCAGAGCAGAGAAAGGAAAGTGAAAATCAAAGGCTTAAGTTTTTCCACTGTAATAAAGTAAGGTATCTTTGTTTCGAATACTTTAAGTTTCAAGAGAAGCCAATGGGACTTATTGTGGTTCATATCAGAGTCTGAAAAGGGACCTCAACAGGAAAATATAATTGATCAAATTAAAGCTTTAACCACATCCGGGAAATCAGAGGCAAATACTACAAGGAACATCTCTCAATTTGTTTTAAAACAATGCAGCTAAACCCCTAACTATATTAAAGTATACAGGAGTCACTCAAACTCTTTTGCTGAAGGAAGATTTAATTTCTTTCCAGAGAGTTCAATGAAAGATAAAGTATTAGTAAACAGACTTAGCGGAGAGCGTATCCTAGTTTCATTGTACAAACTGAAATTGGAGTCCGACTTAATTTCTTAACTACTACCACAGGTCCAGATCTTATGAATTTCTGGATAGAGTTGACTACTCCTGGAATGACAACTCATTGAATCTCAGGTTGAAGGAGTTCTGCAGTGCTATGACATGAAACATTGACTCAGATGAGTTAGTGGGAATACCCTCAGACCTACACACAGAAACCAGATGCACAAATACACACATATGCCATAAGCATAAACATATGTGTACACCTCACACATAAACATACACCAATATTGTGTGTGTTGTGTGCACTGAAGGCTGTTTAAAGGAGGTTTACTTGATTGTTTTTATATTCAAGTACTGTGGATGCTTGAAATCTGAAATAAAAACAAACTACTGAAGAAACTGAGCAAGTCTGGCAGTAACAGAGGGGAGAAGAACAAAGTTAACATGAAGTCTGATATAACTTTGTCAGAATGGAACAGGACTAGAAAATAATGATTTTACTACTATTGATGAATGGGGAGGAGGAACAAACAAAGCAGGTAGTAAACATATCCAGAGCAAAAGACATAAGGAGTGCTAATGTTAGTGGAGAATAGATACTGTTACAAAGTTGATGCTGAAGGTTTGAATAATTGAAAATAAATTGGTTTTGCTGAAAGTAACACCATGTAAAATCAGTGGGGTGGGGGGAGAACAGGAACCAAATAATGGAGTGCAGTCAAACTCAGAAGTTCCTGAGCTTAATGTTGAGTCCTGAGACTGTAAAGTGCCTAAGGAGAAAATTAGGTGCTATTCTTCCAGCTTGCATTGAGCTCTACTGGACCACACAGCAGGCCTAAGACAGCAAGGAGATTAGCATGAGGTTAACACAAGATTACTTGATTAATACCTACAATAAGTGGGTTATCTTATGAGGAAAGGCTGAAAAAACTGGGTTTATTTCCACTTTGGTTTACAACAGTGTTAGAATAAATACTTGACTGGATGAAGGAAGTGAATGTCTTGTAGCCAAGTTTGCAATGACACAAAAATTGGTGGGATGCAAGTGATAAGGTTGACAAAGGCGGGTAAAGACAAATTAAGTGAGTGGTCATAAACCAGGCAGATGGAACATATGTGGGTAAATGTGAGCAAGATTTGAAAAGTTAAATATTATTTAAATGGAGAGAGACTGAAAAAAGCTACTGCACAGAGGGATTTGAAGAAGTCATGTGTAAATCGCAAAAGCTTACATCTAAATTCAAGAGGTAATAGGAAAGGCAGATGGAATGTTGGCGTTTAGTTCAAAGTGAATGAAGTATAAAAATAGGAAAACATTGCCAAAACTATACTGAGAATTAATCAAACCACACCAAGACTACCCTGCACAATTTTAGTCTCCTTACCCAAGACAAAATGTACTGACATTCGAGGCAGTCTTGAGAAGCTTCACTATGTTGACCCCAGGGATGGAGGGATTTTCTTATTAGGACAGATTGAGGCTGTACTTATTGGGAGTTTAAAATAATGAGAGCCAACCTTATTGAAGGATACAAGATTCTTAGATGGTGGTATGAGAGGGTAGTTGCGGAAAGGTTGTTTCCTCATGTGGAAGAATCTAGGTACAGAGGGCATAATCTTAGAATAAGGCATTATCCATTTAAGAAAAAGATGAGGAATTTCTTCTCTTGGGAGTAGTGAATATGTGGAATTCTTTATCACAGAGGGCTGTACAGGCTGGATCATTGCTAACACAGATAAATTTTTCATCAACAGAATCAGTAACCGTGGAGGAAAAGACAGGAAAGTGGAAGTGAGGATTATCAGATCAGCAATGATCTCATTGAATGGCGGAGCTTGGGCATATAGTTTTTTTTTTATTAAAGAGGGCCATAAAAGAGGTGAGGGGTGGGTGGCATAATGGATCAGTGGTTAGCACCGCTGCTTCACAGTGCCAAAGACCCAGATTCAATTCTAGCTTGGGCCACTGTCTATGTGGAGTTTGCACATTCTCCCCGGGTCTTAGCGTGTTTCTGCTGGATGCTCTAGTTTCCTCCCATGGTCCAAAGATGAGCAGGTTAAATGGACTGGCCTTGCTAAATTGTCTGCAGTGTCCAGGGATGATAGGCTAGCTGAATTAGCCATGATAAATGAAAGGTGGGGCATATAAAACAGTGGAGATCAAGAAGAGTGGAAAAAAAATCATTCCTTCATCAGCTCCCTCAGTACCTCTAACATCAGTTCATACCTATACACCATCACAATCAAGGAAATACAATGATCTACTACATTCCACATCACAATAACAAGAAAATAATAAAAGATACGCTCAGATACATTTGCATCATCATTTGATCTCTTTTCCTACCTTCATAACTTCAGACCTGTTCAGCAAACTGTTCATAAATGGATCTCGAGTCAGGCATGCAACAACTGTTAACACGGGGGACAGACAGCGGAAAATGGAGGCCATGACGATCGCCTTTGCCAGCCTGGGGTCCGTGGAGATGTGGGCCAGACGCTGTCCGAGGGAAGTGAGAGATTCATATTCATCAAGTACCCCTGCAGTAAGCCAGGAAGGGAGATATACTGTTGAATTTACCTTATGCATTTCTCTTGGTAATACTACTAACATCATATATTACTGAAGTGTGTTGGATCTGATGATGATAATTGATGCTTCTTACATCTGCAGCATTAGAATCAAGAATTTCTCTGCTCTCTATTGTGAAACATACTGACTGAAACAAAGCTTAATTGCCTTAAATTTCACTCATACATGTAACTTTGCCTTACTAGACCTTACAATGTGAGAAAAATTTCCAAACTTGTCCTCCCCTGACATTCAAATCCTCTTGAAAGCCTCATTAGCACTTCATTGATGTCAATTTCAGTACCCCAATTCTGGCAAAGATCCAGACTCAGGACAGACCAGAGATCAAAATTTAGTCCTTTAGTTCAGCATAGCTTAGGAATGAAACTGCACTTACTCACTCACTTAATAAAAATATTCCTTTTGAATTAATTTGTAGTTGAAAACTACAATCACAAAATCCACTCCAAGCATGTTGTGATACTGAAGGAGAAAGACCTGTATTGGTGGCACAGTTTGACCTTAGGGACAACATACTGACTTGGCAGTGGCAATGTTTTAACTAATACACTGCGAGGAGAATTTTAATTTAGAAAGTCATGAATGAGCTCAACTGATTTTATTTTACAGATGGGATTCCTCTTGATACTGAGACCAATTCTAGTACAATCCTCAACTTCCATTAGCACAGCCAAGATAAGCAGAATCTCTCATTCTTCATGGTAAAAGGCTCAATGATCTCTGAAATGGGTTGAGAAAGCATGGCTATGTCCTATCCAGTACTGCACAAAACTGCACAGGGGTCGCATTTTTAGTGGGAACCCTGATCAACATTAATAAAACCAACTCAGCGCAGGATGGAAAGTAAATCTGCAAAGCTCCTGGTCAGTATGACTTAACATTTCATTAAGTCTTCTGTTCTATTAAGGATTAATGTAGAGGCCTAATTATACAAGTTCTTTCCAAGACATGTTTGTACATGTTTTGCAGCACCCTTCCTCAGTGGTAAATTTCCAGACTCCTTGCACTCACCTATCTCCTGTAGTACCCGCACAGCCTCATTGACAGCTTTAGGATTTGGACTATTCATTGCTTTTGACAGAAAATCTGAAGCCTGAAAAATTAAAGCGGGTGAATGGGAAAGAGACCAAATTGGAAAAAAAACATTAAAGACCCTGTTTACATTTCCTCAAGTAGATAAAAATACTTGCATTTATTCAGTACTTTTCAAAACACCAGACATTCTCAAAGTACCTTACAGCCATTTTTTGAAGTTTAGTCACTGTTATAATTCAGGAAATACAGAAGTCAATTTCCACAAACAGTAATGTGTTAATGGCTAGACAATTATTTTTTGTGACATTATAGAGGTAACTCCCATACACCTTTTCTGAAATAGTGTCATGGATTCCTAGATGTCCACTTGAGCCTGCAGACAAGTCATCGGTTTAACATCTCATGACAGCGCTGCACTGCAGTGTCAGACATGGCTGTTTTGCTCAAGTGCTACACCAGGATGTGAAGTTGGAACCTTCTGATTCAGAGGTGGGAGATACTGGTAAAAATTATTTCACCATAGAGCTATACACAGGATTAGTGGACTACACTGAAACAACCAATCTAGATGAGAATAGGAGCATTGTGACAGCAGAACTCAAGTTTAGCACTCCTATGCTATGGCCTGAAAAATCAACCATGATATCTTCCAAGATCATCATCGGATTTAATTGAGAAACATAAATTCAAGTGTTGGTTCTTGCAGATGTCCTTGGTTGAGAGAGACAAACCAGGTTAACATTGTCAGTTCAAGGTTAGTCTTCAGAACAGAAGAGGGGTGAGAAAGTGCTTTGCAGATTCTTTTTGGGTTTCATCTCTTGTCTAATCTCCTTATTCTCTTCTAACTGTCAACCTCTTCCCCATGTTTTAATTTTCCTTTTACCAATAGTTACCTATTTCCTAAGTTACTACTGATTTTGCTACCACTGCTTCTAGTTGGGCATTTTAATGTCTTAAAGAACTTTCAGGAATTAAAAAAAACCCTCTCATTTTTGCTTTGCATAGGGGAAATGTGGCCCCCTCCAATGGTGAATTATGCAGAGACCCTAGAAAATATGTAATGGAGAGCCATTGGCATTCAGTTTTCTGAATAGCCTGAACAAGTTGGGACTTTTTACTGTGGAAAAGCAGTGACATTTGTGATTTTCTGTTGGAATTTCTTAGGTAATAAAATGTTTTCACGAGAAGTCATGCTAGATAGATTAGAGAGTTCCAGAGAGACAGATATAACTTAATCAACTATTGAACTAAGTGTGAGGTACTGCATCTCACAACTGTCAACTTCTGTAATGAGGTGGCAATACAAACAGTGTCAGCAAATTCACAATAGGTATTCAAAGGAGATGGGATGAGAAACTGAATGTGACCAAGAGAAATTCATTTTATATGCGAAAAGTGAAACCTGGGGTATGTCTCCAGTTATTTGGATACCTTTTAAGTTCTGATGAATGCAAATATCCCAAATTGGCCTAACATTTTTTAAGCTTAAAGAGTTTCAGCTTCTCTAAGGAAAAGGTGTGCCAGGTAGTGTCAGTGGGTCATAATTTACAGATACAAGAACAGGAATGGGCCCTTCACAGCATTATAAACATATCTTTTATTTAATTAAGTCATACCTGATCTGAGACATAGATCCATTTACCACCAATTGCTCAATGTCCACTTACTTAACAAAATTCCTTTGATCTTAATTCTAAAAATCTCAGATGTCCAAGCACTAACAGCCTTTTGGAATAATATTCAGATTTCCATGAGTCTTCAGGTGAAAAGGTGCTTCCTAATTTTACTCATGAATGGGGTATTTATTTATTTAAACAATGAACAAGAGGAAATAGTTCTATTGCATCTACTTCACCAACATCCTCAATTTAAAGACCTCAAATACTTATCCATCAACTGTTTAAACTTTAGGATGTAACACCATAACAAGAGATAGGTTGCCAGCGCAGGAGCCAGACTTTTCCTGTCCATTTTAAATGTTACTTGCAGAAAAATGTCTCAAAATATTTTGTAACAGGTAAGTCAAAAACTAGACCCTGAATTAACAGAAGAAACACGAGGAGGAAAAACTCGGCCAATGCCTTTCAAGGGCACAACTGATTTGATGCAGCTTATGGAGATGGAGAAGCTGAAATTTGCAGAGATTAAACCAGAAAGAAACAGTTCAGTTGCATGTACAAAGAAAGGTTTATGCTTTTTTTTGGTCACAGAGAAGGTCAAGACATAAAAAGGCCCAGCCAGAAATAGTGGAAGAAAAACCAATAATAACTTAGAAAATTGACAAATATTTGTAAAAGAAAAAGAAAAACATAGTGAAGTGGATAGGGATGGGAAGAAAACAGATTATATTAAGCGAGGGAACTGAGAGTCAGCAAACTATCTGCCCACCTCTTTCTCTACACAGATGCAGCTGGACTTGCTCAGTTTCTCCAGCACTTAGTTTAATTGAATCAACAGGGACAAATACAGGGCATTCTGTTATAACGCATTTTTTGTTACTGCGAATTTGCTATAACACGATTGATGAATTGGGGATACTGTTTCTATAGCACAAACGTTTAAAGATCGAATCGGTTCTAACGGGATTCCAATAGTATAAATGGTGCTGCTATTACGCGATTTTCTTATAATGCGGCGTTGCATGGGAGTGGAACTACTACATTATAGCTGAATCAACTGTAGGTTAATGGCCTTCTTTCACAGCTGTAATCCTATAGAAGAAAGATGAAAGGAATCCCAAAAAGTAGTGAACCACCACAAACCGTAATGTCAGGAACGTGGACTTTGGACTGCACCACTATGTTCTCTAGAGGAGTGCGCATGATTTCTGGGATTGGAAAGTCATCCATTTTCTCCAACCTCTCTTTGCTGAACAGATGGTAGGCTGTACCTGGCTGGCAGCGGCCTGCTCGCCCACGCCGCTGCTTCACATTCGATTTGGAAATCCAAACAGTATTGAGACATGAAACCTGCAACACAGAGAAATAAGCTCTACTATCCAGCATTAACTTGTTCTGAGATTTACAAGGCTTTAAAATTCTCGCATTGTCCTCACTGCCACCTTTTATGCCTGTTCTCATTAAAATCAATACGCGCGCTCTCTCTCACGCTGTCTGTTCCCCCAGTACAACCCTCATCTCGACTCCCATAAGGGACTGCAACCTGCAGCAGATATTACAGAAAAATTATTTAACTACCCACTGTTAGATCTGACTGGATCACAAACAACAAAAGCAAAATAACATGGGTGCTGAAAATCTTAAATATAAATCAAAATGGTTGGGAATACTCAACATATCAGGCAGACTCTCTGCAGAAACACCATTACCATTTTAGATCTTTCATCAGAACAAGGGTAAGAGAGAAACGTAACAACTTTTGAGCATGTGAAAACGTTGCAACATATAGGTAAGTTTGCAGGAGTCAGTTGCATCCTTCTCCACAGTTATATGGGAACACAGGACCTGACCCTCAACTAAAAGGGAAAAACTTACCTGACCTCAGCTCCGCCAATCTACTTGTCAACTGCATCTGCCCATGACAGTGTCAGAAGGAATCACCATTGCACAGCCATTGAGGAGAAGGCCACCTGCCTTCAAAGCATGAACACCCTCCATTGTATTGATTGAGTTTGAAAAGTGCTCCCTTAAATAGCATACTTGCACCAATGCACCAAATTGTCATTCATTTTGCTATGGTTTTGACCTGGTCATCAAGCGCCCTCTGTTGTGTGGCTAAGGAATTCTCAAAGACAGATTTCAAAAGGATAGTTTACTTTGCTACTGGACCATTGAAGAATACTGCAATTCTGATAAGCCTGTATGTGCTAATTAGTAAGAAAAATAATGACAATGACAGCTCAGCCAAGTTCAATGGATGGATTTCACTCATATCTCAATTATCTCTTTACAGTGAAAATTACTAGACCACAATATAAGGATACATTCCAAGGAAACACAAAAGTTGTATAGTTTAACACAGACAACTGGGAGACAGTCACCAACGGCCAGTTCTGACTAGTTAGAAGGACATCAGAAGAGTTAAGGAAAGAAAGCAGAGCTGGCTAAAATGACCAAAGAAAACAAGCCATGATCCTATACTTCTTCAGCCTTCAACTGCAGTAAACGTTTTAGAGATTGCCATGCCAAAGCGGGGCTCCTGAGCAACACCAGACAACAGAATTGATGAGTGAATCGCCTCAAGATGCAAGGTTGCCAGAATTACATTGAGTGAGTGTACGACAATATTGATACTCTGGGGCTCCACATCAGTCTTAAAAATACATAGATCCAGCTTCAAAGCATATCATTAAACCTCTCTACTAAAAGAACAGTAGATTGTTGTTTAGACTTTTGTACAATCTACTGTTCTTTTAGTACAGAAGTTTAATGATGTACTTTGAAGCTGGATCTTTGTATTTTTTTAAGACATTTGAAGCTGGTTTGTCATAAATTTGATTATGGTTGATCTGGATAATTTAATTTCACTCATGAATGGCCTACCTCAAATGTTTTATGCTGCCTTGCTCTGGTTTCCCATCTGAAATAACTACTGAATGTTTTAATCATTTCAAACCCCTTTCTTCAATCAGCCCTGAAATTTCAAATTAAGGTTTTAATCAGACTAGTGTTGACACCCGACACTGGTTCTACACCGGAATGTACATATGAACATGTGAATTAGTAACACTCGGTCCCTTGAGTCTGGTCTACAAATTAGTAAGATCATAGCCGATCCAATTACTCCAACTTCCTCTCTATCCCCAATAACTTTTCACCCAATGCTCAAGAATCTTTTTATCACTGCTTTAAATACATGCAGCAATTCTCTTTCCAACATATTTTGAGGAAAAGAATTACAAAGGTCACGACTCAGAATCTTTTTCCCCTTATCTCACTCTCCACATTCAACCTATCAAGATCTAAGTCACCTTCTACTTTTTTAAACTCCAACACGTAGAAACAAATCTTTCCTCATAAGATCACCCATCCAATCTAACTGTTTGTATGGAAAAAATTCTGAGGACTGCTTCAAACATTTTACAACCATCCTTAAATAAGGCAACCTATACTGCACACAATATTCTGGATGTGCCAAATCCTGTGTAACTGAAACAGAACCTCCCTACTTTTGCATTCAATTCCCCTTGCAATAAAAATAAACTTTACTGATTACCTGTTTAACTTCATTCTAACTTTTTGAGATTCATGCACTAGGACATCCAGATTCTTTTGCATCTCAAGCTGTGCATCTCTCACATTTAGATAAGATGCTTATAATTTTTTTAATACAAGTGTCTATGGATAAGCAGAGGAGATAGCAAATCAAAAGGCAGCTAGCAAAATGCACAGAAAAGTGGGTCTGCATTGTTACTAAAAGTTGCTAGATGTCTTCTTCATTATTACACAGAGATATAGATAGGGGGTATCAACTAACAGGATCATATTTCACTTAAAAGACAAATTAAAGTCCAGAGAACAAACTCGACTCATCGAAATTCAACCTCAATTCATTGCCAGCATTTCAGTATCTAATGCGGGCGGCACGGTGGCACAGTGGTTAGCACTGCTGCCTCACAGCGCCAGGGACCTGGGTTCAATTCCCGCCTCAGGTGACTGACTGTGTGGAGTTTGCATGTTCTCCCCATGTCTGCGTGGGTTTCCTCTGGGTGCTCCGGTTTCCTCCCACAGTCACAAAGATGTGTGGGTCAGGTGAATTGGCCATGCTAAATTGCCCGTAGTGTTAGGTAAGGGGTATATGTAGGGGTATGGGTGGGTTGCGCTTCGGCGAGTCGGTGTGGACTTGTTGTGCCGAAGGGCCTGTTTCCACACTAAGTAATCTAATCTAATTGTTTCTATTATGAAGTTGAAGGCATACACTGTACCTTTAAAGAGATAGTAAATGCTGTTCTGAACTGAGAGCTTAAATGCACCTGGTGATGCTTCGAAAGCAGTCCCAAAGTGTACTGGAATTTTGAAAATGTATAACATTTGGCTGTGAAATGGATACCTGAGTTGGTTGCTGTATTGACAACAATCCAAATTTTACTAATCAGTTTAAATTATACCCCAGGATACTAAAACCAAATCAAGTTTGAATTTATTGTTTTGCCAACATCGAACCAATGAGACGGTCCAGTATTAGGGATATAAAAAAGGCAGGCATTTGAAAATTGGACAGAGCAACTGTCATCAATACAGATCCAAGAAATTAGAAAACACTTTCTATCAAAGGTACCTTTTCACATAAAACACTCATGGTAAAAAGACGACAACACAGAGAGATCTTCAGCTGGAAGAAGACGGCCGCTGTATGGTTTTGAAATTAGGCAATTTTAGTAAGTATTTTATTGGAACAGCATATGGTTATAGAGTTGGAGTCAGTTAATAAGTAGTTAAGAGAAAGGGGGCTTAGAGTTGTGAATAGTTGTTGTTTAATGTTCACTTTAAAGAATAAATTTATATTATTTTCTTTAAATAGTGAGGGAGTTCCTCTATCACTCATATATTAACAGATTACAAGGCAAGGTGAGCTTTTCTGCATTTTTTATTGTAACCAACACTTCTCAGGAATATATTAACATATTAGTGAAGTGATTGATTTGGTTGAGAGCATACTCAATTAAAATTTTCAGAAAGGAATTTAGCTGCATAGATTATATTAGATTAGATTCCCTACAGTGTGGAAACAGGCTCTTCGGCCCAACAAGTCCACATCGACCCTCCAAACAGTAACCCACCCAGACCCATTTCCCTCTGACTAATGCACCTAACACTGTAGGCAATTTAGCATGGCCAATTCACCTGACCTGCACATCTTTGGACTGTGGGAGGAAACCAGAGCACCTGGAGGAAACCCACGCAGACAGGGGGAAAATGTGCAAACTCCACACAGACAGTCACCTGAGGCTGGAATCGAACCTGGGTCCCTGGTGCTGTGAGGCAACAGTGCTAGCCAATGAGCCACCATATCGCCCCTAACCATCTCGCACTATACATTTTTCTTAATCAAAACTGCTAACCCCCCTCCCCCGCATTTTGTCTTTTTGTTTCCTGAACATCGTAAACACTGGAATAGTAAACATCTAATCCACGATTTTTGAGCCAGGTCTCAGCTAGTCTTATTTACACCTGCAGCTTATCAACCTCATTAGCCATCTATGTTTCCACACATACACTCCAAGACTAATTTAGATTTCTTAGTACTTTCTATGGTCTCATTTAACTAATACCGTATAATTTCTAAACCTGGCTTGGTGACATATTGTGAATTGTAAGTTTGGGGAATTTGTGAATAGTTCCTCAGACACTTGGGCTTACAATGTGACATGTTTGCTGTTATGGAAACACACGAACCTATTCTTTGTGGATAGAATGAATATGTATGCATATTGTATATTTTTCAACTCAATAAAATAGGTGATAGTCATTTACTGGTTAATTTCTCAGGGCCCTGACCAATCAAGATCTACCTCTCTGGTATAAACATTAAGCAAAGCCTTGCAGTTAAATATCAATCACCAATTACCTGTTAAATTCACCACATACTTCAATTGGAAAGGTTTACAGGGCAATGGAGAAAATGGAAATGGATCTCGTCAGATATTGCTTTCAACAAGCTATTACAGACATAATGGGCTAAATGACTACCTGCTATGCTGCAGTATTCCATGACTGTGCCTATGGCTACAAAAGCATCAGAATTTGCACGCAGGGTTTCTGTTCCAACTGTTTGCAATAGGATATGATAAACAGCATAGTAACAGGCCATTAGGCCACGATGTCAGTATTTATGCTCCACTTGAACCTACATCACCTTTTCTCTATATTGTTACACTTCGATGGGACAGCACACTGGAAACCAATCCCCACCATTCTGAAAGCCATTCTAAAAGGTAAAGATTTCACCAATGTATGCAAAATTCTCAAATTTACCAATCTTTTAAACCCAGGTTGACAGAAAACATGGACCAGGTTTCTGAACTTAAGAACTACTATTTATTACATGTAAATAGATTCTAGCTATAGCTACCCAAGTATGAACTGTAAAAACATAACTCTTCTAATTAAAAGTTATCCTTTAGAAAACATCTACATAGACACTGACAGACTGATGAAAAAAAAGGTGTTTTAGCACACACAAAACAGCTGGTTCACATTTATAAAATCACTGCAATGTTGGTTAAAAGCCACGGCTCACTGCAACCGATATAGGGAAATAAACTAGGTTTCTTCAGGCTTGCAGGATAAAGAGCTACTCTTGCCTATTCAGAAATCCCATGGCTTCTGATGGAAGATTCATACCCACAAGTTGTTTCAGTCTTAACAGCCAAACACATAGCTGTTGATAGGCAAAAAGCCTTTGTCATCGACAACTGGCCAATATTCCAGAGACCAATCAGCTACTTATTGCCAACTGAATCTTATTTTTGATCTAGCTCATCTACAACTGACCTTCTCCATTGCTTAAAAAAAACCAGCAGTAGATACAACACTTACAAAAGTACCAATAATTTTTTTGTAAAAGTGTAATAATCCATTCTACAATCCTTGGTTCTTCTTACCATTTCAGTCCACAGTTAAAAGTACACTAAATAAAAAGTAGTCTTTATAATATTTACATCATAACTATGTTCTTCCCCATCCCATCTCAAATGCATTATGAACTTACTCTTCAATTTTGTTTCTCTTCTTGCTCCAACCAATTGGTACAAATTTCCATACTTATCATTCCGTGGCTGAAAATGTGTCTTCTGAATTCCCTAATGGATATAATGGCCTAGATTTTCCACTGGTTAGACAATGCCCAAACTCTAAAAGAATTGTTTGGGAAACTGAAATTTCTGCTGTGCAATTCTCCTATGCCTGCAAACCTATTAAGATCCTGGATCCTTTGCCAATTTGTACTCTGGCAAATGTTCTTCCCATTTGGCAGCCTACGACCTGGTACCCTACCCCTCTGGCCTCCCAGTATCCTACCATCCTGATATTTCACCTTTCTGGAACCCTAACATCACATTTTTCTATATACTTACTCTTTGATAGCAGCTGTTAAAGTAGATGTCTGGACCTTTAAATTTCAGAATATGAACAGCAGTCGACTGTTACAAAAAAGGAGTGTGATTTGCCCTCCTCTGATAGTTCCGCACTACAGAAGAACTTTCAGAATGAAAGTATAGCTCCACATTTTTGAGGGAGCCCTGAGTGAAACGTTCTCTCAGAAATGCAGATCTTTCTTCTTTTGTAATAAAAGATGATGGAGTAGAGATTGCTATTCCTCCGAAACCCAGATCCTATCTCTAGTTAAGGGCCATTCCTCATATTGGAAAACATTCTCTCTCTAACCACACCATTAAAATCTTTCAGAACTGTAAAGTCCTTCATCCAGTCATTCCTCAGTCTTCCTTTATTTCAGAAGAAACAGACTCAAAAAGCATGGAAACAGACTCTTCAGTCTAACTCGTCCATGCCAACCACATCAATCCAAAGACAAGCAGGTTAGGTGAATCGACCATGCTAAACTGTCCATAGTATTCATGGATGTGTAGGCTAGGTGCATTAGTCAGGGGGGATCATAGAGTAGGGGAATGACTCTGGATGGGTTACTCTTCAGCGGGTCAGTGTGGACTCGTTGGGTTGAAGGACCTGTTTTCACACTGTAGGGATTCTAAGATTTTTCATAATGTGATGACCAGAAAAACATACGGCTACGTGTTGTCTTACTAAGGTTTAATATTGATTTAGTTTAATTTCCCTTAACAATACTAACAGGCTAGAAATAAAAGCCAGGTGCTTGGCATTTTTTTAAAAAATGCTATGGCGATTTTACAGTGACTGACTTATTTTGTTTCTCTACCCCTTCCAAACTTACACCTATCATGTACAGTAATAAATTAACTCCCTGATTCTAAATCCAAATTGTTAATATAAACTGTAAACAGCAATGGCCTCATAACTGATTTTTGTGAAAACATCTTCTGCCACCTTAATAGCTATCCATAATTCCTATTCTCTTTTCTGTTTTGAAAAGAGCTAGAAACCTATTTTGTAACCGTGGCAGATGGTGAAACTTGAATTCAGTAAAATCCAGAATTAAAAGGTGCTCTAATAGCAACCATGTAAGCACTGTCGATTGTCACTAAAACAACTTGTCTGGTTCACTAACGTCCTTTAGGGACATAAATCTGCTGTCCTTATGTAATCTGATCTATATGTGAATCTAGAACCAGGGCAACGTACATGACACTGAATTGCCCTCTGAAATGGTCTAGCTTGCCCATAACTTCAAGGGGAAATAGAGACAGGGAGCAAATGCTGATCCTGCCAGTGATAACTACATCCCAAAAAACTTTTTCTGCCATTGGTCCTCTGACGCCAATCTTTAGTCTTGGATTTGATTCAGCCTTAGGCAACTGTTTGTGTAGAGTTTGCACATTCTCCCCATGCCTGCATGGATTTTCTCCGTGTGCCTCGTTTTCCTCCCACAATCCAAAGATGTGCAGAGGGATTGGCCACGCTAAATTGCCTATAGTGTCCAGGAATGTGTAGGCTAAGAGATTTAGATAAGAAAAATTAGGGTTACAGGGATAGGGTGGGGTGCTTTTCAGAGGGTCGGTGTGGACTCAACGGGATGAATGGCCTCTTTCTGCACTATAGGGATTCTGCAATACAATATCTATTCAGTAAAAGCAAAATACTGCAAAAGGAGATGGTAAATAAAGAGGAAAAGTGCTGGAGAAACTCAGCAGGTCTGGGAACATTTGTGGAGAGAGAAACAGTTCGAGTTTTCTTTGGAAATGTTAACTCTGTTTCTCTGTCCGCAAATGCTCCCAGACCTGAATTTCTCCTGCACTTTCTGCTTTTATTTACATCTCTCTACTGATATGAATATTAACCTGTCTATCCCTTATTCGTCCTATTTCCGATCACAACTATCTTTTATTAATATAAACATATTTTACTTTTTTTCACATATTCATGAGATAGAGATGTTGCTAGAAAGAACAATAGCTGTTGCTCACCCTTAATGGCCCTTGAGCTGAAGGCTTGGCTTGGCCATTTCTGAAGGCAGTTCAAAGCCAATCATATTGCTCTAGATCAGGCGTGGTGAGCCAGCTTGACCAGATAGAGATGGAAGATTTACTCCCCTAAAGGAAGTTAGTGAATTAGTTGGGGTTAGCTTCATCTTCCAGAGTTGTAACTCAAATTTAAATCCCATCAGCTGTTTTGGTGGGAGGTGAAACTATGTTTTAACCTGGGCCTCTGGATTATTTATTCAGTGATAGAACCACCATTTCCTCAAATTATGTTCCTCAGTAATTTGATGCATAGTTCCTCACTGCCTTCCACACTGCTTTTTCTGACTTCTCTCATCTCATTGCATTCACTTTTATCCTGCACTTCTCTCTGTGCATGGAATGTATGCTCCTTTCGTAACCCTCAATCATTCCCATGTGTCATTATTCACACATGAACTCCCACATGCCTAGTTTTTTCAATCCTGTTAGCAGAATATATTTTCCCAGCATTTTGATAAACACAGTCTAAAATATTGCCAAAGAGAGAGACATATTGCAGGATAACATAAAACAAAGAACTATAGATGCTGGAAAGCTGATACAAACAAAAACATAACTTGCTGGAATGCTTGAGAAATGGGAAATATAGCACGTCTGTGGAGAGAAAATAGAATTTATGTTTCGAGTCCTGTGACATTTCTTCAAAACTAGAAACAACTAGGAAAAGGTGTTGCTAATGACCAGGGAGGTGGTGGAGGAGAAGTTGAAAAAGGAACAAGTAAACTGGTGGAGCAGGAGCCCAGAGACAGAAAAATAGGGTAAGCAAACAAGCTGATGGGTGATGGTAGAACAGGAAAGAGAAGCTAGATAGATGATAATGGGAACTATGACTAGTTGCAAATGGGTTGGCTGTGACAAGAGCAACCCATTTCATAGCAGCACCGAGGCTAGTGGTGGTAGGTTACAGACAAGGATGGGGGTATTCATACTCTGAAATTATTAAAATCAATGTTGAGTCCTAAATGCTGTAAGGTCCTTAAGTGGAAGATAGTTGTTGTTTCTTGAATTGAGCATCACTGACGCATTGCAGCAGGCCTGAGACAGAAATACTGGCATGGGAGCATGGTGATGTATTGAAGTGGCAGCCAACTGGAAGCTCAAAGTCCCTGAGGAAGATGGCATCATCAGAACAGATGTGACAGAGAAACTGGAAAAATGGAATAGAGTACTTACGGGAAGCAGGGTGAGATGATATATAGTCAAGGGAACTGTGGGTGTTGATGGGTTTGGAATGGATTTCAGTGGTGAGCCTATCTCCAGAAACAGAAACAGAAGTATCACGGAAGGGAATGGAGAAGTCAGAGATGGCCTCAGGTAAAGGTGACAGCAGGATGGAAATTGAAAGCAACACTGATAAATATTTCCAATTCCAGATAAGAGGGGGAAACAGCACCAATGATGTCATCAATGTACTGATAAATATATACATGACAGAGTTGTGGGGAGACCTGAAGTAGGGAACATGTACCCCACAATAAAACAAGTATAATTGGAGCCCATGCAGAGATAGACAACTTTTTGACCTGAAGTAAGTGAGAGGAGTTATATGAGAAATTATTCAAAGTAAGATGCATTTGGTCAGGCAGAGGAGGGTTGCAGTGTAGAATGAAGACAATTCGGGCCTTCTTCTGAGGAAGAACCTTATGACAATCTAAAACTCTCTGGGAAACCAAACTTTATGGCTTGTCTGCCTCTCCCAGTCAATGTTAAGAGTAAAATTTCCCATTAAGACCACTTTGCCTTGGCTACATAGTTATCTAATTTCATTATTTATACAATCTAGCAAATTTGAGCTGCTACCAGTGGTCTATATATGACACCTATTGTGGTTTTAGTTTCTCAGTTTCAACCAAACGGTGTCAACTGGGCGCCTTCACCTCATTGCATCTCCCTCACCAGAGAGGGAGTCTGATTCTAATTAGGACTGCTTCTCCATCCCTTTCTGCCATTTTTTCTATTCACCCTAAAAACCTAAGAACCTGGCATGTTTAGTTACCAGTCCTGACCATTCTGCAATATAAATGGCTACAACTGGATTGTTTCAAATTTGAAGTTTGCCTGCAGCTCCATTTAACTTGTTCCCCGTGTATTTGTATGAAGAACTCCAATTTTGGCTGTACAATTTATCCTGTTGTTCAGCATCTTTTTATTAATTCTCCCTCTGGTTTCACTCAATACACTTTTAATAGCTCTGCTTTGTTCATTAAACTGGCCCTGTTTGTTATCCGATTATCTTTTGACTTCTCTTCAACTGTTGATCTGCTCTTGTTCACCTGTCATACTAATTTAAATCTCCTACATGGCACCAGCAAAGTTTCCCATTAGAATATTGGTGTCCCTCCAATTTAGGTGTAACCTGCTATTTTCATAAGGATCCCACCTGCCCTGAAAGAGATCCCAATAATCCAGATATCCGAATCCCTCAATCCTGCACCAGCTCTATAGTCACGTATTCAGCTGTATTATCTTCCTATTTCTGGCCTCACCTGCACATGGCACAGAGAGTAATCCTGAAACTTATGAACCAGAGGGGCATGGTTCAGAAGGAACTTGCAGGTGTTGGTGCACCCATCTATCTGTTGCACATAGAGTCATAGAGGTGTACAGCATGGAAACAGACCCTTCGATCCAACTCGTCCATGCTGACCAGATATCCAAAACTAACCTAGTCCCACTTGCAAGCATCCAGCCAATATCTCTCCAAACCCTTCCTATTCATATACCCATCCAAATGCCTTTTAAATGTTGCAATTGTACTAGCCTCCACTACTTCCTCTGGCAGCCCATTCTATACATGTAACACCCTCTGCGTGAAAAGATAGCCCCTTAGGACCCTTGTATATCTTTCCCTCCCTCATCCTAAATCTTTGCCCTCTAGTTCTGGACTGTCACACCCCAAGGAAAAGACTTTTGTCTGTTTATCCTATCCATGCTCCTCAAGATTTTATAAACCTCTACAAGGGCACCTCTCAGCCTCCGACGCTCCAGGGAAAATAGCCCTAGCCTATTCATCCTCTCCCAATAGCTCAAATCCTCCAACCCTGGCAACATCCTTGTAAATCTTTTCTGAATCCTTTCAAGTTTCAGAACATTCTTCCAATAAGGAGACCAGAATTGCATATAATGTTCCAAAAGTGGCCTAATCAATGTCCTGTACACCCAACATGACATCTCAACTCCTAAACTCAATGCCCTGACCAATAAAGTTAAAACATACCAAACACCTCCTTCACTATACTATCTACATGTGATTCGACTTTCAAGGAGTTAAGAAACAGCACTCCAAGGTCTCTTTGTTCAGCAACACTCTCTAGGATCTTACCATTAAGTGTATAAGTCCTGCTAAGATTTGCTTTCCCAAAATGCTTTCCCTCGCATTTATCTGAATTAAACTCCATCTGCCACTCCTCAGTCCATAGGCCCATTTGATCAAGATTCCGTTGTAATCTGGGGTAATCTTCCTTGCTGTCCACTACACCTCCAATTTTGGTATCATCTGCAAACTTGCCAACTATAGCTCTTAGGCTCACATCTGAATCATTTATGCAAATGACGAAAAGTAGTGGACCCAGCACAGATCCTTGTGACACTCCACTGATCACAGGTCTCCAGTCTGAAAAACAACCCTACACCACCACCCTCTGTCTTCTACCTTCGAGCCAGTTCTGTATCTAAATGGCTAGTTCTCCCTGTATTCCATGAAATCTCACCTTGCTAATCAGTCTCCCAAGGAGAACCTTGTCAAACACCTTACTGAAATCCATATAGATCATGTCTACTGCTCTGTCCTCATCTTTGTTAATTCTTCAAAAAACTCAATCAAGCACATAAGACATGTTTTCCCATGCACAACGCCATGTTGACTATCCCTTATCAATCCTTGTCTTTCCAAATACATGAGTAAAAAGTGAGGTCTGCAGATGCTCAGCAGGTCAGGCAGCATCCAAGGAACAGGAAATTCGACGTTTCGGGCAAAAGCCCTTCATCAGGAATTCCAAATACATGAACATCCTGTCCCTCAGGATTGTCTCTAACAACCATCAACGTCAGGTTCACCAGTCTATAACTCCCTGGCTTGTCCTCTCCACCTTTCTTGAATAGTGGCACCACATTAGCCAACCTCCAGTCTTTTCGCATCTCATCTATGACTATTGATGATACAAATATCTCAGCAAGGGGCCCAGCAATCACTTTCCTAGATTCCCAGAGTTCTGGGGCACACCTGATCAGGTCCTGGGGTTTATCCACTGTTATACATTTCAAGACATCCAGCCCTCCCTCCTCTGTAATAAGGACATTTTTCAAGGTGTCACCATCTATTTCCCCACAGTCTATATCTTCCATATCCTTCTCCACAGTAAACACTGATGCAAAATACTTGTTTAGTATCTCCCCCATCTCCTGTAGTTCCACACAAAGGCCACCTTGCTGATCTCCGAGGGGAAAGTGAGGACTGCAGATGCTAGAGATCAGAGCTGAAAATGTGTTGCTGGAAAAGTGCAGCAGGTCAGGCAGCATCCAAGGAGCAGGAGAATCGACGTTTCGGGCATGAGCCCTTCTTCAAATTTGATTCCTGAAGGACTCATGCCCGAAACGTCGATTCTCCTGCTCCTTTGATGCTGCCTGAGCTGCTGCGCTTTTCCAGCAACACATTTTCAGCTCTGATCTCCGAGGGGCCCCATTCTCTCCCAAGTCACCCTTTTGTCCTTCATGTATTTGTAAAAACCCCTTGGATTCTTCTTAACTCTATTTGCCAAAGCTATCTCATGTCCCCTTTTTGCCCTCCTGATTTCCCTCTTAAATATACTCCTACTGCTTTTATACTCTTCAGAGGATTCACTCGATCTATCCTGTCCATACCTGACATATGCTTCCTTCTTTTTCTTAACCAAACTCTCAATTTATCGAGTCATCCAGTACATTCCTTTCACCCTAACAGGAATGTACTGTCTCTGGACTCACATTATCTCATTTCTTAAGGTTTCCATTTTCCAGCCGTCCCGTTACCTGCGAAAATTTTCCCCCATCAGCTTTTGAAAGTTCTTGCCCATTACCGTCAAAATTTTGCCTTCCTCCAATTTAGAACTTCAACTTTTAGATCTGGTCTATTCTTTTCCATCACTATTTTAAAACTAATAGAATTATGGTTGCTGGCCAAAAAGTGCTTCCCCAAGACACTTCAGTCACCTGCCCTGCCTTATTTCCCAAAAATAGGTCAAGTTCTGCATATTCTCTAGTAGGTACATCGACATAGTGAATCAGAAAATTTTCTTGTACACACAAAATCCTCTCCATCTAAACCCTTAACACTGTGGCAGTCTGTCTATGTTTGGAAAGTTAAAAATCCCCTTCCATATTCTTACAGATAACTGAGATCTCCTTACAAATTTGTTTCTCAATTTCCCTCAGGGGATCTATAATACAATCCCAATAAGGTGATCATCCCCTTCCTATTTCTCAGTTCCAAATAAATTCCCTGAATGTATTTCCAGGAATATCCTCCCTCAGTACAGCTGCAATGCTGTCCCTTATCAAAAACGCCACTCCCCCTCCTCTGTTGTCTCCCTTTCTGTCCTTCCTGTAGCATTTGTATTCTGGATCATTAAACTGCCAGTCCTGTCCATCCCTGAGCCAAGTTTCTGTAATTGCTATGATATTGCAGTCCCATATTCCTAACCATGCCCTGAGTTCATCTACTTTCCCTGTTATGCCCTTTGCATTAAAATAAATGCAGTTTAATTTAGCAGTCATACGTTGTTCTCTGCTTTGTCCCTGCCTGCCTTGACTGTTTGACTATCTTCTGTTCTCAACTGTACCAGTCTCAGATTGATCTATTTCCTTACTATCTTCCTGAGTCCTACCTCAGTCCTCAGCCCGCACGCCCCCCCCCCCCCAACCCCCCACCAACCTCCTTACCAGTTAAAATCCTCCTGAGCAACTCCAGCAAATCTCCCTGCCAGTATATTAGTCCCCTTCCAATTTAGGTGCAATCCGTCCTTCTTGTACAGTCACTTTGAACCCAGAGGAGTTTCCAATGATCCAAAAATGTGAATCCTTCTCCCATACACCAGCTCCTCAGCCATGCATTCATCTGCTCTATTCTCCTATTCCTACCTTCACTTGTTCGTAACACACCGGGAGTAATCCAGATATTCCTACACTCAAGGACCTCCTTTTTAAATTCCTGCTTAACCCTCTGTAATCTCCCTTCAGAATCTCATCCTTTTCCCTTCTTATGTCGTTGGTTCCAATGTGTACAGTGACCTCTTGCTGGCCCTTCTCACCCTTAAGAATATTCTGCACCCTCTCTGAGACATTCTTGATCCTGGCACCAGGGAGGCACAACACAATTCTGATTATTCTCTGCTGGCCATAGAAAAGTCTGTCTGTGCCTCGGACTAGACAGTCCCTTAACACAATCAATCTCTTGGAAGCCTACATACCCCTCATTGCATTCGAGCCAGTCTCAATACCAGAAACTTGGATGTTCCTGCTACATTCCTGTAAGAATCCATCAGTCCCTACATTTTCCAAAAAAGCATATTTGTTTGAAATGGGGATAGCCACAAAGATTCCTGCGCTACCTGCCTACCTCTCTCACCTTTCCTGGAGTTAACCCATCTATGTGCTGTATCTGTGACATTTCTCCATTCCTATAACTGCCATCCATCACACTCTGTTTCTCTTGTAAATTCCTCATTGCCTTTAACTGTTGCCCCAACTGATCCATTCAATCTGATCGGATTCGCAACCCACGGCATTTATTGCAAATATAATCCTCAGTAACACGTAAACGCTCCCTAAACTCCCACATCCGACAAGAAGAATAAATCACTCTACTTAGGGACATTTTTGTTTCTTCCAATCTACAAAGCCAGAAAATAGCACCATCTTATTCCTCTACAAAACACTGCTCCACGCTAACTTCGTACTTAACCTTATATCTTTAAGTTTAATCAAGAGACAGATCTCAAATAAAACATATAATCAAGACAGAACCCACTCTACTTACTATTGTAGATTTACAGCAAGGCTTTTACTTAAAACTATTCACTTATCTGTTTCTGTGCTATGACCTCTCCCAAACAGGTTCCTCCAAGATCAGTTGAATTTCACCGTTTGTTAATTTTCCTAGACGCACTCCGATGTCCAGCGATACATGAATTCAACAGCAAAGGCATTAACTGTGCAGGTTCACTGCTGTGTCAGTTAGCAGTGTGGGTTTCTTTCTCTCTCTCTCGTGCACTGACTGACCGCGTGTTTGTCAGACCTTTGTCTGACCCTCTCCATTTTAAAAGTGCTGTTGCTTTCATTTTTTTCCCCCAAAGTTCCAAAACAATGCAACAGCATATAAAACAGTAATTGCTGCTCCTGGAATTCTAGGAAATCACCTCCAACACCTAAAATACTTCAAAAAGGTGCAGCCTGTTATAGCCATGCCTGCCTCAGTGACATAGGTTGTAGATTTGAGAGGCGCTGCTGAAGGAGTTTTGGTGAGTTGCTATAGTGCATCTTGCAAATGTTATTCAATGTTAACACTGTGTACCTGCAGTGGAAGACAGAGCGTTGAATGTGGTGCATTAGGTGCCAACTGAACAAGCTGCTTTGTCCTTGATGATAGTGCTGTTAAGTAGGTTTTATTGGAAGATGGATTGCGTTCTGGAGCCGTAACATCATGCTGCAACTATACAAAACACTAGTGCAGCCGCACTTGGAATATTGTGTACAGTTCTGGTCGCTCCATTACAGGAAGGATGTGGAAGCATTGGAAAAGGTGCAGAGGAGATTTACCAGGATGATGCCTGGTCTGAGGGAAGGCCTTACGAAGAAAGGCTGAGACACTTGGGTCTGTTCTCATTGGAAAGAAGGTGGCTAAGAGGGGTTTTGATGGAGACATACAAGATGATCAGAGGATTAGATAGGTTAGACAGTGAAAGCCTTTTCCCTAGGTTGATGCCATCATCATATACGAGGGGGCATAGCTAGAAATTGCAGGGTGATAAATTTAAGACAGAGGTCAGAGACAGGTTCTTTAATGGTGTGGAATGCCCTGCCTGCCAATGTAGTTAACTCAGCCACATTAGGGAGATTTAAGCAATCCTTAGATAAGCGCATGGATGACGATGGAATCGCATAGGAGGATGGGCTTACATTAGTTCACAGGTCGGTGCAACATCGAGGGCCGAAAGACCTGTTCTGCATTATATTCTTGGCCATTGGTGGAGCTGCACTCATCCAGGCAAGAGCAGACACAGATGCAGCAGCGACAGATAGATTGGTGAAGTAAGGTTTCTTGTCCTGACGGCTCCCTAAACAACTACTAAAGTAGGTCTGTAGCAGGAATGTTCTTGAGGATTCAGGCAGCTCAGTTAATGGTGCTACAAGTTACCCTAGGCAACAGATCTTGAAGTTGTCCACCCAGAATACATACTTTATCCTTGCCACATTCAGTATGCTCAACATAGAGGAATATTGATTCATCAGCTGAGGGAGGTGTTATTGGGAAGAGAAGGGTTCCTTACCCATATTTGATCTGATGCCATGAGACTTCAAGGAGTCCAGAGTCAATATTGAAGACTTCCAGAGCAACACCTGCCTCACTGTTGTGCTGTCAATGCAGTGGGTCTGCCAGTCAGTGGGACAGGAGACACCAGGGATTGTGATGGTTGTGCTGGGTCATTGTATGTACACTATGAATCAGGGTGTATGACAATGACAAAGTGCTACTCAGTTAGTCTATGGGACAGTTTGCCAAGTATGGTGCAAGCCCCCAGATGTTACTAAGCAAGACTTCACAAGGTCAGTGGGATTCCAGTTTTTCAATCATTGCTGTTTAATTATTTCTTTTGACTTTGTAGCAGTTTTGATACAATTGGATCACTTGCCGGACCATAACAAAGAGAATTCAACAGTATTGAAATTACTGTTGTTCTCAGGTCGCACTTAAGACAGACCAAGCAAGACGAAAAATTGCAGGTAGTGGCATTCGCATGCATCTGCTCCCCTTGTCCTTCTCAATGGATGAAGTTGCAGGATTGGAAGGTGGTTTCCCATTCTTTCTACAATTCTTTCCCTATTTTATTTTCCCAAGTTTTAATCCCAGCCCTTCAAAACCAGTTTTTGTCCAATATTTTAACTTGGTTTCCATTATACTTATGTTTTCTCTATCATCTCAAATCATGTTAAATTATGGTCACGGCTGTCTGGATATTTTCCTACTTTACTACTTTTATTAGTTCTGATTCATTTCACATCAAATTTGGTCAGTTTGTGTGAAGATGATATTTCAGTCAGCTTTAAGTTTGTCTTCTACGAGTACAAACACCTGTTCACCAAACTTGCAATATAATTTTCATAACCCAAGTTACCTTTGTTCTCAGATCATAGCGCTGCTCCTTGTGACACCCTGTGTCAACTACGTGCGTGATATCATCGATAGTTATTGAGGTCTCTGCAATGTTTGTTGCCAGGACAATTTTCCTCATCCAAGGAGCTGGTTGACGGAAAATCTCTTGTTGATCCGCAACAGGGATATTGGAATGAACTGTGAGAAGATATCATTTATACTTAAATAATGGTTGATCTCATTACATAAATATTTCATAAGGTTTCAAGTATAACAACGTCCTCTCAACTGACAGCTGTTGTATAGGCAAAGCCAGCTAAAGACTGTACACATTCATTCTCCAGTAAACAACAGTGAAAGACTGATGATGTGTCTTCTTCACTCTTGACAAATGACCATGGGAATCCTGTTTAACATTAAGAAAGGTTTTGACAAATTGGATCCAAATAAACACTTCCACTGATGGTAGGGTTAAAGCACAAGAGGTTATTTGCAAACATTTTTTTCAGTGTTCCCACTGTTTGTGATATTGTGGCTTCAGTCATCCATATTTATCAACAGTTTTGCCAAGTTTTTTTTTAGAAACAGAAACAGGGTTGGAGAAACTCAATTGGTCTGACAATATCTGTGGAGAGAGTTACCACTTCAAATCCAATGCCTCTTCAGAAGCTTTTTATTAAAATTCACTCATGGAATATGGGCATGGAATTATTGCCCCAACCCAACCTTGAGAAAATGGTGGGAAACTTCTTAAAACTTTGCATGTGGTGAAGGTACACCAGTACTTTTAGGGAGTGCCAGGTCACAGTGAAGGTATGACAGTCTAGTTAAATCAACATGCTGAATGATAGAGGAGAACTTACATGAATGTGACATTCCTATGTCTCTACTGCCCTTGTTCCTCTATATAGTAGAAATCGTGTCAAAGGATCAATGGCAAATTGAAACATCTCTGGGACACCCACACCAATCAACCACACCGCACAGTGGCCCAACATTTCAACTCCCCCTCCCACTCTACAGAGGACATGGAGGTCCTGGGCCTCCTTCACCGCCACTCCCTCACCACCCGACGCCTGGAGGAAGAACACCTCATCTTCCGCCTCGGAACACTTCAACCCCAGGGCATCAATGTGGACTTCTACAGTTTCCTCATTTCCCCTTCCCCCACCTCACTCTAGTTCCAAACTTCCAGCTCAGCACTGTCCCCATGATGTGTCCTACCTGCCTATCATCTTTTCCACCTATCCACTCCATCCTCCTCTCTGACCTATCACCTTCATCCCTATCCCAACTCACCTATTGTACTCTATGCTACTTTCTCCCCACCCTCACTCTCCTCTAATTTATCTCTCCACCCTTCAGGCACTCTGATTGCATTCCTGATGAAGGGCTTTTGCCCGAAACGTTGATTTTACTGCTCCTCGGATGCTGCCTGAACTGCTGTGTTTTTCCAGCACCACTAATCCAGATTCTGGTTTCCAGCATCTGCAGTCCTTGTTTTTACCTAGCACTGTCATAGAGTTATACAACACAGAAGCAAAACCTTTGGTCCAACTCGCCCATGCCGACCAAGTTTCCCAAACTAAACTAACTGCCTGCGTTTAATTCAGTTGGCTGGACAGTTAGTTTGCAAAGCAGTGTGATGTCAATGGTATGAGTTCAATTCCCATCACTGGCTGAGGTTACCACGAAGGACTCTCCTTCTCAACCTCTACCTTTTCATGAGGTATGGTGGCCCTCACCACTAGTTGTCTCTAATGAGAGAGTAGCCTTATGATCTGGTAAGACTGTGGCGACTTGAGTTGATCTATGCCCATCATGATTCAATAAAGCTCTATAAAGTCACCTCTCAACCTCCTACGCTCCAGTGAAAAACGTCCCAGTCTATCCAGCCTCTCCTCTCATTCAACCCCTGCAGTCCCAGCAACATCCTTGAAAATCTTTCCTGAACCCTCTCAACGTAATGATATCCTTCCTATAGCAGGACTACTAAAACTGTACGAAGTACTCCAAAAGTTGCCTCACCAATGTCCCTGTACAACCTCAGCATCATGTCCCAACTCTTAAACTCAATGGTCTGCAATAAAAGCAAACATGCCATCTTAACATCCCATTTACTTGGGACACAACTTCCAAAGAAATACGTAGCTGAATTCCTAGATCACTCTGTTTGACAACACCACTGAGGGCCCTACCATTAACTGTTTAAGTTTTTAGAACATAGAACATAGAAAAATACAGCGCAGTACAGGCCATTCGGCCCTCGATGTTGTGCCGACCGAAGCCTACCTAACCAACACTAGCCCAATAACCTCCATATGCTTGTCCAATGCCCGCTTAAATGACCATAAAGAGGGAGAGTCCACCACTGCTACTGGCAGGGCATTCCATGAACTCACAACCCGCTGAGTAAAAAATCTACCCCTAACATCTATCCTATACCTACCACCCCTTAATTTAAAGCTGTGTCCCCTAGTAACAGCAGACTCCATTAGCAGAAAAAGGTTCTCACTGTCAACCCTATCTAAACCCCTAATCATCTTGTACACCTCTATCAAATCTCCCCTAAACCTTCTTTTCTCCAATGAGAAAAGCCTTAAGTGCCTCCGCCTTTCATTTTAACTAAAATGCAGTATGCTACATTTATCCAAATTGAACACCATCTACTATTTCTCAGCCCATTGGCCCAATTATCTGGTGCCTACGGCTACTACAGTGCAATGATGATTGAGGGAAAAAGTGAAGGTCACCAAAGCCCCTGGGTATCATAGGATGCTTTCTCGTTAGAGAGACACAACTGGTGGCGAGCAATGTTCTTTTTAAGCGGCGCTTAAGTTCTAAACTTCACTACAGTGTACAGACATCGGAGTCCAGTGCAGCCAGAAAGAAAATTAGAGGTAACATCAGCAATTAATTTAACCTAAAGGTCACTGTGCCTCAGACAAACGGTTAAGCAAAAAAGGTAGGTCTTCATTAAGACCTCAGCTGGGATTGGAACTTAACTGAAACTGCTGGCATCAGTCTCCATCACAAACTAGTTGTCTGGCAAACTGACCTAGGTGTCTAAGGTGGTGGATGGGTGCTAATTTAGCGAAGTGTTTTGTCTTGACTGGTTTGGAGTTTCTTGTGTTGTGAAGCTGCATTCTTCCAGGTAAATGTGAGTTACTTGCTGGAGAACTCCAAGCTGCTGACATGCTTCTCTGATTATCTGGGAGCAAACCCATGGAAATATATTTCTTCCTTAATTGCAGTGACTTTACAGACACTCACCATAAAACAGGAAGCTCACTGATTTTGCACTCACCGGGTAAAATTATGTAATTTTTGTTTGGAGTAGAAAGGCGTTCCTCAAGTCTCTGTTGAACTCCTCGGATTTCCTGCCAACCTGGTAAGAAGCACAAGATTCCACCTGCAATACAAACATAACAGGAGTTAGTTAAAGGCCAAGTGCAAAACAGTCTAATTTCTTTAACATTTCCTTTCACTACCTTTTTTTCCCTGAATTCAGAGAGATGTTCTGTATTAATAAAATGCTGATTCTAGAGTTATTGTTGATTGGCTATTCAGTCATCTAGTCACAGCTAACCCAAACTTCCACCAAGGCAAAGCCACTTGACTTGGGTTAAGGAGTAGCTGATTTTTCTTTCGCCATTCCAGAGAATCAGCCATCATCACACTGAATGGGATCTAGACGCCAAATCATCCACTTGTGTTCCTATTTTCTGTTTCTATATTTCATACGCATGGGTGAGTAAAAGATGAAGGAGCTACGTGTGGTAGGGGAGAGGTTTGGGCTTTGTAGCTGAAGTTTGGGGTTGAAGTGAACAATGAAGTAGAAAAGAGGTTTGGGGGTGAAGAAATGGGGCCTGGGGTAGAGGGGGTACATATGTGGGAAGAGTGGAGCAATGTGCAGGGACAACAGGGCATTAGGGAGGCAGTTGGAAGCGTGCAGGCAGTGAGAGTGTTGGATGCAGGAGACCGAGGGGGAAGGTGTGCATCAGAGGAAGATTGATCTCTGGGGGGAGGTGGTGTGTGTAATGGGGTTGGGATAGTTTTGCATGGTCTAGTTTTCTCTCCATGCATTAAACCTTGATCTTGAGCTCTCTGATCATTGGTGGGAAGTTCCATTCTTCAATGTTTTAAGCCCTCCTCCTGGCCTCACGGATTCTCAGGGGAAAATTCCATTCTTTCTACACATTTCAAGTCTTGCTTCAGTGTCAATGATTTATTTTGTCTTTTTATGTGTTGGTGGTTGTAGTGATGTGAAGGTGCATGAGGCGGAGAAGATTCTTGATTTCTTGCACATTTTAAAGCCCTACCCCTGGTTCACAGATTTTCAGTTGTCTCCACACTTTAACCTCTGCTTCTGGCATCTATGTAGGGCCTTTAACAGAATATAGCTACTTCGCTGGCACTTTTTTCAACACTGAACTATTTGAGGTCATATCCAGTCAAGTTAACTAAAAGCATAATTGAGGAAACAGGCTTTCAGTTGCACCTTAAAAGGAAGGAAATGAGACAGGTACAGAGACTTCAAGAGAGAATTACTGAACTTAAGAACTTCACGGCTGAAAGCTTGCCCAACAACAATTGCTCAATTAATATTAAGGATGTTCAAAGGGCCAGAATTAGGTTGTAGATATTCCATTAGTTTCTGGGCATTGAGGAGGTCAGGGATAGGGATGGAGGACCTAGATCTTGGGCAATTTGAAAACAAGGATGGGAACTGTCAAATCAAGTCCAGGGTAATTCAGTGAGCACATGGGAGGACTTTGTGTGAGTTTTAGATGTCCTTGAGTTACAAAGGGCAGAAAGTTGGAGAACTGCTAGGACTGCATGAGAATAACCAAGTCTAAAGGTAATATGATGAGACGTTCAGCATCAGATAAAGGCGGCAGAGGCAGACTTAGGCAATATTACAGAAGTGGAAATAGGCAATGTATGTAGTTTTGTAATGTCCAACTGGAAGCTCACCTTGGGTCAAGTATGATAACAAGGTTGTATAAAAGTCTGATGAAGAGTCATCTAAACTCGAAACGTTAATTTGTTCTCACTCCATGGATGCTGCCTGACCCAATGTGATTGCCAACATTTGTTGTTTTCAGCAGATTCTAGCATCTGCAGTAATCTGTTCCCATATTTTCTGTAAAAGTTGCATCTGGCCTCAGACAGTTGTCAGCAAAAAGAATGTAAAGGAGCAGTGTCTTTTACATTGTCTCTTAATTGTCTCTTACTGGACAATCAATGGCTTGAGATCCAAGTTTAGAGTGGAGATCAGAAAGAATGGTTTAAGTTTTCCAAATGTTACATGGAGGAAAATTTCTGCTCATCCTTGTTAACAGATAATACAGTGACAACAGAGGAGCAAGAAAGTCGATAGCGAGGAAAAGCAGGGTGTTGTGACTTTGCATTTAAAAATTGCTGTTCTTTCTTACTTATTCATTGATGGAATGTCAGCATCACCAGCTGGGCCAATAACTATTGCTCATCCCTCAATGCCTTGAGAAGGTGGTGGTAAATAGCTTTCTTGTAGGTACACCAATAATACCATTAGAGAGTTAAAAATCACACAACACCAGGTTATAGTCCAACAGGTTTAATTGGAAGCACTAGCTTTTGGAGTGCTGCTCCTTCATCAACCACCTGATGTAGGAGCGGCTCTCCGAAAGCTAGTGCTTCCAATTAAACCTGTTGGGACTATAATCTGGTGTTGTGTGATTTTTTAAGTTTGTACACCCTAGTCCAACAGTGGTATCTCCAAAAAGTTTGATAGAGTGACAGTGAAGGAATGATGGTATCTATCCAAAACTGGATGGTGAATGGCTTGCACAGAACATGTGGCTGGGATTGTTCCTATATATTTGCTGCTCTTTTCTTCTAAGTAGATCTGTACGGTGTAGTCTGAGGACCTTTGGTAATTTTCTTGTGTGATGCTGGTGTAGGGCAGGATGCAAATAAAAACAAAAATCTGCCACAGGTATATTCTGGAAAAATACAATGCAGGAATGGGAAGAGAGGCAATGGTAGGTGATTCTCCAGCTATCATTCAGCAATTGAGACAAACGAGGGAAATTCTGTCCAACTTAACAATGAAGGAGAGGCATATTAGGATGCCAAAGATTCTGGATGGGTGTAGAAAGACAAAGGTAAACAGTTTATCTTTGTCCCAACGGAACATTATGTAACTTGTGATCTTGGTTGAAAATGTTTCTGTTCAGTGTTTGTTACTTTAGTTGAGATTAATAACTCAGGGTGGATTAGAAATCAAACGTTGGACCTTCCTTATCGACATATTTGAGGACTAAGCCAGTTTGTAAAGTCAGCCAGTAAATAAGAACTAGAAATATCCTTCTTCTGTTGTCAGCAGCAAACAATAGGAGTTCAAACAAGCTTCCCTTACCAGACTCACTGTGAGCATCAATGTGTAAAATTGTGTCGGTGACCAGATCAAGATCAGGGACGGGATCCTCCTCATCCTGTTGACATCATAAAACCAGAGTTGATTAATACTACCGAAAACTCAGACCAGCTTCATCAAGTAATGTACTGTTTTGCACTAATATATTATAAATCCTTGTGATCTTAAGGACCAATTATTTTGTGGAAGGAAAATTACGCACCAATTGAAAGCTGAATTAGTGCTGCAAGTCACAGATCACATCTACAGGTTCCTGCGTGCACTCAGAAACAGTGACAGATTCAGAGATCACTGAAGGCTAAAAGCTGAATTGAAATGTGTTGTGCATTACAGATAAGGGATACATCAGATTTGATCCTCAGCCTGAATCAAGCCCAATTTTAACTAAGGAACCACGATCAAGACACAGAAGGAGAGTGATAGAGATAAGTGATAGAAAAGGTACAGTTGAAATATTAATGCAGTATTTGCTGATAGCGGCAACTGCTGGCAACTATACATGCACGCTCATTAGGGAACGCACAATTCCAATCATTGACGTCATCACATAGACTATACACAAATGCATTACCACACGCAACATTCTGAACTTGGTTTCAGTAGTGGGGTGAGGGACACCAGATGGCAGAAACCCCGGAGAAAGGAAGAGGGCTCAGAAGCTGGGGTGTGAGCAGAATAAAGTGTCCATACAGAGGGTAACAAAGAGACCCCAATCCCTTACTTCCCCAATCCCAAACACCTTCCCATCTTCCATGTCCCGATCTCTCTTCAACTCAGCCCACCTCAGCCCTTCTCAATCTCTTCTCTCAGCTTCCACACCCCCAAAATCTACAAATGTGCAACTTAGAACAGCACACACAGTTCATGCACCAATGTTGTCAAACTAGTTATTAGAGAGAGGGACAACTAGTGATGAATTTAACCTGAGGGTCACCATTCCTTCATGACCTTTATGGTAACCACAGCCAATATGGAAATTCAATGATGGATAGCAAAGGTCACTGTGGCAGAATTTATAAGCCCCTTTTAAAGCTATACTGCTGAAGAGGTTAGAGGAAAAGATAATAGACGATTGTAGGAAAGGCACTGCAAAGAGTCTCCATATAAATTAAACAAATCAGATTGGCAATCGTGGTCTGGAAGATTAGCTCATACTGTACTCAGAAATGATAATGGATACAATATGCTTGAGTGCCAAACCAGGAGCTGGACAATTTAGATCTGATAATGTGCAATGAGACAGGGTTTAATTAATTAATATCCTTATTCTAAAGCAGCCTCAGATCAACTGTGATCGTGACACGATAGAATTTCACATTCAGTTTAAGGGTGAGAAGTGTAGGTCTAAGACTCCTCCCTTAAATTTAAACAAATTACAAAGGTATGAGTAAAAAGATAGCTAAAGTCAACTGGAAAGCAGGTCCAATAAACTTTAGAGCAGAAGTAGCAGACATGTAAGGAGATATTTAATATCTCAGGGTGACATATTACTTTGAGTGCTATCTGTGGTTAATTAAAGAAGGATAGTATCACACTAAATTAACGAGAGCACAATATTGTGAAGCTGAGTGGTAAATCAGAAGATTAGTCAGATTTTATAATCTTGCAAAGAATGACGAATAAAAGGAAAGAGAGATTAAAGTTTAAGAGAAAGCTAGCTAAAAATATTAAATGGATACCAAGAGTTTCAAGCAGGTTAAAAAATGGCTAACTAAAATGAGGATTGACCCCTTAAAAATGGAGTCTGGAGAATTAATATTGGAAAAATAAGAAAATGGTATTAGCATGGAACAGAAATTTATGCTTGTTTTCACTGTAGAAGACAAATAATATTTCAAGAAAAAAATGAAACCTTTTCATCTTGCATAAATCAGGACAATTTGCAAGAATATTATTACAAGAGAAAAATAAGCATTTATATTGCACAAGAGGTATGGACAGATTGGTTGTCAAGTGAACTGTGATCAGTAGAGGTGTTAGCACAGAGAATGCACCCATTAACAAAAACTGCAGACATATTCAAGGTGTAGCCTAAATAAAAGCTCATATAAACATTATAAAGTATCTTTATTGCTAAACTCCGATACCTTAACACAAGTTAATACATTATCAGCTTTCCGAATTACTTGCTGTATCTGCATGCCAACCTTCTGTGGTTCAGGTAAAGGATATCTACTTCCCTCTGAATGCAAACATGTCCTAGTTTATTGCCATTCAACAAATACTTTGCTTTTATACTTTTCCTATCAGAATGGAAAATGTCTTGCTTTGCCACAACATATTCCATCTGTCATGTTCTTGCCTGTTCACACAATCTGATACACTCTTTTGTATCCCACTTGCATCCTCCTCACCATTTATTTTCCCATATAACTTTGTATCATCAGCAAATCTAAATATGTGATCACTCAGTTCCATCAACCAAGTAATTGATGTGGACTGTAAATGATTGAGGCCTAACTACTATTCCTTGCCACCCGCCTCTAGTACCACTGTGCTTTTATTTCACAGAGAGGTGTAATGGTGGGACATGTTCTTTTAGTTTGCACAAATGAATATTTTGTTGCTTCCAGCAAAGTCATAATGTTAGCCTGACTGATCATTGTGAATTGTTTATTACAGTAATTCATAACCCTCACATGTTAGCAAGGAGGCCTTTTCAGTTCCCACTGGACTCAGTGTACCATTGCTTGCTCAAATCCAAAAACTATGTTGATGTTGCATAATCTGGGCAGTTTTATTATTGCTGAGGAACCTCAATTATCCAGCATTCAATTATCTAAATATCGGATCATCCGACAAGATCGCAAGGTCTCTTTGCTCAGCTGTGTTATCCAGCATTTGATTAACCGAACAAAATACTCCCGCCTGTCTCCTTTGGATAATGGAGGCTCCTCTGTAATATACTTTTATTGTAATGGATTTATACAACAGTTTGGTTTGTCAGGCTATTTCAGAGCACAGTAAGAGTCAACCACATATGAGGATCTGGAGTCACATACGGGGCAGAATATGTAAGAATAACAAATTTCTTTCCAGAACAACCAGTCAGGATTTGTGAACAATCAGATGGGTTTTAGAGCATCACTGCTTATACTAGATTTCAATTCCAGATTTGTTTAATGAGCTAAATACATTGTTGTCTGTTGTAGCAAAGGTATGCCCCATTATTTCCACGAATCGCATCTTAGTGCTATAGTAGTTTAGATTAGATTAGATTACTTACAGTGTGGAAACAGGCCCTTCGGCCCAACAAGTCCACACCGACCCGCCAAAGCGCAACCCATCCATACCCCTACATATACCCCTTACCTAACACTACGGGCAATTTAGCACGGCCAATTCACCTGACCCGCACATCTTTGGACTGTGGGAGGAAACCGGAGCACCCAGAGGAAACCCACGCAGACACGGGGAGAACATGCAAACTCCACACAGTCAGTCGCCTGAGGCGGGAATTGAACCCAGGTCCCTGGCGCTTTGAGGCAGCAGTGCTAACCACTGTGCCACCGTGCCGCCAAAGTTTACTGTCATCAACTTGTAGGCACTCTCCTGTTTGGCACTGAGTCAGTGAACTTTCAGCCTAAACTTCAGTCCAGACACGAGCAAGTAATTTAGAGAATCTTGAAACATCTACATGAACTGAAAAGGACAGACAGCCAATATCCTAGCCAATATTTATCTTTCGATCAAAATACTCATTAACAGATTATTTGCTCAATAATCTGACTTCGATAAATTAGCTATTATTTGCTTAATAACAAATCACTTCTGGGCAAAAATTGTTAATTTGGTGTGAAATATTTTAAGACATTCAGAAACAAAAACAAACACCAAAACAAACCACTTCCTCCTTTATCAAGTTACTCACTTGATTGAGCCCAGTCATTTTCCTTCGTCCCAGCATTGGTAGGAGGTCATCCAGGTAAAAGTCTTTCACCGGAAACATGAATCCTGGCACAGTTACTATGGGGCAATTTCCATAATATTCTGATATACGCTCAGTGTCACTGGTGGCACTCATTAAGATGATCTTCAGATTCGGGTTGGATTCCATTATCTTCTTCAGTAAGATGAGCAGGAAGTCCGTGTTGACATCACGTTCGTGGACTTCATCCACGATGACATGACTGATGCCTTCTAGTGAGGCATTACCTTGTAGTTTCTTCAGCAGGATGCCAACAGTGCAGAAGAGTAAGGCTCCACCTCTAGGGGGCAACATGCTCTCCAGCCTCACCTGGTAACCCACATTTTTCTTCAGGCTTGGTCCCAGCTCATAGCCTACTCGTTGCCCCACTGATACTGCACTGATCCGTCGGGGCTGTGTTATTAAAATGTTACAGTGTGCTCCTCTGTTGTCAGTTATGAACTTCTCCAGTATAAACTGAGGGATCCTGGTGGTTTTACCACATCCAGTCGCTCCAGCTATGACTATTACCTGATTTTCTTCAATGGCAGAAATTATTGCTTTCTTGTGCAAGTCTACTGGCAATGGCTTAACTTTCTCAGGCTTGTATCGCTGCCACAGCCAGAGCAGTTTCTGATTGATTTGCTCTGCCTCTCCTTGTGACAGTGGGACATACATTTCTCCTGTAATAGCATCACTAATCAAACCACTGCCAGACACTGAATCCACAATCTCTGGGCTGGGGCTAATGGACTGGTACTCACAGTCATCATCTTCAGAGGCTGTTTCTACTGAATGCTGCAAGAGAATGAGAGAGAAAAAAACATTGGTCACTTGCAGAGGATAGATGGAGAAAGAATTAAAGGTGAGTGTGCATTTCTCAGTTTAATGAAAAAGTACTGAAAACATTAAATAAAACAGTGAATGCTCAAAAATTAATACAATATTCTCCCCTCCTCTACTGAAGGTGTTAACTCTAGGCCACAGCTTTGTTCACAGTGTTCGCAGGAAGTCAGTATTACATTTCTTATAAAACTCAGACATTACTTTCTGAAATAAGAATAAGCTCAGCAGATCCGGCAGCATCTGTGGAGGCAGAAATAGGATTGAAACTTTGAATCCATTACAACTCTTCTTCAGAACGCTCTTTCTTCTCTGGCATCTCAGTCAATTAAACATTCTTCAGACATTAATGTATTGATTGATGTATTAATTTACTGTTGTCATATGCATCGAGATACAGTGAAAGTATTGTTTGTGCGATATATAGGAAGATTGTATGATACAAAGTGCATCGGGTAGCAGAATACAGTGTAACACCTGCAGAGAAGGTGCAGAGAGAGCAAGACAGAGATCAGAATTAACATTTGACAAATATGTTGCAGCTGTACAGGGTAATTGTTAGGCCTCTTTTGGAATAGTGTGCACAATTCTGGTCTCCTTCCTAGCGGAAGGATGTTGTGAAACTTGAAAGGGTTCAGAAAAGATTTACAAGGATGTTGCCAGAGTTGGAGGGTTTGGGCTACAGGGAGAAGCTGAATAGGCTGGGGCTTTTCTCTCTGGAGCGCCAGAGGCTGAAGCGTGCCCTAATAGAGGTTTATAAAATCATGAGGGGCATGGATAGGCAAATAGTCAAGGTCATTTCCCTGGGATGGGGAGTCCAGAACTAGAGGGCTTAGGGTGAGAGAGGAAAAATTTAAAAGGGACCCAAGGGGCAACTTCTTCACACATCTATGGAAGAAGCTGCATGAGGAAGTGGTGGAGGCTGGTACAATTACAACATTTAAAAGGCATCTGGATAGGTATATGATTAGGCAGGGTTTAGAGGGATGTGGGCCAAGTGCTGACAAATGGGACTAGATTAGCTTAGGATATCTGGTCAGCATGGATGAGTTGGACCAAAGGGTCTGTTTCTGTGCTATGAATCTCTATGATTGTAAGTCTGTTCAAAAGTCTGTTAACAGCAGGGAAGCAGCTGTTCTGAAATTTATTCATAACTTTTATATCTTCTCCATGATTGGAGACGATGGAAGAGAGTATAACCGAGGTGGAAGTGGTCTTGAGTTGCCTTCCCAAGGCAGCAGGAAGTATAGATGGAGTCAATGGTTGGAAGGCATGGACTGGGCTGTGTTCACGACTGTCTGTAGTTCCTTGCAGTTTGGGGAAGAGCAGTTGCCATACCACACTGTGATGAGTCCAGGTAGGATGGTTTCTATCCTGCATGTATAAAATTTGGTACGAGTCATGTGGATGTTGAATTTCCTTAGCCTCCCGATGAAGTAAAGATGCTGTTCTGTTTCTTGACCATTGTGTCAACCTGGGTGGACCATTACAGATTTTGATGAACATCACTCCCAGGAACTTGATGCTGTCGACCATTTTCACCTTAGCATTGTGGCTGCAGACTGGGGCATGCCCTCCACTCCACATCCTGAAGTCAATGACCAGCTCCTTTGTTCTACGACATTGATGGAGAGATTGTTGTCTTTCCACCATGCCACTAAGCACTCTATCTCCTTTCTGTATTCTACTGTCTTGTTGTTTGAGATCTGAGCAACTAGGGTGGTGTAGGCAGCAAACTTGTAAATGGAGTTGGGGTGATACTTGGCCACACAGACATGAGTGCATGAGGAATATAGTAGGGAGCCAAGTACATAGCCTTGCAGGACACTGGTGTTGAGGATTATGGTGGTGGAAGTGTTGTCACCTATTCTTACTGATTTCCATCTATGGGTCAGGAAATCGAGAATCCAGTTACAGAGAAGACTAGACTAAGTCTCAGAGTTTAGAGAGGAATTTGTTTGGAATTATAGTATGAAGGCAGAGCTGTAATCATTAAGTAGGAGCCTAATGTAGGTATCCTGTTATTCAGGTGCTCCAAGTATGAGTGCAGGGCCAAAGAGACAGCATCTGTTGTGGGTCGGTTGTGTCGGTCAGCAAATTGCAAAGGATCGAGGCAAATGGCAGGGTGCAGTTTATGCGAGCCATGACTAACCTCTCAAAACACTTCAATAATTATGGAGGTCAGAGCCTCAAGGCGATAGTCATTGGGATACACTGCGTGATTTTTCTTGGACACCGGGGTGATAGTGGTCTTTTCGAAGCCAATAGGGACTTCGGATCACAGAAAGAAAAGGCTAGAGATGCCCGCAAATACTCCCACCAGCTGGTCTGCACAGGATCTGAGTATGGGTCATACATGAGTTCAAAGAATGGTTTTTAAAAACACAACAGGAGGACATTAAATCATTGACTCTTTCGAGTAACAATCCAATTAGTTCTACTCCCATCCTCTTCCCGACCATCCTCTGTATCAGAGATTTTTATTTGTTATCAACATGCATGCATGGAGGGAGGGGAGACGTATTCATCAGATAAGGAAAAGAAAACTGCAACAACCTATGGACTTTCCTTGTTAAATTAGTTGCTGTTAAAGTATAAAAAAATCAAATAGGTCAGTTTTCATTTGGATAAATGTGTATTTTAAAAATGTTTCAGTTCAGATCATGGGAATTAATAAAAACAGTGAAGAACCTTCATTTTACAGCTTCAGCAGCAGATAAACAAGCTATCTTCATTTGTTCAAACTTAACTGGATATGTTACATCTCTATGGCAGTTCTCTGATACAAAATCAACAAAGACAAGTTTTGAACATCAATTTGAAAAGCTATTTCAACCAACTCCTGATGCCTAACATTCAGATTGGTCATAAATGTAACGCATAGGCTTTTTAAAATTCCTTCACAGCTCACATCTGCGTATCAAGTGGACAAGAGTTAACATTGTGTTCAGGAGGATGCTGTTCATTGATGTAACATCAGCTATAGATCAGTTGGAAGCATGGGTCAGAAGGATTTGAGTTCACATCCCACTCTGGAGACTAAAGTGCAACTGCAAAGTTGGCATCCAGTGCAGTGATGAGGGAATGTTGAACTATGACATATTTTGGATGAATGTTAAACTGAGGTCCATCTGGCCTCTCAGGTGAACAGGAAAGATTTCATGGTAGAGGAATTATTCCTATTGGCCTGGAAAGTATTTATCCAGTCAACTTTAAAGAAATAGATCATCTGATCATTTACCATGTTGCTGTCATGTGAGTTACTTTGTGCAGCTCATTTTAGTATCACTTGGCTACAAGAGAGGGAGGAAGGGGAATAGCCATCAGGAATTCTGCTTCAGGATACAGCCAACTCTGTTGGAATACATGGCTGGAGAGGTCAAATGGAAATCAGATCCAGCTTTATGCTGATGCACTCCCTCCAAACCAACATCTCAAAAATCAGAAATTCTGCAAGTACTTCACACAAGCATGCACTCAAAGGATGGCCATAGAATTTTTAACTGAGCTGAAAATGTGTTGCTGGTTAAAGCACAGCAGGTCAGGCAGCATCCAAGGAACAGGAAATTCGACGTTTCGGGCCAGAGCCCTTCATTCCTGATGAAGGGCTCTGGCCCGAAACGTGATTCCTGATTAAGGGCTCTGGCCCGAAACGTCGAATTTCCTGTTCCTTGGATGCTGCCTGACCTGCTGTGTTTTAACCAGCAACACATTTCAGCTCTGATCTCCAGCATCTGCAGTCCTCACTTTTTACTCGTAGAATTTTTAAAGCTTGTATAGTTCACCTATAACCATAGGAGAACTGCTCATAAAATTAGCATCTCACTGCAGATGTCACCATTTGGTCCATTAATTTGTACTGTCTCTTTAAAAGAGCTGCTTAATTAGGCCTACCGCACTGTTCTATCCTGTTCAAGCACATGTTTGATTGCTGCTTTTGAACTGACTTCCACCATCTGTCTTAGGTTGTGCATTCAAAATCATCAGCACTCCTGCATAAAAACATCTCTTCTCGCCTGCTCTCTGGTCTTTCACCAGTTACCTTAGATCTGTAACCTCCAATTACCCACACTGCTGCACTGCAAACAGTTTCTCTTTATCCATTCTTTCAAATCATTCAATTTTCAACTTAAACATTCTCTGTTATAAGAAGAACAATCCCAGCCTCTTTAGTCTCTTCACTGTTTTAAAAGATTATTTAAACTTGTAAAGAATGATACAAATCACAGATTTAATAAGGTATGATGATAAGATCATAGTGAAACAAGGCAGTTGAAACATCAGCAATCCTAATTAAGTGGCAGGCAGACGTTACTCCAAGAGATGCTAGCTATTACTGACCTGATCCAAATATTGCTGGATTCGTTGCTGGAGGCTCTTTGGGATTTCTATCCTGGTCGGCCTCCGCTCCTTTTCATTCAACTCTTTTATTGCGCCCAAGTTGTACATGGCATGGGTCAGTGGATGATTTTTCTGGTTAAGCAAACCAAGCTCCTGCCAAGCAAACATAATCACACATAGGTTTTTCTCTACTTTTTTGAAATATATTGTCCAGTAAGTATAATATAGCAAAAAGGACCATATTAGACAAGTGGATCACAAAATCTTAATAATGCAGATGGCATGGTGCTGTGACTTCATTTTCAGGATTGCAACAGATCCAGTTCAAACTGTAGGAATAACGATCACCACTGATGGATATGCATATACAGTAACGAAAGGCACCTGCTAATTTAGCTCTGCCTGAAAATCTCACACAAGGATATAGATCAACTGGGTGAGAGAATTGGAAAGGTGCTGCTCTGGTGAAGAGAGAACGGAGATTGAGGATAAGGCAATATAGAGGAGTTGTGAGCAGGGAACACTATGGTTTCTAATCAGTGTTGTGCCTGCCTTGAAATGTTTGTCTCAATAGTTTGGAATTCATTATTCTGGAACTAATTTGGTCTGTATATGCCCTAGGAGTATTTAATGAGGCATGTAGAGAAACCATATCACTCTATCAAGCAAGAGGATTACAATTAGTTCTTCCATGCACCAATACTAAGGGCTCATGTCGGCACCTTGTGATAAGGTTGCATTTACTGGCCCTAACTAATTGCCAGGAAAGTGGGCCATCTTGAACACTCCACATGCTGACAGTGCCATCACAACTGCAGTAGTCATAAACAATACCCCACCAGATAACTATTAAATTCTCAAATTAGGGGTTATACTACCACTATATGGTTCAGTACCACTCACAGTGCTAATAATTGAGGCATATAGAATACTCAAACAGGTTTTAAGATTGCTAATCCAACTCAGCTCTCCTGATACCCCAGGTGACAAATTTAAAATTCCAACACCTAGCTGGAATGCAATCCGAGCTAACCAACACTATGCAATCACTCAGTTGGTACTTCACATGGGAAAAGAAAGACATTGAATACTGCAATAAACCAGCTCAATGCTGAGCACAAGTATGGCTTGCAGCAAGTTGCAATCACCTTCAACTTCTTACAGACTAAAGCTGCTGCTCTTCTTTCTGCTTCAGTTTTCCGTCGACCACTTGCAACAAAGGTCATTGGGGTTGGCCACTGCACCTCAAGCCGGCATACCTTGACAGGACCATCTTCTGTGGAGTATTTCAGATAGTCCTAATGGAGCAGCACATAAAGATTAAAGTGGTATCACTGTCAGTTATATGAGCAGAAATATAGGAATCAATGAACCAAAAAGAAACAGACCAATGTAACTTAGCCAGCACAATTTAGCAGTCATGTAATGTAACAATATTGGAATTATACCATGTGGATATGCTAGATTAATCTGAGACTAAAGTCCTTTTTTAAGGCTATGAGCTAAATTAAGTGAAATAAAAACTGGACAAATCCAAAACATGAATATTCAGGCTGAATAGAAGAAACCTCAATTTATTAATGGCAAAATCAATGAAGAAATTGAAGAAAAGCGTGCTTCTGTCATTTTCTTTTCTTAAAGAATATTTATGTATATTACAATTAGCCACTTTTACTTAAACTATTACAAAAGAATGTGATGCAAATTTGAAATACATAGAACCCTCGTATGCGCAGATTTGGCTTCTGCTGTTTCAGTTATCTGTGGTTTACCACGGCCCGACAATATTATATGGAACATTCCAGAAATAATTCCAGAGCTGCTGGGAGGCAAGTTTCCCACTGAAATGATAGGGTTCACTACTATCCGCAGTTTTGGGTATCGGCTGTAGGTCTTAGAACGTATGGATATGGGAGGGCACCTGAATAAAAAAGATAGTCCTGCAACCTATATAATACAGCAAAAATCCTGGATGGGCATTGAATGGTCATGTCAGGTGATCAGGTAACTTTAGGATGAGGTATTTGAGAAATTCAAGACTGCTTTTATCCTCTTTCATAATTTTTAACTCTGCGAAATATTACTACTTAGAGTAAAATTTCAAGAGTAAAGTGGTAACTCTCTGCTTTTAATAACCAAAGGTGACCATAAGGCCCAATAGCAGAAACAGGCCATTCGGCCTATCACATCCATTATGTCAAAACGCAAACAGAGAATATGGGCATTGACCTCTCTCACACGCTAAGCAAACACTCCATCATTTGAGCTAATTCCTTCATAAAATCTTGTTGAGAAGATAGTTCAATCAAACCATAATGAGCTAAGCTATCTGAGTTACACAACAGCAGAAAAACCATTTATTCACTCTCTTCCTGGCCCAGAAGCACTAAAATCAATGGCAATATCCCAGATGCTGATTCCAAATGTGAAGCAATAACTCCTGGAAATATAAAATCAATAGACTTTGTGCCAAGGTGAGAGAGTTACATAACATAACAAGCTTTAATCCAAGAAACACATAAGACCAGGACATTCAGCCCCTTGAGCCTGTTTCAGCATTCAATCAGATCATGGTTGATCTGTTGCCTAACTCCATGTGCTGTCTTTTGGCCCATTTCCCTTAATACTTCTGCTTAACAAAAATGCATCTAACTCAGACTGACAGTTAACAACTGATCTAGGATCCACTCACGTTTGTAGAAAAGAGTTCCAAACCCCCATCATTCATTGTGTATCTGTGCTTCCTAACATCTCTCCTGAACAGTTTGGCCCCAATTCTGAAACTATGCCCCTTGTTCTAGAATCCCCAATCAGTGAAAATAGTTTATCTTTATCTGCCCTATCGTTTCTTATTAAAATTTTGAAGACTTTGATCAGATCACCTCTTAATCTTCTAGACTCAAGAGAAATCAGACCTAATTTGTATAATCTATTCTCATAATTTAACCCCTGAAGTCTAAGCATCATTCTTGTAAGATATACTGCATTCTCTCCAAGGTCATTTTGGAGACATAGATAGAGAGGGACAGGAATGGTTGTTGCATGTTCCACGATTTAGCTGTTTCACAATGAACAGAGAAGATGATAAGAGACCCGGGTTCAAATTCCGCCTCGGGCAACTGTGTGTGTGTGGAGTTTGCACATTCTTCCCGTGTCTGCACGGGTTTCCTCCGGGTGCTTCGGTTTCCTCCCACAGTCTAAAGATGTGCAGGTTAGGTAGTTTGGCCGTGCTAAATTGCCCATACGTTAGGTGAAGGGGTAAACGTTGGGGAATGGGTCTGGGTGGGTCGGTGCTCTTTGGATGGTCGGTATGGACCTGTTGGGTCAAAGGGCCTGTTTCCACACTGTAAGTAAACTAATCTAATAAAAATATGATAAGGTGTTAGATTTGGAGGCAGGTGAGCACTTTGGTGATAGTGACCACAATTCGGTTATATTTATCTTAGCAATGGAAAGGGATAGGTATATACCGCAGGGCAAGAGTTATAGCTGGGGGAAAGGCAATTATGGTGCAATTAGGTAAGATTTAGATTGCATAGGATGGGAAGGAAACTGCAGGGGATGGGCACAATGGAAATGTGGAGCTTATTCAAGGAATAGCTGCTGCGCATCCTTGATAAGTATGTATCTAGCAGGCAAGGAGGAAGTTATCGTTTACTAAAGAAGTTGAAGCTCTTGTCAAGCAGGAAAAGAAGGCTTGTGTAAGGATGAAACATGAAGGCTCAGTTAGGGTGCTTGAGAGTTACAAGTTAGTCAGGAAAGACAAAGTTAGGAAGAGCCAGGATAGGACATTAGAAGTCGTTGGCAGATAGGATCAAGGAAAACTCTAAGGCTTTCTATAGGTATATCAGGAATAAAAGAATGACTGGAGTAAGATTACAGCCAATCAAGGATAGTAGTGGGAAGTTGTGCATGGAGTCAGAGGAGACAGGGGAAGCACTAAATGAATATTTTTCATCAGTATTCACACAGGAAAAGGATGATGTTGGCGAGGAGAATACTGAGATACAGAATAGATGGGATTGAAGTGCACAAGGAGGAGATGTTAGCAATTCTGGAACATGCGAAAATAGATATGTCCCCTGGGCTGGATGGGACTTATCCTAGGATTCCATGGGAAGCCAGGGAGGAGAATGCAGCGCCTTTGGCTTTGATCTTGATGTCATTCACTGTCTACAGGAATAGTGCCAGAAGATTGGAGGAGAGCAAATGTTGTTCCCTTGTTCAAGTATGGGAATAGAGAAAACCCTGGTAATTATAGACCAGTGAGCATTCCTTCATTTGTGGCTAAAGTGTTGGAAAAGACTATAAGAGGTAGGATTTATAATCATCGAGAGAGGAATAAGTTGATTACTCAACACGGTTTTGTGAAGAGTAGATTGTGCCTCTCAAACCTTATTGGGCTCTTTGAGAAGGTGACCAAACAGGTGGATGAGGGTAAAGCTGTTGTGGTGTAAGATATTCTATAAGGTTCCCACGGTAGTCTATTGCACAAAATACAGATTGGATTGAGGGTGATTTAGCAGTTTTGATCAGAATTTGGCTAGCTGAAAGAAGACAGAGGGTGGTGGTTGATAGGAAATGTTCATCCTGGAGTTCAGTTACTAGTAATGTACCACAAGGATCTGTTTTGGGGCCATTGTTGTTTGTCATTTTTATAAATGACCTGGATGAGGGTGTAGAAGGATGGGTTAGTAAATTTGAGGATGACACTAAGGTCAGTAAAGTTGTGGATAATGTCCAAGGATGTTGTGGGTTACAGAGGGACATAGATAAGCTGCAGAGCTGGGCTGAGAGATGGTTAATGTGGAAAAGTGAGAGGTGATTCTCTTTGGAAGAAGCAACAGAATTGCAGAGTACCGGGCTGATGGTAAGATTCTTTCTACTACCAGGAATGAGCAGAGAGATCTCGGTGTTGATGTACATAGATTCCTGAAAGTTGCCATCTAGGTTGATTGGATTGTTAAGAAGGCATGCGGTGTGTTAGATTTTATTAGTAGATGGACTGAGTTTCGGAGCCATGAGGTCATGTTGCAGGTGTACAAAACTCTGGTGTGGCCACACTTGGAGTATTCCATACAGTTCTGGTCACCGAATTATAGGAAGGATGTGGAAGCTTTGGAAAGGGTGCAGAGAAGATTTACTAGGACGTTGCCTGATATGGAGGGAATATCTTACGAGGAAAGGCTGAGGGACTTGAGGCTGCCTTCGTTAGAGAGAAGAATTGAGACATATAATCAGAGGGTTAGATACGGTGGACAGTGAGAGCATTTTTCCTCAGATAGTGATGGCTAGTACAAGGAGACATAGCTTTAAATTGAGAGGTGATAAATATAGTATAGATGTCAGAGGTAGTTTCTTTACCCAGAGAGTAGTAGGGGTGTGGAACTGCCTAATGGAACAGTAGTAGACTCGCCAACTTTAAGGGCATTTAAATAGTCATTCGATAAACATATGGATGAAAATGTGAAGGTTAGATGGGTTTCAGATTGGTTTCACAGGTCGGCGCAACATTGATGGCCGAAGGGCCTGTACTGCTATATGCCTGTACTATAATGTTCTATGCTATACGTCAATAGATCCTTCCTAAGACATGGTGCCCACATCTGTCCACAATATTCCAAGTAGGATCTAACCAGAGTTAAGTATAATGCAGCATAATTTCTGTATTCTTGTGCTCCAGTCCTCTAGATATAAAGGCCAACATTTCATTAGCTTTCGTGATTTCTTTTTCTGTTCATGACATTTTAAGGACCTATGCACCTGAAAACCCAATTCTCTTTGGACGTCCATTGTATTTAACTGCATAACATTTAGAAAGTAGCCTGATCTATCCTTTATCAGTCCCAAAACGGAAAACATCACAGTTACTGATCTTAAACTCCATCTGCCACAGCTTCCCCATTAGTCTATTTTGCAATTTTATGCTATCATTATACTGTCCATAGGACTGCCTAATAATTAATTTAAGAAAATTACCAAAGTAGTACCAGATATTGGTGTGGTGTGTTTTCAGAAATCAGTTCATAGGAGGAAGGCCAAAAGATCTGAAAACTTTGAAACCAGTGGTGGAATGGGAAACAGAAAATATAGAGGGTTTTGAACAGGACAAAGAAACTTTTGGTGGGCAGGCAACAAGTATAGCTTTGTACATTTGATGCTTTCAAGGAACGATGCACCATTTATTCATCTTCACCACAGAGAAACTTTCTATGTTAGATTCAACTTACAGATTTAAAAGCTTGGTCCCCAAGAATAAAACATTAAGCAAAACTCCAGATCATTAACCTGGCCTGCTCAACTCTACCTGCTGGCATCCCCAGCCAACATTCCCTTCTTTCCACTTTCTCTCAGCCCCAAATAAGGCCCTGTCAGGCCTTTGAGATGGACAGCAACCAAGGTATTTCCTCATCATTCGCTTTTACATACCGTGACTGTAGAAGAGGTGGTTGCAATTTGTATGACTTTTGACAGGAGGTTCTTCGGCTCAGGAAATTGTGTGAGGGCCTTCAGTGCACTGGAGTTATCTGTCATGATATTCTGAACTGCCCTGACCAAACAGAGTGAAAAATCAGTGTTAACACTGACCCAGATAAACAGTGGGGACAGGAAAGAAAAGAAAACTGCAGTATGTTGATTATACAATGCCACAAAGAGATTACATACTGAATGCATTCAAAAGTAAATCTTGTTCTAGAGTGATACCATAGGACAATAGCAAACTGTTACTTTATGAGCTCATGGTAGCATCACTGATATCACAACAGTTTATGACATCACAGAGGAAGCTTAAAGGGAAGGAAAATTCAGGGCAGAAACATATCTGCAGAAGACTCAGTAATCTACATAGATTGACTATTAGGCTGATCTTTAATCATCATCAACAGTTCAGGTTCAATACTCCCCATATTTCTTTTTGCCTTCAAACATGCAACTTCAAATCTGGAAGTGGACTAGATGCAAGAGCTCAGAAACAAATCTTAACAATTGGAAAAACAGCACAATTTTTATGAACAACAGTGATGGTTACTTAAATAATTTCTCTCCCACCCTTCCCTGCCATCCCCTATCATCATGAAATGCAAGCCTTTTCTTCAGAGACACATGGTGCCTAGAGGCATGTATTAGATCCAAGCAGGGAGATTTGCTAGTGCTACTTGGGAGACATTAAACCAAGAGGGAGAGGGTGCCAAAGAGATCATGCACCTTAATGTTCCAGGGTATAGATGCTATAAGAAAGACAGAAAGGGGGACCTGAGAGGAAGAGTAGCAGCATTTTTAGTTAAGGATAATATTTGGTTGTACTTAGGGAGGATATTCCTGGGAGAGTGTTCAGTGAAGGTCTGAGAAATTCTATGGATGGAACTGAGAAATCAGGAGGGGCTGATTACTTTATTGGGATTGTAGTATAGACCCCCAGAGAGTCAGTAGAAAATTAAGAAGCAAATACATCAGGAGATTTCAGATATCTGCAAGAATAATAGAGTTGTAATGGTAAGGGATTTTAACTTACCGAACATAGACTGGGACTGCCACAGTATTAAGAGCTTGGATGGAGAGGATTTTATTAAGTGTGCACTAGAAAAAATTTTTATTCAATACGTGGATGTACCTACCAGAGAAGGAGCAAAGCCTGACCTTCTCTTGGGAAATAAGGCAGGGAAAGTGACTGCAGTGTCAGTGGGAGAGCACTTAGGGGCAAGTGATCATAATTTTATTAGTTTTAAAATGATTATTGAAAAGGATAGATTTAATCTAAAAGTTGGTGTTCTAATTTGGAGTAAGGCCAATTTTGATTGTTTTAGGTAGGAACTTTCAAAGGTTGACTGGGTGAGACTGTTTGCAGGTAAAGGGTCGATTGGAAAGTGGGAGACCTTCAAAAATGAGGTAACGAGAGATTAGAGACAGCATGTTCTTGTTAGCTTGAAGGGTAAAGTTGATGGTGTAGGGAATACTGGATGACTAGAAACATTGAGGGTCTGGTCAAGAAAAAGAAGGAAGCATATGTCAGGTATAGATAGCTGGGATTGAGTGAATGCCTGGAGTAGAAGTATACTTAAGAGAGAAATCAGGAGGGCACAAAGAGAAAGCTTTAGCAAAAATTGAGTTAAGGAGAATCCAAATAGATTTTACTAATACATTAAGGACAAAAGAGTAACTAAGGAAAGAGTAGACCTCCTTAATGAACCAAAATACAGTTTTAATTGGTTTGCTATTTCTTTGTCCCCATTGCAATTTCCCTTGTTTCTGACTGTAAGGAACTTAGAGGTGTCTTCACTAACCTTTTTTCTCCTCAAATACCTAAAGAAGTTTTTACAATGAATCAGAAAGCTTCCACTCAAGCTTACTCTCATACTCTATTTTCCTCCTCTATTCAATTCCCTTGACAACTTTTACTGAAATGTAACCTGCTCCAAATCCTCAGATCATTTGTTTTTTTTCAGCCAATTTGTACGCTCCTCCCTTGGATCTAATATTATCCCCAATTTCCCTTGTTAGCCATGGTCAGACCACCTTTCCCTTTTATTTTGTGCCTGACAGAAATGAACAATTTTACAGTTCTTCCTTGAGCTCTTTAATTATTTGTCATTGCCTATTCACCATTATCCCTTAAAGCAGTTTTCTTTATTTAGATTCAGGACCCTAATCTCAGAATCAACTATGTTACTCTCCATCTTAAATGAAGAATTTTACCACATTATGGTCACTTTTCTCCAAGGGACCTTGCACAGCTAGATTGTCAATTATTCCTTTCTCATTACACATTTCTTTCCTTGATCAATTCAAGTATGTGTATTTCAGATTAAGGACTTATGCTCGATGCCAGTCTAGACCTAGATTGTTTGCTCAAGGTGCCGCACTGGGACATGAACCAATAAATCATAGAAGCCCTACAGTGTGGAAACAGGCCCTTCAGCCCAACAGGTCCATAGTAACCCACCGAAGAGTAACTGAACCACACCCATTCCCCTACCCTATTATCCTGTATTTACCCCAGACTAATGCACCTAACCTACACATCCCTGAACACTATGGGCAATTTCCCATCGTCAATTCAGCTAACCTGCACAACTCCAGAGGCAAAAGTGGTACTACTGATGCAAGTCTGACACACATGATGTTTCTTGTATATCTTATACTCTGCTTTTAACAATGGTGCTGGTTTGCTCAGGCATTGCAATCCTAAGTAGTCAAATTACTACAGATGCTGGATAATAGAAATAGCATGTCAGACAGCACTTGTCTTTCACCCAAAATATTAATTTTGTTTCTTCCTCCTGTAGATGCTGTTTGGCTTGCTAAGTATTTCCAGCGTTTCTGTTTTTAATGCATTGGTAAGCCTGATAGCCACCTTGATAGTCTCATGGCTAAACTACCTGTTTGAATGTCTGAAGCAGTCACAGGTATCAATGTTACAGCTTCCCTCTTAGTTGTTGGATTTGCTGCATCCAGCCAACACTTTAAGACAAAAGACGATTAAATAACTATTGAGATTACCTTGACATCAGTTTATGCTGAGGTGTTTTGTCTGTGATAGAGAGAAACTCTGTGCAGTCCATTGTCCCTTCCTCTACCTCCTCGTCCACCTCATTTTCCTCCAGCAGACCCATTTCAGTTGGTTCAGGTGCTTCTTTCTCAATATTCTTCTGCCTGTAGGCTATCTTATGAGCATTGTTTGTTGAGTTGTTCATCACCGAGTCCACTTCAGTCAGAGGTAAAGCAGCAAATTTTGCAGCCAAATCCTGGTAGTCTTGAGCTTGGAACAGCTGATTCTTTGGTCCCAGCAGACCCCATTGCTGCCAAACAAAATCAACAGGATACAGTCTTAAAAATGAACACCATCAGCAAAGTCTATTTCAATCCGTGGTATATGGTTACAAGATAAATTACATCAACTTTGGACTTTATGCATTTGTCCTTAAAGCAAGGTGACCACTAATACAGTACCAGATTAGACTAGAAATATTTTTTCCTATTTCACCCACAAATTGTGGCTATTGCCAGTTAGGCCAGCATTTAATGCCCATCCCTAACTGTCCTTGAGAAATTGGCAGGAAACTACCTTCTTGACCAGTTGAAGGCCATAAGAGATACATGTTCACATAGTACGACTGGGGAGTTCCAGAACGATGACCCGGTGACAGTGAAAAACTTTGGCAGGGTGGGGAAGGATTGGGACCACCATGTGAAAGATGCTGCTAGCTTTTGAGTTGCTGCAGTGCATCTTGTAGATGGAACACATGGTTTCAATTGTGTCAATGGTGGATGGAATGAATTTCAGAGGTAATAGATGGAGTGCTGAGCAAAGAGGCTGCATTGTCCTTAATGATGTTGAGCCTCATGAATGTTAGTGAAGCCCTACTCAGCAACAAAGTGGTGAACATTCCATCAAACTCCTGAACTGTGCCTTGTAGATGGTGGACAAGCTTCGTGGCCTCAGGAAAGGAGTCACTTGTTCTCAGAATTCACAGCCTATAGCCTACACTTGCGACCATGGTATTTACATAGCTACTAGATACAGTATTTACATGGCCAAGTCTACTAGATACAGTATTTACATGGCCAAGTCTACTATTGGTCAATGGTAACCCCAACATGCTGACAATGGGGATTAAATGATGCTCATGCAACTGAAAATCCAGGGGCAATGATTGGGTTCTCTATTGGTGGGCATTGTCTGGTACTTCTATGATACAAATGCTACTTGCCACTTGTCTGCCCAAATCTGGCTGCCATCTAGGTCTTACTGATGTAGGCATGGATCATTTTAGTATCTGAAGAGTCACAAATAGCAGTGAATATTACTGTCAGCAGCAACATGCTCACTTTTTATCATATGATGGAGGGAGGGCCACTGCTGAAGCAGTTGGAGATGGCTGGACCCAGGAAACTATCTTAAGGTACTCCTGCACTGACGTCCTATGGCTGAGATGGCTGACCCCCACCATCTTCCTTTATGGTAGGTAAATAGTTACAGGTATGAATGGACATTTGTTTTAGTTCCAGAACATCACAGTAAGAGCATGGGTATGTTTTCTAATCAACCTGTTCAGAGATATCATTACACCTCTAGAGTAGGTGGGGTTACAACCCAGGTTTCCTGAGCCAGAGGTAGAGATACTACTACTGCACCACAAAAGCCCTTCAGCTCCTCAGGACAAATCAAATTGTTCACAGATGTTATGACACAGCCCAGGAGCAGGCGAACTTGAACCTGGGGATCCTAGTCCAGAGGTAGGAGCACTACCACGAAAGCCCTTAAGCTCCTCCTGGGCTAAAGCATCTTCAGATGCTCCAAAACTGACTTTCCTTCCAACATTAGATCAGAAGCATCAGGGCATATCAAAGGTGAGAACTTCATCTTTCCTGTCTCTTTGTTAATAACTGAATGTGCACTGATGATCCTCACAGGCATTAATTACCCACTAGAAAAGATGACAAGGATATTTGAAAACCAATAATATCACAGCTGAGCCAAACTAATTATTGTGGTTGACACCTCTCCTGGTTTTGGTACTAATAAACATGTTGTAATATGCCTGCAAAACCCCAGTTTTATTAGCATGTAATCACACACTATACTGTACCAGATCCTTAATTTCTGAAGAGCATGGGGTTGGGGTCAGTTACCAGGTTGGATATAGGACTGGCAAACCAAAGAAAAGTAGAGAATCGGGATAAATGAGTGTTTTTCTCATTGGAAATAGTGGGGTACCACAAGGTTCGGTTGTCTGGCTAAAGTATTTACAATCTCTATTAATGACCTGGGAGCAGGAATAGAAAGTACATTAGCCACATTTGCAGATGACACTAAAATAAGCGGGAAAGTAAATGCAATGAAGATGTAAGAAATTTATAAATGTATCAGGATAGGTTCAATGAATGGGCCAAAATTTGGCAGGTGAAGTTTAACATGGATAAGTGTGAGGTTACTTATTTTTGTCGGAGGCTTATTATCTAAGTGAAAAAAGCATCAGAGTGCTTTGATTCAGAGACATCTGGGTTTCCTCATGCATAAATCACAGAAAACTAAGCAGGTACAACAGATAACAAAGAAATCAAATGGAAATTTGGTATTTATTGCTAAAGGAATGGAGTATAAAAGTAGGAAAGTGTTGTTGCAACTGTCACCTGGAATAATGCACACAATTTTGGTCCCTTTACTTGATGAGGGATGTAGTTCAGATACTGAAATGATCAATGCCTATATCAGCACTGGAGGTAGTTCACAGAAGGTTCACTAGATTGATTCCAGAGATGAGAGGCTTGTTTTATGAAGAGAGATTGACCAGTCATGGACTACATTCTCTTGAATTTAGAAGAATGAGAAGAGATCAAATTAACGCATACAAGATACCAAAGGGGACTGATAAGGTAGTTACAGGACATTTCTTCATGTAGACAACCTAGAATGCGATGTCATAGTTTTATGTTAAGGGGGTGCAGATTTAAGTCAGACACAAACAGAAATTACTTCTCTCAAAGGGTTGTGAATCTGTGGAATTTGCTACCCCAGAATGAGATGGTTGCCAAGACATTGAGTAAACTTACGATAGACATATTTTTAATTATTGGATTGAAAGGTTATGGAGAATAGGCAGGCAAGCAGAGTTGAAGCTAAGATGAGATCAGCGATAATCACATTATATGCTAAAGCAGGTTTGAGGGGCTGAATTACCTACTCCTGCTCCTCGTTCTTAGGTTCTCATCTAACAAGTCTAACCATGAGCCTCATCAATACCCTCAGTCCATAGGGAAACTTGCAAAAGGCCCTCTGTAAAGTACACCTGGGGACACACAGAAAACAAATGGAATCTCTGTGCCACATGATCGCAAGTGCAAACATTCTCAGCAACCAATGTTGCATTATCATACCTTGAATATCCTGCAGGCAGCTGCAGCAGCATGTTTTTCTGCAACAACTTTCTTATTGCCAAAACCTTCCACTTTTAGTTTTCTTGGCCAACCAATGTACAGAACTGTTTTCTTTGCAAAAGAAAGAACACTGTTACAAATTGCCAACAAGCCATAAGGTATAGCTAGAAATAACAGTTGGCATTGCATACTGTAAAATCAGACATGTACTGAAATATATTAAGAATAAAACAGGCCAGAAGGTTATAACTGCTCAGATCAAGCCTAGGCCCTGTTGACAGGGCAAGTCCAGCTCAAGGGAAAAATCACCTCCTGCTCCCAGGGACAGTTCCAAATCATTATGGGTGAAAACGTGACCAAAACTGGTTTCAGCGATCACATGGATCACAGCCATGGCTACAGCTGTTCACCGTTTAAAGATTCAGACTGAGGAATTTTAAGTATAACTTCAAACTTTGTAGCCAACATCAAATCAGAGATGCAGTTAATTTAGAAAATGACGTAAAATAACGTAAGTAAATGAAATTTGCAGAATTTAATGTGTGATTAACTTCAACGAGGTTATAGAAAGCAGGATGGGAAAATTTTATGCAGAGCATAAACTCTGCTGTGGATCTGCTGAGACTGTATTTGTAGCACAGAAACAATGGAACACATTATGCCAACATTTTGGTTCACATAGGCGGACCAATCACTTGGTCTATACAACCAAGTGTGCTGTACATCTATGAACGGTTTCTAGAAAAGGTCAAGCTTCAAGAGAAGTTGAAACATACCAAAACAAAATTAGGTGAGGTCAACCAAGGAGATTAGAACCCACTCAACAATTCATGCCAAATTGCAGACATTAGCTAGTCAGCAACAATAATAATTTGTATTTTTGTAGAACTGACACAGAACAGGTTAACTTGTCCCTAACCTCATTTCAATAGACATAAACAATTGTCAGCACTGGTTAGAGGCTTCTAGTAGAACATTGTTCATTCAACCAGCAACATAATCTATCCAGCAATTTGAGGAAAGGAGTCAAAAGCAGCGATGTACCCATTAGTACACTGAAGAAATCAATACAACACAATTTTCAGATTGAGTCCTGCCACCTGAGAATTGATGAAAGAGTTCTCTTGGGAGGATAAAGAAATTAGACTCATTAGTTTTCAAAAGAAAGTTGAATACATACTGGAAATATACTTTGCAGGGCTCTGGGAAAAAGAGCATGAAGGTGGGATTAGTTAGAGTTCTGTCAAACAGTTGGCTGGGGCACCCTAGACTGAATAGCATCCTTTAAGGATTCTTTATAGATAGTCACAAGAAAGAATCACTTTGGTCCTTTTGTCCTTTTATTCAGTATCAGAAGGTGGGCAGCCCGCTGTCTAGGCAACACTCATTGGCCATCCCAAGAAATAGAACTGGCTACTTTGCTTGGCCACATCAAAGTTAAAAGGCAGGGCTGCGAGTGTTGAACTGCAATCACACAAGCACTAAAACAGGTAAGGTCAGCAGGTTTCCTTTGTAAAAGGATATTAAGATGAACCAGTTGCACTTTTATGGCACTCTAATAGCTTCATGGTCACTTTTTGTTGATATTAGCTTTTCAATTCCAGATTTTGTTTTGACTGAATGCAAATTCTAAACCTGCCATTGTGGGATTTGAACTCACTTTTTCTGGATTACTGAAGATTTGAAGGTCACTAATCCAATACTTTTTTTGCAGGTGATATGGTTGCACAACTGGGAGTGTGGAATCAAGGAGCCTAATTGTCCTCTCCACGTACAAATGTAAAGACCAAACTGGTCACAAGTAATTTCATCAAATTATATTGAAAATAAACATTGACAACCACTTACTTTGATGCGCCCATCAAATGATTTATAGACGATGTGGTCATTTACATTAGAAACCTTCAGAGCTCGTTGTATGACTTGAACCAGCAGGTTCTTAGGCTGTGGAAACTCTTGAAGAAGGGCCTGTAAATCTAAACAAAACCTTTAGTTGAATTCAGTATGCCAGCCATCATCAAGGTCCTAAAAAATTGGAAAATCAATTCTTTACTTCTTTACTACAAGATAGCAGATTGCGGTGTTAGAAATCATCAGATACCATCATTAAAGGACTATTATACAAGTTGTGACCACAGATTCCAAGCGGTTGCAGAGCAATTGTAGACTTCCTCCCCTCCTCAAGATTCCACTCCAACCACAAGTCAGCCAACTACAATCTGAATGATCACAGTAGAGAGTGGTTGGTTCAGCAAAGAATGCAGAACATGGGAAATCAAATACAAGTTCACAATACATTTCCAATTCTTGCATTTACACATTCCTAGCACTTTCTGGCATTGACAGCTCTGAGTAACATTGCAGAAGTTATGCAATAATTCATTAGTTATTGATCCATTAACTTTTTTTAAACAGTCAAAGAATCATGTAGAAGGGAATCAGACCCTTTGATCAAACTTGTCTAAGCAAGTTATTAATTCAGCTCATCCACTGTTACCATAAACTTAATTTTTAAATACGTTAATTCTCAGAACATAAGCATCACTTACTCAGCCAGCTTTCACAAACACAGCCCAATTGCCCTGGACTGCCTTCTTCATTGAACGGAGTAGCCTGTTCGGCCACTTCAGGGAACAATGAAAGGTCAACTAAGTTGACGTGAAACCAGAGTCACACATAAAAGACTGGGTAAAGACAAAACATGCTCTTCTCTTAAAGACATTAGTTAATTAGTTCACTATCGAGGAAATTCACCAGCTTCAGGGGTCCTTTTACTGATATCTTTTAACATCCTGAAAAAATAATTTCAATTAATCTAACAGTATCAAATCTTAATGATTACAGAATCAACTTATGGTCACATGAGCAGCTTTAACATTTAAAACATACCAGAGCACTTCACAGGAACACCACAAAGCAAACTTAGATACTGAGGCACACTGTAATTTTAGGGCAGATGACCAAAAATATTGGTAAAGAGGGAGATTGTAAATAGCTTCCTTAAGCAAAAATGTGAGTAAGAAACGTGGAACAGGTTCAATAAGGGAATTCCAGATCTTAGATCTGATGTGACTAAAGATGCAATCATCAGTGGTTGTAACAAAGGAGACCATGAACTCCTCCACCTTACAGTGGTGAAAATAACTGAGGAGTGCAAGACAATTTCCAGTAGAGAAGCTAAGTGTTATCTTTCCATTCTAAGATGATTTAGCAAAACAAGCAAATTTTGACAGATAAATACTCTAGGGCAGGTAACACACAGGAGGAAGTGTTGGGTGCCTTGAGATACATGGAAGGTAGGCAAGTCCCAGGGCCAGATGGGATTCACCCTAGGATACCATGGGAGGCAAGGCATGAGATAGCTGGGGAGTTCAACAAGTCCTTGCATCCTCTTTGGCCTCTGGCGAGGTTCCAGAAAACGGCAATGTTGTCCTTCCTTAAGGAGTAATTCAGGTAAATACAAGTCTAATGGTAAGGTCCTGGGACATTTTGCTGGACAAAGAGATCTTGGAGTGCAGGTTCATAATTCCATGAAAGTAGAGTCGTAGGTAGATAGGACAGTGAAAAATGCATTTGGTATGGTTTCCTTTATTGGTCAGAGTATTGAGTTTAGGAGTTGGGAGGTGATGTTGAGGCTCCACAGGACATTGGTTAGGCCACTTTTGGAATATTGTGTGCAATTCTGGTCTCCTTCCTATTGGAAGAATGTTGTGAAACTTGAAAGGGTTCAGAAAAGACTTACAAGGATGTTGCCAGGGTTAGGGGATTTAAGGTTTAGGGAGAGATTGAATAGGATGGAGCTGTTTTCCCTGAGCATTGGCGGTTGAGGGGTGACCTTACAGAGGTTTATATCATCATGAGGGACATGAATAGGATAAGTAAACAAGGTGTTTTCCCTGGTGTTGGGAGTCCAGAACGAGAGGGCATAGGTTTAGGATGAGAGGGGAAAGATATAAAAGGGACCTAAGGGGCAACTTTTTCACACAGAGGGTGGTGTGCATATGGGATGAGCTGCCAGAGAAAATGGTTGAGGTTAGTATAATTACAACATTTAAAAGGCATCGAATAAGAAGAGTTTAGAGGGATATGGGCCAAGTGCTGGCAAATGGGACTAGATGAGGTTAAGATATCTATTGGCATGGACAAGTTGGAACGAACGGTTTGTTTCAGTGTTGTACATCTCTATGACTATATGAGCAAGACTCTGAAGTTATAGGTGGTTTAGCCAGATCTGATAGAGAATGGCTAAATACAAAGCCACTACAGCCTTTCAAGTCTGTGTTCCTTGGACTCAGAGTACAGATGGGCCATGTTGCCAAAATACGTCCAGGGTTAGACAGACCAATACTTTTATCAGGGATACAAAATTAAAAATCACACAACACCAGGTTATGGTCCAACAGGTTTAATTGGAAGCACACTAGCTTTCGGAGCACGCTCCTTCATCAGGTGATAGTGGAGGGCTCGATCGTAACACAGAATTTATAGCAAAAATTTACAGTGTGATGTAACTGAAATTATACATTGAAAAATTGATTGTTTGTTAAGCCTTTCATCTGTTAGAATACAGTGATAGTTTCACTTCTTTCATGTGTAAATCACAAAACCTTTTTTTAAAGTTGCATTCTCGGGTTAGCTGTTAACAATGGTGATAGCTAGACAATATGTTGAAGGTGTTAGCCCCCTGCGTTCTCTGTCAATGCCATGATGTTTAGATTGATGCTAATCTAAAAAGTGAGATAACAGAGTTTTACATAAATTCATTCTGTTTTTGAGCTCAGAGTTCTACATGAATGTATGCAGGTTTTGAGCAAAGTGCAGTGTAACTCTGCAAGTACAAATTCACCCCACAAAATATGTGTGCGCATGAGGGTCTTTGTCTGTCTGTGTATCTGTCTGGGGTTGGGGTTGTGAGTGTGAGAAAGTGTGTGTGTGTGTATGGTGAGTGTCTTAAGTCTGTGAGGGGTGCATGTGAGAGTGTGGGAGTGTGTGTCTATAAGGGTGTGTGTGGGTGTCTGTGTGTATGTGAGAGTCTGTGTACGCGTGTAGGAAAATCTGTGTTCGCTAAGTTCGGTACCCATAGGGAGGGCCTCAACCGGGACCTTGGGTTCATGTCACATTATAGGTGATCACCATTGCACTACACACACACACAGATATTCACACACACAGACACAGAGACACGCACACAGACACCCACACACACCCTTATAGACACACACACATTCACACATGCACCCCCTCACAGACTTAAGTCACTCTGCACTCACTACACACACACTTTCTCACATTCACAACCCCCACCCCAGACAGACAGACACACACAGACAGACAAAGATCCACATGCACACATTTTGTGGGGTGAATTTGTACTTGCAGAGTTATATTGCACTTTGCTCAAAAACTGCATACAAGTACAAATTCACCCCACAAAATGTGTGCATGTGGATCTTTGTCTGTAAGGGGGTGCATGTGTGTGTGTGGGTGTCTATGTGCGTGTCTCTGTGTGTCTGTGAGTCTGAGAGTGTGTGAACCGAACTTAGCGAACACAGATATTCCTACACACGCACACAGACTCTCACATACACACGGACACAGGTCCACACAGACACCCACACACACCCTTATAGACACACACTCCCACACTCTCACATGCACCCCCTTACAGACTTAAGACACTCACCAGACACACTTTCTCACAGTCACAACCCCAACCCCAGACAGATACACAGACAGACAAAGACCCACATGCGCACATATATTTTGTGGGGTGAATTTGTACTTGCAGAGTTGCATTGCACTTTGCTCAAAAACTGCATACATTCCTGTAGAACTCTGAGCTCAAAAACGGCATGAATTTATGTAAAACTCTGTTATCTCACTTTTTAGATTAGCATCAATCTAAACATCAGGTCATAGACAGAGAACACAGGGGGCTAACACCTTCAACATATTGTCTAGCTATCACCATTGTTAGCAGCTAACCCGAGAATGAAACTTTAAAAAAAGGTTTTGTGATTTACACATGAAAGAAGTGAAACTATTACTGTATTCTAACAGATGAAAGGCTTAACAGACAATCAATTTTCCAATGTATAATTTCAGTTGCATCACACTGTAAATTTTTACTATAAATTCTGTGTTACGATCGAGCCCTCCACTATCACCTGATGAAGGAGCGCGCTCCAAAAGCTAGTGCGCTTCCAATTAAACCTGTTGGACTATAACCTGGTGTTCTGTGATTTTTAACTTTGTACACCCCAGTCCAACACCGGCATCTCCAAATCATGACCTTTATCAGGGATAACAGCAGGAAAGGTGAAGGCAAGGATGTGACTGAGCAAGTCAGGAACTGCCAAAATTATTTTTGAGGATAGTTCATTCCAAGGTCAGATATTGTCAGCTTCTGTGCTTTTTCAGGTCAAAGTGTAATACTGTACACAAGATACACTTCAACTTCAGCCAGAGTAGTGATTTATGAACGTTTTACATGCATTCCCGAGTTTTATTTCCAATGCCTCAACTTATTGGCGTAAGTGTTAAACTGAACTTGTTCTGCCACCTTCACAGTTGTGTGCACAACCACAATCGATCTCTATTCCTCACCACTCCAATTAAAACTTGCCAGCGGTATGCCCTCTCCTCATTTCTTTCCACCAAAGTGAATCACTTCAATCTGTGGTTCAGTACACTATTTAATTTAATTGCATTTTGTTTCTATAACTTAATGGGTAGGACGAGTAGCTTTCAGTACTTTGATGTTGTCGTTGATCTTTTATTACAGCATTACGATGTATTTTGTAACACGCTTGTGGTTATATGCATAATAAATACATGAAATGCTGGAGCGTGCCCCCGAGCGGTAACTCGCACCTTGCTGACTGCCCGTTCCTGCTGCCAGCGGCCGATCCGGTGCTTCCCCCTCTCCCCCGAAGTTGAGCTGCTGCTGCTGCCGACTCGTTGTGTGCCTGAACCGCCTCATTGCTGCTGTGTGGCCGCAGTCCCACTCCGAGTGCGAGATTAAAGGTGCTGCAGGCGGTCCCCAGACTCCAGCACGGGGCTGCCTTGGCGGGCACAGCCTGCTCATTAAGAAGCACAGCGCTCGCGACTTCCCACCTGCGGACGCCGCCATCTTCAAAACGAACGCTGCTCCTCACGGCGACTCCAGAACTTCGCGGAGAGACAACGGACATTGGGCAAGATGGACCAATGAAAACAAACTAAGAACTCCGACATTGAGCACAGCGCCGGCCCTGGTGGCAGAATCAAGTACTAACCTGTGGTTAAAGCGGCAGCAATGTGAGAGCCCTTGTAAATTCTATTGGTATTGATAGGGTGTTATACATCCTATTTATTGCCATAAAAGCGGTTCTGAGAATTGAAGGAGTATCACTCGGTGTCTGAATCTTTTCATCATTTAAAGGCATAAAAATAATGTCATAGAATTGGTCGAACACAGAAGGAAACTACTCAGTCCACTGTGTCTGTCAGGCCCTCACCTAATGCAATCACCTTGCCTTCTCCCTGTATTCCTGTCCATTGCTCCTTGTCAAATTCCCTTTTTATAATAAAAATACAACAGTACGGCACAAGAACAGGCCCTTCGGCCCACCAAGCCTACAAAAATTTGATGTGTTTCTAAACATCTTTTGCCTCTTTGCTGTACATATTCAATGTCTCGATTAGAATGGTGCTGGAAAACCACAGCAGGTCAGGCAGCATTCGAGGAGCAGGAAAATCGACATTTTTTTAATTTCAAAAATATACTTTATTCATAAAATTATTTTGGTATCTATACAATTGGTGATATCATACATACGTATACATTCCATTTCTTTGCATACAGAGATCGAAATTAATCATTCGTATATACAGGTCTGTACATTTACCATCCACATGTTTAGCTGAGGCGTCAGCAGAGCCCACGTACTGAGTGGGCCCCCTGTTCTTCTTTTGCAAGGAGACGTTACATGGTGGTCTTTCCCCACCAAGCCATAGCAACAGCTGCCCCAAGTTTCAGCGCGTCCCTCAACACATAGTCCTGGACCTTGGAATGTGCCAGTCCACAACACTCAGTCGGGGTCAGCTCCTTCAGCTGGAAGATCAACAGGTTTCAGACAGACCAAAGAGCATTTTTCTCCAAGTTGATGATCCTCCAGGCGCAGTTGATGTTCGTCTCAGTGTGTGTCCCGGGGAACAGACCATAGAGCACGGAGTCCCGCGCCACAGCGCTGCTCGGGACGAACCTCAACAAACACCACTGCATTCTTCTCCAGAAGGAGGTGTGTGACAGTCTCGTCCCCCCTGCAGCCGCTTCGAGGGCAGCATGCGGTGCGGGAGAGAGTCCGGGCGTGCACAAAGGATCTCAAAGGCACAGCCCTTCTCACCACCAGCTAAGTCAAGTCTTGGTGCTTGTTGGAAAGTTCTGGCGATGAGGCATTCTGCCAAATGACTTTGACGGTCTGCCCAGGGAACCGCTTGATGAGATCTGCTCTCTCCTTTTCCCGAAGGATCTCAAGGACACTACATGCTGACCACTTCCTGATGGACTTGTGGTTAAAGGTGTTTTTCTTCATAAACTTCTTCACGAAGGACAGGTGATATGGAACGGTCCAACTACTCGGAGCGTTCCGCGGCAGCAGGGCCAGGCCCATCCTTCGCAACACTGGGGACAGGTAGAACCTCAGTACGTAGTGACACTTGGTGTTTGCGTAACGGGGATCCACGCACAGCTTGATGCAGCCACACACAAAGGTGGCCATCAGGGTGAGGGTGGCATTGGGTGTGTTTATTTCCCCCGTTGCCCAGATCTTTATACATGCTGTCCCTTCGGACCCGGTCCATCTTTGATCTCCATATAAAATGGAAGATGGCCCAGGTGACTGCAATGGCACAGGTTCTGGGAATAGGCCAGAGTGAAGAGATAAGTGAGAGGGGGGTGGGGTTGGGAAGAAAGTTGCATGGAGTACAATAGGTGAATGGGGGTGGGGATGGAGCTGATAGGTCAGAGAGGAAGATGAGGGAAGATAGCAAAGAGTATAATGGATGAATGAGGGTGGGGATGAAGGTGATAGGTCAGATAGGAGGGTGGAGTGGATACGTGGAAAGGAAGATAGGCATTAGGACAGGTCATGGGTACATTGCTGAGCTGGAAGGTTGGAACTGGGGTGAGGTGGGGGAAGAGGAAATAAGGAAACTGGTGAAGTCCACATTGATGCCATGGGGTTGAAGTGTTCCGAGGCAGTGGTGAGGGAGCAGCGGTGGAGGAGGCCCAGGCCCTGCATGTCCTCGGCAGAATGGGAAGGGGTGTTGAAATGTTGGGCCACAGCGCAGTGGGGTTGATTGGTGCGGGAGTCCTGGAGATCTTCCCTAAAGCACTCTGCTAGGAGATGTCCAGTCTCCCCAATTTAGAGGAGACCGCATTGGGATCAACGGATCCAATAAATGATATCAGTGGACTTCATAAGTTTCCTCATTTCCCCTTCCCCACCTCACCCCAGTTCCAACCTTCCAGCTCAGCACTGTCCCCATGACCTGTCCTACCTGCCTACCAACCTATCCACTCCACCCTCCTCTCTGATCTATCACCTTCATTCCCACCCTCATTCATCCATTGTACTCTTTGCTACCTTCCCCCACCCTCCTCTCTGACCTATTACCTCTTAAACATTGCTATTGTATCTGCCTCTACCACCTTCTCAGGCAGTGCATTCCAGGTACTTATCACCCTCTGTGCAAAAAACCTCTTTAAACTTATCCCATTAAATCTATGTTCCCTACCAATTGACATTCCTTCCCTTGGAAAAAGACTGACCATCCAATGACTCCATACCTCACATAATTTTCCATCAGGTTGCAGCTCATTCTTTGATGTTCAAGTGAAAACATGTTTGTCCAATCTCTCCTCATAGCAACTGTCCTCCAAACTAGGCAACATCTTGGTAAATTGTTTTGGTACCCTCTCCAAAGCTTCCACCTTCTGGTCATGTGCTGATCAGAACTGTACACAATATTCCAAACCTGACCTAACAGATTGAGGGGTGACCTTATAGAGGTTTATATTATCATGAGAGGAATAAATAAGGTGATAGCAAATGTCTTTTTCCCACTACTGTATAGGGAATCCTGACCTACCGGGCATAAACTTAAGGTGAGAGCAGAAGGATTTAAAAGGGACCTGAGAGGCAACTTTTTCACACAGATAGTGGTTCATATGTGGAATGAATTGCCAGAGGAATTTGTAGATGCAGATATAGTTCTACCATTTAAAAGGCATTTGGACAATTACATGAATAGGAAAGGTTTAGAGGGATCCGGGCCAAATGAAGCAAATAGACTGGTTTATTTTGGAAAATCATAGAATCCCTATAGTGTGGAAACAGGCCCTTTGGCCCAAAAAGTCCACATGGACTCTCTGAAGACTAGGTCACCTAAGCCCATTCCCCTACTCTATTACTCTACATTTACCCCAAACTAATGTACTAACCTACACACCCCTGAACACTACACACAATTTAGCATGGGAAAAATCACCTAACCTGCATATCTTTGGACACACACCTGTTTCCATGCTTTTTGACTCATTGACTGTGAAGTTCTATAGAACCGCATCATGACCTGCCAATTTTTAAAGTCTATGCCCTGACCAATGAAACTAGGCATGCATATGCTTTCTTGAACACCTTATCCACTTGTGTTGCCATTTTCACGGATTTTGGGTCTTTCCACTTAGATACCTAAGTATGTTGATGCTGTTAAGGGTTCTGCTATTTATTGCATACATCCCTCCCACATTAGATTTTTCCATAATGCAGCACCTCACATTGCCCAAATTAAATTGGCCATGAATTGGCCGTGTTAAATTGCCTGTAGTATTAGGTAAGGGGTAAATGTAGGGGTATGGGTGGAGTTGCGCTTCTGCGGGTCGGTGTGGACTTGTTGGGCTGAAGGGCCTGTTTCCACACTGTAAGTAATCTAAACTCCATCTGCCACTTTTCTGTCCAAGTATCTAGACTATCTATATCCTCTGGCAATCCTCCTCACTATCTGCAGCTACAATCTCCTTCAAATCAGTTATATACTGTTTATTACAAACAACAGTGGCCCAACACCCACTGCAGAACATTTTTGCAGAACATAAGTGTTCTGGTCACAGATCTCCAATCTGAAAAGCACCATTCCATTGCTACTTTCTGTCTTCTGTGGCTAAGCCAGTTCTGTATCTATCTTATCAGCTCACTGTGGATCCTATGTACCTTCACCTTTGGTATCAGCCTGCCTTGTCAAAAGCCTTGCTAAACTCTAAATGGACAACATCTACCTCCCTGCCTTCATCAATCATTTTTATTACTTCCTTAAAAATGCAATTAACTTTGTAAGACATAACCTTTGCTGCATAAAGCCAGTTTGCCTATCACTAATTCGTACATATTTTCCTAAATGCAGGTAAATCTTATCCTTAAGAATCTTCTTCAAAGATTTGGCCTGTAATTTCCAGATTATTCCTATTGCCCTTCTTAAACAGAAGATTAATTTTGGCTATTCTCCAGTCCTCTGGGATCTTTCCTGTGACTAAAGACAATACAAAGATTTCATACAAGACCCTAGCAAGTTCCTCGCCTGCCTCCCTCAGCTTTCTAGATAAATCCCATCACATCCTGGGGATTTGTATACCTTAATGTTTTTTAAAACACTCAACACCTTTTTATGTTGACATGCCACAGAATATCAACATACCTTCCTGAGAATCATCATTCTCCTTTGTGAATACCAATACAAAGTATTTGTTAAGGGCCTCACCCACTTCCTCTAGCTCCATGCAGAAATTCCCTCTTTTGTCCTTGAGTGGTCCTAGTCTTTCCCTGACCACTAACTTGCTCCTTATATATATATGTAAAACACCTTGGGATTTTCCTTCAGCATTTTTGCCAAAGACAGTTAATGGCTCCCTTTATCCCTCCTAATTCCTTGTATGAATTCTTTCAGGATATCTTTGTATTCTTCAAGTCTGTCTTCAGTTTACTAAACCTTACATTGGCTTCCTTTCTCTTTTTGACTAAGCTCTGAATTTTCCATCATCCAAGGTTCCCCTATCTTGCCATCTTTATCCTTCATTCTTACAGGAATATGCTAATCCTGACTCTGATCAACTGGCCTTTAAAAGATCCCTTCATGCGAGATGTAGATTTACCTTCAAACAGCTGCCTGCAGTCTACATTCCTCAGTTCCTGCCTTATATGGTGATCGTTACCCTTCCTCTAATTAAATACTTTCCACTGAGGACTACTCTTCTCCGTATCCATAAGTGTTATGACACAGCATAACTGCGAATCAAACTAAACACCCAGAAAAGCTCATCTCGTCTTGTAATCTGTTAAAGTGTGAGTGACAGAGAACTTCCAAATTCCACTATTTAAAGAAAATAACATCAATTTATTTTTTAACTCTAAAAGTGAACATTAAACAGCAACTATTCATAACTCTAAGCTCCCCTTTCTCTTAACTGCTTATTAGTTGTCTCCAACTCTATAACAATATGTTGTTCCAATAAGACTCTTATTAAAATTACATCAACTTAATTTCAAAACCACACAGCCGCAGTCCTCTTCTTTGACTTCACTCTTCTGGCTGCTGAATTCCTTGGGTCGTCCTCATTCTTTTTACCGTGAGTATGTTTCATATGAAAAGATACCTTTGATAGAGAGTGTTTCCTAATTTCTTGGATCTATCTCAATGGCAGTTGCTCTCTCTCTAATTTTCAAATTTTTATGCATTTTTATGTACCCAACATCGGATCATCTCATTGGTTTGATGCTGGCTAAACAATAAATTCCAACTCAATTGGGTTTTAGTATCCTCAGTCATAATTTAAACTGATTGGATAAATTTGAATTGTTGTCAAAACAGTAACCAAAACTCAGGTATCCATTTTGCAGCCAATTATTACATATTTTCAATTTTCCAGTACACTCTCGGATTGCCATCTAGTCATATCAACCAGTGCTTGTAAGCTTTCAGTTCAGGACAGCATTCACACTTTCTTAAAGATACAGAACACGCCTTAAACTTCAAAACAAAAAGTAACTCAAAAATTACAAAATTAAGGTTACTGTTCCCAAAATGCTCCCCCACTGAAAATTTGATCACCTGAGTGGACTCATTCCCCAATACCAGGTCTCGTATGCCAGTAATTGATAAAGGGATGAAGTTAGGTAAGGATCTGGAAACAATCATAATCAAGGAAGAGGTCATGTTGGCCGAACTAATGAAGCTAAGGGTAGACAAGTCTCCTGACCCTGATGGAATGTATCCCAGAGTTCTAAACAAGATGATGGGAGAAATAGCAAATGCACTTGTGGTCATTTTCCAAAATTCACTGGTCACTGAGGCAATTCTAGCAGATTAGAAAACAGCAAATGTGACACCACTGTTCATAAAGGAGGTAGACAAAAAATGGGGGATTACAGACCAGTGAGATTAACTTCTATAGTGGGGAAAATGCTTGAGTTGATTATCAAGGATGAAATAATAAGGCATCGAGATAGAAATTGTCCTGTTGGGCAGATGCAGCATGGGTTCATGAAAGGCAGGTCATTTTTAACTAATCTACTGGAATTCTATGAAAACATTATGTGCACAGTGGACGATGAGGACCCAGTAGATGTGGTGTATCTAGATTTTCAAAACGCATTCAACAAAGTGGCTCAGTGGTTAGTACTGCTGCCTCACAGCACCAGGGACCCGGGTTTGATTCCAGCCTCGGGCGACTGTCTGTGTGGAGTTTGCATATTCTCCCCCTGTCTGCATGGGTTTCCTCTAGGTTCTCCAGTTTCCTCCCACAGTCCAAAGATGTGCAGGTTAGGTGAGTTGGTCATGCTAAATTGCCCGTTAAGTACGTTAGTTAGGAGGAATGGATCTGGGTGGGTTACTCTTCGGAGGGTCGGTGTGGACTAGTTGGGCCGAAGGGCCTGTTTCCACACTGTAGGAAATCTAATCTAATCTAAAGGTGCTGCACGAAAGGCTGCTGCGTAAGATAAAGATGCAAGGCATTATGGGCATTGTATTACATGGTTAGAGGATTGGTTAACTAACAGGAAGCAAAGGGTAAGGATAAATGAGTGCTTTTCTGGTTGGCAATCAGTGACTAGTGGTGTGTCTCAGGAATCAGTGTTGGGACTGCAATTAGTCATAACTTACATCAATTATTTAGAGTTGCAGACATTGTATGGTGTATCAAAGTTTGTGGATGACATGAGGATGAGTGGTAGAGCAAGGTGTGCAGAGGACTGTGAAACTTCGCAAAGGGACATAGATAGTTTAATTGAGTGAGAAAAGGTCTGGCAGATGGAGTATAATGTTAATAAATGTGAAGTTGTCCATTTTGGTAGGAATAACAGTAAAAAGGACTATTACTTGAATGATAAAAAATTGCAGCATGTTGCTGTGCAGAGGGACCTGGGTGTCCTTGTACATGAATCACAGAAGGTTGGTCCATAGGTGCAATAGGTAATTAAGAAGGCAAATGGAATTTTCTCCTTCACTGCTAAAGGGATTTAGTTTAAAAGGAGGAAGGTTATGTTGCAGCTGTGAGGCCACATCTGGAGTACGGTGTGCAGTTATGGTCTCCTTACATAAGAAAGGATGCCTGGCATTAGAGATGGTGCAGAGGAGGTTCACTGGGTTGATTCTGGAGTTGATGGGGTTGGCTTATGAGGAGAGGCTGAGTAGACTGGGATTATACTCATTGAAATTTAGAAGAATGAAGGGGGATCTTATAGAAACATATAAAATTATGAAGGGAATAGGTAAGATGTAAATAGAGAGGACGTTTCCACTGGTGGGTGAAACTAGGACAAGAGGGCATACCCTCAAAATTAGGGGAGCAGATTTGGGACTGAATCGAGAAAGAATTCCCTGCCTAGTGAAGTAGTTGAGGCTTCCTCAGTAAATGCTGTTAACGCTCAGTTACGTAATTTTCTGAACAGTAAAGAAATTAAGGGTTATTGTGAGAGGGTGGGTAAGTGGAGCTGAGGCCACGTAAAGATCAGTCATGATCTTATTGAATAGTGGAGCAGGCTCAAAGAGCCAGATGGCCTACTCCCACTCCTAGTTCTTATGTTCCCTAGTTGAACCATTTACATATTATTTCAAAACAGCATCCTGAACATATCTAACAAATTCCTCCCCCATTCCAAACCATTGACACTAAGCAAGACCCAGTCAATATAGGGGAAGTTAAAATCACCCACCACAATAATCCTGTTGTTCTTACATCTTTCTGTAATCTGTCCACATATCTATTTCTCTATCACCCGCTGACTGTTGAGAGGCCTGTAATACAATTCATTGACGTGATTGCACCCTTCCTATTCCAACTCCTCTGTCACTGTAGTTAACTGTAGTATCTTCCCATTCTTAGCCTCACTGGCATGGGGCACAGGAAATAATCCCAAGATTACAACCCTAGAGATCCTGCTTTTTAACTTCTGACCTAACGCCCTGAACTCTCTTTGAAGAACATCATGTCTCTTTCTGCCTCTGTCATTAGTGTCAATATGGACCACAAACTCTGGCTGCTCACCCTCCTCTTTCAGAATATCCTATGCCAGTTCGGAGTCATCATTGACTCTGGCACCAGTGAGACAACACCTCATACTGGAGTCTTGCTCAAGGCCACAGAAATGCCTATCTATGTCCCGAACAATAGAGTCTCCAACTGTTCTGGTTGCCAACTCTTGGACCCTCCCTGCTGTGCAACACTTCCACTTGTGATTCTAATGATCTGGCTGTTTTCTCTGAGCGACCATTCCCTGCAAAACAGCATTCAAAATGGTATACTTGTTTCAGAGGCCACAGGGGACTCTTGCATCACGTCCCCACACTTACGCATCTTCCTGGTGGTCACCCAACTCTTCTCTGTCTGTGTCACTCTTACTGGTGGTGTGACCAATACAGTAAATGTGTCTGTGCATCACATTCTCAGCAACAAGGGTGCCCCATAATGAGTTCATCCACAGCTCCAAGGCATTCCATGCAACAGATCAGGAGCTGCAACTGAACACACTTCGCATATGTATATCTAGCCTGGACACTGGAAATGTCCCAGTTTCCAACATCTTGCAGAAAGGGCCAAGTTCTCCTGCCATTTCAAATCTTATCAACTATACTCAACAATCTATGAACTGATTACACAACCATGCTCATTATTCACCAAACTCAGGTCTTTCTATTCCTGTTCTCTATGCCGAGCAGAATATAACAACAAAATCTAAGTTTTTTTTAAATTGCAAAAATGTACTTTATTCATAGAAACCAGAGACATGTCTTACTCATGCAGGGTAGTATTTACATACATTGAGGCAACAAGAGGATCTTAAAACTGACAGACCATTGTTATACTTCAGCAGGAAGACCTCAGATAATGGTATTTCCCCACCATGTCTTACCAGCAGTTGCTCCCAGCTTTAGTGAGTCCTTCAGCACATAGTCCTGGATCTTGAATCTGCCAGTTTGCAACATCTGTCAAGGTCAACTCTTCACACTGGAAGATCAACCAGTTCTGGCAGACCAAAGAGTATCTTTCACTGAGTTGATGAGCCTTCAGGTGCAGTTGATGTTTGTCTCAGTGTGCATCTTAGAGAACAGGCCATAGAGCACAGTGCTGTGTCATGGAGCTGCACAGGGCGAACCTTGAACAACCACTACAAATCTATCTCCAAACCTCCTTTGCAAAGCACATTCCAGAAAGAGATGTGTGACAGTGTCTGCCCACCACCACAACCACTCCAAGGGCAGTGCGCGGTGGCACAGAAAGTCCAGTGTACATGAAGGATCTCACAGATAATGCCCTTCTTACCATGAGCCAAGCGACGTCTTGGTGCTTGTTGGAAAGTTCTGCTGATGAGGCATTCTGCCAAATGATTTTTAACAGTCTACTCAGGGAACCACCCTGGAGTATCAACGTTGTCCTTTTCTTGCAGGGTCTTAAGGATGCTATGTGCTGACAACTTCCTGTTGGATTTGTGGTCAAAGGTCTGTTACTCTGCAAATTTTTCCATGGAGGATAAGTGATACGGAATAGTCCAAGTACTTGGAGCATTCCACAGTAATGAGGCCAGACCTATCCTTTACAACACAGGGACAGGTAGAACCTCAGTATGCAGTGACACTCAACGTTTGCATACTGAGGATTTACACACAGCTTAATGTAGCCGCACACAAAGGTAGCCATCAGGATGAGGGTGATGTTGGGTATGTCTTCTTTCTCTCTTATCCAGAGCTTTGTACATGGAGTCCCTGCAGATACGGTCCATTCTTGGCCTCTAGGTAAACTAGAAGATGACTCAGATAACTGCAACAGCATAGTTTTGGGGAATAGACCAGACCTGCCCCATGTACAACAACACCAAGGGTACCTTACCATTGATTACCAGATTTTTACCAGCAATGGAGAGGGAGCGGTACTTCTATAAGCCCAGTTTCTGCCTCACCTTGGTTTTGCCTCACTTCCCAAATTTTTATGTATGCATCAGCCTCTCCACATCATATTCCCAGCACCTTCAGGTAGTCTGTCCTGATGGTGAAGGAGACAAAAGATCAGTCTACCCAGTTCTCAAACAATATGGCCTCGCTCTTGCCTCAATTTACCTTGACTCCTAAGGCCAGTTTGAACTGGTTGCAGATGTTCATGCGTGTGTGCACACTGGCAGTAAACCCAAGCAGAAAATGGCGATGTCATCCATTATAGGGAGGCTTCAACCTGCAGGCATCCACTACGTGGAATAGTCACCCCTCTCAGGCTTGCACCCTTCCTGATGGATTCAGCAAAAGTTTCTGCACAACACACAAAGCAGGAGAGACTGGGCAGCCCTGTCTGACTCCAGATCTAATTGGGAAGCTTTCTGATTCCCACCCACTTACTGAGACTTCCATAATGAGGTTGGTGTGGATCCAATTTCATATTCTCTCCTTAAAGCCCATTTTAGACAGAATGTCCCATATATAGGTGGACAAGATCCTGACAAAGGCCTTCTCATGTTCAGGCTGATGAGACAGGCATCCACCACTCTGTCCAGCACATAGGTGATCATATTCATGAGAAGCACAAGGCTCTTGGAGATTATCCTGCCTGGTACAGCACAGGTTTGGTTGGTGTGAACCATCAAACCCAGAGCACACCTGACCCAGTTGGTGATGACTTTAGGCAATGTTTTGTAATCCACATTCAATGATCGGTAACTTCTAATTTCCTCTCTCTCCCCCTTCCACTTGTAGATAAGGGTGATGATACCTTTCTCTTGGATTCAAACATGCTACCTGCCAGAAGAATACTATTGTACATCTCCAGCAGATCCTGGCCTGTCAAGTCCACAAGTTGAATACAACTTGGCTGGTAAGCCATCACTTCCAGGAGTTTTATTTTTTTCAACAACTCGAGGGCCTTGGTTAGCTCTTGAACAGTTCCAACAAATTGAACTGTGGCAGACATAACACCACTCTTTTGAAAAAAAAAGAGGGAGTATGGAGAAAATCATGTTTGACAAACATCCTGGAGCTTTTTGAGGACATAACTCATAGAATAGATAACAAAGATCCAGTGGCTGTGATGTATTGGATTTTCAGAAAACTTTCGATAAAGTCCCAAATAAGATGTGCAAGATCAAAGCACATCAGTTTGGTCATAAATTACTGGCATGGATTAACAATTGTTTAGCAGACAGGAAACAAAATAGCTGGTTTCTCAATATACAAGTACTAATTAATGCCATTCTCAACATTATCCCGACAGCTTGGGGGTCTAGATACAACCACCACTAAGGATTTTTGGCTGATGGTATTTCTCAGGTTTATCCACACAGACTCTACATGATCAGAGCTAATATGCTTCCTCACTATTATGTTAATTTTCTCTTTAACCAGCAATGCAACTCAACCGCCTTTTCGCTTTCATCTGTCCTTTCTCAATACTGAACACCCCTGGATATTCAGTTTTCATCCCTTGTTAAACTGTAGCCATATCTCCATAATCCAAATGATATCTTGACTGTTTTTATCCATTTGCACAGTTAATTAATTCAATCTATTGAAAATGTTCAACACATTAAAACACAAAGTCTTATACTTGTCTTTTTAGTTTTACTTTTCATTATTTTTCACCATGCCCTTGTTTGATCCTGTCCTGTGATTTCTCTGCCTTTCACTTTTCTTATTCCCCATTCTGTTTTTTTGTCCTTAATTCCCCTTCCTCTGACTCCTTGCTCCTGCCATTTTAGCTTAAAGTCTCCCCAACAACTCTTGCAAATAGTCCCCCTAGGATATCAGTCCTGATCCTTATTTTATTTGTTCATTTTATATGTTATAAGCTATTAAGGTCACTACTTATTGCCCATTTCAAATTGCCCTTGCGAAGGTGGTGGCAAACTTCTTTTTCTGCCTATGTGGTGTCAATATATCAATAGTTACTTAGTTTGGGATTATCAGAATTTTGTCTCAATTTGTTCTGCAGCTTGGAGGAGAACCTGCAAGTTATGGCATCTGCTGTACTTGTCTTTTAGTCTATGGTGCTGTTGAAGAAACTTTGATAAGACCTCATTTTATATGTGGCACACACTGTGGCAATGGTGTGTCAGTGATGGATAGAGTGAACATCTAAGGTGAGCTGAAAATGTGTTGCTGGTTAAAGCACAGCAGGTTAGGCAGCATCCAAGGATGAACATCTAAGGTGTCAACAATGTGGGCTGTATTGTCCTCGACAATGTCAGGCTACGTGATTTGCAATAACATTGATCAAAGAAAATGGAAAATATTATGTCTCAGTCTGATTTGTACTGTTAAATGACAGAATAGCTTTCAAGAGTCAAGAATGGATTATTCATCATTGAATGCCATCTCTGATGTCAGTGCTCTTCTACAGAATCATAGACGCTCTCCCAGTGGAAATGGATATGGACAAGGTAAAAACAATGACTGCAGATGCTGGAAACCAGATTCTGGATCAGAGGTGCTGGAAGAGCACAGCAGTTCAGGCAGCATCCAACGAGCAGCGAAATCGACGTTTCGGGCAGAAGCCCTTCATCAGGAATAAAGGCAGTGAGCCTGAAGTGTGGAGAGATAAGCTAGAGGAGGGTGGGGATGGGGAGAGAGTAGCATAGAGTACAATGGGTGAGTGGGGGAGGAGATGAAGGTGATAGGTCAGGGAGGAGAGGGTGGAGTGGATAGGTGGAAAAGGAGCTAGGCAGGTCGGACAAGTCTGGACAAGTCATGGGGACAGTGCCCAAGTCTTGCTGCATCTGGGCACAGACTGCTACAAGGAGTTCCAATGGAAATGGACACTGTGCAATCAAAGTGAGCATTCCCATTTCTAAACTTATGATGGACGAAGATAATTGATGATGTGGCTGAATTGGTTGGGCCTAGGACATTACTCTGAGGAACTTATTCAATATCCTTCTAGGGATAACCTGATGGGCCTGCAACAGACAGTTCGAAAAAGTAATTTTAATCAAACTGTTTAGACATGTTATGACACAACTCTTTGGCAGTTGGGAATTGAATCCACACTTTCTTACCCAGAGCTACTGACGATATTACAATCCCTACATATCAGTTAAATGCTATCAATTCTGAGTGTTGCCATGTGAACTTTGTGTCAAATACAACTACACCAGGAGATGGCAATGTCACACCATATATTCTTACTGGAATGCGGATGTTAACAGAATCGTGAGTATGTCACAAAAGACCATGCTGATTCTCTGGAAAAATAAATCACCTTATCTCCATTGATCTTAACACAATTTTTCCCTTTGGATTGATTATACAAACCCAGTGAAAGAAATACTTGAATCTATCCACCACATTAAGCTCACAATCCGGAGCCTAATCATTTGCAACATAAAATGTCTCCACAAATGCTACCAGACCTGCTGAGTTTTCCCAGCATCTGCAGTTGTTTAGTTTTTTTCCTAAAGAAGTAGGGTTGTGTTACTTCAGTTGTATAGGGCATATATTCCACATCTACAATACTATGTAGAGTTTTGGTCTCCTTATTTATAAAAAAGATATAAATGTGGTAAAAGCAATTCAGAGAAGGCTCACTCGACTAATACCTAGAATGGGGAGATTATCTTAATGAGGAGAGATTGAACAGGCTGAGTCTTTTTCCATTGGAGTATAGAAGAAAGAGTTGTTCCCTTATTGGAAATTAGGGGCCACTGTTTGAAAATAAGGAGTCTCCCATTCAAGACAGAAGTGAATAATATTTTCTCTTAGAAGGTCACGAGTCTTTGATTCTGTCTTCCTGAATACGCGCTGGAAGCAGATTCCTTGAATATTTTTCAAGTCAAAGGTAGATAGATAATAAGCGAGACAAATGTTATTGGAGGTAGGTAGGAAAACATTGTTGAGGTTAAAATCATATCAGCTGAAGTAACTCCGCAGAGGCCATTATCCTGTCAGTAAGCTGCTGTTCATTTACACATGGAAGGTCCTTGAATCTGTCATAATCTCATCAGAGCCAGCAGCCAGAATGTCAGAATCTCTGATACTCCTCCTTTTTATCTGTCAGCCAGGGCTCCCTGATTGGACCAGATTAATACACCTAATCACAGAACTCACATTCTATCAGGTCTAGCTGATGGACCTCATAATAAGCACTGTATCAGCCTCGGTCCTTGGGGAAACAGGTTGGGCTGTCATAGAGGTGGCTGGAAAGTGTGTCAGGGAGGACCAAGAGACAGAAGAGGCGTAGGGACAGGCTGCCTTAAAGTGGCCGGAGAGTGAGAGGGACGAGTGGCTTGTTGGGTTGCTGTGTAGGGTTTGTATTCTATCACTGTTTTAAAATTGGACTGTCTTATGTATTGTTAATACTACTCTTTTGTAATGACTAAATGTTGGATTTGATGTTTGTCCAAATTTCCCCGAATATCAGGGTTTGGAGGTTGGCTTTGCCGCTCATCTCCCTTGTAAAATTGCTGTTTCTCTGTATACAGCTGTTAATGTTAATTGTTTTGTAAACTGTATTGTTTCATTAAAAATAAAATCAGCCTTCATCCTATTTTTTCTTTTTTCTTTTCTTTTTTAGCAAGCTAGTACTTTAACCAACTAAGCCAGAATGTCATGTTGACACTCCTGTTTATTTATTTATTCTTTTTTTTCAAAGGGCAATGCTGTGTGATCAAACAGTGAAGGGGAGCCTTCATCCTATTGAGTGGCAGAATAAGATTAAGAGGATCAAAAAGCCTACTTCTCCCAATTTTAGGTTTTGGCCAGATGGAACAGTCTCTCCCTATCCATTAAGTAGAAGAGAACACAACCTTATAAACATCATACTACATCAGAATAAAAGTTATCTACAAGTAGTTATTTTTATAGAGGTGAGCAACATTCTATTATGGACCAGGCCAGACTCCCTCAACACAATTCAAGAAGGTAGCTCTGACCCTAACTTTGTTAATTATTTTAAATAGGTATAATGTGGATATTCCAGGAGTGATGTAGCTGGCCCAACCTCTTAGCGCTAAACAAAAAGAATTTATTTGCAAGATTACCAAATGAAACACAAACAAATAAGAACAGAATATAGAATAATTTAACCTATCTTAAAAAAAACTCCAACAATCCCCATAAACACCCCTTGGCAAAAAAAGGAATAATCAAACACAGAGCCTTGCAGGAGAGAGAGAGAGTGATGGCAGAGTGATTTAGCAAAAAGAAGCCAAGGCCAGCATAACCTTGTTAAAAGAGCAGCATCGTCACATTTCGTTCTAAGCTGCATAGCTACCGTTGGAATGTTTTGTGTACGCTGATCCCATGTCGATGCACGTGCTTCATTTACTATTGCACATGAATCTTGGAGGTCTATAGGGTGGAAAAAGTGATAGGTACTGTTGGTTTGCAAAGATTGACACAGAAGAGTTCATTGGGTAATATCCATAATGTGGATGTCATATGGACATGGTGGTAGAACAGCTTGGATCTTAAAGGAACAAGACAAACCAGCCAGGTCCTCTTCACAGTCTCTGTAACAATGTCTATCATATCAGTGTAACTTGTATTTAATTGGTAAAATGCAATAAACTATTTCTTCAAATACACAATTTTCCTGATTCCCATTGACAGTTGTTTTGCTGGGACTTCTTGATGTCATAATCCGTCAAGTTCTGCTTTAACATCAAGGACAGCCACCCTGACTTCTCTTTTATCCACCATGCTTGGACCAAGTCTATAATGAGGCTACCTGGTCCGAGTGTCACTGAACAGGTTATTGTTGCGGAAATGCTACTTGTTTACACAATCAATAACATTTTTGATCACTTTATTCTTGATGAGATAGACTACCGGGTGGTAAATAGCTGGATTAGACTTGTCTTGCATCTTGCTAACAGGGTATATATTGGTAATTTTCCATATTGCCAGTAGATGCTAATGTTCCAACCGTATTAGAACACATTGACTATAGGGATGGCTAGCTCGAAGCACAGGTCTTCAATATTTTTGCAGAAATGCTGTCACTACCGGTAGCCTTTGCAGTGTCCAGGGCCTTCAACCATTTCTTGATATCACGTGTTATGAATCAAATCGGTTGTAGATTGGCACCTGTGATGCTGGGATCCTCAAGAGGAAGTTAAGATGGATCATCCACTCAGCACTTATCCATTTTGGACTGAGAAATGATAGATCAGAGTACCTCTTTTAGAAGGCACAAAGTTAAATGTAGTGGATGTCCAAAGAGATTTTGGGGTTCAGGTGCATGGCTCTGAAAATGCCATGAACAAGTGCAGAAATAGTCAAGAAGGCTAATGGAATGTTGGCCTTCATATCTAAAGGGCTGGAGTATAAGTTTGCAGACGTTATGCTGCAGTCATACAAAACCCTAGTTAGATCCTCCTTAAAGCACCTTGGCAGTGTGAACAGACCTTGGCACCAAACCTTAGGAAGAATGTTTTGGCCCAGGAAGGAGTTCAACCCAGATTTACACACACATAATGATGATATGTGGTTAAGTTATGAGGAGAGATTAGATAAATTAGACTTTTATTCTCTAGAATTTAGAAGATTAAGGAGTGAGCTAATAGAGATCTTCAGGACATTAATAGGGAAAGACATAGTAGATAAATGATTTCCACTGGTTGAAGATTCTTGAACTAGGGGCCATCTTCTAAGAATCAGGGCCAAGCCATTCAGGAGTAAAAAATGAGGTCTGCAGATGCTGGAGATCACAGCTGAAAATGTGTTGCTGGTCAAAGCACAGCAGGCCAGGCAGCATCTCAGGAATAGAGAATTCGACGTTTCGAGCATAAGCCCTTCATCAGGAATGGCAGGATTAGAAAGCACTTCTACACGCAAGGAGTAGGAGAGATTTGAATCTTTCTCAAATGGCAGTCAATGCTAATTTAGTTGTTAAATTTAAATCTGAGATGGATATATTTTTATTAAGTAAGGGAAAATGGGCCAAAGATAGTCATATGGAGTTAGGCCAAAGATTAGTCATAAATGGCAAAACAAGGCAAGGGACTGAATGTTCTACTCCTGTTCCTATGTTCCACTTCTGGCTCAACATGCTTGTAAGTGCTTTAATATTATCTTTTGCACCAATTCATGCAGCTGTCTCATCACTGAAGATGAGATTATTTGTGGGGCCCAACCCCTCAACCTGTGAGGTGCTTAATTGTGTTTCATTACCATTCGTGACAGTATGCAGCAGGACTGCAAAGCTTAAATATGATTGTGAGATCACTTTACTCTGTATAGCATGCTGCGTATATTGCTTGGTATGCAATTAGTTTTGTGCTGCAGCTTCACCAGCTTGGAATCTCAATTTTAGGTAGCCTGCTGCTGAATGTGGCTCCTGCACTCTTCATTGAACTAGGATGATCCCTGGTTTGATGGCACTGGCTGTGTTGGAGAATATTACCATGTTATACACTGTGGTTGAATAGAATACTCAGCTGCAGTTGCTGATAGACCACATGGAGTGGTTGGAGCTGTACAAGAACCTGCTATGGAGCATCTATTATACTGATCAGCGGATTAGATAGGGTAGACAGTGAAAGCCATTTTCCTAGGATGATGACGTCAGCTCGTACGAAGGGGAATAGCTACAAATTGAGGGGTGATAGATTGAAGACAGATGTCAGAGGCAGGTTCTTTACTCAGAGTGGTAAGGGTGTGGAATGCTCTGCCTGCCAATGTAGTTAACTCAGCCACATTAGGGAGATTTAAACAATCCTTGAATAAGCACATGGATGATGATGGGATAATGTAGGGGGATGAGCTTAGATTAAATCACAGGTCGGTGCAACATCGAGGGCCGAAGGGCCTGTTCTGTGCTGAACTGTCCTATGTTCTATGAAAGCAATGTGAATAGCATAATTGGTAAGCTGGTCATAAGTAAGGGCTATACATGCAAAAAGGCATTGGGAGACCACCAGGAAGACCACCAGGCTTTCAGAGAAAAAACAACTCTGTAGTGCCATAGTTCGCTTTGCAGTACAGCAGGTGGGGAAAAAATTGGGAGAGCTTTAGTGTTAGGGGATTCAATTGCAAGGGGAACTGATAGGTGCTTCTTTGGCTGTTTGAGTCTTGAATGGTCTGTTATCTCCCTGGTGCCAAGGTTAGTGATGACTCAGAGCGGCTCTAGGCATTCTAAAGGGTAAGGTGAAAAACCAGCAGTTGTGGTACTTGTTAGGACCAATGAAATGGGCAAAAAAAGACAGGAGGTCATGCAACAGGAATCTAGAGAGTTAGGTGGTAAAGAGGAAGACTGCTAAGGTTGTAATCTCTGGATTACTTCCACTGCCACATGCTACTGAGTATAGAAATAGAAATATAGATCATATGAACATGCGGCTAAAGGAATGGTGTAGGCAGGAGGACTTGAGATTTTTGAATCATTGGGGCAGCTTCTAGTTAGGTGGGACCTATACAGGTTGGATGGGATGCACCTGAACCAGAATTGGTTCAATATCTTTGCAGGGAGGTTTACTTGTGCTGTTGAGGAGGTTTCAAGTTGATATGGCAGGGGAAAGGGGCAGAAAGTAGATGTAAAGTTGGGAGCAAGACCCAATCAGATACGGTGGGAATGCTAGGCCAGTCTAGTATGCAGAGAAGACATGGACATGATAAGGTACTTGAGAGGTCCAGAAAGCTCAATGGTATCTATTTTAAAGCAAAGGGCTTGACTGTTAAGGTAGATGAACTTACGAGTGTTGATCACCACATGAGACTATGATATTGTTGCAATCACTGAGACATGGGTTGTAGGAACAGCAGCTCAACATTCAAGGTTACAGAGGTTTCAGGTGTGACAGCAGGAGATGTAAGAGATGTGGCGCACTGCATTATTGATGAAGGAAACTTATCAGTGCTGTAATGAGGGAAGATGTCCTAAAGGGTCTTCAAATGAGGCTATTGAGGTAGAGCTTAGAAATAAAAAAGGGGTGATTACCTAAGTGGGATTATACCCCAGGCCCCAAGTAGATATGTAGGTAGATCACAGAAAGGTGTGACAGACAAAGGGTTATGTTTGTAAATTTTGCTAACATTATCTGGGATTGCCTTAATGTGAAAGGATTAGATGAGGTGGAAATGTTAAAATGCATCCAGAAAAGCTTTTAGTGCCAGTATGTAGATTTTCCTATTAGACATAATCCTATGGAATGAGGTATTCAAGTGGATGCAGTTTTTACAACTTCTCTCAAAGCTTGAGTGTTTAGTCCTTTTGTATATTTAAGGCTGAGATAGACAGGTTCTAGATTAATAGGGGAAATGGGGAAAGGACAGGAAAATGAATGTGAGGAATGCCAGATCAGCCATGATTGTTTTGAATGGCAAATCTTGTTTGATCAGCCTACTCCTGTTCTTACTTCTTACAGTTTTCAATATATATAGTGACTTGGCCGCCACAGTCTTCTGTGGAAGAGAATTCCACAGGTTCCTGTCCCTGTGCAGATATTTTTCTTCATTTGGCATATTGCATTCCTGGTTCTAGACTCCAAAAACATACAAAACATCCTCCCTGCAACTAGTCTGTCTAGCTTCTTAGAATTTTATATGTTTCAATCTGATTTCTTCTCATCCTTTTAAACTCTGATGAATACAGGCCTTAACAAACCAATCTGTCAATATGGGACAATCCTATCTATCCAGCAGGTGAAAATACAAGAGTGTGATAGGTGGTGAACAGCAAGAGGAACGAAGAAGGTACAGAGAAAGGAAGAGGTGGAGATATTAACGGAAAAGGTGGCAGTCAGGCAACTGGAGAAAGAGTGCCTGTGTCTCTCAAGCCTGTGAGAAAGAGTGCCTGTGTCTCTGTGCCACTGTGCTGCCCACCTCGAAACTAGATACTAGATTACTTAGTGTGGAAACAGGCCCTTCGGCCCAACAAGTCCACACCGACCCACCGAAGCGCACCCACCCAGACCCATTCCCCTACATTTACCCCTGCACCTAACACTACGGGCAATTTAGCATGGCCAATTCACCTAACCTGCAAATTTTTGGACTGTGGGAGGAAACTGGAGCATCTGGAGTAAACCCATGCAGACACGGGGAGAATGTGCAAACTCCACACAGTCACCTGAGGCAGGAATTGAACCCGGGTCTCTGGCGCTGCGAGGCAGCAGTGCTAACCACTATGCCACCGTGCCGCCAACTTTAGATTAGATTACTTACAGTGTGGAAACAGGCCCTTCGGCCCAACAAGTCCACACCGACCAGCTGAAGCGCAACCCACTCATACCCCTACATTTACCCCTTACCTAACACTACAGGCAATTTAGCATAGTCAATTCACCTGACCCGCCAATTCCCGCCTCAGGCGACTGACTGTGTGGAGTTTGCACGTTCTCCCCGTGTCTGCGTGGGTTTCCTCCGGGTGCTCTGGTTTCCTCCCACAGTCCAAAGATGTGCAGGGCAGGTGAATTGGCCATGCTAAAATTGCCCGTAGTGTTAGGTAAGGGGTAAATATAGGGGTATGGGTGGGTTGCGTTTCGGCGGGTCAGTGTGGACTTGTTGGGCCAAAGGGCCTGTTTCCACACTGTAAGTAATCTAATCTAAAAAAAAAGCCTGAGCCTTAAAATTATGCTTGAAGTAGTTTTAGTCAGTTTTCAAACAAGTCATGACACCTCAAAATGCAGGTAAAGCAGTTTTCTGAAGAAAATGGAAATCTTTTCGTGTACCATTTTCCTCAACAATTTAAGAGTCTAAATTTGAAGATGATACTGAAATAGCAAATTATTCAAAAGCCAAGTTGTAATGGGCTGAAAAAGAGCAGATAGAATTCTATATCAATAAACATGAAATGGTATATTCAGATTAAAGAACACTGCATAGGGGTAGGTTTGGACACATTTAGGGTTCAAACTTCATGGAACGTTTAACTCAAGTGAGGCTTTATGGTTCCCAACAGAATACTGCGTTCTATGGCAAGAAGCATAAAAGTCTAGACACAGTGATAAATTTATATAAGTTCATAGCAAGATAATTTAAATAATGGCTTGGTAGTAAAATACTTAGGAGACCCCAAGTTGAAGCGACTTGTCTTGCACTCATTCGGACTAGGTCACGAGAAACCAAACTTGGAAAAGAACACCAAGCATGAGCAATAGTAATGGATATCCAGCAGAAATAGGTAACTGTCAATCTTAGAGCAGGGAGGTATGCTCTGAATGCAGCAGAGGCTGGCAGTCTTAAGGACCCATTTCCCAATGAAAAATTAGCAACGTACGTGTGAATTCCTTTTGTCTTTATAAAACAGCATCCTATACATTAGTACATGCAGCTTCTAGCATGTGTAAATGCTCATAAAATCACAGAAGTGTTACAGCATAGAAGATGGTCAGTTGGCCCATCATGTCTGAATCAGCTCATCAAATGAATTTCATGACTTTCTCGCATACCCTTGTACATTGGATGACAAGATAAATGGAAACAATGAACTCTTGAATGCCTCAATTGAACTTGCCTCCACACAAGTCCAGGCAGTGCACTCCAGACCTGAATGACTCATTGTGATCACACATGCATGGTATGCAAATTCCTTCAGATCAATTCTCTCAATGTTTATCTCCCAACAAACATAAACAATTTCTCTCTATCCAACCCCCTCATGATTTTGAAAACCTTCCATCACATATTCTCTTAGCCATCTTTTCCCCAAGAAGAACAGTCCCAACCTCTCCATTCTATCCTCATAACTGAAGTTTCTCATTTCTGGAACCATCCTTCTAAATTACCTCTGTACACTCTTAAATGCATTCACAAACTACAAATAGTAATACACACAATACTGTACTCCAGTTGAGGTCTAACAGGTGTTTAATACAAGACTAACATCATTTCCTTTCTCTTGTTCTCGATTCCCCTATTAGTATATCATATGCTTATTAAATGCTTGCTTGTCCTGTCTGCCACCTTCAAAGATCAGTGCACACGTACACACACAGATCCCTTTGCTCCTGCACCCCCTTTAAAACTATACTCCTTATTTTATACTATCTAGCCTCTAGTCTGCTGTGCCAGTCAATAACATTATGGCTGATCTGACTGTGTCCTCACCTCCACTTTCCTGTGACCTTTGACTCCCTTGATAGTCAAGAATCCAACTATATCTGCCTCCTTAGAAAGAAGAGAAAATCTCATGTTTTAAATGAGTGACCTGTTAGGTATAAATTGTGTCCTCTAGTTCTAGTCTTTCCCACAAAGGGATACATCCTTTCAGCATCAATGTAAGCAATGCAATAGCAGACTACTTAGAAACTCAAAAAAAAATCTAACAGTCAGCATGGTTTCATGAAGGAGAAATCCTGCACGACAAATTTATCAGACTTCTTTGAGGTGGCAACAAGCAGGGCAAAGAGGAACTAGTAGATGTAAAGTACTTGGATTTCCAAAGGGCATTCACAAAGGTAGCACACTACATCTATTTAATAAGAGCTCAGTTTTGAAGCAAGGTCACAGGACTCAATACTAACTCTGCTTTCTTTCCACAGATGCTGCCAGACCTGCTGACTTCCTTCTGCAATTTCTCTTTTTATTCAAGAGCCCCTGAAGTTAGAGGTTGCAGACTAAAATAAATAGAGGATTGGCTAACTCATAGAAGACAGAGTTGGAATAGTCAGGGCATTTTCAGAATGGCAACCTGTAACTAGTGGATAATGGAAGTGAATATACTATCACCAAGTTTGCAAATGTCACAAAAATAGAAGGAAAGATAAGTAGTTATAGTAATACAAGGGGTCTACAGAAGTCCAGCGAGTGGGTAAAAAAACAGATGGAATATAGTATGGATAAGTACAGTTACACTAGCAATTTTTGAGAAGTTTTGTAGCTCAGGTTGATGATAAGTAAATTAACTTGCTGAGTTGGAAGGTTTATTTTCAGAGATTTCGTCACCATACTGGGTAATATCATCAGTGAGGGTCTCCGGTGAAGCACTGGTGGGAGGTCCCACCTCTCAAAAGGTCTTGATTTCTTAAGGTGGGTGATGCAATTTCCAGTTCATTGTTTTCAAGGGAAGGTAGATAGGATCTAAACTGATATGTTTATTGATGGAGTTCTGGTTAGAATGCCAGGCCTCTAAGAATTCTCGTGTGTCTTTGTTTCACCTGTCCTAGGATGTGTGTGTTGTCTCAGTCAAAGTGGTGTCCTTCATTACTGTATGTATAGAAACTAGTGATAGTTGGTCGTGTCTTTTAGGGGCCGGTTGGTGTTCATGTATTCTGGTGGTTATATTCTTTGTCAGGAAGAATAAAAGAGCTGAATATTATTTAAATGGGGAAAGACTCAGAGTTGCAGTCCAGTGCATGAATCACATAAAAAGTTCCAATAGGAAAGGCAAATGGAATGTTGGCTTTTATTTCAAATGAAATGGAACATACAAATTGGGAGGACTTGCTAAAGCTATAAAAGGTTGTGGTCATACCACAGCTGTAATACTGTGAACAGTTTTTGTTCCCTGATAGAACAGTACAGGCCATTCAACCCTTGATGTTGTGCCAACCTTTTATCCTACTGTAGGCTCAAACTAACCTAGATACCCTTCATTTTAATGTCATCTGTGTGCCTATCCAAGAGTTGCTTAAATGTCCTCACGTATCTGACTCTACAATCACCACTGGCAGTGCATTCTGCACACCCACCACTCTGTGTAAAAAAACCTCTGACATCTCCACTCAACCTTCCTCCAATCACCTTAAAATTATGCCCCTTGCGATAGACATTTCTGGGAGAAAGTGAGGACTGCGGATGCTGGAGACCAGAGTTGAAAAGTGTGGTGCTGGAAAAGTGCAGCAGGTCAGGCAGCATCCGAGGAGCAGGAAAATCGACGTTCCGGGCATAAGCCCTTCTTCAGGAATCGGGCTTATGCCCAAAACATCGATTTTCCTGCTCCTCGGATGCTGCCTAACCTGATAGGCATTTCTGCCCTGGGAAAATCTCTGTCTATTCAGTCGATCTATGCCTAATATCTTGTATACCACCATCAAGTTGCCTCTCACCCTTCTTTTCTCCAATGAAAAAAGCTTTAGCTCTCCCAACCTTTCTTCATAAGCCATATCCTCCAGTCCAGGCAGCATTCTGGAAAATCTCCTCTGCACCCTCTCTAAAACTTCCACATCCTTCCTATAATCAGGTGGCTAGAACTGAACACAATATTTCAAGTGTAGTCTAACCAGGGCTCTACAGAGCTGCAGCATAACCTTGTAGCTCTGAAAATCAATCCCCCTGCTAATGAAAATGAATACACTACATGCCTTCTTAACAATCCTATCAACTTGGATGGCAACTTTGAGGGATCTATGGGCATGGACTCCAAGATCCATCTGTTCCTCCACACTGCTAAGAATCCTGCCTTTAACCCTGTATTCTGCATTCAAATTCGACCTTCCAAAATAAATCACTTCACACTTTTCTAGGTTGAACTCCATCTACCACTTATCAGCCCAATTCTACATCCTGCCAATGTCCCATTGCAACGTACAACAGCCCTTCACACTATCCACCAATCCTCCAACCTTTGTATCATCAGCAAACTTACTAACCCACTCTTCTACTTCCTCATCCAAGTCATTTATAAATATCACAAAGAGTAGAGGTTCCAGAACAGATCCCTGCGGAACACAACTGCGGAACAGAACAGCTCCAAGCTGAATACTTTCTGTTTACTACCACCCTCTGTCTTCTATGGGCCAGTTAATTCTGTATCCAGGCAGCCAAATTTCTCTGTATTCCATGCCTCCTTACTCTATGAACCGACAATGAGAAACTTTTATCAAACATCTTGCTAAAATCCATGTACACAAAATCTACTGCTCTACCTTCATTAAATGTATTTTGTCACATCCTAAAGGAATTCAATAAGGACTTGTGATGGCATTACTTGCCCTTCACAAAGCTATGCTGACTATCTCTAATCAAACCATAGTATTTCAAGTAATCATAAATCCTGTCTCGCAGAATCATCTCCAAGAATTTGCCCACCAAGGACATAAGACTAACTGGTCTGTAATTCTTAAGATTATCCCTATCCCCTTTCTTGAACAAAGGACTAACATTTGCCAGCCTCCAATCATCTGGCACTACTCCAGTGAACAGTGATGACGCAAAGATCATCACCACAGGCACAGCAATCTTATAGAAAAAAGATACTAATATTGAAAATATTAATCCAGAGAAGGTTCACTAGGTTGATTGTGAATATGGAGGAATTCTCTTATGGAGAGATCATTCTGCCATATTGAAAAGTCAAGAACCCAGAGTAAGGAGTCCCCCATTTAAGATGGAGATGAGGTGCAATTTTTAAACAGTGACAAATCTGTGGTATTCTTTACTGCAGAAGGCTGTTGAAACTGGGAGAACAAGTACATTCAAGGCTGACAGAGAGAGACTTTTAATTAGAAAGGGAGTCTAAAGTTATAGTGGAAAGGCAGTAAAGTGGAATTGTGGCTTATCAGATCAGCCATGAATTCATTGAGTGTTGGAGTGGAATCGATGCGCCAAACGGCCAATGGCTGCTCCTATGTCTTATGGATTTATGATCAGAGCTGTTGGTCCCTTCAAAAATCTTCCATGCCCCAAAAGGATCCCCTCATTCCTACAAACTCTCTGACAGAAGAAAACAAGTCTCATCTCAGTCTTAAATGAAAGACTCCTTAGTTTTAAACTGTGGCCTCTAGTTCAGCTAATCTTTCTCAGGCTGAGAATACAGACTCAATCTGTCCAAATTTTCCTCATCAGACCATCTCTTCATCTCAAGAGTCAGTTGACTGAATCTTTCTTGAATTGTTCTAATTGCTTAGGAGGAGACCAAATGGAGTACAATATTTTAGATGTAATCTCACCAATATCCTATACAACTAGAGCAAAATTTATCAATTTATATATTTCTCTTCCTCTTAAAATAAATAGCAACATTCCATTTGTCTTGTGAAACACTTGATGTGCCCGTGTACTAACCTCCATGATTCATGTACAAAGTGATCTGGGTGTCCTGATACTTCAGTGGTTTGTGATCTCTTACTTAAATAATTTGTCACTTTAAAAAAAAATCTAGTGGCTACATGGAAAAGTTCACATTCTCCCACAATATATTTCCATCTGCTTTTGTTTTTGGGCACTGTCTTAACCTATCACCCTTTGTAAACATCCTTGCAACTGACTTTCCTACCTATCTTTGTGTCATTAGCAATCATCCAGTCTGCTCAATAAGATTATACAATTGTATGGTTTTTTAAATCAGGGAATGGAGCCCACAATCAAGTATGTAATATTTCATCTGTGGAAGTAGCTGGACTTACCAGTCAAACCACTTCCCTTCCATACTATGTTAGCTTCTCACAGACTAGTCTTGGTAGGACACTACAATATCCTATATAATAGAAACATGCTAAACCTTCTCCTTTAGCTCTAATTCTCTTCAAACCATTCCTGAATGCACCAGTTGCTACCTGATAAACCACAGAGGTGAGCTGCTCAGCTCAAAATTTCCAATCTCTGATCTGCATTTGTAGCCATAGTACTTATATGGCTGATCAACTTCATTTTCTGGTCAATGGTAATTCCTAGGATGTCAGTGGTCAGGAATGTGGGGATTTCAGAAATAGTAAGACTGTGGAATTATCAAAGGGATAGTTATATTATTGCTTGTTGGAGACAGTCATTGCCTGGCACTTGAGATGTAATTCTTTCTTGCCAATCATTGCTGTCCAGACCTTGTTGCATGGAAGTACTCTCTACTTCAATATTTGAGGGGCTGAACATCATGCATCAGAAAACATCCCTACGTCTTATATTGACGTTAAAAAAGGTAATTGATGAAACAGCGACACATAGTTGAGCCTAGGACACAACCTTATGCAACTCTTGCAATGAAATCCTTCACATGCATCAACCACATCCATGTGAGTTCAATCAATGCAGAATTAATTATAATTGAATTTAGCTGGGGCTGTTTTATACCACATTTGGTCAAATCTTACCTTGATTTCAAAGGCAGACATTCTCACCTCATCTCTGAAATTCAGCTGTTTTGACCATATTTAGACCAAAGACGTAATGAGGTTAGGGGCCAGGTAGCTTCCAACCTGAACATCAGTGAACAGGTTGTTGCTAAAAAGGTGCTAATCGACAGTGTTGATGTTCACTGCTTCTGTCATTTCTGCTGTAAATTATTGCTTGTTGGAGACATTAAATAGCTGGATTAACTTAGTCCTGATCTTTGCAGACAGAATATTCCTACACAATTTTCCACATTGTTGGGTAGAGACCATTAATGTAGCTGTACTGGAACACCTTGATTTGGGGCATATTTATGGAATACAAGTCTTCGATAATACGGCTGTGATTTTATCAGAGTCCATTGCATTCGTAGTTCATAGTACCTTCACTCATTTCTTGATATCATGTGAAGTGAATTCAATTGGTTGAACATTATCTTTAGTGATATTGGAGACCTGAGAGAATACAAGATGAATCATCAACTTGGCTCTACTGAATGAAGATAGTAGCAAATGCTGCAGCCTTGTCTTTTGCATTGGTGTGCTGGACTCCCCATCATCGACTTTCTGGATATTTGTAGACTGTCCATCCTTGCTCTTTGTTATTTAATTGCCCACCATCATTCAAGATTAGCTGTGGCAGAACTTCAAAGCACAGATTTGATCTTTTGGTTGAAGGATTTCTTAGTTCTATCGTACTGATTCTGCTACTTGTCGTACAAGAAATTTGTATTGTACTTTCATTGGGTGGACACCTGAATTCTTCATTGAACTCGGATTGATGATGGTGGAAGAGTGAAGGATATGCTGGATCGTGAAATTCACAATTCTGTTGCTTTTGATAATTCAGTATTGCATGGATGCTTGGTTAAGAGCCACAAGAACTGATCCATTTAATCCAGAGTAGATTAGATTACTTACAGTGTGGAAACAGGCCCTTCGGCCCAACAAGTCCACACCGACCCACCGAAGTGCAACCCACCCATACCCCTACATTTACACCTTACCTAACACTACAGGCAATTTAACATGGCCAATTCACCTGACCCGCACATCTTTGGACTGTGGGAGGAAACCGGAGCACCCGGAGGAAACCCACGCAGACACGGGGAGAATGTGCAACTCCACACAGTCGCCTGAGGCGGGAATTGAACCCAGGTCCCTGGCGCTGTGAGGCAGCAGTGCTAACCACTGTACCACCGTGTCACCATTAACATAGTGCCATACAACACAAAATGCAGGGGTTGACTCAATGTGAAATGGGACTTTATCTCCAAAAGGTATGCTGGTTACTCCTATGCTGTCACAGACAGATGCATCTTCGACAGGTAGAGTTGGAGATGGTCATGTCTTGTAGGATATTCCTCCTTACTGGTTTCCTTACCAGCAACTACAGATCCAATCATGCAGATATGCCTTTTAGGACTCAGCCACTCAGAAATGCTGCTGTTGAGTCACTCTTGGTGATGAATACTGAAGTCCTCAAAATAGAGTAGATCCTGTGCCCTTGCCATCGTTGGTGCTTTTTTTGTGTGATGTTCAATGTGCAGGAGTACTGATTCATCAGTTGAGGACATGCATTGGATAGTAATCAGCAGGAAGTTTCTGTCGAAACGTGTGGCGCTGGAAAAGCATCGACAGAATTGAAACTCCTGATGAAGGGCTTATGCCCGAAACGTTGATTGCCCTGCTCCTCAGATACTGCCTGATCTATGCTTTTCCAGCACCACACTTTTTGAATCTGAATCTCCAGTCCTCACGTTTTCCTAGTAAGAAGCTTCAATTTGATTGACATCATGGCACGAGAGTTTATGGAATCTGCAGGACTACTACCACAACATCCTTAATCCAATAGGTTTCAAGTTTTTTCAAGTTTTGGAAAGATCTTACAAATCAACGGAACTACCCTCAAAAACCTTTCCGATTGCATCAAAGAACGGAATGCAGTTGGTCAAATGTACTTCATCATTCAAACCTATGTAGTAATTTAATAATCCAACTATTTAAAAATAACAATTAATTGTCATAAATTATTTTCCTTATAAGTTGTCTTACTGCCAGTGGTGGACTGACTAGCCTGTAATTGCTGGCTGCATTTACTCTTCTATTTTTCTGAACAGGATGCCATTCCACTGGCAGCACCCTCCCATCTAAACATGATTGAAATACAGTTCCCAGAGCCCCAGCATCTTAACTTACTTCGTTCTGCAAAATGGAATTTCTACTTGGCACTCTGAGCCTTATCCTTTCCACTTCCTCAACTGCTGCCTCCTTCACTATGACAGTGACCACAAACTCTTCATTAGTGAAGAGAAATGTAAAAGTATTGATTTGCTACCTTGGTCATGTCTGCAGAACATCATATCCTTTCTGTACCTAATTAGCCCACTTACTTTAAATGTCCATCTACATATTTATGGTGGTCTTCCAAGTTTTCTTTTCAGTTACTTGTTAATCCACAGAATTCAGTCAGAGATTTAAGGGAGCAGCCCTGCACAAAACACTGGATAACAAGAGTGAGAGCACAACACACAGAGCAAACAAGAACTGTAGTAATTTAATATAGGGAAAGTACAGTCAGCCGACCACTCCTCGGGCATGCTATACAACAGCACAAATATTCTAGAATGCAGCAGTGTTAATGAAGACAAGCCCAAAGGATTTACTGAAACAGGAGAAACTATTTCTACTCTTCTCAACGAGGATTCCTGCTCCCTTCCCCCCCCACCCCCAATAAATGTTTTTGTTTTAAAAAGTTTTTTATTCTCTTTCTCTAAAGCTTTCCCTTCTTTTGTTGGCACAGACTGACATCACTTTTACATAGAGGACCTTACATTCTTTACATTTGTGACTGATTCCCTAGCCACAACAAACCAAACCCCCAAATGGTACAATTTACAGTATAGTGACTTGAAAAGAAATGAAAATAAAAAGTTCACTGAATAGAAGTTATTATATATGCATCCTCTCAAAAATAGATGTTTGAATATCAAACATTTAAAAACAAAATAACAGGTTTTCTCTGTTTTTTTAATATATATATATATTTATATATAGATACAGCACATATATATACAAGTTGTAACTGCTGTGCGGGTCTTGTTGATAAATTATTCTGTGTGTCAAGTTCATCTATCCATACTTCGTTCATTCTCAGTTGCTAGAGTCAATCTCAAGTCTGAACTGCTGTCTTCCTGTAAATATGCAGAGCCTCTCGGACTCTGCAGTAATGAAGGAACGCACTCAGCAGATTCGGTCCTAATGCTCAGATTGTTAGCCGACAACCAGTGTAGGTTCCTTGGTCGCTCATAGCGATTTTCCCTAAGAGAGTTGGTGTGTCCTTTTAATAGGTCCATCTCTTCAGCTGATAAGGGAAATATCCTTGGCTCCCAAGGTTGCACCATCTAAAAGGATAAAGAAAATTCATTATAATAAATCAAAGACATTGACACCCATTCCACTGCATCATCATCCTAGTTATCTCCTCCAATGAGTGAAAGAGACATACAATCAGATCAGTTACTATTTACAGCACTGTTTCTCAAAGTGTGGTGTGACTGGCTGCTCCAGGTGTCTGTAGGCTGGTTCAAAATACAAGTCGCACAAACTAGGAGAAGGCCAGGATCCTTATTCCCAAAACTTGTAGGATTTGACATAAGGAGACTGAGTCCCAAGATCACAGTACAAGTTGTCATACAAGGAAGCAACAGTAATTTAAATAGAGAAGCAAATTAATTTTGCAACATTTGCAACATACAACTGGATTTCCAACACTTATAGGGTTAAAATCAAAGGAGAAGAAATTGGTGAACACAGTACATGATATGACAGCAATGCCTTGGAACCAGAAGTCATTTTCTCCCGTGGTTCATTAAAAACAGTCCCATGTTTTGGGTTGTTTCTTTTGCTGAGGCATGTGAAAGCCAGTCAGATAGGATTGACAGATTGTCTGTGGGATGTCTTGTCTAGCCTAAGAAACTTCAGAATACAGTGTATGACCAGCAAGCACTAATGAGAGTGCACAGCAGGAGCATGTCAAATTACCAAGACATTGCTGCCCAGTGGAAATTGCTGATTTACAACAATGCGGCCACATGCACAAATTTTTGAAGAAGTTGCCTCCCTTTCTCAAGATAAATATAGACACAATTCAGGTAAATGTACTTAAATTACATTTATCACTATTCAGTAACAATGAAAGTTAAGTACTTGCATCTTAACGTTTTAGAGACAGCATCACAAAAGACATTGACATACACATGCATGTATTGTACAAGCGTGAGCATGGAGATCACACGCTCAATAATTAAGAATTTTTAAAAAAATGATAATAAAATATAATTAACTACATCCCAATTCATCACACAAGACAAGTAGTTGATGTACTGGACAACATACTAGGATGTTTCCATTATAATGGTGTACCTCAGGGATTTTGGATAGAAGCACGAACATACTAAAGATTCTGAATCTATAACATATTCAAAAATCACCTGAACTTCTTCATCGGTGACTTCAGGCGTAGATGACCGAGTATCCTCATTGATTGACAGGACTCTTAAGCGATCTTTTGAGGAGAAAGAATTGAGCGATGAGCAGGTGTCAGGACTGACAGGACCAGTGAATGAGGGTGTATGAGGGTAGTCATTCAACAGATGGAATCCACTGTCAGGTGATGCTGGATGAGGAGTTGCTGCATTAGCTTGCTGCAGTTGTGGAGTAGACCTGCCATCGGCTTTGTTAGAAGATCTGAAAACAAGAAAGTAGTCATATACTGTAAAATTCTTGATTCAAAATATTGTTTCTTAACTGATTATTTGTAACTTTAGCATTAGGAGGCCAAACAATATGCATGGTCCATAGACTCAACTAATTTTCCCTCCTCCAAATGGATCATTAACTGTTTGCCTTTATCTCATCTAATCAGTAAATGTATGTGCAAATCAGTGGGAGAATCAAGGGTGGTGGGGTAATAGCACATTGGATTAGCCATAATCTGTACTTGAGGGGCCTACTCTTATTCTTATGGCAGATCTTATAATGAGGGTTTTCAGACTATGACATCACAAAGTAAGCATCCATGCACAATCACATCCCAACAGAAGCCACTGAGCAGTAATCAGGATTGGAACTACTACTGAAACCTGTGGCCTGAGATCTCAAACTCGCCAATAACTAGCTTTTACAAGTGGGAGCTCCTTCTGGGGATGGTTTATTAGAGTAAATAAATCATCCTGCTGTACTGAAATCAAATGATCAGAAAGTCTCTAAGTTGCTGCCATCCCAATATGATCATATCTACATGTGATCAACATTCTCTTCAACTTTTCTTGTGGTGTGTGTGGATGTCCAAGATCTGTGCGCAGTTGCGCATGTTGGAAGTAGAAGCTAAGCAGCAGCTTGCTGATTCATGTGCAAACCTTCCTACCTGCTGTGCAGTCATGCTGTAGATAGTGGATGCTACATGCAACTGTTCAAAACAACTGAGTTCACACTATAAGGCTAATGAGACACCTAGTCGATAAAATCATAAGATTCAGCACCACCTTCTCAGACCAATTGGCACTGAGAAACAAAATTCTGACATGGTGGACAGACTAAATGAAGGGAAGATGCATTACCTGACAAGAATCCTAGAACAAGGAGTGACAGTGTCATGCTACAGGTTAGGCCATTCAGGATTGAGATAAGAAAGGTTTGATCACTCAGAGGGTGGTGAGGCTGTGGAGGCCAAGTCATTGACTATACCTAAGAGACAGAAATAGATTTCTAGACAGTGAAGGTGCCAAGGGGTGCTGGAAGAAAGCAAGAGATATTTTTAAACTCTTTCATCAGATGTAGTTATTGCTGTTGGCTCAGCATTTGTTGCTTATCCCCATTTTTTCTTGATAAAGTAGGGGTGAGCTGTCTTTTTCATTTTCTGTAGTTCCAGGATTTTCACCCACAGATACTGAAGGATCAAAGATATATTTCCAAATGAGGATGGCAAGAGACTAAAGAGAGATACTTGGAAGTTATGTGTTGCCATGTATCTGCTGCCCTTCTCCTTTCAGATGCTAGTGGTCACTGATTTGGAAGTCTTGATGAATTTCTGCAGTGTACCTTGTATATGGTACACACTACTGCTGAGCATCAGTGGTGGAGGGAGAGAATGGGGTGCTTTGTCTTAAGTAGTGTCAATCTTCTTCAGTGTTGAAGTTGAACTCATCTGGCAAGTGGAGGATATCATACTAATGTCAAGATGGTTAGCAGGCTTTTTGGAGAGTCAGGAGAGGAATTACATACTTTAGAACTCCAAGCCACTGACCTGTTCTTGTAGCAACAGCATTTATATGGCTAGTCCAGTTCAGTTGGTTGTATCCACAGAATACTGATAGTGAGGAATTCATTGATGGTAAAACTAGTGAGTGTCAAGGGACAATGGTTAGATTCTAGAGATGTGAGAGATAGCCACTGTGTGGCACTTGGGTGATGTCAATATTACTTGTCACTTATCAGCCCAAACTTAGCAACTGCCCAAGTCTTGTGACATCTGGACATGAACTAATTAAGGATCTGAGGAGTACAATTGGTGCTGACATTATGCAATCATGAAACCTCTACATTTCTGATCATATAACAGAGGCAAGGTCAACAATGAAGCAGCTGGAAATGGTTCGGCCCAAGACAGGTCATGAGGAACTCTTGAGGAGGGGTCCTGGTGCTGAAATGACTGACCAATAACCACATCAATCTTTCTTTGTGCTAGGTATGCTAGGCTTTCCCCAAGTTTCCACTGATTTTGGAAACCACTGATTTCTAGTTTTGCTTGGGCTTCTTGTGGTGACATTTGATCTAAGTAACCTTGATGTCAGGGGCAGTCACTTTCACATCACCTTTGGAATTCAGCTAGTGTTGGCCCACAGCATCTCATGTTTAAGGAAAATCTGCAGTATTATGTGCTTATGTTTCAATGAAACCAGTTTGTGAAATTCAAAACAAATCTAAAATTCAAGCGAGTTTCCCATCTGGGATCTGACTTGTCTGGCAATAACGTCAGCTGAGATCATAACTATATCAAAGTCTAATGCCCTCAAGGAGAAAATTATTAACATGCTCAAATTAAATAGGAGTACTCTCATTTTCAAACTGTGGATGCTAGTTCTAGAGTCTTGTAAAAGGGGAAATATCTTCCTTGCAGCTATCCTGAGAAGTCCCCAAATGATGTGGTGTGTTTCAACAAGATCACCTTTGATATTCTGAAACTTCAATGAGAACAGGCCTAATCTGAACTCCACCCTCCTCTCCGACCAAACAACTTCACCCCCACTTCCATCCACCTATTGCACTCTCAGCTACCTTCTCCCCACCTCCACCCCCTCCCATTTATCTCTCCACTCTCCGAGGCTCCCAGCCCCATTCCTGATGAAGGGCTTTTGCCCGAAACGTTGATTTTCCTGCTCCTCGGATGCTGCCTGACCTGCTGCACTTTTCCCATACCACTCTAATCTTGACTCAAATCTCCAGCATCTGCAGTACCCACCTCTGCCTAGTTGATTTTAACCACACCGTGAGTCGTCTTCCAAGGATGCCTACCTTGAAGAAGCTCTCCTCCTCTCTCTACAAGGATCTCAAGTGAGTCTCTCTCTCACTGCAACCCCCAAGTCATTTCCTCTTCCCTGAAGCTCTTCAGCCATGTCCTGAAACAGACTGCAGCCTCCTCTCTGACCTATCATCTTCATCTTCACCCCCACCTCCATCCACCTAATGCACTCTCAGCTACGTTCTCCCCAGCCCCACCTCCCTCCCATTTATCTCTCCAGCCCCGAGGCTCACAGCCTCATTCCTGATAAAGGGCTTTTGCCGAAAACGCCAATTTTCCTGTTCCTTGGATGCTGCCTGACCTGCTGTGCTTTTCCTCCACCACCACTCTAATCTTGACTCTAATCTGCAGTAGCCACTTCTGCCTTAGCTGAACACTGCTTCATGAGACAGCCGTTTTAATCCCAGGAATTAGCTACCAATGCAATTTATCTCTCCTTAAGTGAAGAGACCAGAACTACACAGTGAAAGGTGGCGTAGGAAGGTTATGTTGGAACTGTACAAAACTTTGGTTAGGCCACAGCTGGAATACTGTGTGCAGTTCTGGTCAGTGCATTACTGGATTGTACTGGAGGGGCTGCAGAGGAGATTCACGAGGATGTTACCTGGGTTAGAACATTTTAGCTATAAAGGAAGGCTGGGTAGGCTCTGGTTGTTTTCTTTAGAGCAGAAAGGGCTGAGGGGGTACATAAATGAGGGATTAAAGATTAAAAAAGGCATGGACAAGGTAGATAGAAAGTAGCTAGTTCCCTTTGTTGAATAGTCAATAGCATGGAGTTGTAATTTTAAGGCGATGAGCAGGAAATTTACAGGGAATTTGAGGAAAATCATTTTCACCTAGAGGATGGGGAGAATCTGAAATTCACTGCCTTGGAGCGCAGTAGAGGCAGGAAACCTCACAACCTTTCACGCAGACTCAAGGATTCAAAGAGCCTCTTCTGTGCTGTCTGTGACTATGAGTACTCCAGAGTCACTAAGACCCTGTGTACCAGCAGCAATGTTTAGCCTATTTTTAAAATCAATTTCCTTTGCAATTAAGGTCACAATTCTATTTGCCTACCCAATCACATGCTGAACTACCTATATGCCTTTTTTTGTGATTCAGATACAGGAAACTCAGAACTTCCTTTACCATAGGCTTCTGCAGTACTTCTCTATTTAAATAATATACTGTATTTTTCTGTTCTTCCTGCCAAGTGAAAAGCTTACACTTTCTGTCTTATACTCCATCTGCCAATCCACTCATTTAAACTATCTATAATCTTTTACAGACTGCGTCTCTTATTCCCAACTTGCTTTTCTACCCATTTTTGTCTCATCAGCAAATTCAGCTATCAATACTCTTTATCTAAGTCATCAATATAGAATGCAAATAATTGAGATCCCAGCAATGATCACTGTAACTCCACTAGCAAATCTGAAAATGAACTTTTCTACAATCAGACTCACTGTTTTCTGACAGCTAACTGTCTGTTTCAGGGTTAACTGTTTATTTTCAACACCAAGAGCTTTAAACTGTGAAGTATGCTTCAGTGAGGTATTTTATCAGATGAGTTTTCAAAATTGAAAAATCTGCTGATTCTCATTATCCAATTTGCTTCTTTTATCTCAATAATAAGTTCAACAAGCACAATTTCCCTTTCACAAAACCACACTGATATTTCTTGACTATGTTATTATTTTCAAAATATCCTGTTATTACAGTCTTACGATATACTCAAGCACTGACCCAAGACAGTTGTTGGGCAAATTAGCCTATACATTGCTGCTTTCATTCTCCCTTCTTCTTGAACAGAGGTGTTATACTTTTTCTAATGTAATGGGATATTAGTAAACTCCAAGGAATTTTGAACGATCACAATCAATACACCCATGATGTTTTATTCACCCTGTGCTGCACATGATCAGCTCCATTCCAACATGTTTCTTTACAATGGAACGCAAATAAATTTCTGAATTGTAAACAGGAATCTCCCACATCATGTTTACCTGCTTCCTCGTCTGGCCGAGCTGGTGGAAGACCACAAACACCATCTAGAACGTTCAATTTCCTCACATTTGGAATGGCGATTAAGAAAAGCTTCATCAGACATTTCTTCATACTATACATTCAAGAATAAAAAATTGAAAAGTTTAAAGGCTGACTGCAAAATAAAACATATTGAATAATTCTTCATGGGCTTGCAAAGAAATTCTGATATGTAATAAACTACCTGGTCTTCCTCTAACTTGCAATTCTGTAGCTTTGACTGTTCAACATCTACAATTCGCCAGCTGTCAAGGAGAAATAAAAACAATATCATTTTGAAAATTGTTATACAAAAACAGATCGATCAAATAGAATAGAGGTGGCTAAGCAGGCAATGTGATGCAGCTGTAGTATGGGGGACCAGGTGGACACCAGTGCAATCCATGGTAACTGAAATAAGTGCACAAAAGCCTGAATCCCGTCACCAAATCACCATTTATTTACATGTACATGGCCTCTGACCTGCCCTAGAATGAGAAGACTCTCTGAATCGTCTGTTCGTTTTTTTTTTCTATTTTTTTTCCCCACACTACTACTGAACAGATGTGGAATCTCCTATTTTTTTTTTCTTTTTTTCCTTTCTCTTTTTCTTTGTTTAGGAAGAAAGGAAACACCCGAGTGGCCAGAATCTCCTGTTTATGTATCAGCCAGGGTTCCCTGATTGGTCCAGGTTAACAACTTCAATCAAGGATCACATAGTCAATGAGATTCACCTGGCTCCAGTTCCAAACATTATAGTGACCATATCTGCAGCAGGTTTTAGCTGCTTGAAGAACTGGAATCTGAGCTTGGACACTATGACACAACAGGAGGGAGAGCATTACCTGTGTTTTAGGAGACAGTCATACCCTCTAGACTAATTACACCAATTTGGTCTGTGTTTAAGTTAGGTGGGTGTTACTGCAAGTGAAACAGTATGAGGATCCAGGATTTAATTTAGTGGGAGCCGCAGCCAGTGTTAATGGCACAGAATGCAGAGAAGATTAGTGAACTGATCAAAGCACCGAGATACAGACTGCCATTTAAGATGGGCAAAACAGAAATATAGCAGAAATGGGGAAGAGCAAAGAGCTGGGGGATAGATACTGCTCTCTGCAGCAAACAAAGAGAGTCCCAAATGCTACGTGGCCCATCATGTGCCAAGATTAAGAACATCTCTTCTGGTCAGGAGAGGAACTGAGAGAGCGAGTGAAAGAGCAAGAGAGCGCGCGCGAGAGAGAGAGAGTGAAAGCATTGAGGTGTCATATTCCAGATAACTACCAATAATAGGAGATAGGACTTGGACAGAGATTCTACTGACGGATTACAAGCAGCTCAGGCTAAATTAGGCTAAAGCAGAACCACAAAGGTGATAATCTCAATAAACTACAAGCAAATTAACATAGGATAAATAACGTTAGAACATGTCATGGGAGCAATGGATTCCAATTTGTAAGGAAATGACACCAGTACTAGGGAAAAAAGAGGGAGAGTTGCTCCATTGGGACAGCTTCGTCAGTGTCCTAAAGAAATGCATAACTATGGTTAGATAGGTGGGGAAAGGGACATTACAATCAGAAGTAAATTTTAAAAACCAAAAAGTTACAAGAGAGAACAGATGCAAGGTAGTGGAGAGGCAAATAATAATAAAGCGTGACAATAACCTCCCTCATGTTGTGTGGCACTGTTATCGTGCTAAATGTGACACACTGAAAACAGATCTAGCAAGTCAAGACTGGACATCCCCAAGGTGCTGTGGGCCATCAGTAGTAGCAGAATTGCACTCCAGCACTATCTGTAACTTAATGGCCTTGCATATCCCACAAAGATTATCATCAAACCAGGGGATCAACTCTGATTCAACAGACAATGCAGGAGGGCATGCCAGGAGCAGCACCAGGCATACCTGAAAATGAAATGTCAATCTAGTGACACTAACAAACAGGACGATTTGCGTACCAAACAGTATAAGCAACAAGTGACAGAGCAAAAGGATCCCATAATCAATGGATCAGATCTATGCTCTGCAATTCTGTCACATTCAGTTGCGAATAGTCGTGGACAATTAGACAACTCGCTGAAGGAGAAGGCTCCACAAATATCCCCATCCTTAATGATGGGAAAGCACTGCACAAGTGCAAAAAAGAAGGCTGAAGCTTTTGCACCAACCTTCAGCCAGAAGTGCTGAGTTAATGACTCATCTCAGCCTCTTCCAGTGGTCCCCAGCTTTACAGATACCAGTCTTCAATTTGATTCACTCCACAGCATATCAACAATTAGAGACTGGATACTGCAAAGGCTGTGGGTCCTGACAACATGTGGCAATAGCACTGAAGACTTGTACTCCAGAAGGTAAGAACTCCAGAAGGTAAGAACTCCAGAAGGTAAGAACTCCAGAAGGTAAGAACTCCAGAAGGTAAGAACTCCAGAAGGTAAGAACTCCAGAAGGTAAGAACTCCAGAAGGTAAGAACTCCAGAAGGTAAGAACTCCAGAACTTCGCAGCCAAGATCTACTAGTACAGGTGCAACACCCAACAATGTACCCAACAAGGTGGAAAATTGACCAGAAATGTCCTATACATAAAAAGCAGGACAAATCTAACCCAGCCAAGCACTGTCCCATCAGTCTATTCTTGAACATGAATAAAGTGATAGAAGGTGCCATCAAGCAGCACCTGCTCTGCCAGGACCACTCAGCTCCTGACCTCATTACAGCCTTGGTTCAAACATGGACAAAACAGCTAAATTCCAGAGGTGAGAGGAGAGTGACAGTCCTTCACATGAAGGCTGCATTCAACCAAGTTTGACATCAAAAAGCCCGAGTAAAATTGGAATCATCAGGTATCAAACAGAGCACAAAGAAAGATGGCTATGGTTGTTGGAGGTCAGTCATCTCACAATCCAAGACATCTCTGCAGGAGTTCCCGAGGGCACTGGCTTTGGCTCATCCATTTTCAGCTGCTTCATTAGTGACTTTCCCTCCATCATAATGTCAGAAGTGGGGATATTTGTTGTGAGTGCATGATGTTCAGTACCATATGCGACTCCTCAGATACTGAAGCACTGCACGTTCAAATACACGAAGATCTGGATAATATCCAGGTTGGGACTGACAAGTAGCAAGTAACATTTGCACCACACACATTCCAGGCAATGATCATCTCCAATAAGAGGCAATCTAACCACCACCCCTTGACATTCAATGGTACTACCATCACTGAATTCCTGATTATCAATATCTGGGGGTTATAGTTGACCAGAAACTCAATTGGGCAAAAGTGAGGACGGCAGATGCTAGAAACCAGAGTTTAGATCAGAGTGGTGCTGGAAAAGCACAGCAGGTCAGGCAGCATCCGAGGAGCAGGAAAATCGACGTCTTGGGCAAAAGCCCTTCATCAGGAATAGAGGCAGGAAGCCTCCAGGGTGGACAGATAAATGGGGCACACTGTGTTTTTCCAGTACCACTCTGACAGAAACTCAATTGGACTTGTCACATAAATACAGTGGCTACAAGAGGCTAAGAATACTATAACGAGTAACTCACCTCAAAGCCTGTTGAATTTGCACAAGGCACAAGTCGGAAATGTGATGGAATACTCCCCATTTGTCTGGATCAGTACAGCTCCAACAACACTCAAAGGCTTGACACCATCCAGGATAAAACAGCTCACTTGACTGGCACTATATGCACAAGCATCCACTCCCACCCCACCAACACCAAGTAACATCAGTGTGTACTGTCTAGAAGATGCACTGCATAAATTCACCAAATATTCTCAGACAGCACCTCCCAAACCCATGATCAATTCCATCGAGAAGGACAAGGGCAACAGGTACATGGGAACACCACCACCTTCAAGTTGTCTTCCAAGCCACTCACCATCCTGACTTGGAAATAAATCACTGTTCCTTCACTGTCGCTGGGTCAAAATCCTGGAATTCTCTTCTTAATGACATTGTGGGTCAATCCACAGCAGGTGGACTGTTGTGGTTCAAGAAGGCAGCTCATGACCACCTTCTCAAAGGCAACCAGAGACAGACAACAAATTCTGCCAGCAATGCCCTCATCTCACAAATAAATTATAAAAATGTGTAGAAAATATAAGCAAAACAGTGCAGCAGAAACTGGAAACAGAGAGAGTAAAAATGGTAAAAAGTCAAAGGTTAAGGTTTTTTATCTGAATGCTTGCAACATTTGTCAGAAGACGGATGAGTTGCTGTTGCAAATAGAAACAAATGAAAATGACATTCTCGTTATTACGGAGAAATAGTTGCTGACCAAGACTGGGAACTCATTATTCAAGGGCATCCGATGTTCCAGAAAAATAGGTAAAAAGGAAGATGTAGCAAGGTAGTTGTTATTAAGGAAGATAAATAATAATATGAGAGCAACAGATCGTGACATGGAATTAGTTTGGGTAGAATAACAAACAACAAAACAAAGTAGTCATAAGGGGGAGTTGTCTCACTGTCAGACAATCCAAGTCAGGAAATAATGGAGGCTTGTAAGAAGAGCACTACAATTGTCATGGATAATCTGCATATTCATTAGACAAGTCAGATAGGCAAGGGTAATATGGAAGATTAATTTGCAGATTGTATTGGGATTGTTCCTTCAAGCAGTACATTGTAGAATCTACCTAGGAATAGGCTACTTTAGATTGAGTGATGTTTAGTGAGGGAGGATTAAGGAGTGATCTTGAAGTTACAAATCCTCTAGTGAATAAGGATCACAACACAGTCAAATTTCAGAAGGGCAATGCAGTTTCCGAATGAGTGCCCTGGACTTAAATAAGGGCAATTACAAAGGAATGAAGAAAGAGTTGCCCAAAGTAGCCTGGGAAACTAGATTAAGGGGAAGATCAGGAGATGAACCTTGGTAGACATTTAAGCAAATATTTCATAATATTCAATAAAAATTTAATCTAGTCAAAAAGAAGGATTTGACGAGAAGATAAAACACCTGTGGTTAACCAACGTGAGCAAGGAGAGCACCCAAGCAAAAACTAAGGTGTACAAAGTGGCAAATATTCATGGTTGGCCAGAAAATTGGGACTTCTTTTTTTAGGCAACAGCAGCAGATGACTTAACAGATAAAATAAAGCAAGAAAACATATTATGAAAGTAAATTGTTGAAAACATTAAAAGAATAGCAAGAGCTTCTTACACGCAGATAATCAGATAGTAACTCAAATAAGAGCCTGGCCCTTTGGAGATGCGACTGGAAAATTGATATTAGAGAACAGGAAAATGGCAGTTAATTGAAATCAATACGTGGCATCGTTGTTCACAATGGAGAACATTATAAGCATACCAAAGGTAGCAGATAAGCAGAGTGCTAATGGGAGGAAAGACCTTTAACACACACACAGTCTCACAATAGTTAATGTACTTCATAAACTAACGGCAGATAAATCACCAAGACCTGATGTCCTTCATCCAAGGACTTTAAAGGAACGAGCTGCAGAGATAGTGGAGGCATTGATACAAATATTCTAGAACTCTGTGGAGTTCAGAAATGGAAAGGAAAACCACAAATGTGACGCCCCTCTTCAAAAAGGGAGAAAAACATAAAAGAAAATACTGGCCTGTTCGCCTAACACGTTTGTTTGGAAAATGTTCAAAAATTATTAAGGAAGAAATAACTGATCATTTAGAAAAGCTTAACACAATCAAACAGAATCTATATAATTTTGTGAATGGGAAATCATATTTGACAAATTGACTCTAGTTCTTTGAGGTCATAACGAGCAGACTTAAGAACAAGGAGCAATCCAAAGGAAAAATAATTAATTGGGACACAACCAATTTCAGTGATAGGAGACTGGACTTGTTCTAGGGAAATTGCAATCAAATTGGCAGCAAAACGGTCTTCAAACAGGACACAGCTCAGGTGCAGAAGGTGGGAACAGTGGTATTATCACTGGACTAGTAATCCAGGGCACACACTAATGGTCTGAAGATATGGGTTGAATCCCATTATGGTAGATGGTGGAACTTCAATTTAATTCTTAAAAATTGGAATAATCCACTGTCATAAAAAATGATGTAGTTCAGTCATGCCCTTTAGGGAAGAGAAATCTGCCATACTTAACTGGTTTGGTCTAAATGCGACTCCAGACTAACAGCAAAGTAGTTGACTTGTAGTTGCTCTCTGAAATGGACTAGCTGGTAACTCCATTCAAAGAAAATTAGACTCTCAGGGCAACTCCCTGCTGACTTTATCCAGAAATGGCGAAAGCGGTGTCCGAGACATTTTCTTCAAAGGACAAATCCATGAGTATGATCGTGTCAATGTTTTGCTTGACCAGTTTGAGGGACAACATTCAATTTAATAGAAGCCATCAGATGTCACTTAGGAGAGGACTTTTTTTGCATTGAGGGGACTGTTTTTACCGTTGGTGCAGAGGTTGGTGCTGGGTAGCCAACTGGGTTTATTCCTTTCTTTAGACTTTAAAATAGCCTTTCAAATGTATTAAAGCCATTACCGAGAGTAGGTATGAGTAAACCACACTGTGGTGGCTCTACACTCATGTGTAGACCAGATTAGGCAAGGACGAAAAAATCTCCTTCTCCAAAGAAGTTAATGAACCAGATGAGTTTTTAGGGCATCTGACAATGGTTACATTGTCACCATTAGAGTAGTTTTAAACTCTAGATTATTAATGACTTCAAATTTCATCATTTCCCATAGTGAGGTTTAAACCCATGTCCCCAGAACATTAACCTGGGCTCTGAATTACTAGCCCAATGACACTATCAGACTGAAACTTCTTCTATAGGGATGTAGAACTGAGAAATCAGGGCATGGCGAGAAAATAAAATGTTAACGTTAAAATCATTACTTCCATTAGGTGTACCCTTCAGAATAGCTGGTGGGAGTGGACAGAAATGCTTTATTAACAGAACAAGGTGGATCTTTCTACAAGTTGAGCCAATGTCGAAGAAAGGTAAATCTCGGGGCAATATTTGTTGCGTATGAGGTACAGCCTGAGTGCCTATGAAGCTGGATAGACCTTTCATTACAGAAATGGAAAGAAACCAGCAAGGGTGTAACTCAGGGAATCTTCGAATATTGCAACACAGAAAGAATCAATCTGGCTCATCAAGCCTCTGACATTAATCACTGTTGTCCAGCATACTCACTGCACCACTTTTAAACAACTATTTAAATATCTTGCAAAATAATTTTTAGACTCTGCAGAATGCATTGTTACGCTTATTTAAAATCTCACTGACACTATCTTGTGTTACCTTGGTGTCAGGATCTCCTTGTACTGAAGTTTCTCCACTCGAGCTGCAGCAGCCATGGACATGGGTATCACAATGTTGTTTATGTCAAATGAACTTTCCCCTCTTCTCTTTCGTGCAGACTGCAAGAGTAAGCAAGAACAGAAATGATAAACCTCAACATTCTGTTCATTTAGAAGGTAATAATGTTTAATGTTGTAAACCTGAGTTTAAAACAGAGTTCTTTCCCTGATGAGGCCACCAGATGGAGTTCTGATAGCTATTTGAAACAGGAAGGAAATACAGGAGATAACACATCCCAAAAGGCTCAACAGGCCCGGGAGTACCACTGTTGCTCTTTGATGAAAGTACAAAGCATGTATTCACATGTTCACTGATGACAGACATGTATTTCTCAAACCTACCTCTCTCGTCTCATCCACTGTTGCTGAATTAACAGGCTGTCTATCCGACATCCAGTATCTAGTAATTTCAGTAATGGAAAGCCTGAATCTTCAATTCTAATATTCATGCTCTCAGAAAGAAATCCTATTTCCATTTTCATTGCGCCCAACTCACTTGTCACAATCCTTAATCTTTTTGAGCTCTCGAACATGCGTGTTCATGCAATTCTGGCCTCTTCAGCATCCCTAAACATAACTGCGATATGGTTGCCATTACAGGGACATAGTAAAGGAAGGAACACAATTGGCAACTCAACATTGTGGATAGGATAGAATCTTCAGGCAAGACAGAGGAGGATTTTTGGTAGAGCTTAGAAATAAGAAGGGGACAGTCACACTATTATTATGAGTGTATTACAGGGCCCCAAACAGTCAGCGGGCAATTGAAGAGCAGATAAGTAGTCAATTCACTGAGGTGTGCAAAAATAAAAGTTTTTTGCATTAGGTGATTTCAACTTCCCCAACATAAACTGGGATAATCATAGTATAAAAGGTTCAGAGGAAGTAGATTTCTTGAAATCTATACAGTAAAGCATTTTGAGTCAACATGTAGAAGGCCCTACAAAAGGTAGTGCAATGTTGGACTTGATTTCTGAGAACAAAGACGGACTAATGTTCAAGGTGGAAGTGGGGAAGCATTTCAATGATAGTGATCATTTCACTACAAGTTATAAGTTTGTTATGGAAAAGAAAAAAACAATGGTTTGCAAGAACGAACTTTGGAATGGGGAAGGCAAATTTCATTGAAATAAGGCAGGATTTGGCTGAAGCAGATTGGGAGCAGCTACTTTCTCTTCCCGAACAAAAAATTTAAAACATAACATGTAACCTCTAAACTGAAATACAGAACTTTCGATGTTTACGAATAAACAAAATGAGTGTTAAAATACAACGTATTTTATAAGGTCTCTAGTCCTGCCACATCCTATCACAAATGATGGTGGACAATTAAACAATTAAGAGGTGAAGGGTTCACAAGTATCATAATTCTCAATGATGGGGGAGCACAACAACAAACTGCAAAGGTTAAGTCTTAAGTTTTTGTAGCATTTTCACACAGAAGCGTTGACTGCATGATCCATCTCAGCCTCCTCCTGTGGTCTCTAGCATTATGTTACGTCTTAAACCAATTCAATTTACAACTTGTGATATCAAGGAACAGTTTAAGACATTGGGCAACCACAATAAGCCCTGGCTATATCGTACAGAATAATACCAAAGACTTGTGCTCCAGAGTATCCTTGCCCTTAGCCAGCTGTTCCAGTATAGCTGCAAAACTGGTATGTACCTAACAACGTAGAAAATTGTCCATGAATATCCTGTGTATATAAATAAAAACAAATCCAACATAGCCAATTATCACCCTATCCGTCTCCAGCATCAGCAAAGTGATGGAAACTGGGGACCCTTTAAAACTTAATTTTTCCAGCATTTCCTATGCATTTTCAGACTTCATCTAACTGCTCTTAAAGTCTATCTCCTTTCCCCAAGCATATATAATTCGTAAGCAACATAAACGTAAAGAGATCATAATGATCAATGAGGCCACTAGATTTCATAAAATCAGTTCAAATAACTACACTACATAGCATTATCAACGCAGTGTTCAGGAAAATAGTTTTGCTCCCAAAAAGGACGAAAACAAACCTTCAAAGGAAGGTAGTTAATTAGGGAATAGTTATTCTCGAGGATTCAAGTCAGTTCAAATATACAATGTAACAAGTGCTCAACGTTAGAGGGCAATACTCATTCGGCAGCAGTGCTTGCAAGGCAGCTGTTTTCTTCAGATGAAAGATGGACCAAATGAGGAGGAAGACCCAAGGGATAGATCCTGTGCCTATTATCCTGTTTGTTCATTTTTGTTTATTTTTAAAATTTATATTCTAAGCTCGGTAGTCAATGGAGAAGCCCAGCACATTCATAAAAAGATAAGGCTGAAACATTTGCAACAATTTTCAGTCAGAAGTGCAAAGTTGATGAACCTCCAGAGGTTCCCCAGCATTACAGATGCCAGTCTTTAGACAATTTGATTCACTCCACATGACATCAAGAAATGGTTGGAAGCATTGGATACTGCAAAAGCTTAGGTCCTGAAAACATTCCAACAACAGTACTGAAGACTTGTGTTACAGAACTAGCTACACTAAGCTGCAATATCCCACTACAGCAGCAACAATGACATCGACAGTGAAAAGTTGCTCAGGTTTGTCCTGCACACAAAAAGCAGGACAAATCCAAACTGGCTAATTATTGTCAAGGGAGACAGGGCACAAGGACAGAAGAGCTAAGACAGGACACAAGGACAGAATTCCAGAGGTAACCTGAGGGTAAGAGTCCTTGACCGAGTCAAATGGAGCCATAGAACCGGGGGGGGGGGGGGGGGGGGTGTGGGGAATTCTCCATTGAACGGACTCTTACCTAGCATGTAGGAAGATGGTTGTGGTCTTTGGAGGTGAGTCATCACAACTCAGGACATGTCTGCAGGAGTTACTCAACAATTTTCAGCTGGCTTATCATCGACCTTACCTCCATTATAAGATTTCAAGTGGGGTTGTTTATCGCTGATTGCAATGTTAAGCAGCATTCATAATTCCTCAGGTACTGAAGCAGTCCATGTCCAAATGCAACAAGACTTTAGCCACAGTCCTGAGGAATAGTCATCACACTTGAACCATTAATGCAGTTTTCTTTCCATAGATGCTGCCAAACCTGGTGAGTTTTACAAGCAATTTCTGGTTTTGTTTCAGATCTCCAGCATTCACAACTCTTTGTTTAATTTTGATGTTGAGCTCACTGCCTCAACTCTTCAGGTGTGCTTATCTCTGACAGATTTCTGTTCTCAGCTTTCTTCTTGCTCTCCATCATTACTTTTGTTTTCTCTTTTAGTCTAAGCTCAGTAGTCAGTGGGGAAGCCCAGCACATTCATGAAAAGATAAGCCTAAGTCTTTTGACTTATTTGACTAAGTCTTTGTCAAAACCCATTTCCACAGCCACATCTCATTCCTCATTGACTGCCTCCAGTTTAGACTTGCCCCACCTGACTGAACTTTCATGCCGAGTATTTTTAATCAACTCAGGATCACAGATATCTCTGTAATGCACAACACTCCTCAGATGGCATTGTAGGTCTATCTACACCAAATGGACTGCAGCAGTTCAAGAAGGTAGTATCTTCTCAAGGGGGAACTAGGGATGGACAATAAATGTTGGCCCAGCCAGTAATGCCCATGTCCCACAAGTGAAGTAAATTTTTAAAAAACCATCACGATTTGTGGCACCATAAACAGTGGTTGCAGTCCTGTACAGTATGCAGGATTTGACCATAAGAGTACAGACATACTATTTCAGCTATACAAAGCCTGGTTAGATTACATCTAGATTACTAACAGCAGATCAAAACACGATACCTTCAGAACAACAATGATCTTGGAGGGGATGCAAAATACATTTACCAGAGTGCAAGGATTAAATTATGACACCAGATTCACAAAGTAGGATTGTATTTTGTGTAAATGGTTCAATGATGATTTAAAGTCCGCAACACATTAAAAAAAAGATAGAAAATTTACTTTTGCCAAATGTGTTGCGTAGCACTTTGCCAGGTAGAGTGGGGTTTGTGGTGGTGGTAGTGATGCAGAATCTAAATATTAGAGCCGACTGACAACTCACTTAGAAAATTATAGTTTGGTCAGAATAAAAGCATTGTTAAAAACAGTCTTAAGACTTCCTTAATGTAAGTTTCCAGCACTTTCTAATTGCTGACGTCAGCCTTACTGGCCCACAGTTCATGATTTTTTCACTCCCTTTTTATTTGAATAGTACTTTTGTATTTTCTAACTTCCAACCTACTGTTCCAGAATTGACAAAATTGAGGAAAAGCAGAAGCAGCGCTCCATTATCTCTCAGTTCTCTCTTTTAGAACTGAGAAGTAGGTCATCAGGTCTTAAAGATGTGTAAGATCTTAGTCATTCATGTTTCTCCAATACTAGATGAATTTCAAATCATGAATCAATGCTTTAACTTACTGGTGTAGACGTGGTGGTTGTTGCTGTCTGGTTGTGTACGACTGAAGAAGGGGGGTCAGTGAACGAAGGTGAATGGTGGATTGTTGAACTGGGTTTTGGAGTCTGGGAGTTTAGTAGTGATGGGGATGAACTCGAAGCAGCTTTGTGCCGTTTACTGAGTGCTGTGTAGAAGAAAAACAACATAGGGTTAGCAGTGCTCAGTACATCACTCATGCTTTATATTTTGGGAGATAATACATAATACCTTATGAAGCTCCCATTATTAACATGAATCAAATTGTGCTGAAATGATGGTGGGATGGGTGAAAAACATGAGGAGGACAGCAGGATAAAGGTGAGGAAGAGGGAGAATGGGGTCCAAATTGGAGTGGGGAACTATGCCTGATTCCAGTTGCTATCCACTGATCCTTGTAGGAACAATGTCTTTCTGAACTCGAATTTTGTATGTAATGTAAAAACAACCTCACATTGACTTGTTCTTGTGATGAAGAGAATATATAACAGGTATCAGGTCTGAAAACTGCGTGATGGCAACTGACACTGAGGTTTATTAAAATTCCACTATAATTTACTTCCTATACATGAACCTCAATTCTGGCTGTCAAGATATTTTGTCATGCTTTTCTGTCAACATTTACTATAATAAATCGTGATGACATACAAAAATAGTTTGTGCATTAATCTTTTAAAATATAATTGCAGGCAGCTAGCTGCATCAAGTTTATGATGGCATTATTTAAATTTCTATTTTGTGCCAATAAAAGACTTGCTGTCAATTGATCATGAGCAAAACAACAGACTTTCCTGTTGAATTACAGATGAATATATTCTTGGTCAGAAGAGAACCAAAGTCAGCAACTATCACCACCATGCGTGGCCACTTGGGCATCACTTTGGCTAGGCACTGAAAAGAAGGTGTTAAGCTGAAAAAGTACAGTTAAGGAGAATTACAACTTAGTCTGATCAGATGCAGAAAGTGACCACAGATGATAGGGTTCCAATGACTGACAAGTCAAACCAAATCCTACCAGGAAAAATTTATAGTGTTTGACACTGATAAAATGACAGGCATTTCAGCAGAGGCTCACTTACCTAAGTGGACAGATGACTTTTGCTTCTTTATTTGTGTATTGAATTTTTCTGTAAAAGGATCAATCTCTGTTTTGGAGGTTGGCTGCCAGAAATCTAATCTTTGTTTGAAGACTTTTTCTGATGCATTCCTGCTGTGTACATATTCTAATGGGGAAGAAAAATAAAACTGATGGATCAGATGAGGGAGGTTATGTGACACAAACAAATCTTAAACTCTTCCACCATGAAATGGGAAGCTCCATGACTTGAAAGTCCTTCCATTTAGATACCCAGAGAATGTATTCCTTAGATTTTCAAACACATTAACGGCAGTAAACCAATCAATATTTTTATTTTTAATTCCTATTTTTCAGATCAAATCTCTGTTCTTTTCTCTCCCCTGATAGCTGCTTGTATGTAGCATCTTAAACAACTCAGGGGTTTGTGTCTTACTTCTTTTGGTTGCGTTTCTTGGACAGTTTTTCACCACAAGACCTAGTGGGTTCTCTTGCCCTATCTTATCAAACTCTCCACCTTAATTTACTAATTAACCCCCATGTCGTTTCTCATGTCTGATTTCTGATCCAAATTACCACATGCTTTTCAAGAAGAACTTGCCATTCAGTAGATATCTTGCAATTCATTTGAGCCAGTACCATCTTTAAAAGCCCATTGTTCACACACACAAGCATTGTTAGCCTGGAGCTGCCCTGCATGCTTCCCAACATTTACCCCAGTCAAGACACACATAGGCAAATGGGCACCCTGTTGTACAGATTCCTGAAGATCCTGCTGGATGGGATATTGCATAGGAGAAACCTCCTCTTCCTCCAGGATGAGGGGTGAAGGTCACTGCACCTGACAACACTAACATGGTCTAGGGTGCATTCTCTGTTTGGAGGGAGGAATACCCAGCACTATAGAAAGGAGATCAATTATATCTTCTCCATTCCTCTAATGTAAATGCTATCATCACCTTGCCAATAACTCACACTACTGTATTCAACTCACATCAAAGCTTATGCTTTAATTATTCTCATTAACCCATATGGCACATTTCCTCACTGTTATCCACTCCAACTCCTCAACATTACTAACGCTGTATGCCCTCTGTGCTGCCTACTCACTTGCTTGAGACAGCTCCCCACCTAGGGACAGAAGTAAGTCATTCAGCCCCTCCAAACTTGTTCCACCATTCAGTAAGATCATGGTCGATCTGCGACCTAACCTCTGCTATCCTGTGTGTGTAGGACAGCTTCCTAACATCTCTCATGAATGGTCTGGCCCTAATTATCAGACTATGTCCCGAGTTCCAGAATCTCCAACCAGTGGAAATAGTTTATCCTGATCTACCCTGTCTTTTCCTCTTAAAATCCTGAAGATTTAGATCAGATCACTCTTTAACCTTCTTAAGTCTAGAGAAACTCATTACGGATAATCTCTTCTTATGACTTAAACCCTAAACCCAAGTATCATTCTTCGAAACTGATATTATATTCCCACCAAGGCCAATATATCCTTCCGAAGATATATGAGTACCCACATATGCTCACAGTATTCCAAGTGGAGACTAACCTGGGTTTTGTATAACTTCTACATTCTTGTGATCTAGTCCTCTAGATGTAACAACTAGCATTCTATTGTTTTTCTTAATTATTTTCTGCCCCTATCATGACATTTTAAGGATCAATGCACCTGAACCCCAACTCTCTTTGGTCATCCATTGCATTTAATTTCATATCATCTAGAAAGTACACTGATCTATCCCTTTTCAGTACAAAATGGATAACCTCAAACATGCTTACGTTTGCCATAGTTTTACTCATTAGCATAAAATTACAAAGAGATATTGATAGACTAGCTATACTGTCTACAATGCTGCATAACCGACAACAAAATGGCAGATGGAGTAGAATGTTGGTAAATGTAAGGTCTCCCATTTTGGTAGGAATAACAGTAAAATGGAGCATTATTTAAATGTTGAAAAAATGCAGCACACTGCTGCACAGAGACACCTGTGCATGAATCACAAAAAAGTTAGTTTGCAGGTGCAGCAAGTAATTAAAAAGGCATATAGAATATGATCCTTTACTGTTACAGGGATGAAGTTTAAAAATAAAGAGGCTGTACCCACATAGGGTGGTGTGGCCACACCTGGAGTACTGTTCACAGTTTTGGTATTGTTACTTGAGAAAAGACAGACTGGCACTGGAGGGGTGCAGAGAAAGCTCTCTAGGTTGATTCCAGAGTTACGAGTGTTGGCTTATGAGGAGAGATTGAGTAGACTGGGACTATACTCATTGGAATTTAGAAGAATGATGGGGGATCTTATAGAAACATATAAAATTTTGAAGGAAATCGAAAAAATAGAATCAGCGAGGTTGCTTCCACCTGCAGATGAAATTAGAGGGCATAGCAACAAAATAAGGGGGAGCAGATTTAGGCCCGAGTTGAGGAAGAACTTCTTCACCTAAAGGGTTGTGAATCTGTGGAATTCCATGCTCAGTGAAGAAGCTGAGGCTACCTCATTTAATATTTTTAAGACAAAGATACATAGATCTTTGAACAGTAACAGAATTAAGGGTAATAGCAAGTGGCGGCGGTAAGTGGAGCCGAGTCTACAAACAAATCAGTTATGATCTTATTGAATGGTGCAGTAGGCTCGAAAGGCCAAATGGCCTATTCATGCTTCTATTTCTTATGTAAAGGTCACAGCTATGCCTCCTACCTTCATTTCCCTAATACTTACTTGCCGCTCATTCCTGGAGGGAAGTCATACAAAAGAGTGCAGAAAGACTCAAGACACAAGGTGGGCTGCCCGACATTCAGCTCCTGACCACTCATGACTAACTGATGTGAGTGGTTGACAGACCAGTTCCAAATCCTGGGACTGATATCAAAGACTGCCTTTGACTTCTTGTGTTGGCAACTCTGAGTGAAGGTCGTCTCCCTTGATATGACCAAAACCTGCTGACAACCATGAAAAGCTTGCTTCGTGTTTACAATAAATGGGAAAGCAAGTCAGAAGTAATTTTAGCACTATCTCTGACTGAGGAGGCAAAGCACTAAAAGGCATGGCAAGGTAACGCAAGGCATGGATGCTGTGAGCATCCAGGCAGGCTCAAAGTGAGTGTTCATTATGAAAGTGAAGAGTCTGGAGATAGAGTCTGGTCCAGTCCATGTGATGGATGTGTTCTCTCAGTGCACAGTGGAAGGCAATGGCTTAGTGGCATTCTCAATGGGTTGTTAATCCAGAGACCCCAGTACAAATCCTGCCACGACAGACAGTGGAATTTGAAATCTGGAATCTGGAATTAAAGAATCTAGTAATCATTCATTATTGGAAAACCAATCTGGTTCACTAATGCCCTTTAGGGAAGAAAACTGCCATCCTTAACTGGTCTGACTGCAGATCCACAGAAATGTGGCTGACTCTTAATTGCTGGCCTAGCTAGTGACTCTATCAACCCGAGAATTCATTTTTAAATAAGCGTGCTTGCTGCAGAATTATAATAGTTGCCAGTACAGCACTCTGCGTGGATTGGACATGGGACTCCAGGAACATGGGGTGTATGGCTGGTTCTCCTGGAGCATGCTCTGACATGCTGTAGCTGGTGTCCAACATGGAGGTCCTTTGAAACAAGCAGCAAGCTAACTTCGCCAAGTACCCATTCTGGTTTCCAAATCAAGCTTGCTTTGATGTGTGGCAAAGCAGAAAGTTAAATATTAATGAATTAAGTTGGGGAGTCAACAAGATATTTAACAAGTCATAACCCCTGTTATTTAGCAATTTGCCACTGTCAAGCAAGAAACTCAGCATGCCAATTGTGAAAAGCACAGAAACAGCACGAGTTGCCCCTGATGTAGCCCTGACTAGACTCTCTCCAGATTCTGGCACACATCTCGCCATTGCCAATGTTGCTTAGACCTCGACAAGAATTCACCCAAGGTGTGTCACAGACATGCAGAGCAGAAATGGATGGTAGACAGAGGTCAGAAAATGTGATCAAAAACTTGATTATAAAGGGTATCAAGAATCACTTTAAGGAAAGAATCAAGAAATGTAGATATGTAAATTCTTAAACCGGCACTCCCCTGGCTCATAGCACAGCCTCCAACAATGGGGTGAAGGGAAGGCAAATCAAAAGAAACAGAATATGGTAAGACCAAGTAGTCAGATAGGATCTGAATAGAACAAAATACCTTCGGAGTGTATGGGCTTGCTTCACTTATAATGTTTCTATGTGAAAATACAAGCAGGAAAAAAATGTTCAACTATGCACAATCAGACAAAAATTGCAGCAAGTAACTCACCTCCTGACTGCCCAAAACCTATCCATTATTTACAAGGCAGAAGTCAGGAGTGTAATGGAATTTTCTCCACTTTCTTGGATGAATGCAGCACCAACAACATTCAAGAACTCGATACCATCCAGGACAAAGCATCCCACTTGACTGGTACCCCATCCATCCCCATCCATGGTGGAATATACTGAAAACCAGAAATAATGGAGAATCTAGGGATGAGTGTAAAAGAGGAGCTGTAAGGTGTTAGTGTTTGTTAAGAAAAGAGAAATGACTGAATTTAAATTGCATAAATCTCTTGGACTTGGTGATCAACATTCCACAGTATTAAAAGAAGTAGTTCCAGAGATGACAAATGTATTGGTGATCATCTCTCAAAGTTTTGGAGAAGATGGCAAATATAACGTAACGATTTAGGTAAGGAGGGCAGCATTCATGCAATGCTGGCCAGGATACAAATCCTCTGATCTTTAGTAATAATGATATGGACCAAAAGCTCTGACTTATTCTGTTGCAGTTACTTAACGTCTCAATGTTCCTTTCCCTCTGCAATCACATAATTGTAAAAAAAGTTTGTTTTCATTTAATCATGAATTTTCTCTTCTCCTTATGTTAGCTCGCTTTGTTGATTGCGCAATGACCTCAGAGTCAAATTCTGAGTTCAAGTTGACAATGGATCAGAGCAGTGTAATCTAGAATTCATTACAGTACTGAGTGGGGGACTGTCAGAGGTGCTCAAGAAGCATGTTAAACTGAGACTGCATTTCTCTATTTAGTTTGATAGAAACAAAACCTACTCTCAATTTGCAGAGAACAATCTTTGCCCATGTGCAAAGTTCTAATTTGTTCTTCAGCCAACACCACAAAAATGGATGATTTCGTCAATGATTTTTTGGCTTTTTACTGGACCTAGCTAGGTGCAAATTGCAGACCAATGAAAGCAGTTGTGAAGTATGTAAGACCATAGCTCTGAGACATAGAAGCAGTACGCCATTCAGTCCATCAAGTCTGCTCTGTTATTCAATGAGATTAGAGCTGATCTCATAATTCTCAACTCAACTTTCCTGCTTTTCTGATGGGTTGATTAGCTCAGTTGGCTTGATGACTGGTTTGCAACACAGAGTAACACCAATAGCATGGGTTCAATTCCCACACTGACTGATATTACCATGAAGGATTTGCCTTCTTAACCTCATCCCTAGCCTGAGATATAGTGGCCCTCAGATTAAACTACCACTAATCATCTCTCTCTGACAAGACAAGCAACCCTATGGTCAGGTACGATGATGGCACCTTTACCTGATCCCTTACCGATTAAAAATCTGTCTACCTCAGCCTTGAATTAGTTAGTTTATTTTTTTAATTGGTTAGCAACCTAGCTTCAACAGCCATTACCCTCAGCAAAAAAAAATCCTTCTCATCAAAGTTAGGTTTATCTTAGATTAAGATAAATGGCACAACATCAAGGGCTAAAGGGCCTGTACTGTTCTATCTCTGTTTTAAAATGGGTGACCCCTTACTCTGAGATTATACTCACTGGCCCTTCACTTTCCCACAAGGAAAACAACTTTTCCACACTTAGTATGTCAGGCCCCATAATAATCTTGTGTTTCAATAACGTCTTCTCTCATTCTTCTAAATTATAATCCTCAACCTACATAACTGCGCTCATAAAAACATTTTCCATACCCCGAATCAACCTCATGAGCTTTGATTGCTGCTAATGTTAAAATGTTTTTCCTTAGATGAGGGGCCCAAAACTATCTGCAGTATTTCACAGGTAGTCTGACTAGTGCTTTGTAGTTTCACCAAGATGTCACTAGTTTTATACTTCATTCTCTTGAAATAAAGCTCAATAATCCATCTTCCTCTCCTTTTATCGGCTGAATTCTTATGTTATCTTTTTGCAAATTGTGCATAAAGACCCACAAATCTCTTTGTACTGCAGCTTTCTGCAATCTTTCTCTATTTAAATATATTCAACCCTTGGTAATTAATTGTGGATGGCAAGCTCAAACCTTGCTACAACATGATGTTGCAAGTACAAAATCCCAACACAAAATGTCGGCTGACAACTTACTGGCTGATGTGAGGAGAGATGAGGCAAGCTTTTGACAGACTTTTTTTGCAGTGTCCTGAGGTCTCTGTCTCACTTGGGAGAAAGACTTCAAAGACTTAAATTTCTGAGATGGTTTCTGATGTTCTTCCTGCTTGAGTAAGCCTTCAAAGTGCACATGAAGAGGTATATCTAAACACAAAACAACAATCAACGTCACCACCATGCTTACCTGTTACATACACAACGAGTACCTAATAACATCATTCATTGCACTCAACACATCAACAAGTAGCTGTGATACCAAATGAGCACCTCAGTGTATTTGAGTTCACATTTCAACATTGTGAATGGATTCAATTAATCTTGGTCGCAACAGACAGTCTCGAAACCTAATTGGGTGACAAATATTCTTGAGAGAGGGGATAACTAAGTGTGGTCTGCAAAAAGCAATTAGGTTTTCTCCTGTTTTCTGTCTTATTCATGTGCTAGTCACTTTATGGTAAAAAGATGTCTCCAATTAGCTAATTTCCAAGAACATACGAGTATTCAGAGCTAAGAAAGTTTGACTGAACACATGATTGTCATGGCAAAGGGGATTTGTCAGATTTGCACAAGCTCAGTGAATAAAACAGCACTCCATCCCCTTGAAAGATTGTGATGGGTGGAAAGAGAGATGGGAAATATCACTGAATACAGAAAAGGGAAAAAACCGAAGGACTAAATGCATGTATTTAATTTGATGGCAACTACATACAACATCCAAGAAGAATTGTGGAACAGCAATTAGTTTTAAATATAAGCATGACATTGAAACACACTCACCTTGAGGAAGTGACAATATGGGGTGATAGCAGGGCTCCATTATAGCTACACATTCCTGTGGAGACATGCTGGGCTGATCCATAGTCTGTATTAGTGTTTTAGAGCCACACAAAATACACACATTAGGCCAGTCACAGCTACATTTGATGCTCAGAGGACGCTGGGCCTAGGCAAAGGGAATACACAATATAAGTGCTTTTTTCTGGTTGTATATACTCCAAAACGAGGAACGATTTAATTACTGCCAACTAGAATTAAGCTTAAAATATTATCACATTTTCTTTTCTTCTTCTCTTCTCTGAATTATGAGCTGACACTTGTTATGGTCTGTTCTCTGGTACATTGCCAGCACAGCCATTTCCCCGATGCAAGTTGAGGAGAGTAGTATCAAGAAGCTTTTCCAACATTTGAGATCACAGCCAAAGCTAACACTATAATCATTCAGTGTGCACACAAACTCTTCAACCAGCAGCGATTGATGGCCAGTAATCAGGCATGGGGACTCTACAATTATCTTTCTGATAAAAGTTAAGTCAAATCTAGTATTAACATGGCTATTTAGACCGAGATTACCAAATTCAGCATCGATACATGACTGAATGTGGGATCTTCCGTGTGTGTGCATAATCTCACCCAGCCACTGAACTGAGAAGAACATCATTATTAGTTTTGCTTTCTTGGTGCTTTGCTACAGTTCAGGTTCTTGGAGTGTGAAAATACTTTCTTTCAGCCAATTAATTCACCATACATTTTCTACTCAAATTTCCATCTTCTTGTGGAAAAGAGATGACTCAAACTTGCGATAATTCCTTCGATGCCAGAACATTTAAAAGGCATTTGGATGGGTAAATGAATAGGAAGGGTTTGGAGGGATATAGGCTGGGTGCTGGCAGGTGGGACTAGATTGGGTTGGACCGAAGGGTCTGTTTCCATGCTGGACATCTCTACGGCTCTAGATCTCTGATACGCCATTCCAGTGTTCAATTTCCAGGCATAAATTCATTTATTAATTGCCATAACTCATTGGTATGAAAAGGTAGGGCTTGGCAGACCAAGTGCATGCGCACAGTTAACAGAAATAAGTCATGAGTGCACAATCTGGAATGAAAATTTCTGCTGCTCTTTTCATTCTGTGGTCCGGGGATAATGACATGTATTGCAGCCTGACACCACCAACAGCTTACTCAGCACAGGCCAGTAGAGAAACCTGGGATTTTGTTGGACATCTCTTACTACAATACCAAATATGAAATATGTTCGCTGAAACACTGGGGGAGTATTCAGCAGTCCCAGGCTATGCAACCTTTGGTAATCACCTAACTGAGTCACATACCTTTCTACCAAGGTAACATGCCAGGTTAGATCTGACCAGCCTCCTCTTCCTGTACCTTCGGACAGGACGAACTCTGGCAGCAACACAACTGTTGTCTGGTGGTGATGAAGGGACGGTAAGGCTATCCAATCGCTGCCTTTTACAAAGGATTTCTTCTGTGTCTGAGCTATCTAGTGAACTGTTGTCCAAAGGACTGGAATGTAGACTGTAAGGTTAAAGTGTGAAGATAAAAGTCAGACAGGAAAATGATGAGAGCAACACAAATCAGTTTTAAAAAGAAGTGCTATTTACACAGTGAAATCGATGGTAAATTCCAAGTGCTGAATGTAAACATTCTCGCAATCACCTCTATGTCCTTTTTGTATAGTCAATAGAATCCAAAGTAACACACCTGTTCAGCAGCCCATTTAATTGCCTTGGCGGTGTGCAGACCTTAGGCAGCAGTGAAGAATTTGAGGGGGAACTACAAGATGGGCTGGAGGGACAGATGAGGTTTCCAAGAGACTGTGTAAGGCGAGAACTCTACAACAGAAATGAACATGTTATTTTAAATTAGCATTTGTTGAGAATGACAAATAATCCAGTTGCATAGGATGCTTTTTCACATCATAAAGAAATAAGAAATATGTTTTCATGTGAAAATGTATAGAAATGAAAGACTTTGCTTAAATACCACATTCCGATTCTGAGGAGCTATACTTTAAAGTCAGAAACATTTTATACTACAAAACTTGAAACTACCGATGACACACCTGTTTGTCAATGTTCCGCAGGAGGAGAGATGGGCTGCATGGTGAGAGTTCACATTTTTTATTGGCAATCGGGACCTTTCCTTCAGTAGATGAGGGATTGGAGCATGCATCAGGGCTTTGCGAGTTGACTGCTGAAGTGGCTGTCACCAATCGGCACTGGTGCTTCATCAGATCTTCTGGTAACTGAGCCTCACCAAGAATAACTGGGCCCTAAGGGAAAAAAAAACAACTAAAATCAATCAAATCTTGATATGCAGGTCGCCTTGAAGAAAATGCACACACAGCAATCAAACAAGCTTTTTAATTCTTCAACATATTAAATTATCTTTCCAGTTTTATTTGTCAAATAAGACCATAAGACATAGGGGACCAGCAGTAGATCATACAGCCCACTCAGTCTGCTCTGCCAGGCTAATCTGATCATTCTGAACTCTACTTTCCAGCTTTTTCCTCATCACTCTTAGCAATGACAACTCAGTAACTCAACCTTATATACTTAATGACTTCACCTCAACAACTCTCTGCAGTAAAGAATTCCACTGATTCACACTGAGGAAAAGGAATTTCTTCTCATCTGTCATAAGTGGTTAGCACTGCTGCCTCACAGCACCAGGAACCCGGGTTCAATTCCAGCCTCAGGGTGATTGTCTGTGTGGAGTTTGCACATTGTCCCACAGGTGCTCCGGTTTCCTCCCGCAATCCAAATATGTGGAGGATAGGTGAATTGGCCATGGTCAATTGCCCATAGTGTTCAGGGATGCAAAGGTTAGAGGTATTAATCAGGGGTGAACGGAGAGTAATACTGTAAGGGAATAGGGTTTGGTGGGTTACTCTTCGGAGGATTGGTGTGGACCTGTTGGGCTGAAGGGCCTGTTTCCACACTGTAGGGATTCTAAAAAAACGTACAACACCTTATTCTGAGATGATGCCCTCTGGTCCGAGGCTCTCTCAGAAGGGGAAACAACCTGCCTGCATCTACCCTGTCAAGTCCTCAAAGAATCTTGTATGCTTCATAAAGTCCAAACAAATTTGAGAGTCATTCTGTCTTAGTAACTTTTATCCCCTCTCTAGCCACCTGTAGTGTGTCAGGGAACCAGTGAAACAAGGCACCCAAGATTTTGGCCACATATCACCAGCCTATCGTCGCTTATTGACCTAAAAGTCCCTGCCATCACTGCAAACAATTTTTTTAAAAACCAAAACAAATGCGGATGCTATAAATCAGAAACAAAGTTGTTGCAGGAAAACTCAGCAGGCTTGACAGCATCCGTGAAGACAAATCAGAGTTCATGTTTCAGGTCTGGTGATCCTTCCTCAGTAAAACAAAAATCATTCTACTGCCCATGTTAGCATTCAGGTGAGGTTTGCTGGTACAGAGGAAAGTTGATTATCTGAAGGACATGGGTGGGGAGTATTTCATTCGGTTAATGGAATTCCGAATAATTGAATGCAGGGTAATATAGCTTAGCCTAGCATTGGGACCTTGTGATCTTGCCGGATAATCCGATATTCGGATAATTGAATGCCAGATAATCAAGTTTCTCTGTATATGTAGAGCAGATTTAAGATTTATATAGGAATGGTTAAAACTACTGTGTCTAAGGGAATGCACTTTCAAAAAGAATAGAGACCAATCATGCTGGTCAACAAATCTGTGCGGTCTTCCATTTACAAGCCTTTATTGTCTGATCATGATCTTTAGATTTCCTGACACTAATGTTAGCCTGATTGATCACTCGCTGTTGGGTTGACTTTACCACTTGCTTTTGAACAGGGCCGTAACATTTATGGTTCATGTGAAAAGAGTTGGAAATTCTAGCTGAATTTAAAATGTTCATATTCTCCATTTGACAAAGGTCATCAACTTTTGCCTCCAATTGTCTTTGCCCAATATCAGATGACCATGGCTACCTTAAGACTCAAATTTTCTAATTTACTAGCTGCCCCACCAACCACCCCCCCCCCCCCGCCACCCCACCATTACACACATAACTTTTTAAACTCCATAAACATACGGCTTTTCAAAATGCTACTGTTATATCCTAAACAGTACCATGTTCCTCTTGTCCATCAGCTCTGTACACCTGATCTTGGTATCCATGTACGTAGATCTCTGAAAGTTGCCACTCAGGTAAATAGTGCTGTGAAGAAGGCATATTGCATACTGGCTTTTATTGGTAGAGGAATTGAGTTCCGGAGTCCTGAGGTCATGTTGCAGTTGTATAAGACTCTGGTGTGGCCGCATTTGGAGTATTGTGTGCAGTTTTGGTCGCCATACTACAGGAAGGATGTGGAGGCACTGGAATGGGTGCAGAGGAGGTTTACCAGGATGTTGCCTGGTATGGTAATAAGATCGTATGAGGAAAGGCTGAGGCACTTGGGGCTGTTTCCATTGGAGAAAAGAAGGTTTAGGGGTGACTTGATAGAGGTGTACAAGGTAATAAGGGGTTTAGGTAGGGTTGACAACGAGAACCTTTTTCAACGTATGGAGTCAGCTATACGAGGGGGCATAGCTTTAAATTAAGGCGTGGTAGGTGCAGGACAGATGTTAGGAGTAGATTCTTTACTCAGCGAGTTGTGAGTTCATGGAATGCCCTGCCAGTAGCAGTGGTGGACTCTCCCTCTTTCTGGGCATTTAAATGGGTATTGGCTAGGCATATGGAGGATAGTGGGCTAGTGTAGGTTAGGTGGACATGGATTGGCGCAACATCGAGGGCCAAAGGGTCTGTACTGAGCTGTATTTTTCTATGTTTTCTCTGTTCTATACTAGCGAATTTTGAGAAGATTTGTAGCTCAGGTTGAAGATTTGTAACTCGAGATGTAGGTTTGCTCGCCGAGCTGGAAGGTTCATTTTCAGACGTTTTGTCACCATACTAAGTGACATCTTCAGTGAGTCTCCGGACAAAGTTTCTCCCGGAGCCTCACTGAAGATGTTACCTGGTATGGTGATGTAACGTTTGAAAATGAACCTTCCAGCTCAGTGAGCAAACAGACATCCAGCTCTGTTCTGCAATGGCATGCATTTCAATTGGACTTCAGACTTACACTGCCAACTTCATGTTGAAATTCTTCCACTTGCACCTCCCTGTTATTGTGACCCTCCCAAATCCAATATAAAAGTCTTCCAGAGGTCTGTTTCCCTAACTTTGGCATCGAGTGCATCTGACCCTGCTTCAACTCACCAATAGAAACCAGGCCTTCAATTTCTCTGGACAGTATGCTCTGAATTCTCTTTTCATCCAAACCTCCAAAGTTAGAATCATACAGCATCCAACAGGCTCCTTGACCCATTGAATCCGCACCAAGAAAAAAAACTAGTCTAAATCTACACCAGTCCTACATTCCAACACAGAATCTACAGCCTTGAATGTTGTGGTATTTCAAGTGCTCAACCAAGTACTCTTGGACTGTTTGCTGTCTCATCGCAGCTCCTCGGCAGTACATGCCAGACCCCATCATCTGGCATGTACAAAGTATTTTCTTCAAACACCCTCTAAACCTTCTTCCTACTTAGGGCCCTGCTTTCTTACTGACTGCTTTCTATCCATCCTGACCACGCCCCTCATAATCTGATACACTACAATGAGACCCTCTGTCAGCCTTCGCTGATCTAAAAAGACTAAACTCAATCTTATCCAGCCTCTCTTCATATCTACACTGCTCTATCCCAGGCAACATCCTGGTAAATTGCCTCTGCAATTCTCCATTGCAATCATATCCTTCCTATAGTGTGGTGACCAGATCTGCACACATCTGCCTATCCAAACTTTTATACAGCTACAACATAACCTCACTGCTCTTAACAATAAAGGCAAGTCTTGTATGCCATCTTAACTCGCCTATTACCCTGTCCCGCCATATTCAGGGGTCTGAGGACAAGCACCCCAAGGTACCTCTGTTCCTCTGAACTTCCTAATGTCCTTTGTCTTGTTTTTTCTTCCAAAATGCATCACTTCACACACACATCAGGATTAAATTATATCTGCCACTAATCTGCCAATCTGACTTATCAGTCTATATATTCCTCACTGTCAATCATCAATCTTTCTGCCGCTTACAAATTTACTTACCATCCCCAACAGTTTCTTCTATATTATTTATATTTATTAGGAACAATAATGGACCCAGCACTGATCTCTGCGGTATGCCCCTGATAACCAGCTTCCAGTCACACAAACAGCTTCCTACCAGCATCCTGAGGTTCCGACCAGAAAGCCCATTTTGGATACAATTTGCCAAATTACTCTTGATCCTATGTGTGTTTACCATCTTAATCAGTGGGATCTTTCAAAGGCGTTGGTGAAATCCATGTAAAATCCATCAACTGCATTGCCCTCACCTACGGATCTGGTCACCAACTTGATAAATTCAGTCTAATCTGTGAGACATGACCCCACTCTGACAAAGCCATGCTGACTATTCCTGATCAAACCTTGACTCTCCAAGTGGAACTTAATTCTTTCCTTTAGAGTTGCCTCCATTAGTGCTGTGTAGGGTCTGTCATTCCCTGCTTTATCTCTATATAACTTCTTGAAAAATGGAACCACGTGAACTGCCATCCAGTCATAGAATCCCAAGAGTGTGGAAGTAGGCCATTCAGCCCATTGGGTCAACATTGATCCTCCAAAGAGTATCCCACTCAAACCCACCCTGTACCCTATATTTCCCATGGCTAACCCACCTAGCCTGCACATCTTTGGAATGTGGGAGGAAATCAGAGCACCCAGAGGAAACTCACACAGACATGGGGAGAATGTGCAAACTCCATTTAGAGGCAAGGATGGAATCGAACACAGGATCTTGGTGCTGTCAGGCAGCAGTGTTAAACACCGAGCCATCCGTGTTATAGCCAACTCATTGAAGAATGCCCTGTTTATTTCTGTTCTTTTCTGTCAGCAATCAAATATCAGTGCCTTAGCTTAGACTTTCTCTAGGTTTTCCACTTCAGTTACCGTTAACTTGGCCCTAAAATTTTCACACAATGCTCGGGTAATTTCCTTATTCCGTAGCAACCTTTCCTTTCCTGAATTCCAAACGTGCTCCTCCTCTCTCCAAACTACATTTATTAGCTGAAAGCTCCATCTACTGTTATAAGTGGTAGGACCAAGCTTATCTGGAACGTAAATGTCAGCCAAGATCAGTCGGGTCAAAATCCCTGCTTTGTAGTGTAGTAGCAGCTACTATAGTCCAAGAACACCACAGGCCTGCTCTCATGAGAGAGATGACTGGTGGTGAGTTTAACCCTGACGGCCACCATACCTCAGGAGAAGGGAGGGGTTGACATCAGCCAGTATGGGAATGGAACACTGCACTATTGACATCACTCTATATTGTGAATCAGCCATCCAGTCAACTGAGCTAACTGACCCCCTTGTGTGATGTAGACTTGATGTAACTGTATCCTTTTTCCACTACAATGGTGACTACATTTCAAAAGTAATTAATTGACTGCAAAGCATCTTGGGATATGGTGACATCGTTCATGGAGTAAATGTAATATATATTCAGCCATTTATAGATCAGTTGAATTACAGGATTCTAAATGTTATGTATTACAATAAGAAGGATTAACTCAAATGCCCACGTGCACTTTGTCATCAGTTTTGGAACTGAACTGAATTGAAGGCACTAAATCTAGATTTCAAACAGTACCACAAACAACCGACAGCCTGGACAAGGTAACATATTTACTACTGCTGGAGCGTCTCTACTCATTAATTTAAAAATCAACATTGCTGTGCCTGCTCAAAACATTGCATACAGCATGCCAAAAAGCAGCTTCTGAACAAGAGAAAACTAATGCCTGTACAAAACCTATTACTGAAGCAAGATGTGCTAGAAACATGTAAGTGAGCCTACATAGGAAAATCAGAATGCTTCTGATTTTAATGAAGAACTCACATGCATTTTGAAACTCTTTCACATAGAGATAGAACATTACAGCGCAGTACAGGCCCTTTGGCCCTCGATGTTGCACCAACCTGTGGAACCAGTCTGAAGCCCAACCAACCTACACTATTCCATTCTCATCCATATGCCTAACCAATAACCATTTAAATGCCCTTAAAATTGATAAAAATATATTATTTTTAAAAAATGCTCTTAAAATTGCAGAACCTACTACCGTTGCAGGTAGTGTGTTCCACACCCCTACTACTGAGTGAAGAAACTAACTTTAACATCTGTCCTATATCTATTACTCCTCAATTTAAAGCTATGTCCCCTCATGCTAGCCATCGCCATCTGAGGAAAAAGGCTCTCACTGTTCAACCTATCTAACCCCTCTGATTATTGTAAATGTCTCAATTAAGTCAGCTCTCAAACTTCTTCGCTCTAACAAAAACAGCATCAAGTCCCTCAGCTTTCCCTCGTAAGACCTTCCCTCCATATGAGGCAACATCCCAGTAAATCTCCTCTGAATCCTTTCCAAAGCTTTCACACCCTTCCTGTAAGGTGGCGACCAGAACTGTATGCAATACTCCAAATGTAGCCGTACCAAAGTTTTGTACAGCTGCAGCATAATCTCATAGTTCTGAAACTCAATCCATCTACTGATGAAAGCTAACACACTGTATGCCTTCTTAACAACCCTATCAACTTGGGTGGCAAATTTCAAGGATCTATGTCTCTGGACACCAAGGTCTCTCTGCTCAGCTACACTACCAAGAATCTTACCATTAGCCCTGTCCTTTGCATTCCTGTTATTTCTTCACCTCACACTTTTCCGCATTAAATTCCATTTGCCACCTCCGCAGCTTATCTATGTCTCTCTGTAACCTACAACATCCTTTGTCACTATCCACAACACTCCCAACCTTAGTGTCATCCACAAATTTACTAACCCATCTTTCTATGCCCTCATCCAGGTCATTCACATAAATGATAAACAGTGGACCCAAAACAGATCCTTGTGTTATCCCACTAGTAACTGAACTCCAGGATGAATATTTCTCATCAGCCACCACCCTCTGTCTTCTTTCAGCTAGCCAATTTCTGATTCAAACCACAAAATCACCCTCAATCCCATGCTTCCGTATTTTGTGCAACAGCCTACCGTGGGGACCCTTATCAAACGCCTTACTGAAATTCATATTCACCACATCAATCACTTTACCCTCATTCACCTGTTTGGTCACCTTCTCAAATAATTCAATAGGTTTGTGAGGCACAATCCACCCTTCACAAAACCATGTTGACTACCCCTAATCAACTTATTCATTCCTAGATGATTAAAATTCTCTCTGTTATAACCATGTCCAACACTTTACCCTCAACTGAAGTAAGGCTCATTGGTCTATAATTTCCAGGATTGTCTCTACTCCCCTTCCTGAACAAGGGAACAACATTTGCTATCCTCCAGCCTTCTGGCACTATTCCTGCAGATAATGATGGTATAAAGATCAAAGCCAAAGGCTTGACAATCTCCTCCCTGGCTTCCCAGAAAATCCTAGGATAAATCCCACCCAGCCCAGGAAACATCTGTTTTTACAATTTGCAGAAATGCGAACACCGCAATCCCATTTAGTTTAGTAGCCTGTATCTCAATATTCTCCTCAACCACATGGTGTTTTTCTAGTGTGAATACTGATGAAAAGTATTCATTTAGCGAGTCCCCTGTCTCTTCTGACTCCATGCACAACTTTGCACTACTATGCTTAATTGGCCCTAATCTTATTTGTCATTCTTTTATTCCTGGTATAGCTATAGAAAGCCTAAGGGCTTTCCTTGATTCTATCCGCCAATAACTTCTCATGTCCCCTTCTGGCTCTTCTTAGCTCCTTAGCTCTCTCTTTTATAGAATATCCAAAGGCAAATTACAACTGCAGAGTAACTTTTGAAATCAAGTTGCTGTTGTTACACATGTAACAAAATATTCTTCAAAACATGGCATCTATAGTTAATAATACATCACTCATAACAGCAAAGGTCAGGAAGCATTTAATCCACTCATCTCAGCTAAAAGGAAAATCTTGTACAGCCGGTTTTGCTATAAAATGTGTTTTTCAATGTCAGTTGGCTTTAACACAATTGAAGAATTTAGACCATTATGAGTAGAATGTTAACTTTCATTACCTATATTGGCTATAACACGATTCCAGCCCCGTTAAATTTAAATGGCACAACAACTGCACAATTTTATCACGCAAGATCACACGAGAACGGAACTATTGCGCTATATCAGAACAGACTGTACTGTCCTCAGCATTTGCAAGGATCTCTAACCTTGATCACCATAGTTGCTGGAAGGCACAGATACGTGGATGTTAAAGGAGGACAGAAACCATTTACAGCAGCCTTCATATGCGTGGGAAGAGGATGTCGCTGGACTCAATCTGGCAGGCAGGGCAAATGTGTAATTTAAAAATAAAATGAACAATTCCAAATAATCAATTAACAAATATGAAATTTTAAAAAAAGTAATAGTGACCATAAACTATCATTGACCCTCCAAGACAGAAATTTAAAATTTGGATCAGAGCCCCTCCAATTTTCTCCCTTCGCAGCTTTGGGTACAACTCATCCGGACGTGGTGATCTGTCTGCTTTAAGCCCTCAAAAGCACCATCGCCTCACTTCCTGCATGAAACACCCCAAGAACCTTAAAGTACCTCTTCTGGAATTTTGTACCTCCATCCTCTCTATCCAAAGTGAAAGTAGCTGCAAAGTACACATTTAACATCCCACCAATGTCCTCTGGCTCCACACACAAATTGCCTCCTTGGTCCCTAATGAGCTCTACTCTTTCTCTAGTTATCCTCTTTTCCTTAATATACTTATTGGATATCTTGGAATGCTCCCTGATCTTGCTCACTATTGTTGTCTCTTGCCCATCTTTGCTTTCCTAATTGCTTTCTTAAGTTTCCCACTACACTTTCTCAACTCTACTCTGGCTTCCATTCATTTGCCCAAGTGGAGTCACAGGTAGGTAGGATAGTGAAGAAAGCGTTTGGTATACTTTCCTTTATTGGTCAGAGCATTGAGTACAGGAGATGGGAGGTCATGTTGCGACTGTACAGGACATTGGACACTGTTGGAATATTGCGTGCAATTCTGGTCTCCTTCCTATAAAAAAGATGTTGTGAAACCTGAAAGGTTTCAGAAAAGATTTACAAGGATGTTGCCAGGGTTGGAGGATCTGAGCTCAAGGGAGAGGTTGAATAAGCTAGGGCTGTTTTCCCTGGAGCGTCGGAGGCTGAGGGGTGACCTTATAGTGATTTATAAAATCATGAGGGGCATGGATAGGATAAATAGACAAAGTCTTTTCCATGGGGTGGGGGGAATCCAGAACGAGAGGGCATAGGTTTAGGGTGAGAGGGGAAAGATATAAAATGCACTTAGTGGGCAACATTTTCACGCAGAGTGTGGTATGTGTATGGAAAGAGCTGCCAGTGGTGGAGGCTAGTATGATCGCAACATTTAAAAGGCATCTGGATGGGTATATGAATAGGAAGGGTTTGGAGGGATATGGGCTGGGTGTTGGCAGGTGGGACTAGATTGGACTGGGATATCTGGTCGGCATGGACAAGTTGGACCGACGGGTCTGTTTCTGTACTGTATATCTCTATGATTCTATAGCCTCTCTTTTCTCCTTTTTATCCTGAATATTCATAGACATCCAGGCTCTCTGGACTTGTTGCTCGAAGTGGGATTCCCGAACCCTGCAGTACAACCAATTGTTCTGCTGCAGATCTATCTTCAATTAACTGTTTCAAGTCTACTTTGGGTATATTCTGCCTTATTTTCATAAAATATACGTTTCCTCAATCCAAAACTAATTTTTGCAGGCTTTTCCTTTCTTTTTCCATAGCAAACGTAAAGCATATAGTGTTGTGGCACTATTACAAAAATGCATTCCCATTTTCAACAGCTGTCCAGATATATTTCCCAGAATTAGGTCCAGCACTGTGTCCCTTGGTGAACCTTCTACATGTTGACATAAAAATATCTCCTGAATACATTTCAGGAAATCTGTCCCCTTTATACTATCTTTCCCAATTAACGCTAGATTAATTAGCTAATATGACTACTCTACGATTGTTCCAACACATTTCAGTGAATTGACTCCACATCTGCTCCTTCATTGCCCTCTGACTGTCTGGGGTCTATCATCTTTTAGAGTGACCATGTTGGTTTCAGTTCTTTCACATGTAAATCCCAGAATTTCTTTTTAAAAGAAGTTACATTCTCAAGTGAACTTTAACAATAGGTGCCATGTCAGCTCAGATAATGCATTGAAAGTGTGAGGTGCCCTATGTCAGGTTCTCTGTGCCCCAATGTTCAGACTGATTCTATTTCTAAAAATGGCATTTACAGAATGTTTCATGTATTTATGCAGTTTTTGAGCAAAATAAAATGTAATCCTGCAATACAAATTCAGCCCACAAGCTTATATACGTGTGTACGCGCATGTGGGTGTGTGGAGTGTGTGTCTGTGAGAGAGTATGTGAATGTGTGCGATTGAGAGTGTAAAAGGGTAAGTCCATGAGAGGGGGCATGTGTGGGTGTGAGTGCAGAAGAATGAGACAAGATTGCAGCTTGGTCGGATGAATAGCAAGAATCATTCACGCTTCACAAGTGATAGGCAATGATCAGAGAGAATGCTACCGCTTCTCCTTGATGTTTAATGGCATTAGTGTTGCTGAGTTCCCCACTATGAACATCCTGGCGGCTCCAAATGGCCAGAAACAGAACTGGACTAGCCCTAGTGTGATGACAAGGGAAGTTCAAAGCCTGAGAATTATGGAGTGAATAACTAGATGAATGATTTCTCCGGGCCCATCCACAATTCACAAAACAAGTCAGGAATGTAATAGAATAGTCTGCATTTGCCTGTGGAATTTTCACAGTAAAATATGTGCAGAATACTCAAATGTCAAGTGGAAGGACACACCAACAAACTCTAGCACCCTCATCAAAGTCAACTTCTCACCACGACACATGGTGGAATTTGAATTCAATAAAAATCTGGAATTCAAAGTCTAACGATGACTACAAAACAATTGTTGATTGTCAGAAAATCCATCCAGTTCACAGGGGCAGTTAAGAATTCCACTGATTAACAATCTCTGAGAAAAGGAATTTCTTCTTATCTGTCATAAGTGGTTAACACTGCTGCCTCATAATGCCAGGGACCCGGGTTTGATTCCCACCTCGGGCGACTGTCTGTGTGGAGTTTGCACATTCTCCCCCTGTCTGTGTGGGTTTCCTCCATGTGCTCCAGTTTCCTCCCACAATCCAAAGATGTGTAGGTCAGGTGAATTGGCCATGCTAAATTGCCTGTAGTCTTAGGTGCATTAGTCAAAGAGAAATGGGTCTTGGTGGGTTACTCTTCTGTGGGTCAGTGTGGACTGATTGGGCCAAAGGGCCTGTTTCCGCACTGTAGGAAATCTAATCTAATTTAATTAGCAATAAATGCTGGCCTAGCCAGCAACATAGAAGGAGGGACAGGAGGACGCTGGCTCAAGAATCTCTCTCCCTCAGGACAATTTGAGCCTTTTGTGCCCAAACACCTGCAGTTTCAGGATTGGTTGCTGAGTAACTTGAAGATATACAAATCATGAAGCCTTGAAGATATCATCCTTTTTTAAAAAAAGGGCCTGATGATTCCAAAAATGGCTTCCTTCTACGGCACTGCAAACGTTAGTCACGTTTAAAAGAACCTACTTACACAAATTTAAAGATCACACAACACCAGCTTATAGTTCAACAGGTTTGTTTGGAAGCACGGACTTTTGAAGCAATGCTTTGAAAGCTAGTGCTTCGAAATAAACCTATTGGACTATAATCTGGTGTTGTGTGATTTTTAATTTTGTCCACCCAGTCCAACACCACCAGCTCCAAATCCTACTTAAACAAAGCTGGGCTTCATTCATGAAAATAAAATACCAAATCAATGTGTGTATTATCCATGAGATGCACGTGCTGGTTTAAAACTGCTCATCTTCGCAAAACTCCCATGGAGCACCAACAAGATTCACATTTGGTAAGAAAAACAAAATAAGATAGATAAATTTCATTTTGTTTAATTTTTTTACATTGTAAAACTACTTGCGTTGTCATGAAAAACATAAAGATCAAGGTTAGAAGCAAGACTCTATGTCAGATGTCAGGTGGATAATGGAACTGAGAACCAGACTAAATATGGAATGTTCAGAGAGGTAGTGAAAAAGCAAGGAGGGCATAGATTCAAAGTAACTGGCAAAAGGAGCCAAGGACACATGTAGAAAAACTGTTCAGGCAGTGAATGATTGAAATCTGGAATGTGGATACTTCTGCATGTAGAGATGGCAGGTTCAATCAAGGCACGAAGAGGGAGTTAAATACTATCTGAAAAGGAAGAATGTGCAGGGAGTTATGGAGACCTCCAGGGAGTGAGTACTCAGTAGAAGAGTTGGGAGGTCATGGTGCGGCTGTACAGGACATTGGTTAGGCCACTGTTGGAATATTACGTGCAATTCTAGTCTCCTTCCTATCGAAAAGATGTTGTGAAACTTGAAAGGGTTCAGAAAAGATTTACAAGGATGTTGCCAGGGATGGAGGATCAGAGGTATAGGGAGAGGCTGAACAGGCTGGGGCTGTTTTCCCTGGAGTGTTGGGGGCTGAGGGGTGACCTTATAGAGGTTTACAAAATTATGAGGGGCATGGATAGAATAAATAGACAAAGTCTTTTCCCTGGGGTTGGGGAGTCCAGAATTAGAGGGCATAGGTTTAGGGTGAGAGGGGAAAGATATAAAAGAGACCGAAGGGGCAACGTTTTCATGCAGAGGGTGGTACGTGTATGGAATGAGCTGCCAAAGGATGTGTTGGAGGCTGATACAACTGCAACATTTAACAGGCATTTGAATGGGTATATGAATAGGAAGGGTTTGGAGGGATATGGGCCGGGTGTTGGCAGGTGGGACGAGATTGGGTTGGGATGTCTGGTCGGCATGGACGGGTTGGACCGAAGGATCTGTTTCCATGCTGTACATCTCTATGAATCTATGATGCCTGAGCACTTGCTGTTTTGGCGAACTGGCACAGACATGAACTGATCGATCTCTTTCTACACTTTGCTGCCTCAATGTCAAGGACAGTCAACTCTCTCCTCACATTTGTTCTTCCATGCTGACCAAGACCATAAGATCAGATGCTGAGTGGCCCTGCTGGAAATGCTGTTTGATATCGAGGTCAACTATCTCTTCCATCGTACTCATGATTGAGTGTACACTGATGGGGCAACAGTTAGCCAGGGTAAATATGATCAGTTATTTCTTGTGGACTGAAAAGGGCACAGATTATTTTTCTTTTTGAGGGCTCATTTTTCATTCTCACTAACTCCTTTACTAGATGATGCAATCATGCCTTTTGTTGACATACATCTGAACTCTCAGAAGCAGAGTTAACAAAATTCATTAATATTCTCAAAAATTATCAAACCCATCAAACTTAAAACCACAACAAACAAGGAAAACAACATTTTCTAAGATATCATAGCTTTCAAACTGGCTCAAGAGAACAGATGTAAGTTAATACAAGTTTTTCAACGTAAGTAATATTTCAACACTTGAAGAGCCAATACCATAAATATACTTGATGTATACTGGAGAGGTCACAGCAAAATGTATTGTTGCTAAGCTGGAATATGTATGTGAAAGAGGTGGTTACAAATGTTCATACTGTATCTCAGATTTAAATTTAGTAATTAACACACTGGTCATGATAAAACAATCTTTGAAAAGCTTCCCAATACATTAGTCTCTGAACATTGGCAGCCTTGAGCAAGAGATACCACATTAACTTGCAAGCAATTCATTACATTTCTGGTTTTTCTATCTCTTGGTTAGCTCTGCGTTCATTCATCAAGCGTCGAAACTCATTTTTACTTTCTCTTTGTGTCATATTCTGAGGCAACCTGCTTTATCCACTTGAAGTTTCTTTCGCACTTTCCCCATGCCGCCTCCCGACTACATTTTTCTCACTCTCTGCACCCCCATCGCACCCACTTGAAAGCTCCAATGCTGTCTGAGGCTCTAAAGAAGTACTGTTCTCTCTCATAGCAGCCTTTTGCCTTTCTCCTTAAAGGCAGTGATTATTAGTTATAAATAATTGATTCGAGCTACAGCTGGGCAATATCAATCACTTGTTAAAATGCTAATTCCCGAATGAAACTCGCCTACGCATGCATAGGAGGCAGCCACAAAAGTTCAGTGGAGTAGTAAATAGCAAAGAGAGTATAAACTAATTAAAAAAGGTATCTGTACATCTTCTGTAGCCACATAAACAGTAAAAAGCAAGGGCAAAGTGGACTGGTTATGGACCAGACAAACTGGGTAGAGGGAAAGACTGAGAAGGCAGTTCAATTGTCCTTGTCTACAGAAGTTCTGGAGGTGATCGTTTTGGATCAATGGATCCTGCTGCTTCAACTTTCCTTCTCCAGGTACTTTCACTTGCTTACAGAAGGCACAGGATGACTGGCTCATAATTGATAAAGTCTCTGACGTATTGGTTAAAAACTACAGCTTACTGCAAGTGATTAGGGAAAATAAACTGGCTTTCTTCAGGTTTGAGGATTTTTTTTTTACACACAGAAAGAAGGATAGTACATTTCTTTTTCAGAGGTCCAAAGGGTTCTGATCAAATAGCCACACTTACAAGCTGTTCAGCTACATAGGAGCCAATCTCATAATTGTTGGCAGGTAGAAAGCTGACAGTTTGTCAATTCTATCAAACAATTCAGATACTTGTTGCTGACTGAATCTCCCTTCATACACACCACCCAGCTCCAGCTCGTCTGTGGAAACCTCTTCCACTACTTGAAGTCAGCAGTGGTAAACACCACTTACATGTGTTTGGTAATTTGCTTTTAAAATGTACAGTAATCGTTGGTCTATAAAACAGTCCCAAAAGGAAATGGTCTTTACATAGGGCTATTCGGCCCCTTGAGCTTACTCCACGTTTCAATGAGATCATGGTTAATCTGACTGTGCCTTAAGTTCCACATTCCCATCTAACCCCAATAACATTACCTAACAAAAAGATATCTCGCTCTGTCTTAAATATATTTAATGACCCTGCCTTCACCGCTTTCTGAGGGAGAGTATTCCAAAGGAGCATGGTCCCTTGAAAGAAAGGTCTTCTCCTTAGCTCTGTCGAAAAATGGCACAACATGATTTTAAATCAGTGTCCCTACGTTTGGATTCACCTACAAGACAAAACACCCTATTTGTCAAATTTGTCAAGTCCTTCCACATGATAGTGGTTATGGGGTTTAGAAAATGCTCTCTCAGGTACCATGGTGAATTCCAACAGTGCATCTTGAAGATGTCAAACATTGCTGCTACTAGGCATCAGTGGTGGATACTGAATATTTGTGGATGTGGTGACATTTCAAACAGACTGCTCTGTCCTGGATGAAGTCAAGCTTGAGTATTTGTTGTAGCTGCACACCTCCAGGTGCGTGGAATGTACTCCATCATCCCCGATTTGTGTCTTGCAAATGGCCACAGACTTTAGGGAGACTTTACTCACTGCTGCATTTCTAGCCTCTGATCTGCTCTTGTGGTCATTGCTCTATAGTGCTAATTCAGCTTCTGATCATGGTAACCCCACCCAAGTTGATAGTAGAGATTCTACAGAATGTCAATAGAGGATAGTTAGATTCTATTTATTTTGGAGATTGTAATTGCCTGGCATGTGTAGAGTAATTGTAATTTGCCCCTTGTCAGTTCAAGCCTGGATATTATTCATTTCTGACCACATTTGGACATGCATTGCTTCAGTCAATCTGAGTCGTCGCAAATGGAGTTTAACATTATGTCATCATTGGTGAACATCCCATTTCTAAACTTTTGATGGAGGAGAAGTCATGGGTGAAGCAGCTGAAGATAAGTAGGCCTAGGACACTGTCCTGGGGAATTCTTGCACAAATGCAGATGGCTGAACTTGAACAAATACAATCAACATGAGAATCTTCCCTCTGTGTCCCACCAACATTATTTTGCTAGGGTTACTAGATACCAGCCTCTGCCTTACGGTCTGTTACTCTCATCTCACTTCTGGAATTCAGCACTTCTGCCCACATTTGAGCCAAGGCTGTTATGAGTGTCAGGAACTGAGTAGCTCTGGCAGAAACTGAACTAAGCATATTCAGCAAGTTATTGCTAAGCAAGTGCTGTTTAATATCACTTTCTTCTACCACTGTATTGATGAAGAGCTGATAAGATGGTAATTAATTGTGTCAGACCTCTCCAGTTTTTAGCGCACAGAACATAGCTGGATAATTTTCTGCATCATCAGGTAAATACCAGTATTGTAGCTGTACTGCAACAGCTTGGCTTGGACATGGTAAATTCTGGAACACCAGTCTTCAGCATGATGAATAGAATGTTGTCAGGGTCCAAGTCATTTGCATATCCAATGCCTCCAAAGATTTTTTTGATATCAACTGAAGCAAATCAAATTGCTGCAGAGAGCATCTGTGGTACAGATGTCTTCTGGAGGAGGCTGAGATGGATCATCCATCTGGTAAATGCTTCAACCTGATCTTTTGTACTCATGTGCTGGTTCTGCCACCACTGAAAAAGAAGTTACTTGAGGAGTCACCTCCCCCAGTGGATTATTTAATTGTCCACTACTATTCTTGATTTGAATGGTGCAAAGATTAGATTTGATCTGTTGATTTTGGAATCACCTAGCTCTGCCTGCCACTTGCTACTTTTCCTTGATATGTAAGTAGTCCTTTTTTGTAGCTTCATCAGATTGACACCTACTGTTTAGGTATACTTGGCAGTTATCCTGGCATGGCTCCAAAAGTTTTCATTGAACCAGGGTTGATGGTAATGGTAGGGTAGGAAATATGCTAAGCTTCGATGCTTCAAATTTGGCTGGGAGAACAATTTTGTTTCTGGTGGTGGTTCAGAGCGTCTAACTGAATCCCTACCTTGAACTGATACATTGATCATGAGTCTATACCATTTAGCACAAGTGACAGTGCTGCACAACATGAGGGGGCATGGTCAATGAGAAAATGGGGCTGTGTCTTCACAAGGACTATATGGAGGTTACTCTTCCCAATACCTACCATGGGCACGTGCATCTGTTGCAGGTACACTGGTGAGGGTGAGATCAAGCATGATTTTTCCTTATTATTGGTTTGTTCACCACAAGCCACCCAGTCCAGCATGTGTTCTTTAGGACTAAACCAGGTCAGTCAGTATTAGGGATGCAAAAATACTCCTAATGGTGTGAGATTATAAACTTTAGAACTTTCATATCTGTTCATGAATTGAAAGAAGCAGCAATAACGCTGTCTGGAATAAAATATTAAGGAACAAGTAAAAATGGATTGGGAAATGAAAACAGTCAGTCACATTCATACCTTACATGTCATGTCTCAGACAATGTTACCCTGTTCCAGAGCAGGACAGACCCAACTAAAATGGTGGCACTGTGAGAGACAGTTGTCTGGGACAATTGCATTGTCGGGAAAAGGAGACATCGAAGCTACACAAACAAAATGGTTTGACAGCTTGTTGTTAATTGGCTGCTTAACTGCAGGAAGGCTGTGTCTTCAGACAGTCAATACAAAATGTAACAAGCAACAGGGAAGCCATTTCTGATAAGGCGGCAAGCTATGGACTTGAGGGTTTTAGAAGAGTAGTCAATAAGTTGGATGGAAAAATCTGAAGAATCATCAATCATATCACATTGTAGAACTGAAGGATGCTAGTTCTGTTGAAAATTCCAATACCAGAACAATTCAACAGAAGAACTTTGAAGAACAATACTGCACAAGGATCGTTGGATACTTTCAGAAACAGACAGTGCTGGTTGGAATTGGAGCTAAATTCCACCATTAATTGGGTTATTGCTAAATTTAATTGTGAGGCTTAACTTGCTTGAGTCTCATTTTGGTTGCAGCATGCAATAAAGTTCAAATCATTGTTTCAGTACTTGATTGTGACATTTCTGAATAAAATTCAAGTGCTGCTTTCAAATTAAAAGTAAATTGTGGTGACTAGCCCACAACAGTGGTCGATACTAAAGTCTCCCACATTCTGTACCTGTGCCACCCTAACTGCTTCCTCCAAGTGCCAAGAAGTTGAGTTAGGATGGTACATAGTAACCAGCAGGTTTCCTTGCTCATGTTTGATCAGATGCCATAAGACTTCACAGGATCCAGGATAAAGGTTGGGGACTGCCAGGGAAATTCCCACCCAACTCTATATCACAGTGCCACGATCTTAGTTAGACTGTCTTGCTCTGGAACAGGATAACATTGTCTGAGACATGGCGTGTAAGGTATGAATCTATGAATATAACTGAATCATGCCTCTGCCTGCACCCTTTCCTCCTCCTTCTTAGAATAATGGGAGAGTTCCCTCTGTCCTCACTTTCTACCCCATCAGTCTCCATATTCAAAGGATTATGATTTGTCATTTCTGCAACCTCCAGCAAAGATATCTTCTACTCTAATGTGAGCATTGCTTCTCTAACACCCTGGTCTGCTCTTTCATCACTCTTGACACTTCTTCACTCCCCCATGTCATCCCCAAACAATCGCAGAAGGTGTAACATGTACCCATTAATCTTCTTCCTCCTTGCCACCCAAAGCCCCAAACACACCTTCCAGGTGAAGCTGAGCTATGAATTTTCTGCTCCCAATGCAGTCTTCCTTTACACTGGCAGAACCTAAGGGAGACGGGGTGACCAATTTGCAAAACACCTCAGCTGCTGTTTGAAATGACCCCGTCCTTCCTGTCATTTCAATTAACCATGCTCTCCCGCTAACTTTTCCATTCTTGGGCTGAAGAAGTTTAACAGAAGCTGGAGAAACAGTTTCTAATTTTTAATTCAGTTGCTCAAGGACTAAATATTGAGCTCCACAACTTGAGTGTATAAGCCCTGTACCCTATTTTTCCTTACATTTTTCTTACATTTCCCACCTCCCATTACTTGATGGTGCCTGGTTGGTTTTGCACTCACGGAGCAAATCCATTTTCTCAGCTAATACTTTAATAGTTTGCACACATACCACTCCTTTATCATCATTATCACTGTATTTGTCTTTAGCTCTGGACACACTCACCAACAAAGAGTAATAGAGCAAAGAAACAGACCCGTCAATTCCAAACAGTGACCCACAGTAAACTAGTGCCCCTTGCCTGTCCATACCCTTCCAAATATTTCCTATTAATGTACTTATCCAAGTGCCTTTTAAACACTGTAACTGTGCCTACATCCCCCACTTCCTCAGGCAGTTCCGTCCCATGTATAAACTACTGTGTGTAAAAAATATGCCCCAATGCCTTTTTTAAAATCTCTCTCCTCTCATCTTAAAAATGTGCCCGAGTCTTGAAATCATCCATCCGAGGGAAAAGACACCTACCATTAACCCAGCTCCATTTGTTCCTTCTCCACCATCACTAGCATGAAAACCATATGTTTCCAGCTGCTTTCAGTTCCAAGGAAATCATGCTGCCCTGAAAACATTAACTTCTTTGTTGACAGGTGCTGCTGAATTCCTTCAGTATTTTCGGTCAGATTTCAGAACCTGCAATAGTTTGCTTTTATTTGAGGTTATGCTGGAACCGCATAAAAAGTTGGTAGTATTTTGAAGCACTGTATGCACTTCTGTTTCCACATTATAGGAAGAATGTGACTGCATCAAGAGTAATTCTTTTATACTAGTAATATTTGTAAAATGAAACCATAGCACTCTTTTCTCTTGCCAAATAGGAGTTGAATGTAAGGAATATTGACCCCAGTTTGAGAAACCGTGGTGATAAATTGCTGTAGCAGAAATTACTGCAGACCCTCGAATTTGATCTGAAAACAAAAAATGCTGGAGGTCACAGGCAGCATCCATGGAAAGAAACTGTGTTCAACTACGGTTGTGGACTAAAAGGATTGCAAACTTCCTGTCAAACCAACTCCAGCTACTGTTTGTATAAAATGCTGACATAGCAAACGGCAAAAAAAAACAGTTTTTCTTAGCATCCATTCATCATTTCAAATGAGTATACTTCTCCAACATGAAAGGTGAGACAGCATTGGAAAAATGGAGGGATTTGTTGGACTACCAAGAGCACGATGACTGGAAAGTACAATGATCAATAGCAGAGTAAGAGTGAGAGAAAAATCATATTGGAGCTGAGAAGTAAAACAGACATCTAAAAAATATGTTTGAGGGAGGGAAGGCAGTAAATTTGAAAGGGCAAGGATCTTAAAATCATCTGAGTAATTAATCAATATAGCCAACTGAGTTTTACAAATTAAAAAGGGTGAATTTCTGTGCAGGTCAAACAGCAAATTGTGTGTTGACTGAAATGGAATTTGTGGACTTGAGGGCAGAAGTAGGAAAGGCTAGGTAATAAAAGCTAGATTATAATTTTGGTGAGGGAAGGCAGAAACAGTGGGAAAGACAATGTAACAAAGTTGCAAGTCTTGGCAATGGAGATGGAAACTCTTAAGATTAAGCAGGATTCCGTCCTTTCAGTCATAATATGACGAGCAGGCATACTATCTCCAGATAGATATGCAAGCACTAAGATGAATAGAAAATAGTGTGCTATTTTAGTTGGGGCAAAATTTCAATTTCTTAAACTTGCTGATATGTATGAAATTTTAATTTCATACGGCAAGTGACGATTATGGGGACATGGCTGGAAGTAGGCCTATGTATTTACTTTGCAGAGGCGATAAAGAAAGCTGAACATGAATGAATACAAATGAGAAATAAACAAATTGGACATTAAGTGCTGGTAAAATGTTGTTATTCAGATGGAAAATAGTTTCATTGGTCCTTGTAAGAATAAGGAGACCATTCAGCTCTTCACAATTCTTGAAAGTTGATAGATCCAATTATGCTGTATTTTCCACAAACTGTTCAAAATTTTTCTTCCAAATATTTTGTTTTTAAAAATCCTCAGTGTGACATACTATCTCTATCTTCTTGTATTTTGGTTTTTTTTTATATATAGTTGCTTTGTAAAAGATTTGAAAAAGTTTTCAATAAAAACATTTATAAAAAATCCTCAGAACTGTTTTATTATTTTGACAATATTGTTAAACATATTTTTTCATAATGTTTGCAAATTTCCATTATTTTAGCAAGCATCGCACAACTCATCACAAAGGTAAAATGTAAAGTTGCCAATGACCCACCAAACCATAGAGCTGCTTTCTTATTATAGTAAGAAGGCAAGTGGTAGTTTAACCTGAGAGTCACCATACACATACATTCGCTGCACAATCAATTGATGTTTCTGAATGAAAACTGAAATGAACAATCTTTTAAACAGCTTAAGTTCTCCTGTAATTTGGGAGAAGTTATAAAACCTCTGAGTCTATATCAACCTCTGCACAACGTACCTTATTCGCACGGATCTGTCTGTATATGTCTGTCTGCTGCCTTATTCGATATTCCAGATCAGACACCTGAGCTTGCAACCACGTCCAACGGTTGACAATTGCTGCTCTTTCCATGGCCCATCGCCACTCTGATCGACGATGTCTGCATGATAAAATGTAAATATCAGGACATCGGAGATAACAAATACATGAATTTATCTTCAAATTTAGTTTCAAGTAAGACAACTGAAATATCAGAAAACGTCACACTCAGAAGAGATCAAAACAGGATGACTTATATGGGTTCTCCAAAGATCTACCATTTTTCACCTCAATATGCATATTAAATACCCAATAAACATTCCAAGTACAAAACTTCAATAACCATATTCTGGCCCAACCAGTGAAACCCACATTCCATGAATTAACTTACAAAAAGAACCTCCATGCTTTTGTACTCTACACCTTTATTAGTAAATACCAGAATACCTTATTGCTTTTTCAACTGCTCTCTAAACCTGGCCTGTCACCTTCAATATACATACATGCATACCCACTTAAGTGCATCTTGCTTTCATATCCATGGCAAGATATGTTTTAAAGAAAAATTGCATATAAATAAAAGCAAATCTGGAGAAAGATACAATAGCATCTGCTCTGTCTCTATGGTTTCGTACTATCCCCAATACTTGGTCGTCTTTTTATTTCACTCATAGTACAGAGGCATTTCTGGCCAGCCAGCATTCATTGCCCATTCCATGAGAATGTAACGGTGAGCTGCCTTCCTGAACCACTGCAGTCCAGGGGAGGCAATGGTCTACTGGTTTTATCGTTGGACTATTAATCCAGACACGCAAATACATTCTGTGCATCTGGGTTCACAGCAGGTGGGGGAATTTGAATTCAATAATATATCTGGAATTAAGAATCTAACAATGACGAATTCATTGTCAATTGTCAGAAAAACCAACCTGATTCACTAATGTCCTTTGGTGAAGGATGCTGCCATCTTTACCTGGTTGGGCCTACATGTGACTCCAGACCACAGCAACGTGGTTGACTCTTAATAGCCCTTTGGGCAATAAATGCTGCCAAGCCAGCGATGCCCTCATCCCCTGAATGAAGAAAAAGAAATGTTGTAGGTAGACACACAATGCCATTAGGGAGGTATTTCCACGATTTTGATCCATCAACAGGAATGATATATATTTCCAAGTTAGGATGGTGAGGGGATTGGAGGCAATTTAAAGGCAGTGTTGTTCCAATGTATCTGCTTCCCTGTGCTTGTGGGTTTGGGAGGTACTGTCGAAGAATCATTCGTCAATTTCTGCAATGCATCTTGTAGATAGTACACATGCTGCTACTAAATGTTAGTGCTGGAGAGAGTGGATGCTTGTGGATGTGGTGTCAATCAAGCTAGTCTTGAAAAAGACAGAATCAAAAAACGGATACTTTATGCGCATTCTAGGCACACTTAATGTAATATACTTCGAATACCAGATGTTTGATAAGGTACCACATATTAAGTCCTTTAAATAAGATAAGAACTCATAGCATCAGAGGTTGCATATTAGCTCAGATACAGGATAGATTAATAGAAGTCAGAGTTGGGATCAGGATGACAATTTCAGGACTGCAAACTGGAACTAATGGAGTGCCACAGGGATCAGTGCTGGGACCAAAATTATTCACAAACTATATAAATGACTTGGATGAAGCAAGTGAATGTAGGACAGCCAAATTTGTAGATGACACAATAGGTGGGAAGGCAAAGGATGAAAATTACACAAAGAATCTATAGAGGGACATATACACGTTAAGGAAGTGGGCAAAAATTTGGCAGACACAATATAATGTACTTTATACTGTGAGATTATGAACTGTAACAAGAAGAAGAGGAGCTGAATATTATTTATGAAAAAGACTGCAGAATGCTTCAGCACAGAGAAATTTGGGAACCCCAGCTGCATAAACCATAAAAGTTAGTTGCAAGTTCAGTAGGAAATAGGAAATGGAATGATGGCCTTCGTTTCAAATAAAATTGATTATGAAAGGTACAAGGGTTTGCCAAAACAATGCATGATACAGTTGGAATGCTGCGAACAATTTTGAATGAATGAATAATTTTACTGTCACATACATTTTACAGTAAGAATACAACAAAATACAATGAAAAGCTTTCACTTGTTGCCACGATCTTGATTGTGGAGTGGTTTGGAGTGATTGGAGTGGATGGGCTCTGTCTCAGGAGCCTTACTCTGAAGCCACCTTTCTAAACTTTTGGGCTCCTCATTACTGGGGAGCTGATCGAATCTGTTGGATCAGGTAGTGGAGGGGTGGCTGGAGGTCTGAAGGTATGTTTTATTTGTGAATGGAGAAACTCTGGAGAAGGTGCGAGATGCCGAAAGTATGTTTGCATTTCCTCTCTCATTCCTTTCGTGCCAAGGTGGTTATGAGTATGAAGATAGTCACACATTTAACTGCACTAAATTGTGACTATTTGAACATTCTTTGAAAAATTTAACAACAACAGGGGAAAATGAAATCGCCTAAATGACATCAGCTCTGCCATCCCTCCTCCACCTCTTCACCGCCATCTACACCAGAGCCAACCAACGTCGAAATCATCCATCCTCAGGTGTGATAATTCACTGTTGGGCTGATACTCCACCACTATCACCCTGCTGCCATCTCCACTGGACCAACCAAAGTAGGAGTCGCGGTTCTTGCTGCTGCGCCCATCTCAACATCACTGTGAAGCCCTTCCTCCACCACTACTCTGACACCAGCACCAGACCCAACAAACAACGAAGTCCCGTATCCTCAGGCACCGTGGTACATTTTACTTCACGAAGGCTAAAGCTATCTTTCTAATCTTTTGGGACCTTTGGGTTCATGACTGGTGAACTGATTGAATCTGTTGAGTCAGGTTGTGAAGGAGTGGGTGGTGGTCCAAAGGCATGCTTTGTTGTGAATGGAGAAACTCTGGAGAAGATGTTAGATGCTGAAAGTATCTTTGCATTTTGTCTCTCCTGCCAAGGTGGTTATCAGCATGAAGACAGTCACACATTTAACTACACTAAATTGTGTCTGCCTATTTCAACATTCCTTGAATTCTTGAAGTCTATTACTCTGTTCACTATTTATGATATTATCAAATTTATACAATCCATAAACTTCTAAAGTGTACTGCCTAAAGAATTCAGTCAATGATAAAGAACAATCAATGGCCCCAAAACCAAACCCTCGGGGCCTCCATTCAGGTTAATCAAGAACTATTCTCTTTTAACAAATTGATAGTTGGCTAATTGAAGAGTTGTCAGCAAGAAAACAACAAAATGTTTCCTCGGCTTTAGAGATTGAAGAGGCAGTATCAGTTCAGATTTAAATCTCAAATATTTGTGGGAAACAAATGTTGAATATATTAAAATATGTTCTCCGAATGAAACTTCCCAAATGAAAGTGGGAATTACAGTAGCAACTTGGTGGGGATCAACATTCTTTGAATGTGCAATATGAAGGGGTCCAATGAAGTCTGAACAATAATTAACAGAATTTAAGCAGCTCAACCTCAAGTTCTAATATTCTCTAGAAAATCTTAAAACATTTTTGACAACACTCTGCATTAAAAACACAGCAAAGATATTTTAATATAATACTCTTATCTGGCTATAGCATGATCACTGATAACATTTTTTTTAAAAAACAGACATTGTAGAATTTCAAACAAATCAGGGGCTCAAGGCACTCAATCAATTTGTTTTAAGGTTACAAGTTTGATCATTTTAAATAGGACATAATGTTGTACAATTTCAATGTAAAAACAAAATCTGCCCCATTACATAGCTCACAAAACACACCGAATTGAGATTCTGATTCAAACAAGGCAAAACAGTTACTTAAAAGGATTTTCCAAACCAGTATTTAAAAATCCAAAATTTTGAAACATCAAATACTCATAGCATGGCACAATTTATATTGAAACTTTCATTTTTCAACCCAACTATTAGTACAACCTTAACTTCAGCATTTTGATTAGATTAGATTAGATTAAATTCCTTATAGTGTGGAAACAGGCCCTTCGGCCCAAAAACTCCACACCTACCCTCCGAAAAGCAACCCACCCAGACTCATTTTCCCTCTGACTAATGCACCTAACACTATGGGCAAATTAACACGGCCAATTCACCTGAACTGCACATCTTTGGACTGTGGGAGGAAGCCGGAGCACCCAGAAGAAACCCACTCAGACATGGGGAGGATATACTAACTCCACAGAGGCAGTCACCCGAGGTGGAATCGAACCTGGGACACTGGTGCCGTGAGGCAGCAGTGTGAGCTACTGAGCTACCGTGCCGCCCCCATTTTCTTGTGGTTGTTTTTGCATCCTCTCTCTGAAATTACCCCTTTCACACTTGATTCCTCACAGAGGCTCAAACTCCACTTAAACACAGAGTACCCGAACCCCACAAACACAGAACACTCAATTCCTACTTAAACACAGAACCCTCGAGCCTTGTTTAAACAGAGAGCTCGAACCTCAGCACAATGTAGAGGACCCGAACCTCAAATCAACCCACCCAGTAGACTCGAATCCCAATACCGCACAGAGGACTCAAACCTCAACAAAACCCACCCCACGGGACTTCAACACCAGTACCAGGCAGATAACTCTAACCTCAATCACACCCCTAACCCCAGGGGACTCTAATCCCAGGACTGCACAGAGGACTCAAACTTCAATCACACACCCCCAGGGGACTTTAACCTCTCTCACTGCGTGAGGAGTGCGAAGAAATTACAGGGGCTCTAACCAAAATTTAAAATTCTCACTGGCCACAGAGGAAGTACCAAAGAAGTGGAGGACAGCTAACGTACTTTTTAAGAAAAGTGGCAGGGATAAGTCAGGGAATGAGAAACTAGAGGGTCTCAAATCAGTGATAATGAAACTCTAGGAAATAACTCTGAAGGTCAGAATTAACCTCCACTTGGACAGGCAAGATTTGATCGGGGTAGTCAACTTGGCTTTGTCAATGGAAGATCATGACGAACAAATATAACTAAATTGTTTTGAGGGGATGACCAAGTATGTAAATGAGGGCGGTCCAGTTGATGTAGCTTTTTTCATTTGATCAGAATTGATTTATTGTTGTCACATCTACCTAAGCGCAGTGAACAGTTTTGTTTTGCAAACAGGACAAGTAGATCATAGCAAAAAATCATATTTTGCTTAGACAGAGCGAGGCACACAACATTACAGATGCACAGGAGGTGCGCAGAGCAAGATCAACATTGGATTTGAAATTAGAGGGGTCCATTCAGCTATCTAATAAGGCAGAGAAGAAACTGTTCTTGAACCTGTTAGTGAATGTGTGCAACTTCTGTATCTTCTGCCTAATGGAAGAGTTTGGAAGAGAGTATTACTAGGCTGAGAGCAACATCGATGATGTTGGCAGCCTTTCCATGGCAGTGAAAAACGTTAATGGAGTCCATGGATGGAAGTTGGCTTCCGTGATTGTCTGAGCTACGCACATAACGTTCTGCAGTTTCTTACGGTCCTGGGCAGAGCCATTGCCGTACACAGATGCACCAGGATAGAATGCTTTTTGTGGTGCATCTGTGAAAGGTGGTGAGGGTCCTTATGGGCATGCCAAATTTTCTAAACTGCCCAAGAAGAGGAGGCGCTGTTGTGTCTTCTTGACCGTCACATCTATGTGTGAGGTTCAGGACAGATTGTTGGCCATTATCACTCCGAGGAACTTGATGCTCTTGACCCTCTCCACCTCAGCTCAGTTTGTGGGCGGCACGGTGGCACAGTGGTTATCACTGCTGCCTCACAGCGCCTGAGACCCGGGTTCAATTCCCGACTCAGACGACAGACTGTGTGGAGTTTGCACGTTCTCTCCGTGTCTGCGTGGGTTTCCTCCGGGTGCTCCGGTTTCCTCCCACAGTCCAAAGATGTGCGGGTCAGGTGAATTGGCCATGCTAAATTGCCCGTAGTGTTAGGTAAGGGGTAAATGCAGAGGTATGGGTGGGTTGCACTTCGGCGGGTCGGTGTGGACTTGTTGGGCCGAAGGGCCTGTTTCCACACTAAGTAATCTAATCAGTTGTTGTAGAGCTGTTGATGTGGATTCCAGCAAAGCCTTTGACAGGGTCCCACATGGAATACTGATAAAGAAGCTAAAAGTGCATGGGATCCAGAGTAACTTAGCAAGTTGCATCCATAATTGGCTTACTGGTAGGAGACAGGGATAGTGGTAGAAGGCCATATGTGTTTTGTAAGCAAGATAGGCAGATCATAGCAAACAAGGATATAAAAACGATAGGGTGCTTACACAGAGTGAGGCATACAACATATCGATAGATGAGAAGTAAATTTGTGGATGACAAGAAGATTGGCCAGGTGGTTAACCTTGAGGAAAAAGGTCTTAGCTTACAGGATGACACAGGCAGGTTGCTCAAATGGGGAGATCAATGACAGATGGAATTTAACTCTGTTAAGTGATGCACTTTGGAACAAGTTGCAAGATAGGGGAGCACTCAATGAATAGCTGGACACAAGGAAGCTCAGAAGAACATAGGGATACCTGAAGGCAATAGTACAGTTTAAAAGGGTGGTTGGTTAAAGCAGCAGACAGACACTTGCCATAGCATAAATTATAATTACACTGGAGTTGCACATGACTTTCATTCGCCCACAGCTGGAATACATTGTGCAGTTTTGGGCAATATACTATTACAAAGATATGATTGCAGCAGAGTGGGTGTAAAGAAGATTTATAGGATGTTGCCTGGGTTTGAGCATTTTAAGCATAAAGAGAAACTGGATCAGCTTGGGTGTTTCTTTCTTTACAGCACAGAAGGCGGAGGAGGGACTTGATTGAGATGTGCAAGATGAATGGGGGCATGGACATGATGGACAGGAAGCAGCTCATCCCTTAGTTGAATAGTCAATAATGGGGTGGCCTAATTGTAAAGGCAAGTGGGTTAGAATGGATTAAAGGACAGATTTTTAGTCAGAGATGCACAGCATGGAAACCGACCCTTCTGTTCAACTCGTCCATGCCGACCAGATATCCCAACCCAATCTAGTCCCAACTGTCAGCACCTGGCCCATATCCCTCCAAACCCTTCCTTTGCATAGATTCAACTGATGTCTTTTAAATGTTGCAGTTGTACCAGCCTCCACCACTTCCTCCGGCAGCTCATTCCATACAAGTACCACCCTCTGCATGAAAAGGTTGTCCCTTCTTTTATATCTTTCCCCTCTCACCCTAAACCTATGCCCTCTAGTTCTGGGTTCCCCGACCCCACAGAAAAGACTTTGGCTATTTATCCTATCCATGCTCCTCATGATTTTATAAACTCTACAAGGTCACCCCTCAGCCTCAGATGCTTTAGGGAAAACAGCCTCAGCCTATTCAGTCTCTCCCTATAGTTCAAATCCTCCAACCCTGGCAACATCCTTGTAAACCTTTGCTGAACCCTTTCAAATTTCACAATATCTTTCCGATAAGGAGAAGACCAGAATTGCATGCAAAATTCCAAAAGTGGCCTAACCAATGTCCTGGACAGCTGCATCATAACTTCTCAACTCCTGTACTCAATACTCTGACCAATAAAGGAAAGCATAAAGAATCACCTTTTTCACTATCCTATCTACCTGCGACTCTACTTTCATGGAGCTGATCAATTTCCCGTTGTAATCTGAGGTAACCTTATTCGCTGTCCACTACACCTCCAATTTTGGAGTTATTTGCAAACTTACTATACTAACTATACCTCATATGCTCACATCAAAATCACACACACACATTATATACATATATATATATATATATATATATATATATATATATGAATGATTAAAAAGTAGTGGACCCAGCACCGCTCCTTGTGGCACTCCACTGGTCACAGGCCTCAAATGGGCGGCACAGTGGCACAGTGGTTAGCACTGCTGCCTCACAGCGCCAGAGATCTGGGTTCAATTCCCGCTTCAGGCAACTGTCTGTGTGGAGGTTGCCCATTCTCCCCAAGTCTGCGTGGGTTTTCTCCGGGTGCTCTGGTTTCCTCCCACAGTCCAAAAATGCGCAGGTTAGGTGAATTGGCCATGCTAAATTGCCCGTAATGTTAGGTGAAGGGGTAAATGTAGGGGAATGGGTCTGGGTGGGTTGTTCTTCGGAGGGTCAGTGGGACTTGTTGAGCCGAAGGGCCTGTTTCCACACTCTAAGTAATCTAATCTAATCTAAAATCTGAAAAGAAACCGTCCACCACCACCACCTTCTGTCTTCTACCTTTGAGCCATTTCTGTATTCAAATGGCTAGTTCTCTCTGTATTATATGAGATCTAACCTTGCTAACCAGTGTGCCCTGGGGAAACTTGCCGAATATCTTACTGAAATCCAGATAGATCACGTCTACTGCTCTGCCCTCATCAATCCACTTTGTTACTTTTCCAAAAAAACTCAATCAAGTTTGTCAGACATGATTTCCCACACACAAAGCCATGATGAGTATTCCTAATCAGTCATGCCTTTCCAAAACATGTACATTCTGTCCCTCAGGATTCCCTCCAAAAACTTGCCCACCGCTGACATCAGGCTCACTGGTCTATAATTCCCTGGCTTGTCCTTACCACCCTTCTTAAACAGTGGCACCACATTAGCCAACCTCCAGTCTTCCAAGATCTCAGCTGTGACTATCAATAATACAAATATCCCAGCAAAGGGCCCATCTATCACTTCCTCAGCTTCCCACAGAGTTCTGGAGTATACCTGATCAGGTCCTCGGCGCTTAGCCACTTTTATATGGTTCAACACATCCAGCACTTCCTCCGCTGTAAGATATGGACATTTTTCAAGATGTCACCATCTATTTCCCTACATTCTATATCTTCCATGTCCTTCTCCACAGTAAACACTGATGGAAAATACTTGTTTACTATCTCCCCTATCTCCTGCAGCTCCACACAATGTTGATCTTTGAGAGGCCCTATTCTCTCCCTAGCTATCCTTTTGTCCTTAAATGTATTTGTAAAAACCTTTGGGATTCTCCTTAACTCTATTTGCCAAAGCCATCTCATCTCTTTTTGTTATCCTGATTTCTCTCTTCAGTATACCCCTGCTGCCTTTATACTCTAAGGATTCATTCGAACTATCCTGTCTGTACCTGTCATATGCTTCCTTCTTTTTCTTAACCAAACCCTCATTATCTTTAGTCATCCAGCATTCCCTACACCACCAGCCTTTCCTTTCACTTTAACAGGAATATCTGGTCTCTGGAATCTCATTATCTTTTTTCTGAAGGCTTCCCATTTGGGATGTTGGAAATCTGGAATGCACGGGTGAGGCAATACAGGCAGGATGCCTCACATTTAAAAGTACTTGTATGAGCACTTGAAATATCACAACATTCAAGGCTATGGGACAGGGGTTGCAAAGTGGGATGAGTGCAGATGGATTGGAACTAATTCAATGGGCATTCTGTATTGTATGTCTCTATGACTTGATTACCAGCTGTTTTCTTCAAACCATTTTGTTTGAACAGATTTAATGATCAATAAAAGTCAAAGAGAAAAAAACAGAATTATGGTAACAGTCGAACCCAGTAGCAGGAGTATCGCAGACAAGAAGTGTCACAGGTCAAACCCCTAAACTGTGTCTTGAACAGGTTTCAGATTGAGACGATTCCGTTAGGTGCCCTGCTCTTTCTACCAGCACACTGGGCCAAATTTCCTTCAACATTCCCTCTCGCCCGAATCATTTGACCCTTCAGATTCTTATTAGCTGTCCATTGATTGATGCAATCAGTATTAATCCCTTGCTCTATCACCGCTTTTCTCTGTTTCCATGATTCACTTAGGCACTTGACCAAAAGCTGAACTAGACCAGCCATGACTACTTTGAGTAAAAGAGCAAATCAGAACCTAGGAATTGTGCAGCTGCTAATACACCTCCTGTATCTCCAAAATCTGTCCATCATCTAATAGGGACAAGGTATGAGCGTGAAGGATACACCCCATTTATCTTAGGAGTTCAAATCTAACACTCAAAAAGCTGGACGCTATGCAGGAAAAAGCAGCCTACTTAGTTAGCATCCAACCTATAACCTTATTAATTCAGTCTCTCTACCATATATGAACATTTGCAGCAGTGTGTACCACACACAAGAAGAACTGCAGCAATCCACCAATCTCTTCAATTATTACCTTTCAAACCTGTGATCTGTACCACCAAAATGTACCTGAACATCCCTTCCATACAATTCTGATGTGAAACTATAGTACTGCTCCTTCATTGCTGCTGTGTAAAAACCCTGCAAATCCACCGTGAGAACAGCGGGCATGTCTACAAAAGATGGATTTCAGCTGTTCAATTGGTGACTGAGCTGCCTTCTCAAGGGCAAAAATGTAAAGTAACAAATGCTGGACTTGGCAATAACACGTGAACAATGGAAACAAAGATGAAACATAGATATTCAACTCGAGCACTGCCTTACTTCTTTATCCAGCCTCAGTTCATTTGATGGTGAAACCTTCATTCATGTATTCATTTCCTCTAGGCTTGAACATTACAACACACTAGCACATTCTATCTTCCAAAAATAGCAAGTCATCCAAATCTTGATGCAAATTAAGACTCAGGCAACCTAGCCCAGGTTCCTAATCAACCTTCGCTCTCAACTACTGGATCTGGTATGGTACAAAGCCCAGCTGTTATGGTAGGCAATCATAGGAGGGCAGAGTACACACCACAAGGACATTCTGAAAGTTTCCTTAAACAAATGCAACATTGTATACCTCAGAATGTACAAGGAGAAGAAGCATTGTGAAAGTGCCAATCATTTTGAGTGTCACCGAGTGCAGGAAATGGAAGTCAAGAGCAAGCATGAGAAAGAGCACGCAGAATGCAGAGCATTCTAACCACTGGTCTCAAACACCATCTGCCCCACCTATGGCAAAGTCTGCAGCTCTAGGATTGGACAATTCAGCTACCGCAGAACCCACTTCCCTGGAGTGGAAGAAAGTCATCCTCAACCCCGAGGCACTGCCAAAGAAGAAGGAACAAAGAGATAGAATGAATGAATGACTTGGTTGAGAACGCACGTCAAGGGTGCAGCGACCATAACATGAAGTAATCATACATTCACTTTAAGGTAGAGGAACTCATTTTTAAATGAGGGCAATTGTGAGAGCATGAAGGCAGATGTAGCTGAAGTGACTAGCAAATAAGGTTGAGGAACAGTTTAATAGAGGTGCAGTAGGGGATATTTCAGAATATACAGATTTATATATAATCTAAAAAGACGATCTAACATCCGTAGTTAAGATAATACAGCTTTAAAAAAAGAGCTGTACAAGGGTGGATGGCAGGTCAGAATATTAGATCGAATTTTTAAAAATAGCCTGACAAAAACAATGTGGAGAGAATATTTGAACAAAGAGAAAAATACTAGGTAGAAATATGAAAACAACATTTTTTTAAAAAATCAACAAAACGTGAATTGGTCCCACATAAAGCAAAATTGGGTAATGAAAGACAGAAAATAAGCAGATTAATTGGAAGGTATTTTGCACTGCTTTTCATAATAGAGGATATAAGTAACATTCCAGAAGTAGCTTCATATCAGGAAACGAAGGTCAAGGAGGAATTCAAGAAAATTACAATAACCAGGAAATGGATATTTACTAAATTGTTACAGCTGTGGTCTGGCAAATTGAGGTTCTGAAGGACTTTATCTCAGGGTCTAAAAAGAAGTAGCTAATAAGAGAGTTAATGCATTGGTCTCAATTTTCCAAAATTCCATTGACTTGGGGAAGGTTCTGATGGATTGCGGGAAAAAAGCAAAAGTAACATCTTTATTCAAAAAATAAATACAGAAATCAGGAAACTACAGGACTTAATGCCTATCGGACAGATGTTAGACACTATTCCGCACATGTTTTGGGAAGGTAATTAGCGAAGTTCATGGTAATCAGCAGTCATAGCAGTTTGTGAAAAAAAAAATCTTATTAAACCAACTTTTTGGAGTTCTTTGAAGGCAAGTAACATGTTGTGGATAAAGAGAAACTTGTGGATGTATGGCATTTAGATTTCTAGAAAGCATCTGATGAGGTGCCACATTGAAGATTATTATGGAAAACTAGAACTTGGGAGTATAGGATGCTATATTGGACATGGACAAAAAAATTGGCTGGCTACAGGAAGCAGAGAGTAGGCAAAAATGAATCAGTAATAGGTTGGTAAACTGTAACGAGTGATGTACACAGGGATCAATACCAGGCCTAAACCTATAACAATTTATACTAGTGACTTCAATGAAGGATCTGAAGTTGTAATTGCTAGGTTTGTTGAAGACACAGAAGTCAATAGAAAAGCAAGTTTTGAAGAGGGTATAAGAAAGGAACAGAGCGTAAATCCTTGTTTTTGATATTTGCAGTTATTTTATTAATAAGAAAGAAAATGGTGAGCAGTAGGTAAGGTGAAGTAATTGATTCCTAGTTTATTATTTGCAGTTAGTAAGCTATCACAATGGCAAGGGAACATCAGCCCTGTGGAATTCTCTTTGTGCAATAGTGTCCATGGTGACTATCCATGCAGATGGTATGTTGAGTTGCCACTCCCAAGTAGCTGCATGGAATGACTGGAGCTGCAGATGGACCCATATGGAGCATCGATAATACGGAGTTCATCATGGAAAGCACATTTAACAAGCTGGTGATACCACAAGTAAGGGCGACAGAAGCAAAAAGTATTGGATGACCAATAGAAGATAAGGAAGCATGGGCAGACAGTACAAGAAACCCATGTGACCATTCCCCCCTCAAAGAAATATACCATTTTGGATACTGTTGCGACATGGGGGGTGGGGGGAACGAAGAAGTGGAATTGTGGGGGTGGACGAGGAGAATGGCCTCACAGGGAAAATCAAGTTTGTAGCACCAAAATTGGCTCTGCTGCACAGCGGGGGAGGGAAGAGTGGGAGAACTTTAGTGATCGAGGACTCAATTGTAAGCTGACCTGATAAGTGGTTCTGTGGCAACAAACCAAACATTTGAATGGTATGTCACCCCCTGGTGTCAGGGTCAGAGCTGTCTCAAAGAGCTGCAGCATGTTCTGAAGGGGGAGTGTCGACAGCTCGCAGTCATGGTACATGACAGTACCAACAACATGGGCAAAAAAAAACGAGATCCTGTAGCAGGAATTTATGGAGTCAGGGAATAGATTAAAGTGGAAGGCTACCAAGGTTGTCATCTCTGTATTGCATATGCCACAAACTTCTTTCATCTCATATCCTCTTTTTGCCCTCCTGATTTCCCTCTTAAGGATACTCCTGTTGCCTATATACTCTTCTAATCACTTGATCTCTCCTGTCTATACCCAACATATGCTTCCTTCTTTTTCTTACGGATCTTGATGAATTAGATCAATGGACTGAGGAGTGGCTGATGGAGTTGAATTTGGATAAATGTGAGGTATTGCATTTTGTAACACAAACAAGGGCAGGACTTAGACAACTAATGGGAAGGCCCTAGTTAGTATTGTAGAATAGAGAGACCTAGGGATTCAGGTGGATACTTCTTTGAAATTTGCCTCACAAGTCGACATAGGGTGGTGAAGTCGACAGAGGGCAGTCAAGTCGACAGAGGGCATTTAGCATGGTTGTCTTCATTGCTCAGACCTTTTGAGTAGAAGAGTTGGATGGCACGTTGAGGTTATAAAAATATTGGTGAATACAGTGTGCAGTTCTGACAGCCCTATTATTGAAAGGCTACTATTAAACTAAAGTGGGCTCAGAAAAGATAAACTAGGATGTTGCCAGGAATAGAGAGTTTGAGATAGAAAAGTAAACTGATAATGCTGGGACTGTTGAGGGGTATAGATAAGGTAAATGACAAGGGTCTTTTCCCTCGGGTTGGGAAGGGATTCAAAATTAGGGGACAGATTTTGAAGGTGAGAGGAAAAAGATTTAAAAAGGACATGAGGACCAACTTTTTTTTATATAGAGTGGTTTGTGTGTGGAATGACCCTCCAAAGAAAGTGATGGATGAAGGTACAATTACAACATTTAAAAGATATTTACATCAGCACATCAGTAGGAAAGGTTTAGAGGGATATGGGCCAAGAGCAGGCAGTTGGGACTCACAAATTTGGGTACATGGTTGGCATTGACAGGTTGGACCAAAGGATCTGTTTCCATGCTGTCTGGCTCTACCTAAATAACTCCAAACCCATCGCAATGCAGTCAGCTCTTTACTGACCCTATCATGGGATAAAACAGTTGCACTCAAGAAGCTGATTCACCAAAATCAGAATTAATCAAGAACAATAAATATTGGCTTTCCAAAGATGCCCAATCTTGTGAAAAATTGAAATGAAATCCCTGAAAAGTAAGGTGAGGGAACCACCTTCAGAGTCAGAAAGGCACAAAAGATATGAAAAAACAAGTCAATATTTTCAACATTTTATATCCACTGATTGCTTGTTGCAAACATCTTTTATGTTAAATTTTAATGACATGATTTATTAGGAACTTGTGCTTACTTGTTACATGGTAATTGCATCCTATTGCCACTATTACTGCAATAGGATCATGGCTGGTAGAATGCTGAAATTGCAGTTTGACAAGTTTGTAGAGTAAGTTTCCATTATAAATGACACAGCAAAGTCTCTGTCACATCCTGATTATTTACTTATACTGCTTAAACTTGTGTAAAATCTTCAAAAATCTGCAATTTTTTAAAAAAAGGGGTAAAATACTTTCATTGTCATCTGCAGGAATGAAACTGGAATTTTAAGTAAAAAGCATAATAACAAATGAACAAGATGCTTAAGAGGCACCGATTCATTCAACAACTTACCAACACCATGATAACAACTGGCAAAACCACAGCTGAACATTGATGATTCATAGAGTGACAGTAATTGTTCGAACACAGGAGGCCACCATTTGGCCCATTGTGTCTGCACTGATTACATAATATTGCGCCAGTCTCCTGCCTTTTCCCCATATTCCAACACACCATTTCTAACCAAATAATCAACCAATGACCTCGTGAATGCCACCATTGAATTTGCCTCCACTACACTTCCAGGCAGTGCATTCCATACCCTAATGAGTGAAAAGTTTCTTCTCATATCACCCTTACTCATGTCCAAATCACTTTACATCTATGCTCACTTGTTCTTGTATGAGTTTGAACACCTTCTTTCCTATTTAATTTATCTAGCCCACTAATGATTTTGAAAACATCAATCAGATCTCCTGCCCTCCTTCTGCTCTGAGAAAAACAGTCCCACCTTCTTCATTCTATGCTCATAGCTCAAATTTCTCATAGGTTGTTCTGCTATAATGCGCATTAAGTCAACGCTAATTCACTAATGCAACTGACGAATTGGGGATGCTGTGTCTAAAGTGCGAACTTTTAAAATCTGTGCTGGCTGTCGTGCGATTGCATCTCCAGCACAAAGAGTTTCTGCACTTGCAAATAGTTTCTGCATTGCTTCCAAAGTATTCACATCTTTTTTTAATCAAGTGACGTGCACAAGTTCTGACTAACCAAGACAGTTTTACTGACTTCAGTTTTTATATATTAAGATCTACAAAATAACAGCTTCAACAGTCACAGGAAAGCTCAAATGAAAAAAGGAGTGATGACAACAGTGATATGAAAAGCGAAGCTTTACAGTGAACTGATTTGTATCATTGGTGCGTAACATTGAGACAAGTTATTTTTGATAATGCAGTGGCTATGTCAACTGCTTTCCAATGCATTGAAATGAAAGGGGATGCAAGATAAAGGGCAAGGGAAATCAGTGGAAAACCCAGACCAAAGACAGAAAAACACATTGCTTGCTAGATTAGTGACTCAAAAAAAGCAGCTGCTTTGTATGAGACATAGTCACAGCTTTCATAAACCCCAAACCTGATAAGATGTATTCCATGCTGTTATTTGAGGCAAAGGAGGAAATTGCTGAGGCCCTGACAGAGATATTCAATATGCTGTTGGCCACAGGTAACTGTCAGATGACTGGAGGATAGATAATTTGGTTCTTTTGTTCAAGAAGGGCAGCAGGAATAGGCCTGATAATTACAGACCAGTCAGTCAGTCATCAAAGTGTTAAGGAAGTTATTGGAAAAAATTCTGAAGGAATGAATTAATCAATACTTGGAAAGGCAGGGGTTGGTCAGGGATAGTTAGCTCGGATTTTGTTAAAGGAAGATCCTGTATGACTAATTGGAGTTTTGTTTGAAAATGTGACTGAATATATTGGTGGGGGACGACAGTTGATGTAGTTTACATGGACTTCAGTAAGGCCTTTGAGAATATTCCGTATGGAAGGCCTGACTGAAGTGTTACTGGACACAAGATGTTAATTCTGCTTTCTCTCTACAGATGCTTCCAGACCTGCTGATTTTTTCCAACAATTTCTATTTCCGTTTCTGAAAAGGATAAGCTCAAGGGATTTGAATGTACTTGGACACACAGGTGAGAGATGAAATTCAACACACAAAAATGTAAATAGGCCTTCATGGTGACAAATAATCCAGGAAAGAACTGCTGAATGTATAAGAACTTTTGTTTATTTGCAATTTTCCTTGTTGTTAAATACCTGCTGCCATATTGATAAAAGGCTAATTTGGTGCAGGTGAACTGGTCTTGAATTCTGTTGTCAATAGCAGCCTTTTGAGAGAATGGCAGCCAAGGTTACGTGAAGCTCTCAACAGGTTAGTCTCTCCAACATCTATCGGAGTTGGCTGACCATATTTGGATTTATATGAATATTGTTCTGGCAACATTCAGGTCCAGATGCAGTGGATGCAAAATTGAAGAGATCAAGAGTCGTTTGCAAACCTGGTACAGAATAGGCAATGATATAACAATCAGTAGCAAACTGGACATAAACTGACTGCCATAGACATAGATAATATTGACTCAGATGAGGAATTTTTTGGATCGAGTGAAGAGAGTAGCGTGAATTTTCACTTCCTGAACACCATCAAAAACACCAAGATAGAAGAGGATGAAATAATGTTCTCCTTTGATGTTACAGCCCTTTTCACATCAATTTACTCAATCTGGCCAAGAAACACTGGCATCACTACAAGGAAAATCAGGATCACAAACACCAGACACCACCAACTTCATCAGGAAAGACAATATCCTCAAACTAGTGGACCTGTGCCTCACCACCCACTTCACATTCAATAACAAAACCTACAAGTCAACTCCTGTGGGATCACCAATATCAAGGTTCCCAGTGGAAGCAGTAATGCAGAGACTTGAATAATCTGCCTTCCCATCTATCCAACCCAAACTTTGGGTCCGCTATGCAGATAGCATCTTCATCATCACAAAACAGAACAACTTAGAGGAAATATACAACACCATCAACAGACGACAACTGACTCCCATTCCTGGATGTGACAGTTGAACTGAGAACTTCAAACCAGTGTCTACAGAATAACAATACACCGGATCAAATACTGAACTTCAGAAGCAATCACCCCAACACCCATAAACGGAGCTGCATCAAAACATTAGTCCAATGAGCTGCATTAGGCTGCAGCACCCAAAAACTAAAAAAAAAATACTGATAGGTTTTCAAGAAACCAAGACATATATATAAAAAAAAAGGCTGGAAATATCACCAGCGCTTCATCAGAGACTCTCACTGATGATGTTGCCTGGTATGGTGATGAAATGTCTGAAAACAAACCTTCAGACTCAGCAAGCTAACTTACAGACTTATCAACCTTCTATTAATTAGCCAAACCTCTATCTTGCTATGCTACCTCAAATACCATGGACTCTCATGAACTGCATAACGTGTGGCACATCTTCTAAAAACCAAATATATTACATCTTGTGCAACCCCTGTACCTATCCGGTTTGTTTCCTCCTCAAAAACTTCTCGTCAATTGGTGAGGAATGGTTTCCTCTTCATTCAGTCTTGATGATTCTGTTTGACCGTATTATGCATTTCTAAGTGCTCTGCTAATGCATCCTTTACAATAGACAAACATTTTCCCAAAAACAGACATTAAGCTAACCAGTTTAAATAAAACTATTGCATTGGCATTCCAATGTTCTAGGACTTGTTCAGAATCAAAGGATTTCTGGAAGGTTACTATCAGTGCATCCACTATCTCTGCAGCTTTAATATCCTTGGACCATCAGATAGAGGCACATATTGGTCTTTATGATGAAGGGCTTATGCTCGAAACGTCGAATTCTCTATTCCTGAGATGCTGCCTGGCCTGCTGTGCTTTGACCAGCAACACATTTGCAGCTGTGATCTCCAGCATCTGCAGACCTCATTTTTTACTTACATATTGGTCTTTAGCCTATTAATTTCCCGAGTAGTTTTTTCGAATTACAATTACTGTATCTATTTTCTTTTCTGCTTTTGCCAATTGAACATTTAGCGATTTTGGGATGCTATTAGTGTCTTCTACTGTGAAGATGGATGCAAAGTATTTATTTAACTCCTCTGCCATTTCCTGGTTCCCCATTATTATTTCATAACATCCGTAAAATGTGGCCCATCGGATCCACATCGATGCTCTGAAGAGCATCCCATCCAGACTCCCGGCCCCACCCCCACCACCACAGTACCCATGCCTAATTCACATAATTTACACTTTCTGGCTGAGGGCAATTTAGCATGGCTAATCCACCTAAATTGCAACTCTTTGGACTGTGGGACAAAACAAGAGCATCTGAATGAAACCCACAGAGACACAGGCAAAATGTGCAAACTCCATGCAGACAGCCACCCGAGGCTGGAATCAAACATGGGTCTCTGGCACAGTGAGGCAGCAGCGCTAACTGCTGAGCAACAATGCCACTCTCTGCCTTATTCTCTATTTTCAATTTTATATATTTAAAGCAGCTTTGGCTAAAATCTTCAAAATTTTCTCCCTCATTATTTTATTTGTTGTCTTTTGTTGGTTTTTACAACTTGCCCAATCCTTTGGCTTACCATTAACCTTATAACATTCTATGGTTTTCTTCAATTTGATGATATCCTTAACTTCCCTGGTTAAGCATGATTGACTGAGCCACTTCCTTGAAATCTTCTTGCTCACTGGAATATGCCTTACCTATGAACCATGAAATATTTTCGTAAGCATCTCTCATTGACCTTCAATCATTTTTGCTATGAAACTTCTCGTCTAGTCCATTCCAGCCAGTTCTGCCCTCATTCCTTTAAAACTCCACTTATTTAAACTTAGCACTGCTGTTGCTGACTCAAGTTCCTCCCTCTCAAACTGAAAGCTAAGTTTAACCATGTTTCAATCAATGTATCTGAGGAGATATTTAACTCCGACATTTTTTAAACTTGCCTTATTATGCACCAGATGCAAAATAAAACCTGATGTCTGGTTGGATTCACACATATTGTTCTTGGGGTCTAGACTGATCGTTTCAATCAAATCACTGCCAAAAATACATAATTATACAAGAAGTATCTTGAACAACATGAATTTAGCTGAAGTCCCTTGAGCATTTCAGCAGAGAAGAAAAAGACAAACTGATTCAACTGTCAGCTATGGTTCAGTTTATAGCACTCATCTCTGTCAGTGAATTGTGGATTCAAGTTCCAGTGCTCAAGTACAATGAAGTCCACCACTTGCGAGGGTCACATGTCTGAAAATCTTAAACTTTGATTCTCGCAAACAGTGAACATGACTGACTGCACATATGCAGTACAAGATGCAAGCACAGTCTGCAATATAGACAAATGGAAAATGTGCACTCTCTTCTGAAAATTTTTCTTCTAAATTCACAAATATGCAAATTGACCTGCAGAGGGGAAAGAAGTGCAAACACGAAGTTGTGCGCATCAAAACATGCTGTGGACATGTGACTAGCAAAACTGCTAAAAGAAATCAAAGCTGACACTGCGGTCCAGTCTGGACATTACAATGAATCATTGGAGATGCAAATCCTTTCTATGTATCTTGTGATAGTAAATTGAGCTCCAGTTTGTCCTATCAAATGGACGTAAAAGATCAAACAGTACTCTTTGACAGAGGAGCAAAAGAGTTATCCACAATATTGCAATAATCAATTATCTCTAAAACATCATCATAAATTACCTGACCAATACACCTTGCAGTTTGCGGGAGCTCCCCACTTGCAAATTGCTTCCTGCCTTTTCAACAGTTTCTGCACTTTGTAAAAATCATACCTATTAATTTTTCTGTACTTGTGATTGTGGTCTGAACTGGGCAAATGACTGTTTTAAAACAAGGATTGGGAAAAGCATTACTACACTGTTAGAAACAAGTTGCCTGACACTTTCTGTTGGTGCTGTTGATTGGACATTATTTGCTTGTTCAAGCAGTCGGGAAGTTAATTCAAACAAGCTGAAGACAAGTGGTGTGTGATTGGAGATTTGGCCAGCAACAGGTAGTTGATTGGTCTGGGAAATGGCCACCAGCTCTGGAGACAAAGGCCACCTGCTTGCCAACATCTGTCATAGGCTTCTGGGTGCACTTTGTCGGTTTGAATGATATTATCCGAAGCCTTCAGACATCTAGAAGGTGCTTCTCTGCAGGAAAAAAATACCTGATACTGAAGAAAGCCATTATTTTCTCCCATCAATTGCTGTCGATCGTTGCTTTCTTATTCATTTAGCAATTAGTCAGATGTAATAATTTGTAAGCAATCACCTGTGCCTCCTGCAAGGAAGTGAAGAGAACCAGCAGAGAAACTGAAGGACAGCGTCCTGGGAAGCAGATTGACCTGCTCTGTGGACAGAAGCCATTTAACTACTTCCAGTTTTTTTCCCTTTCACCCATAACACCAATGCATTATCTCTTTCTCTGTCTGCAAGTGTAGGTGGGTTTTACAAGGGGGTTACTTTTAACTTTATAGGCTGTTCATATTTGTTGGCTTGGAGCTAGAATCTTTTCATTTATATTAAATAGCCACCATAAAGTAAAAAAAAACAGGTCCATGATTTTTGTTTGCCTGGATCTAAAAGACAGATGTTATTGAGGAGTTTTTGTGCACTTTGACAAAATCTTTAACCATTGTGACAATTTTGGCAAAAGTGGGGCTTTATTTCCAGCTTCCTACCCCAGAAGTGACAACTTTATAAGTACTTCAGTCGCTGCAAAGATTTCTGATTTCATGTGGTGAGGGAAGCAAGAATGATAATTGCAAGCTTTTCCTTCTGACAACTCAATTCCAATTGCCTTCTTGAATTAGCAGGTAATAATGTATGATATGATTTGCCGTTGTGTTTATTTAATGTAGTTACACCAATACATTGCAGAAATTGCATTGAAATTATTAGTCTTTAATTTTGTACAGGTTATCAATCCTCACCCCTTATTCTGAAACAAATTGTTTTCACCACCCTCATCAGGATCGCATATATCCAGAACCAGAGATGCTCATGAAGTTGATAATCAAATAATTGCTCTGCTGTTGAACTCAATACATCTCTTGTTAATAGTATTTTCATTCTATAATCAAGAAGATTAAGGATACACAGATGAAGGATGATGTAGTGGTAATGTCACAGGACTGCCAACCTTCTCGGTTTAAATCCTAAAATACACAGGCTAAGGCCTCTGATGAAGAATATCAGCAGACTGACTCGCTGAAACAGGAGGTGGAGTGCATTATTTCCATCCACAACCCTCGAAATGCAAATTTAAATATTCTAAATTTTCTTTCAAAATTTAAGACTTGTTACACTGCCTGATGCAAGAGGTTTTCACTTATTCGGTTTCCTTCATTTGTTTCTTGCTTTGCAGAAGTGTACGAAGAAATACTGCTGAAAGACTGGTGATGCTTTAGGCGGGGATGGAGAGATGTATGCTATATCCTGTAAGTAATTCCAATGCTGAGTTAAAAGGTTGACACTTGGTTTCCAATTTCATGATCCAGCTTTGCAGTCAGCCACAACTCTTACTCGTAGCTCGAATGTATGTATACAATCTATAGGATACACTGCACCAAGTCACCATGGTAATTTTGCTGGCAACGTAGGATGAACATTAAACTTCAAGGTCACAAATCATGCTGACCCAGACATTCACTGCTGATCCTTCACCATTCAATTTCATACCAAGCATCATGGTGTGAGTACCATCACGAGGACGATAGCGCTAATAAGAATACCATTTACTTCCCACACTGATCACATGGGGGTTAAAAAACATACTGGATGGACCAAACAGAAAATGTAGTATGGAAATGAGTTATGTAATTCTAGAAAGGCACTGGTCTCAGCAATAGAAGTAGAAAATAAATGCAGTGAATCCACGGCTGCCTAGACCCTTAAGGGTATAATGTTAAACGATTAAAGTGATTAACCCCTGTTAAAGGGTTAAACTTTAACAGGGTCTTTGAACTCCTTAAAGGGTCTTTGGGTGCAGACGAAAGCCATGAAAGAATGCAGGTTTACCATCCACTGTAATATACACTTCATTTAATCATTACTACCCTGCTATTGTCAAGTTAAACAATTGATTCAATCTCTTCCATTCAGAAATGCTTTCTGGACAGAGGTATATTGCACCTGTATTGTCTTGGGAAAGCATTGAATCAGGAAATTGTCTGCATAACGATTCCTCAGGATTCAGGCATTAGATATGCATTATCCTCAAGGATGATCACATCCTGCCATTGTACCAGGGGTAACATGTGACTGTGAGTAACTGGGGGTTGTCTTGAGTGGCATGTGACTTTGGGGGAGTGGCCAGAATATCTGAAAGCATTGCAACTGAACTGTACGAAGGGGATGTGCTTTCTTTGTTCAGAGCCTCACTTTGAAATCAACCTTGCACATGTGCAAGAGGGGTCAAAAGGGATCAGCTAGATTGTACAAGATTGAATAAATTTGAACTGTTTCTTTTGTTCAGAGAGAGCTTTAGCCATGACCCCAGAAGGTCTGTGAGGTGCGTGTTAAAGGTTCCTCCAGAAAACTTGCACTGTACTGTGCTTAATAAATTTGGTTGCTTGTTCACAGACGTTGGCATGTTGCAGTTGCATCAAGTGTGTAAGAATCTCAAGAGTAAAAGAACTGGAGAAATAAAGGTTCACTCCTGATACAAATCAAGATGTCAACATTTTCATTCTAGCAATCCAAAGGTTTACCACTATTATCATGAGGAGATCATTTAGGTCAAATGTTGGGAGTAAGGGTTTTTCTGCCACATGCCTCATAGAACAATAAAAGCGGCACAATTTATTATACGGATGGTACTTTTATTCAAGATGGCCTATAGTGAAAAAGCCAGGTTCAGGGATCACTGAGAACTGAAATGCCACTACACAGATACATTTATTCTTTCTAATTTAATTTTACGATATTAGTGGCATGGCAGTCAGATTAACATCAGTGCAACAGTTTGAGGTAACGAGTCTATATCACACATATCAGTGAGAGGTACTCCGTGCTACAAGCTCATCGAATAAACCTAGAATAAAATTCAAATTCAGAGTCTCTGGATCAAAACGTTAAATGATCAGATGAGAAAGCAAAATTGAAAGGTCTGTGTCTCGTGACACCTTGCATTTAACAAATAAAATAAGGGAACAGGGCATGCAAGTTTAGCTGTAAAACAAATACGATAAATTAGACCTCTAAAGTTTGAGACAGTAGTAAAGCCAGTCAGCCATATTTCTTTGTATTAATTTACAGGATTTGGTGTCACCATCTTGACATTTATTGCACATCCCAAATTACCCTTGACAAGCTGCTGATGAATAGTCTTTTTGGATAGGTGCAGTCCTTGGTGTTGTTACATCAACAATGCTAAAAGTAAAAAAGTTTTATGATATTTACCATGCAACAATGAGGGAAGGGGGTTAATTGGCAATCAGCAGCAGTTTCCTTGTCCATCATATCCGGAGTCAATTTTGAAGGTTCTCAGGCATGTTTCCCCTGACTTTATGTCATTGTATTAATTCTCATGGATCTCGGGGATAGTACATGCATGAGATGGTAGTGTCTGGAGCTCTCTCTTTAAAGTGATGAAGAAAGTATGTCAGGTATTGCTTGACTAATCTGTGATGCTGGGAAGGAATAAATGTGAGGCTGACAGGCTGAGTTTGTAATTCTCATTTCCGTCAATACCAGGTTTAATTCCTTCCTTTAAAGCTGTGAGGTGGCTTGATGTAAATGAATGGTTTGTCAGACCACGTCAGAGGGCAGTTTTAGATTTAGATTAGATTCCCTACAGTGTGGAAACAGGCCCTTCGGCCCAACCAGTCCACACCGACCCTCGGAAGAGTAGCCCACCCAGACCCACTACCCTCTGACTAATACACCTATCGCTATGGGCAACTGAGCATAGCCAATTCACCTGACCTGCACATTTTTGGACTGTGGGAGGAAACCAGAGCATCCGAAGGAAACCCACGCAGACATAGGGACGACGTGCAAACTCCACACAGACAGTACCAAGGCTGGAATTGAACCTGGGACCCTGGTGCTGTGAGGCAGCAGTGCTAACCACTGAGCCACCATGCTAAGAATCAAATACATAGCTTCAGATCTGGACTAACATACAGACTAGATCTCGTAAGGATACTAGATTTCTTTCCAGAAAAGACATTAGTTAACCAGATGGGCTTCGATAATAAATGATAATGAGCTCCCCATTTTTGTTTGGTGAGTTTTTAATTCCAGATTTATTAGTTGACTTGAAAATTCACTATCTGCTTGTGAGAGTTTAAAAGCATGCCACAGAGTATTAGTCTGGTTGTGGGATTACTCATCAAGACACACTATGATCACACCACTGTTTCCCTCAAGTCTTTCAACTGTAAACAACAGCAGTGTTACAATTCATGATCTCACATGTTTCATATTTAAACGCCAATTCCTGCAGCAATGTATTTCCCTTTTCTTAATATTTTCTTCACTTGAAAGTGTGTTGAATATCCCATTTGTCACTTCACAGACATATGTTCTCCAACTCTCATTATATAACTCTCATGAGGTAACTCTCATGACCTCGAACAGAGCACCTGCCAGTTGTTACTGTTGACTATTGTAATGCCACATTTCTGTCTTGCTCTGAATGTACAAAAGGCTGGCTAAAACTGATCAGTTTTCACTTGTTCAGTTCAAGAAATGTCAAAATCACTGAAATACAAGAATAACTAACAATGAAAACTTAAAGTGATAATTGTCAATTATTTGATAATTTCACAATTGAATGATATCCTGCTTTGGATACTCCATCGCATATTGCTGCTGGAGTGGCACTCCTGTCTGGGTTGAGCAGGAAACTGTTCAACCTATACTGCCTCCCGTCTAGAAAGAAGATAATCCCAACCTCTGTCATCAAGCTGCAGCAAGCATACAAAGTGAAGATGCTAATTTCAATAGCTGGTGAATGATAGGGCGATTGGTCTCCTACTGCACCATTACATTTCTGTGATACAATGCTTGCATGTGCAAACTCTTAGGAAATGAACTCAGCAACACTTTCACCAAGCCATATGAGAGAAAGGCCTTATTTTAAGTCTCTTTCCAGCTCTCTCATGTGAATCAAAATGCTTGAATTCCTCCCTGAAAGCGCTGAGGAACAACGTACAGTATTGGACTGCAGCTGTTTAAGAAGGCAGCTCAACACCATCTGCCCAAGAATAACTAGGAGCAGGCAATAAATGCTAGTCAGCGCATATCACACAAGTGAATTCTAAAAATTGAAAATGTGAATCAATTCTCATCTCCATTCAGGGACAGCAAGCAGAGACAACAAAACTTAATATCGCCTCCATTGTGCCAGAGCAGCCTTCTGCCATCTGGACAGCAGTGTTTGAAGATAAAGATCTCAAACCTGGTACCAAGCTCAAGGCCTGCAGGCACTTGTGGTATGTGCCTACGCGCATCTGTCAGAACGATGGACAAAGTCTAGGGCACATCTCAAACCCCAGGGAAAGATCACCAGCACTGTCCTTCTAAAATCCTGCAAATCCAATGGCAGGGTAGGCACCCTAAATTGGGTTTCTCTCAGAGCCCAAGATCTCCAGCATTGAGACATTGAACTGTGTTGGATGGGCCATAACGTTCACATGCCTAAATTAGAGAAACAAAACAAGTTCTCTGCTCAAAGTTTTGTCACAGCATATAGTTATCAGGAGGCCATAGAAAACATTTCAACAACACCCTCAAAATGTTCTTGAAACAAAAAAATGCAACATCCCGAATGACTTGTGAGAATCTCTTGCCAAAGGCTGTCCAACTGAAGAAGTAGCATCTGCATAAGTGGCAACCACCTCAAGTATCTCCAACAGGCCCAGCTGGAAATCAAACACAAACAGCAAAGTGAATGTGCTAAAACCTGAGCGTCCCACCCATCTCCTCAAATAGCACCACCACCTGCTCCATGTGTGTCATATTGTGTGAATCCAGCATCAGATTGTTTAGTCTGCTCACTGAAAATCATCCTCAACCTTGGATATAGTACTCGAGAGGATGACATCAGTTTTAAAAAAAAAATCACTTGTGGGATGTGGGTGTTGATGGTAGGTCAAGCCTCAATTTACTAACCTGAAAAACAGTACCTCCAATATTCTGTCCCTAGATGTTGCCAGAGCTGCTGAACTTTTCCAGCAATTTCTGTTTTTGTTTCTGATTTCCAACATCCGCTGTTCTTTCAGTTGTTTATTTAGTATTTAACTCACTTCTGCATCTCTTCCAAGCATGTCCACCTTGAAGTTTTGCTCCTCTCTCCAACGCAATTTCCTTTCCAATCTTTTTAACTTTTAACCAGGGTCACAAAGTTTGCTGTCACGCCTGGTGTTTGACAAAATATTTGCTAACTCTCGTTTGCACACCCACAGTGATTGTCTCCAGCTCAGACTCACCCCACATGGATTCCAACTCAAGTTTCATCCTTTGCATTTCAATCCACCCAGGATCAGAGGTATCTGCATTTTTTCAACATTCCACAGACAGCTGTTCTCGCCACATCTCGAGATCCACACTCTGCCATGTGGTATCATACAGACACAGTCTATCTCTCTCTGCAACAGTACCGCTTCACAATGGTTCAGAACTAAACTGCTCCGCAGTTTCACTTCATCCTCCAGTTTATTCAACATGTTAACAAGAAATCTTTCTTTTCCTTTCAGGCATCAATGAACAAAAGATGCAACAACTCAGAGATACCCATGCCCTCCAGAAACTTGCTCCCTTCTCATTCCCTCCAACTCTACTCTTTCTCTCAACCATCACCTCTTTTTGCCTATTTATTATCTCTCAATAGTGAATATTCTGTACTCAGTAAAGGTCTCAGTTTATTTTTTGTGCTTAAAGCAGAGCAGGAGTTGAACCCAGAATCTTGCAACTCAGTGGCAAGAGAGCTAACAACTGACCATTGGCTGACACCAAACAAGTAAATACAGCAGAAATTAAATTGTATATCATAAGAAAGGAAAGAGGACACTGGACTCAGATATAGTATAATGAAATAATGTGGGAGGAGGCTTGCATGTTGACTTCGGAACACGAGTTGGCCAATTGCCCCTTGAAGTCTGTACTGACATTCAGTCAGATCGTGGCTGACATAGCCATCTTGGTCAACTATTTTGTGGTCTCTCAGAACATAACCACCAATACTGAGCTGCTAGTCAGTTTCAATGCTATAATACTATGTCGTTTTCTCTGGAAAACGAGGCAACACATTATATTATCAATATCTGTTGCAAATCTAAGGAGGTTTGGAAACAAAATGACATTTCTTAAACTGAGGAATACCTGTTCAGTTATTCAATTTCTGATATCATTTAACTATGATACAATATACCAGTTCAGCTTCCCACGAAACAATTTGATTTGATTCTAGTATCATAACCTTTAACAATTCTTTCGTATCTCACTGAAATGCTCATTTTCTTCATGCATGTCCAAAGAGGATTCCATCTTGTAATACATATCATACTCACCTTGCTTTCAAACCTTTGCACTCGCAACTTGGATAGTGAACAGAAACCCAACTGCCACACTTCATAGCACCCCCCTCAGTGTCAAGGCATGGGGCCATTGGGCAAAATCCAACCAACTCAGTGAAGACGGCACATGCAATTGGCAAATGTTTGGCTTGAAATGATCACATGCATGTTGGTATATCAATTTGGTGGGCTTTCTTGTGTTCTCTTACAATTAATAAAGTAAAAAGCTCCTTTAGTCTTAGATTAGATTACTTAGTGTGGAAACAGGCCCTTCGGCCCAACAAGTCATTAGTCAGGAGTAAATATAGTGTAGGGAAATGGGTCTGAGTGGGTTACTCTTCGAAGAGTCAGTGTGGACTTGTTGGGCCAAAGAGCCTGTTTCCATACTGTAGGGAATCTAATCTTATCTAAAGTCAACACCGACCCACCGAAACACAACCCACCAAGACCCATTCCCCTACACCAAACACTACGGGCGATTTAGCATGGCCAATTCACCTAACCTGCACATTTTTAGACTGCGGGAGGAAACCAGAGCGCCTGGAGGAAACCCACGCAGACACGGGGAGAATGTGCAAACTCCACAGAGTCACTTGCCTGAGGCGGGAATTGAAACCGGGCCTCTGGCGCTGTGAGGCAGCAGTGCTAACACTGTGCCATCGTGCCACTCTTATGTTGCTAATTTCCCTGAGCCTACAATCGCTTGGTTTCCTGATCTAATGGAATTATCGAATGATTCACTGAGTGTAGGACTCTACCATATCGCCTATTGTGTTTCTGCCAACTTTTTGATTGAAAAACATTTTTGATTGAAAGTACTCCCTTGCTGTTTTCCTAGAACCCAGAACTTTTCTCTTTAGGTACTGATTCAATTCAATTTTTATATTATTACTGACTATGACTATTGAAATTGCTTCCACCAGCCTTCTAACCAGTGCATTTCAGATCACAACCCAATTGAAAAAAATTGTTTTCCTCTTGTCTTTGATTGCTTTGCCAATCACCTTAATTCTGCATGCTTAAGCTGTTATCTTATAATTATTTTTATACATTCTGGAACAGTCCCAGCAGAGTGAAGGATAGAAATATAATCCTACTGCTTAAAGTCAGGACAGAGGAAGAAAACTGGGAATGACAGACAGGCCAGCCGAACATCTTTAGTTAGGAAAATGCTGGAGTCTATTATAAAGGATGAGAGAACATGATATTTCAAAAATACCAATATCTCTTTTATATTCGTTAATGGGATGTGGGCATTGCTAAGGGGCTTCTGTGGTGTCTGGTAGCGCCCCTATCTTTGAACAGAAAGCTCAAGTTACAGTACTACCCGCTGCAGAAGTATGTCATACTATGTCTGAAAAGGTTGTTTAAAAAAATCTATGGGTATTACTGGCTAGGAAAAAGGCAATTAAGAGTCAACCACATTGCTATGCCTCTAGAGTCTCATGTCAGCCAGACCAGGGAGAATGGAATCTCAAACAAGAGTCATGTTGAACTTGACTATGTTAACACTCTTGATCATTGGCAGATGCTGCCAAGTCTGCTGAGTTACTTTGGCATTTTCAGTACCTCCCGATTTTGCTATCATCAGGCAAGGCTGGAAGATTCTTCAGTGAATCATGAAGTTTTAATGACAACCAACAGGAGTTACATGGTTGCCACTGAGTCAGCTCTTTATTCTAGATTATTTTCGGTTGAATTCTGATTTCACCATCTGTCACGTGGGATTCAAACCTATATTTGCAGAGCATTAGCCTGGGTACAAGAGTGTTTACCCAGTGATATTCCTACACTTCACAAATATACTGAAATTATTTGACAACATAATTTGTAGCATAGATGAAGGAGAACCAATGGATAAATATTTAGACAGCTCCACATATGTTAATGTGCAAAGTCAAAGTGCATGGGATTTCACTAATATATTAGCATGGATCATCAAGAATTGTTTAGCATTCCAGAATGTTTCAGGCAAGAGAGGGATGTGAAAGAGGGTGATTGGTAAGGGAGGCTACCACAGATATACTGAAGTCGGACACCTTGGAAGGGTCATACAAGGAGGTCACATGTGTAGAGCTCAGGAACAGGAAGGGTGAAGGCACTTCAATGGCATTGTACGACAGGCCTTCCACAGCTAACAAGGGACAGAGGAACAGATACGTGGACAGGTTACGGAAAAATGTAAAAACAACAGGGTTGTTATAATGGGTGACGAGAATTTCCCCTGCACTCATTTAGTGCCAGGGCTTGGACGGTGTGGGTGGGTGGGTGTGCGTGTGCGTGTGTGTTGTGGGGGGGGGTGCAGCGGAAAGAATGGGAAAGATGTATCCAGAATTTTTCAAAAACATTTACCAACCAAGGAGATATTTTCAAACACCTTCCATGTGCCAGAACTTCTTCATTTAAGAATTCGGAGTTAAGAATAGAGTGGCACATATCAAGGTCAGAGAAGCAGTGAGCACTCGTTTGAAGAGCATTGAGGATCTTCACAACTGTCACGCAATCCGTGATGAGTACCCTTGACCACGTTCCATTACCAGTCCCCATCTGGATGCAAGCTGAACATGTGAGAATGAAAAGGTCATCCAACATCTAAGAACGAACAAGACTGTCAGTATAGAAGAAATCTCGACTGCAACAGGTTTGTTATGGTGCGTGATTTTAACCTCCCCTACAGTGACTGGGACTCATTTCATGCCTGGGCTTGGATAGAGGGGGTAATTTGTAGGGTGTAATTTTTTAAAAATCAAACACTACCTATGCTGTACATACATGACATCATCTTCTCATCTGGAAGGAGGACAGCATGCCAATGGATTTCCAAAAAAGTGCTGTCATTGTGACTTTTCCACAATATCAAACTTCCGGTTGACATGTAACACTCCAGAAACAATCCCACAGTTATTCCCAGCTCAAATCTTCAACATCCCACATCTGTGTTGTTCTCTTTCCATACAGAAACCAAACTCTCAAGATTAGCCTGCTTGGTGATTGATATAAAGATAGACCCCTTTGCCCATTCTTCAGAGTACCCTCCTGTTTCTTCAAGACACTGCCAAATAGTCACTCTACCTCACTGTTTCTCTCCAAATGGAAAGCAGGTCACATGGGCTAGTTTCCAGCTGTGTTGTTTATCTGGAATTCTCTGTTTCACCTTGACTCAAAGGCACATTTCACACTAGGCCTGGCATTGGGGAATGAGCCTGGTCAGGTGATTAAAGTTTCAGTGGGGAAGCATCTTGGGAAGTGACTGTAATTCCAGAAGTTTTAAATTTATTTATGGATGAGGATAAGAGCAATCCCAAGGGTGAAACTACAAAATTGGAGGCACATCTAGAGAATGTGGATTGGGAATGGCTGTTTGAAGGTAAATCCATCTCTGGCATGGAGGAATCATCAAGAGGAGAGTTGATTAGAGTTCAGGATCAGCATGTTCCTATGAAGGTGAAGGATAAAGATGACAAGGTTTAGAAATCTTGGAATGACAAAAGAAGCTGAGAAGTTCGTCAAAAAGAAATAAGGCATGCGTAAAGTTTAGGAAACTGAAGAGGCCTTGAAAACTGAGCCCTCAAAGACCAAAAACATCACAGGGAAGAACTCGCACAAGGAATTAAGAGGGCTAAGACCATAATTCAGTTATGTTTAGTTTAGCGATGGCAAGAGTTATCGATGGGAGAAGGGCAATTGTAATACGATTAGGCAAGGCTTAGGAGGCACAGAATGGGGTCGCAAAATACAGGGGATGGAGACAATCAAAATATGGAGCTGGTTTAAGGAATAGATATTGCGTGCCCTTGCTAGCTATGTCCCTGACAGACAGGGAGTAAGTGATAAGCTAAGGGAACCGTGGTTTACTAAAGAAATTGTATTGCTTGTTAAGTGGAAGAGGGAGGCTTATGTGACATTCAAATGAGATGGTTCAGATGAGGCGATGCAGAGTTACAGATTAGCGAGGAAGGATTTAAAGAGAGTGCGAAGAAGAGCAAGGATGAGACATGAATAGTCTTTACCAGGTAGAGTAAAAGAGAACCCTACAGCTTTCTAGAGGTATGTGAGGAATAAAAGGATGATTAGGGGAGAAATAGGGCCAGTCAAAGACAGAAGTGGGAAGTTGTGTGTGGACCCTGTGGAGATCGGAAAGGTGCTAAACGAATATTTCTCATCTGTTTTCACTCAAGAAAAGAAGAATATTGTAGAAGAGAAGGTTGGGATATGGGCTACTGGACTAGTAAGGATTGACGTCAGTAAGGAGAAGGTGTTATCAATTCTCGAAGGTGTGAAAATAGATAAACCTCCTAGGCTAAACAGGATTTATCTGAGAATTCTCTGGGAAGCTAGGGAGGAGATGGCGGAGCCTTTGGCCTTGATCTTTAAGTCATCATTGTCTATAGTTTAAGAAGCAGAGAACTAGAGGATTGCAAATGTTGTGTCCTTGTTCAAGAAGGGCAGTAGAGATGACCCAGGTAATTATAGACCAGTGAGCCTTACGTCTGTTATAGGATAATTATTTTGCAAGCAACAATTTGATTGGAGATAGTCAACACGGGTTTGTCAAGGACAGGTCGTGTCTCAGAAACCTAATTAAGTTTTTTGAAAAGGTGACCAAGCATGTGGATGAGGGTAGGGCAGTTGATGTGGTGTACATGGACTTCAGTAAAGCCTTCGGTTCCAAATGGTAGACTTTTGGAAAAAATGCAGAGGAAAGGCTGAGGGACTTGGGTCTGTTCTCACTGAAGAGGAGAGGGCAAAAAGGGGATTTAATAGAGACATACAAGACATACTGAGGGTGATTTAGCAGTTTGGATTAGAAACTAGCTTTCTGTAAGAAGGCAATGAGTGGTTGGTTGAAAATATTCAGCCTGGAGTCCGTTTACTAGTGGTGTGCCACAAGGATCTGTTTTGGGACCACTGCTGTTTGTCATTTTTATAAATGACTTGGACCTGCCATAGGTGGATGAGCGAGAAAGTTTGCAGATGACACCAAAGTCGGTGGAGTGGTGGACAGTGTAGAAGAATGTTCCAGGTTGCAGGGAGACTTGGATAAACAGCAGAATTGGGCTGAGAGTTGGCAAATAAAGTTCAATGTAGATAAATGTGAGGTGATTCACTTTGGGAAGAATAACAGGAAGGCAAAATGCTGTGTCAATGAAATATTCTTGGCAGTGTGAAAGTGCAGAGGGATCTAGGTGTCCATGCATATAGATTCCAGAAAGTTGCCACCCAGGTTAATAGTGCTGTTAAGAAGGTATACAGTATGTTAGTTTTATTGGTATGATGTTATGCTACAACTGAACAAAACACTAATGTGGCCTCACTTGGAATATTGTGTACAGTTCTAGTTGCTCCATTACAAGAAGGATCCATTACAGGAAGGATGTGGAAGTGTTGGAAAAGGTGCAAAGGAAATTTACAAGGATGCTGCCTGGTCTGGAAGGAAGGTCTTATGAGGAAAGGCTGAGGAACTTGGGCCTGTTCTCATTGAAGAGGAGAGGGCTAAAAGGGGATTTAATAGAGACATACAAGTTGATCAGAGGATCAGATAGGGTGGACAGTGAGAATCTTTTCCTAGGATGATGACTCTGGTTTGTATGAGGGAGGTGCAAATTGAGAGGTAATAGATTTAAGACAGATGTCAGGGGCAGGTTCTTTACTCAGAGCGGTAAGGGTGTGGAATGCCTTACTTGCCAAGGTAGTTAACTCAGCCACATGAAGGGCATATAAAATGTGCTTGTATAGGCATATGGATGATGATAGGATCATGTAAGGGAATGGGGTTAGATTAGTTCACAGGTTGGCGCAACATCAAGGGCCAAAAGGTCTGTTCTGCACTGTATTGGAGCCAGAAGTGAGTGAGGTCCTTAATTAATACTTTGCATTGCATTCACAAAGGAGAAGAAAACGGTGGATGTGAATGTAAGGGGTTGTATGCTGATATTCCCCGGCATGTCGATTCATTAAAAAAGGTGTTGGGTGCTTTAAAAAGCATTAAGATAGACAAGTAGCAGGACCTGATCAGACCTGTCCCACAATGCTGAGGGAAGCATTTCTGGGGCCTGGCAGGAAATCTTTATATCCTGTTTCACCTTTTCCAATACTTCCACATCCTTCCTGTAATGGATCCTTCTTATAATGGAGCAACTAGAACTGTACACAATATTCCAAGTGAGGCCACATTAGTGTTTTGTTCAGTTGTAGCATAACATCATACCAATAAAACTAACATACTGTATGCCTTCTTAACAGCACTATTAACCTGGGTGGCAACTTTCTGGAATCTATACGCATGGAGGATAGCCAGCAATAATGCTTTGTTTCAGGGCAACGGGGATAATCCCAGAAATTACAGGCTGATGAGCTTTATGTCAGTGGTGGGGAAATTATTGGAAAAGGCTGTGAGAGATTGGATTGACTCACACTTGGAAATAAATGGACTTAATAACAATACACAGCACGGCTTTGTGCGGGGAAGGTTGTGTCTCACAAAGTTGGTTGAGAGTTTTGAGGGAGCAACAAACAAAATCGATGAGGTCAGAGTGGTAGATGTTCTCTTTCGGTATCTGGATTTCACCAAAGTCTTTATCAAGGTTCCTCATGGCTGGGTGAAACAAAATGTAAGGTCACATGGGATCCACAGTGAGCTAATAAAATGGGTACAGAACTGAGTTAGTCATAGAAGACAGACAGTAGTGATGCAAGGGTGTTTTTCTGACTGGAGATCTGTGGCTAGCGGTGTTCCTCAAGTGTCAGTACAAGGACCTCTGTTGCTTGTCATATCTGTGTGTGTGTGTGTGTGTGTGTGTGTGTGTGTGTGTGTGTATATATATGTGTGTGTGTGTATATATGTGTGTGTGTATATATATGTGTGTGTGTATATATATATATATAGGTTACACTTTTAGAAGATCTAATGCAGGAGGGAAGTATACAGTAAATGAAAGAACCCTTCATAGCATTAACAGAGAGGGATAGAGGTCCACAGTTGCCCGAAGGTGGCAACATAAGTGGGTAAGATGGTCAAGAAGGCATAAGGCATGCTTACCTTCATTGGTCAAGCAGAGTATATAAATTGGCAAGTCATACTGCAGCTGTACAGAAGTTCAGTGAGGTCATACTTGGAATATTGTTTAAGATTCTGTTGCCAGAAAGGGGTGGGATGCTTTAGGGAGTGTAAGAACCCGCTTACCAGGAAGTTGCTTGGTTTGGAGAGAATTAGCTATGAGAAGAGATTGGACAAATTTAGAAAAAAAACTTCAATTATCCGAACGACACGGTAGGGAGTATTTTGTTCGGATAATCAAATGTTCAGGTAATTGAATGCCGGATAACACTGTTAACCAAGCATTGGGATCTTACGATTTTGTCTGGATAATCTGAAATTCGGATAATTGAGTGCCGAATAATTGAGGTTTCTCTGTCGTTTGTTTTGACTTGAATGTCAAAGGCTGAAAATTTAGAATATTATGAAAGAAATGGGTAGAATGGACAGTCAGGGACTTTTTCCAAGGATAGATTGTCCATTACTGGAGTGCATAGGCTTACAATAAAGGGGGATAAGTTTAAAGGAAATGAGAGAGGCAAGTTTTTTTTAAAAACACCAAAGATGACTGGAATGCCCTGGCAAAGAAGGTTTTTATATTAGTTTAGATTCCCTACAGTGTGGAAACAGGCCCTTTGGTCCAACATGTCCACACCGACCCTCCGAGGATAATCCACCCAGTCCCATTTTCCTCTGACTAATGCACCTAACACTACGGGCAATTCAGCATGGCCAAGTCACCTGACCTGCACATCTTTGGACTGTGGGAGGAAACCGGAGCACCTGGAGGAAACGCACACAGACACAGGGAGGATGTGCAAATTCCACACAGTCACCCGAGACTGGAATCGAATGTGGTGGAAGCAAATGGAACAAAAGTGATTAAGATTCATCTTGACGGATATGTAATTAGGCAGGGAATAGAGAGATACAGACAGTTCAGGGGCAAAAAGTTTCTAGTTTAGAAAGGCATCATATGTCAGCGCAGTATGGGTGGCTCAAATGGTTTGTTCCTGTGCTATACTGTTCTTTGAAATATGTAAACTTTGAACAGGGTTGGACAAATTGGCTGCAGAGACACTTTTGCTGGCTGGGCTCACATTCTCAAGACATGAGGTAAGCCAATTTGAATTGTGAAGCAGAGGAAGTTTTTCATTCAGGAGTGGTAAACCTGTGGAACTTCCTATCAGAGAAATCAGTTAACAGATTTCAGAAACAGACGTATATCCAGAGGCTAAAGGAGTCAAGGGGTATGAGAAAATGGTGGGTGTCCAGTGTTGAGATACAGCTTCAGCCATCATGTTGAATGGCAGAATGGGCTTGCTGAATCAAATGGTCTCCTTCTATTTTTGATGTATCTATATGTCAAATCTCCTCTTAATCATCTCTGCTCAAGGGACAATAGGTGCAGTGCATCCAGTCTTCACACATCAGGTGGTGTTGGTGTGCAAGTTGACCTTTGATGCTGCCAAAAACAAAAGATGGATGGGTCAACTAATATTCTGAAGATAAAATATGAACCATTGGTATGGGTATGAATTTTTGACATTTCCTATGTCTACAAAAGCACAACATGATAATTCAGATAGGATTACTTTGGCATGGTTCATGGCATAATTAATTGCACATACGTGCTGTTGAAAAATATAACCAATTTATTGTCTTTGGCATCCAATTTACTTTTTACTTAGTTAATTCACTCGGCTATGGCATCATCAGAAGGTTCCCACTACCGATGGGATGACGCTTTTGGTTCCAGATTTGTCCTTCCATAAATTGACTTCTTCTCTGTCCATTAAATTGGATATTACCTATTCTCCAAACATTATGTAGACAGTTCATTTATTAATATCACTCAACTATTCGGTGATGCTCCCACACAAAATACCAAACAAGCAGCATGCATATCACCCATCTTATTCCATTTGTTGTAAAATGATAGCTATGGGCTCACATCTGAAGAGTGAACTATGGATTGAGTTTTCTCACAGGTGCCTCTTGAAAGCAGTGCTTCCATGGAATTTGAACATTGAGGACAATAAAAATGCATTCTTTACAAGAGGCATCAGAAAACCTGTCCACACTCGGTTCTGAGACACAGCAGCCAGATTAGCTGTGATCACATGGAATGGTGGATTTGGTCAATACTTGTTCCTACCAAATCCAATGTATCCATGTACAACCCACCAATTATGCTGGAATCTTACTGCCAATAGCATGATCATCCCCGAAATATGGAATGCAAGAAATTCTGGTGCTCTAAAGTAATTTTATCTCAGAAATTTTCAAATGCAAGTAACAATTCACCAACACTTATTCATGATGCTCAAAGGAAATGGTGATATATTGATAATTATGCTGGAGAGGTAATCTAGAAGTTTAGATTAATATTTTTATACAAAAGAGTTCAAATCCAATGATTGCACATGGAGTTCAAATTCAAGTAATAAATTCTAAAATATACAGCAGTTTCAGTCATGGTGACTATAACAACTACCATTTATTATATTATTATTATCCATTTGGCTTTCATGAAGGAAATCTGCAGTTTTGCCTGATCAACACATGAATCTAGATCCAATACAATGTGGTCAACTCTTGCCAGCCTTCTAAAATGAGTGGGCAAGTCAATCATTTCAAATGCAACTGGAAATGGATTAGAAATGCTGGCTCGCCCAGTGACACCCACATTTCACAACAGAACAGAATATCTCATAGCAGCAGTTATTTGATGAGTATTACAACCTTTAGCTTGAAAACAGTTGCACGCAAAATTCACTCTGGTGTAAGATTAATTCAAAATTTAGAGGAAATAAAAAGCAGAATACTGCAGACCAGTTAGCATTACATCTGACATAGGTTAAAGTACTGAAGCTACTGTTAAGGAAGTTTTACCTTTGAACTTATCTAAGTCCACTGTTATCAGGAAGAGTCAATATGGCTTTGTAAAAGGGAAATCATGTTTAATCAATTGAATGGAGTTCTTTGAGGAAGCAACATATTGTGGATAAGATGAACTGAAGAATAAATATTCTGTGAGATTTCCAGAAGAAATTAACAAAGTGTAGAAACCAGAATTTATGGTGCATGGATACCATATTGGCATGGATAGAAGATTGGCTGCCAAAATGTAAAATGAGAGAAGACATAAATCAGACATTTTTGTTGACAAACTGTACAAGTCCTATGTCATAGGGATCTGATCAGTTTATAATTTAAATAAATTAACTGGATGAAGAGATGGAAGACATGGTTGTCACATTTGTTGGTAACACAAAAATAGGAAAGAAATTAAGTTGTGAAGAGGACATAAAGAAGCTCAAAAAGATATGGTTGGGGCAAGTTTTATTTAATTCATTTGTGGGACCTGGGCATTGGTGGCTGGCAAGCAATGAAAGCCCATACTTATTTGCCCTTGAGAAGGTGGTGCTGAACCGCCTTGTTGAATTGCTGCAGTCGACTTGCTGTGGGTTGACCCACAATGCTGGTAGGGAGGGAATTCCAGGATTTTGACTCAACTATGGTGAAAGTATGGCAATATATTTCCAAGTCAGGGTGGTGTTTGGCTTGGAAGGGAAATTGTAGGTGGTGGTGTTCCCAAGTACCTGCTGCCCTTATTCTTCTAGATGGACATGGTTGTGCGTTGGAAGGTGCTGTCTGAGTGTCTTTGGTGAAATTCTGCAGTGCATCTTGTAGGTAGTACACACTGCTGCTACCGAGCACTGGTGGTGGATGGATGGATGTTTGCAGGCGTAGGGCCAATCAAGCGGGTTGCTGTGTCCTGGATGGTGTCAAGTCCGAGTGTTGTTGGAGCTGCACCCATCCAGGCAAGTGGGAAAATTCCATCACATTCCTGACTTGTGCTTTAAAGATGGTGGATTGACATTTGGGTGCCAGGAGGTGACTTTCTCGCCGCAGTTTCCCTAATCTCTGACCTGCTCTTGGAGCCACTGTGTTTATGTGATGAGTCCAGTTGAATTTCTGGTCAATGGCAATCCCAAGGATGTTGACAGTGGGGGATTCAGTGCTGGTAGTATCGTTGAATGTCAAGGGACGGTGATTAGAGTGCCTCTTACTGGTAACAGTCATGGTCTGGCATTTGTGTGGCGCAAATGTTATTTGCCACTTGTCAGCCCAAGCCTGGATATTGTCCAGATCTTGTTGCATTTGAGCATGTACTGCTTCAGTATCTGAGGAGTAATGAATGGCGCTGAACACTATGCAATCATTTGTGAACATCCCCACTTCTGACCTTCTGATCGAGGTAAGGCCAAATCTAAGATTATAAAGTCCTAGTAAATGGAATATCATGCGGCAAAATGTGAAATTTCCAACCTTGATGAAATGAATGAAAAAAACAGATTATCTAAATGGTGAGAGGTTGCACAGAGGACACAGAGAGATCTGGATACCTTTGTGTTTTAGTTGTAAAAGGCTAGGATGCAGATATAGTAAATAACTTGGAGGATAAGAGAATATTATTGTTCATTGTGAGGAGAATTGAATGCAAAGATTATGCTTCAGCTGTACAGCACACCACTGATACAATATAGAATACTCCAGGTTAGGTATTTGGGCACCTCACTCAGCTAACATATCAATGTAATGGAAGTGCCCTGTGATGTTGTAACAGTGTCTCTGCCTCTGGACCAGAAGATCTGGATTCTTGTCACAGTGACCTTGGATGTGTCTCCTGACATATGTGAGTAGGGGGATTAAAATAGATCTAAATATACTGGAAGCAGTGCAGAGAAGTTTCACAGATTAACACATGAAGCAGCATAAAAAAACCAAAGCAGCATGCATTTTGAAAATTTTTTTAAAAACCCAGAAATGACTAAAAATTCTCGCATCTGTGGAAAGAAAGCAGAGTTAAGGTTTCAGGTCCAGAACTGATTGTAACTAGAGAAAGGTTGACATGTATGCTGAAGATGGGGGCATAAACGATGGAGATGGATCTGAGAGAGAGAGAGAGCGCGCGAGAGAGAGAGAGAGAGAGAGAGAGAGAGAGCACGAGCGCACAAGAGCAGGTCAGAGAGAGCGAGAGAAAGAAAGAGCGAGATAACAACGGTTGGACAGACAAATGCATGGATAATGGTTAGCCTCCAAGAGTCAACAGCTGCTAGTGGGGTCCATTAGTAGCTCACGGGTTGTTAATTCAATCAACCCCCTATGTGATAACAAAGCCTGGTGTATGGGGGTTTGGTGAAGGAAGGTGCTCAGCTCCTAAAATTGTTGAACTAGCGAGTTTTGAAAAGAAGTGTAGCTCAGATTGAGTTTCTAGATGTAAGTTTGCTTGCTGAGGTGGAAGGCTCGTTTCAGACGTTTTGTCACCATACTATGTAACATTGGTGAGCCTCCAATGAAGCACTGGTGTTGTGACCCTCTTTCTGTTTGGACTTCATTGGGTTGATGATGTCATTTCCTGTTCTTTTTCACAAAGGGTGGTAAATAGGGTTCAAGTCGATATGTTTGTTGACAGAGTTACAGTTGGAATTCCAATGCTTCTATGAATTCTTGTACGTGTCTCTGTTTGGGTCCTTGGATGGATGTGTTGTCTCAGTCGAATTGGTGTCCATCCTCATCTGTACGTAAGAACACATTGTTGAACCTGATAGAGTCGTGAAGGTGTCCCAAAAGGAAAATGCGACGCTGTTCTTCTAGCTCATGCTGAACTTAAATTGAGCACTGCAGCAAGCCTGAGACAAAGATGTTGGACATGAAAGATGTTGTTGTGTTGAAGAGGCAGGTAACTGGAAGCTTAAGGTCATGTTTGCAGTCAGAATGTAGCTGTTCTCAAAGTGGTCACTCAGCTTGTACTTCATCTCCCCCATGTAGATGAGACCACATTCTAAGCAGCGAATACAACCTCGTCCTTGTTTCTTACTCCTGTTCTTTGTTTGTACATATTCTGTTGTCACACTACCAAATATTTTCATTCAGTGGATGTAAGTTTGCTCACTGAGCTGGAAGGTTTGCTTTCAGACATTTTGTAACATCATCAGTGAGCGTCCAGTGAAGCACTGGTGGTATGGCCCACTTTTTATTTATATTTTTAGGTTTCCTTGGCTTGGTGACGTCATTTGCTGTTCTTTTTCTCAGGAGGTGGTAAATGGGATCCAAGTCAATGTGCCTGTTCATTGACCTCTGGTTGGAATGCCATGCTTCTAGGAACCTTGGTTGTGTCTTGGTTTGGTTTGTCTGAGGGTGGATGTGTTGTCCCAGTCGAAGTGGCATCCTTCCTCGTCTGTATGTAAAAATACTAGTGAGAGTGGGTCATGTCTTTTTCTGGCAAGTTTTCTGCCTGTTTGTCCAACATAATGTTTGTTACAGTTCTTGCAAGGTATTTTGTAAAAGACACAAGTTTTGCTTGTTGTCTGTTTTAGGGTCTTTCAAGTTCATTAGCTGCGGTTTTAGTGTGTTGGTGGGTTTATGGGCTACCCTGCTGCCAGGAGGTCTGAGTAGTCTGGCAGTCATTCCTGCGATGTCTTTGATGTAGGGGAGAGTGGCTAGGGTTTCTGGACGCATTTTGTCTGCTTGTTTGGGCTTGTTGCTGAGAACTCATTGGGTACCCCTTCTTTTGAATGCACCGTATAGGTGATTTTCCTCTGCTCTTCATAGTTCCACTGTGCTGCAGTGTGTGGTAGTAGTTGAAATAATGTTGTAATGCAACTTCGTTTATGGATGTTGGGATGACTGCTTCTGTAGTTCAGTATTTGGTCTGTAAGTGTTGTTTTCCTGTTGATGCTGATTTAAGATTCCCCATTGGCTGTTCGCTCTATGCGACATCTAAGAATGGCATTTTGTTGTTGTTTTCCTCCTCTGTAGTGAATTTTATGCCAGTAAGGGTATTGTTGATGGTTATGAAAATTTCCTCTGATTTGTTTCGTTTAGTGATGACAAAGGTGTCAGCCACGGAGCCAACCTAAAGTTTGGGTTGGATGGTGAGCACAGCTGTTTGTTCGAGTCCCCGCATTACGGCCTCTGCTAAGAACCTGATATTGGACATCCCATGGATATTCCATTGGTTTGTCTGTAGGTTTTGTTGTTGAAGGTGAAGTGAGTGGTAAGGCATAGGTTCACTAGGCTGACGATGTTGTCCTTGCTCATGAAGTTGGTGATGGTTTGGTGCATGTGTCTTTGGTTCTTAGAATAGTGTAGTCAGTGTTTCCTTGGCCAGGTTGATGTTGATGGACATGAATAGGGATGTTACTTCAAAGGAGACCATTATTTCATCCTCTTCTATCTTGGTGTCATTGATGGTCTTTAGGAATTCTTGGGTGGAGTGGCGTCAGTTTTCCACTAAGTATTTTAGTCTTTGGTGTAGCTCCTTAGCTAATCTATTAGTTGGTGCTCTTGAGAATGTGTATAGGATATAAGTGGGCAGGGAAAGAGTTAAGTTCGGAGTTTTGTGAAACAAGGGGTTCAGCTGAGCACTGATCAGGAAAGAACTTATAGTTAATAATGGGGGACTGGAGGCAAAGGTATTGGGTTAACAAGGTGGAAAAATAGTAATTATGTACAGCCATTTAACAATAATGAAAGCATGCAAGATCTGTGAACAAGGGGAAAAGTATCCATTGTATGAGCCCAGTTAACAAAGTTAAGAATACCTAATGGATAACAGTAAAGATTAGATTCCCTGCAGTGTGGAAACAGGTCCTTCGGCCAACAAGTCCACACCTGCTCTCCGAACAGTAACCCACCCAGACCCATTTCCCTCTGACTAACGCACCTAATAGTATGGGCAATTTAGCACAGCCAATTCACCTGACCTGCACATCTTTGTGAAAGTGGGAGGAAACCGGAGCACCCGGAGGAAACCCACGCAGACAGGGGGAGAATGTGCAAACTCCACACAGACAGTTGCTTGAGGCTGGAATTGAACTTGAGATCCTGGTGCTGTGAGGCAGCAGTGCCAACCACTGAGCCACCGTACCGCCTCTTGGCCTCAGCTATCAATACTTGTTGATTTTAACAGTCACCTTATTAATATGTATGTTGCCTTATGTCAATGCTCCTACCTGTATAATCACTATATAGTTCATTGAGAAGCTGCTGTTTGAGAGAAGACCATGAACTCTGTGCACATGGGCGATCATTCTCTCTCTCTCTCTCCAGGGCCTGGCAAAAAGGCTAGAACAACTGCGTCTCCGAGCATTTTGCTTCAACTAAAAGGGGAAACAGGATGACAATATTGGCATAGTCAGCAGGATGTAAACAGTTACCATTGGAAGGTGTCAGCAGCTGCCCAGAGCATTGGTGTCTCAAGACTGCTGGGCCAACAAGGTAAGATTTTAAACGTTGGTCCCTCTCGATATTCATGTGCCAGAGATGGTCCCCTTGTTCAATTGCTCTCTATCCTACAATCTCGAATGGTAATTAGTTCAGTCAGGAGACACAGTTTTGCAAGCACGTTGATAGGCAGGGGTTTATGTCCTCGGCGCTGCATTGGTTGGGTGTGTGTGAGTGAAGTTTGAGTCCTTTGCGTGGTCCTAGTGTTCGAGTCTCCTCAAGTTGGGTGTGTGTGTGTGTGAGTGTGAGTGTGTGTGAGAGAGAGAGATAGATTGAGATTAGAGTACTCTGCCCGGCACTAGGGTTCAAGTCCTGTGGGGTGGGGGCTGATTGAGGTTCGAGTCCTCTGCGGGGAACTAGGGTTCAAACCTCTTGGGGCAGGCTTGGTTGAGGTTTGAGTCCTCTGCGCTGTGCTGGGGTTTGAGCTCTTTGTGCTGAGATTCAAATTTTCTGTGTTTGAGGGTCAAGCTTTCTGTGTTTAAGTGGGATTTGGGTTTTCTGTATTTAAGTGGGATTTGATTTGGGGGCTTCATTGTTAAATCTGAAACGGTTAAAGTACCTTCAGGCACATGGGACAGACATTTGATAAATCAGGTCTTTTGCACCCGTCATGAAAAATCTGTCATGGTAATCCACGTGAGGAGTTAAATTATTGTTGACTGAGCGTCCGAATAAACAAATTGCTGTGAAATGAACAAGGACCATTGGGGTGAACTTGGGATCGAGATAAATGTTCAAAAGCGGAGGCTGAGGTGTGGAGGTCGAATATTTCGCAAAAATGGAAAGATTTAATTACTAATTGGAGAACCGTGGCCACCTGAATAAACTAAAAATCCCACCAAACTTCATGGGAGCACACTGCTAAACGTAAAAATATTCCTACTCCTGATGACAAAGGGAAAATCAGTCATTGTGAGGTTTTATTTTAGATTAGATTACTTACAGTGTCAAAACAGGCTCTTCGGCCAACAAGTCTACACCGACCCTCTGAAGAGCAATCCACCCAGACCCATTCCCCTTCATTTACCCCTTCATCTAGCACTAAGGGCAATTTAGCACGGCCAATTCACCTAACCTGCACATTTTTGTTTTGACTGCAGGAGGAAACCGGAGCACTTGGAGGAAACCCACGCAGACACGGGGAGAATGTGCAAACTCCACACCGACAGTTGCCTGAGGCGGGAATTGAACCCGGATGCTAACCACTGTGCCACCGTGAATGCATTATATGAAAGTTATGATCTTGATCTTAAATTGAAATCTGCTTAAGACAAAAGTGAGAAAACTGTCTCCCAGGCTCCATTGGACAGGTCTGTACTCCATGTTTATTTGACAGGGGGAAGATTCTGATGAAAATTGTTTGACCCATAGCCCCTCTACAGCACTAATGACAAATCTTTACCCCCAACGTACAATCAGTCTCAGATCAGCATCCCCTCCACCCCTGCCAAAGCTGTGCCACGGCGCCCCAATAATTTTTCCCTGAACTCTCCCCTTCCAGCCTGAGACGCTCAGCTCAGTAATGCCATTACCCCAGTCACATACACTGATCCAGCCTGTTGCTGGAGTTGCAATTGTTCTAATCACGGTAAACCAAAATTGAAGCCTACTCCTAACACCCTCTGTGGAAGCCAGAGCGGTTCCGGGAAACCTCGCCAAAACATGTATTTGACTGAGTGCCCGGAGCTTGATTCCCTGAGTAGCGCGACCAAATCAGACTCTGAGGCTGACTTCCCCTTGAGTACTCATGCTATGACTAACTGCCCCAATAGCAGGATCCGCCATTCAGAACCTGAACCATCATGTTGACAGTTTCCACTGCGCCAAGTACCCAAACCAGATCCTAACGCCTTTGCTCAAAGGGCCCCCGTCTACACCCCATGGAAACCAGAGGATATGTGGATAATTATAAATGGCACCCCAGACAAAAAGACCCGACCTGAGGATTTTATTGATCATCTCACTAGTACTATCCGAATTTACCAAACCACACCCCAGGACCTTTTTAGTCTCTGCTGTATGACATTCGCCTCTGGCGAGTGTGAAAAATGGCAAGTCTTTGGGCAACCATGCAATTTGGGAGGCCTTTGCTGCTGCCACCCAGACAGAAGATGATCAGAAAGATGCAATATGAAGCGCCCTGCACCGGACCCCTCAAAAACCCATTGATCTTACTAAAATTCTCAACTGTAAACCTAAGAAAGGTGAAGATCATCCAGACTTTTACGACAGGTTCTGTTCCACTTATACCACCTATGCTGGCGATACCTCCTTTAATGCAGGTAACATCTCCGCCCAGTTCAATGCACTCTTATAATGCAGTGTCTTCCTGACAAAATAGGTAAATCCATCCGTACTCATGCTCTAGATTGGTCAGAAAAAAGTAGGTCCCAGATGAAACTACAGGTCACCCACTTCTGGAGCTTGAATAAGTCCGGCCTGCCTGTGTCTGTTCAGCACGAAATGATTTAGACACCTGTCTGCAATATGGCCCCACGATATAACACTGCAGACTATCAAATGGAACTGGTACCCTGTGTCCCGGGATGGGCTCATTCAAACAGCCACGGCTACATCACATATCCTAATTGTCCTGTGATACCTCCCTCTATACACCAGACATCCCTCCTCGGCCTGGCATGGACACGTGGGATTTGAGAGATCAGGGCAGGGTTCCTCAGCCCATCTCCCAGATAAATTGTTTCACCTGTGGTTCGTTTGTCAGGCCCCTCTGACCCCATCCCCCCGGCAATGACAGGCCAGACAGAACCCCAACCGCCGTGCCCCTTTCTCCGCCCACAACCCATTCTCTCTCTGAATGGCACGCAGCTGACAAGACCCCTCTCCAGAAGGCATAAATGTTCTCGTCCTCACCTCTTCTTCAGAGGAGGAGCCCATCCTTTCCCTTTGGGTCAGGACTGCCTGCTTACCCTTCCTCGTAAACACGGGCATGATATCCTCTAAGCCAGTCACCGATGTCTGTTCACAGTACCAAATCCCCTTAACTGATTAAAAAAACTGATCCTCGTGGGCCTTTCCTCTCAGTTCTAGGAATTCTCCTTGACCTCTAAATGCACGGTTCGTAATGGGGCAACAGAGTTCCCTTATTAGTTAGCGGTCACTGCTTCACCGGGCCTCAATCTTGTTGGACGAGACATTCTCTGCCATTTGAATCTGTCAGTCACTTGTGCGGGTGGAGGAATTTGTACTTATCGTATTACTGACCATCGTGCCCTTTGGGTACATGACCACCCAATGGTGGTCCATGGATATCTCTGACGTTTTCCTGCCTCTTGACGTACCCCCACCCAGTAAAAAATTCAAACCTCACATTACAGTTGCATACAATCCTTCTGGATGTCTGATATACTAAACACCCTGTTTGTCCCTTACTTAGGACAGAACTTCCCCATAACGATCTATGCCCTTGTTAACTGCAATGCTAGGTGCGCACTTGTTGCTGAAGTGCCTAGTTTCCTTTGGTACCAGTCACCAGCCGTCACATCACACTGCTTGTGCTGAATGGCCATGTGGTCCGTGAAATGGGGCGCATGGCTTTTAGTGCCGGTGTGCATGTGTGTGTTGGGGGGGGGGGGGGGGGTGTGGGTGTAACTATTCTCTATTACTCCTCGTTATGTTTACGTCGTTGAACCTTCCATCACCATCAGCCTTCCACTGACCCCACCACCCAAGGTCTGGGCAATGTCCAAGACAGATGTTGGGTTAACCTCTGTTGATCCTTATCTGCCCACAAGAAAATATTACATCCTCAAGCGAATCACAGTATCCCCCTAAAAAAGCAAAAGACAGTCTCCGCCCCCTGAAAAAGTCCCTCTTGTAACAAGGTGTCCTTGTTCCTTGTCGTTCGCCTTGTAACATCCGGATCCTGGATGTTCCCAAGCCAGGGAGACCTGACTGGAGTCTAGTTCAGGACCTTTGATCCGTGAACGCCATTGTTGCACCCCTCCATGCCACCATCCCTAACCTTGCCACCATCTTGGGGCAGGTTCCCCCTGCAGCCAGTTGTTTCACCATCATTGATGGGGATCTTCACACCAGTGTCTATAGGAAAACAAAACATACAGACCAAATATTGAACGACTGAAGCAATCATCCCAACATTCACAAATAAAGCAGCATTACAATGTTACTTCAAATACCACCACATGCTGCAGCACAGAGGAACTACGAAGAGCAGAAGAAAATCACTTATATCGTGTATTCAAATAGAACAGGTACCTAATGAATAGAGTCTACTGATTCGCAGCAACAAACCCAAACCAGCAGACAAAACGTGTCCAGAAAGCCTAGCCACTCTCCCCTACATCAAAGACATCTCGGAATTGACTGCCAGACAAGTCAGACCTCCTGGCATCATAGTAGTCCATAAACCCACCAACACACTAAAACTGCAACTAATGAACTTGAAAGACCCTAAACAGACGAGCAAAACTAATGTCATTTACAAAATACCTTGCCAGAACTGTAAAAAATACGACGTTAGACAAACAGGCAGAAAACTAACCACCAAGATACATGAATATCAGCTAGCCACAAAAAGACATGACCCACTCTCACTCGTCTCTTTACATACAGATGAGGAAGGATACTACTGGGACAACATATCCATTCTGGACAAGCCAGAAACACAAATGAGAATTCCTAGAAGCATGGCACTCTAACCGGAACTCCATCAACACACACATTGACTTGGATCCCATTTATCACTCCCTGAGAAAAAGAACGGGAAATAACATCACCACAGGAAATAATATCACCAACTCAAAGAAACCTAAACACAAATAAAAAGAGGGCCATACCACCAGTACTTTACCAGAGGCTCACTGATGATGTTACCTAGTACGGCGATGAAATGTCTGAAAACAAACCTTCCAGCTCAGTGAGCAAACTTACATCCAGAACAACCTGAACTACAAATCTGGTCAAAACTCATTTTCAGCTAGTACCCAGTAAGTCACCGAAGTCAAGTAACTAATAACCTTACACCCAAAGCGTGTGACAGCAATTTAAACAAGTGCTGGTTCATAACGCTAGTGTCAGAAATGTTCAGCAACAAAATGCAAATTTAGTGCAGAAATGGTGATCAAGACATTGTCCTGAATGCCTCCAACAATTTTGAGAGAAACAATGTATACAAACTGTACATGGAAATACATTATTTGATCACAAGATCCTCCATTCACATAATCCTGATGAATTTATGTTCACTAAGAGTTTAAGCACGATGGAGCAACAACTGTACAATAGATTTGAAGTACACCGCACCCACGATTTAATTGGCTTGCACAGGATGACAGAGACTGAATGGATCACCGCTTTTGCTTACTTCAAGGAGGCAGAGAGTGAGTTTGACTGGTAACTTTTTCAGTTTGGCATGTTGTAACTAGTGGCATGCCATAGGAACCAGTGCTCGGGCCTCAGATATTCCCAATCCATACAAGTGAAATGAAAAAAGGATCAAATGTGTCGCCAAATTTGCTGATTACACCAAGATAGGTAGGAAAGTAATGTGTCAAGAGGAGCCAGAGAACCTGGAAATGCACAGGTCAGGCAGCATCCGAGGAGCAGAGAGAGAGAAAAAAAAATCGACGTTTCTGGCAGGAGCCCTTCACCAGGATGAAGGGCTCCTGCCCTGAACATCATTTTTCCTGTTCATCGGATGCTGCCTGACCTGCTGTGTATTTCCAGCACCACTGTAATCTTGACTCTAATCTCCAGCAGCTGCAGTTCTCACTTGCACCAAGCCAGAGAATCTGTCAAGCAATATCGATACATTAAATGAGTGCGCAGAAACTTGGTAAATAGTCTACGGGAAAACATGAACTTGTCCCCTTTGATAGGATAAATAGAAAAGCAGTGAATCATTTAAATGGAGAAAGACTGCAGAATCCATTGGAGCAGAAGGGTCTGGGTGCCTTACTAGACAAATGACAAAAGCAGTAATCGGGGAGATGAATATAATGCTGTTGTTTATTGCAAGGGGAATGAAACTTCAATTCTGAGGATGGATTGAAGAAGTTGAGACTGTTCTCTGTTGAGAGAAGCAGGCTCAGAAAGTTTGACAGAATTTTTCAAAATCATGAACAGGCTGGATAAAGTAGAAGGAACAAATGGGCAAATATTTAAGGTGTTATGCCAAAGAAGCAAGGGTGATGTGAGGTAATTTTTTTTGACACACCAAGTGGTTAGGATATGAAGTGGACTGCCTGGAAGTGTGGTGGAAGAAGGTTAAATTATGTTGCTCAAGAGGGCATCAGATGATTATTTGAAAACGAATTAAGGGTATGGGGAAAAAAAGCAGAAGATTGGAATTCGATAAAAATGCGAGTTTGAAGAGCCGGTGCAGGCACAATGGGCCGATAAGAGCTGAATTAAGCCTCCCCTTCTGTGCCTTAACAATTGTATAATGTTGGGTGTTTTACTGTAGACAATCAGGGCATTGATGTGACCAAATTTCACATCTTGTGCACAATTCTGATTTCCTTTTTGAAACACAGTATGATAGAGCATTCAGAAAATGGTCATTTAACATATTCTAATCCTATTAGCCACTAGAAAGACTTTGGTATGTTTTATGACATGAAAAGGTGCTACATGGATGTGTTTTGACACAACAATGCCAAGCCAACTGACACATGTACAAGTCCTTTCATCTGTCCAGGATTCAGATTAACTGTCTACATTGGAAAATGTCAACCTGCGTTCTCTCGTAATATTATCAGCACCACTCCAGATCACAAAAGAATTATATAGTAAAATAAATGAATACGAAAATTCTACCTTGTATAAAGCTATGACACTGAAACAAAATAATGTATTGGCTCTGTGTTGATTGTCCATCAAATAAATCATAAAGAACCTTGAAAGTGGAGTGAAAGGTAGACAGGATTGTGAAGACGGTATTTGGCATGCTTGCTTTCATTGGTCAGTGCACTGAGGATGAGTTAGCATTATGAAGTTGAAGGCATGTACTGTACCTTTAAGAGACAGTGAATGCTGCTCTGCACAGAGCTAAAATGCATCCGTCATATGACTAGCTAGTGGTCTCAGAGTATAATGGAAAATTGAAAATATGTAACATTTGGCTGTGAAATGAATACCTGAGTTGGTTGCTGTTCTGACAACAATCCAAATTTAACCAGTGTGTTGAAATTATGCCCCAGAATATGAAAAACCAATCCAATTTGAATTTATTATTTTACCAAGATCGAACCAATCAGATGGTCTGATGTTGTGAGAATAAAAAAGCAGGCATTCTGAAAGTTAGGCAGAGCAACTGCCATTTAAACTCTCTCTATCAAAGGTACCTTGACATGTGGAAGATATTCGCAGTAAAAGAAAGATGACCCAGCGAGATCTTCAGCCAGAAGACAGATAGACACCAATGACAGCTGCCAAATAGTTTTGGAATTAAGTTGACGTAATTTTAATAAATGTTTTATTGCAACAGTATATTGTTACAGAATTGGAGGCAGATAAGAAGCAATGAAGTGAAAGGAGGCTTAGAGTTGTGAATATTGTTGTTTAATGTTCATATTTAGGGTTAAAAAATAAATTGATACAATTTTCTTGAAATAGTCGAACTTGGAGTTCTCCGTCACTAATATTTTAACATGATTTGGAGATGCCGGTGTTTGACTGGGGTGTACACAGTTAAAAATCACACAACACCAGGCTATAGTCCAACAGGTTTAATTGGAAGCACAGTAGCCTTCGGAGCGACGTTCCGAAAGCTAGTGTGCTTCCAATTAAACCTGTTGGACTATAACCTGGTGTTGTGTGATTTTTAACCATATTTTAACAGACTACGAGGCGAGCTTTTCTGGGTGCTTGGTTTAATTAACAGAAGGGTTCACCGCCATGTCATAACAGTTAGGATGTCATGTTGCAGTTGTATCGAACATTGGTGAGGCCACTTTTAGAATACAGTTTAATTCTGATCTCCCTGCTATAGAAAAGAGGTTATTAAAATTGAAAAGCTTCAGAAAAGATTTAAGAATGTTGCCTGGATTGGTGGGTTTGAGCAAGAGGCTGAATAGGCTGAGACTTGATTTCCCCTCGAGCATTGGAGACTGACGGGAGACCTTCCAGAGGTTTACAAAAGCATGACAGGCAAGGATAACGCAATTAGCGAAGGTCCTTTTCTCAAGATATGAGTGTTCAATACTAAAGGGCATAAGTCAAAGGTGAGAGGGGAAGGCTTAAAAGATTTATGACTATAACCAGCTAAGTCAATGTTGTGGTGGGCAGTCCTAAAATCATTTGAAGTTTCAAGAAGATGCCTGACAGGAGTCTCATTCCACCTATTATTCTGCAGTTGATTTGAGTCTGAATTTAAATGATAATTCACTTTAGAATTTATAATATCCGATATTTAAAACCGAGAGAGACCCTCAAATGTATTTCTCATGATGTAAGCGAAGAAACACTCAATCTCAGAAGTAATCAGCAGTTAGCTTTTCTTCAGGGAAAAGTCCAGTCTCTTTTTTTAGGCTGGATTAGCTTAACCTCGAAAAATTATGATCTTTATATGAAATTGTCAATCACTATAATAGTTGTATGAGCGATAACATTGTAACAGCTATGTAACATGACTGATCCTCATAAGTCCGTACCTTTGAAGAAACAAGAACTCAAAAGCACAAGAGAAATTCAGTCATGAATAACATTGACCGGACAGAATTTGCATTTTCAAAACATCATTAGTATAAGGGAGGACAATTCTTTTTATATCGTGACAGTCAACAGAAGAGTTGAGCACTGAAGCTAAGCGAAGCCACATAAAAATGCCAGATTTTCGTGACATTTTTCTTTTGCTGTTCTGACAGTCATACAAAATCTCAAATCAGATTTTTAAAAATCTGAAAAACTCATTATTTCCTGCTTTAATATGCTTCTTCAAGTATACATGGCATACAATTCAATTAAAATTTCACAGAAGTACACTAGGTCACACAGTTCCCTGGTGATCGAACTCGATTGTGCACAGAAAAGTACCACCTACAAACTTCTCTCTGAACTGCACATAATCCAAACCTGGAAACGCTGTTTCACTGTCACTGGATTAAAATCCTTTCTAAATGCAACGTGGGCATACCTACATGTCAAGACTGGCATGTTTCATGTGACTTCACTTGGTGTCAGCACTTAGGTGCGACGCTGAATGTCATGGCAGAAAAAAACCCTCCTGCCTTGTATTAATGGTTCTTTAAAAGTGCAAATTCTGTCTCGTCAATGTTTTCAGCCATAGTCCAAAAAGGTCCCCATACCATCACCTGTTCCAGGGCAATTAGAGATGAGACAATATGAATAAATGTTGGCACAATTTTATTTGGAAAACCGTTATGGAGGAATTGCTTAATCCTGAACTGCGGAAACAAAGCTGACAAGATAGTATTGACCCAACTGTTCCATTGCCAACAATTGCTACAGCAAACAACATCCTGTAAAAAGGGAGCATTTTACGCACTGCGCGTGAAATATACTATGTATTCATATGCAAACAATTTTTGAACACCTCAAACATATTTGCTTTACACCCCGATATGATGATTTTCCTCAATTTGTTTTCCGAAACAGATGTCAAATGCTTTAAACTGCATCCTCCCATTTCACCAGTCTATGCCATTCTGAAATCTGCAGTCCTCAAATTTACTATGATGTTGCTTCGTTTCATAATCTGTTAATTTCAAAAGTAAATTTGTACGATCCAAATAGTGGTCACATAACACTACAAAGTTCACATCTATTGTCCACCTTTAGTTTCCTTGGAACACAGGACAGGAGTAGGTAAGGTCATTTAGTCCCGATACATGTTCCTTTTGTAAGACAATATCTATTTTTTTCCTTGTAGTTTTGATTGTGGACTGAAATGGGAAAAAAAGATTGCCAAAGGAATTGCTGAATTTTTGAAAAGCAAGTTAGCGAAACTCATTCTAAGTTGTGTTTACACTGCTGCTTTGTTCAAACAGACAGAGAATTAGTTTGCAGATGGGAGTACACAAAATAAAAACTGGCATGCCTCAGGTTTCTGACTGGTTATTGAAGGTGGAACCAGTTGTAACCACTAGTCTGACAACCAGTCTCTTTTTGGCTCCTGGATACCTGAACAGGTTGTGGGAGTGCATACTACTCGTAACCTCTAGCAGAGACTACTGCAAGACACAGATTGTGAGATTCTTCCCCACAATAAAAAAAAATCTAAAGCCTGAAAAAACATCCAGTTGATTTTCCCTCACTCGTTAGTCTGAACTGACCCTTTGAAATTTAACCAAAAGATTTTGCAATTAGTGTACTTCCTGTTAAGAGAGCCTGAAGATGATTAAAGAACAGAAAATCCTGACAAGCAAAACAAAGAACGTCATGGAGTGGGGTTACTTTTCCACTCCACCCATGTTTTTGGGCTGTGCGTTTGGGGAGTGCGAGGGGCAGGGTTTTAAACCAGGGATGGAATTATAACTCAAGAGGTGGCTGACAGATCATAGTTGTTTACCTCTGGGTAGAATCTATTTATTTATAATAAATAGCTGTTTATGTTAAGTGTAGAAACTTGATCGGTGTTTTCTGTTTGCCTGAGTTGATCCAACAGGAAAATTGTGAATGTTTGTATAATTGGATAAAGTCTTCAATTTTTGTGAAAAATCGGAGAATAGTGGGATATCATTTCCAGACACCATACATCATTTAAGAAAATCATGGCAAATCTGAAAAAATAATTCCAACTAGTCTATCAGTATGACAGGACGATAATCACAGGAAGGTAAATGGGGTAGTGGTAAGGATGCTTCCTTGCTTGAAGGCCATGGCCATGTCAGCTAAGCTAGCATAATGAAATGGTAGCTTTCATCACTTTTGTCTTTGCACACAAAGTAGCAGATTTTATTTAACTCAATTTCTCAGGGTTGCAAGCCACTCTAAGGATATGGCACGGTGGCACAGTGGGCGGCACGGTGGCACAGTGGTTAGCACTGCTGCCTCACAGCGCCAGAGTTCAACTCCCCCCTCAGGCGACTGACTGTGTGGAGTTTGCACATTCTCCCTGTGTCTGCGTGGGTTTCCTCCGGGTGCTCCAGTTTCCTCCTACAGGTCAGGTGAATTGGCCATGCTAAATTGCCTATAGTGTTAGGTGAAGGGGTAAGTGGAGGGGTATGAGTGGGTTGCGCTTCGGCGGGTCGGTGTGGACTTGTTGGGCCGAAGGGCCTGTTTCCACACTGTAAGTAATCTAATCTAATCTAATCAGGTACAGTATCCTGGGCTTCGCACAGTTGGCTGATTTCAGTTGCAGCAGTGCAATTTGTCCCAACATCCCTCAGCATGGGCAAAGAAATCTGGATAACCCTTTTTTTCTGATCGCTCGCTCGACCTAAATTGGAAGGGGACTAATAAACTGGCAGGGAAATTTGCTAGAATTGCTTGTGTTCCATCAGTGGAACAGCAGTGTGTTCCATCCACAAGATATATTGGATAAATTCTCAAGGCTCCTTCGACAGTACCTTCCAAACGCACATGTAGTTTCATCTAGCAGAACAAGGGAAGCAGATACATGGGAAAGCCTTCAACACAAAGTTCCCCTCCAAGACACACAGCATCCAGACTTGGAAATATATCGCCATCCTTTTAGTGTCAAAATCCTGAAATTCCTCCCTCAGGGCATTGAGAGACAATCTCTAGCAGATGGACTGCAGTTCAAGAAGGCAGCTCATGACCACCTTCTCAAGGGCAACTTAGGATGGACGATAAATGCTGGCCCAGCTAGTGACATCTCATAAATGATTTTTTAAAAATTATGCAGTACTTTAGTAGAGTCATCCTCACAATCATATCCTCGTGGAGAAACACTATAAAATCAATTTAGGTCCAAGTATCATCTGAAACAGCGTTTTTGAAAATGTTGCAGAATTAATTCCAAAAAAAAATGGGTGAAAATCATTTACGAATAACTAATTGTGCTACAATTTGACATAGGTACTTTGCAGTTGCTGGACACCACTTCTCCTTTATTTGAGACAACAGTCAAATTAATTTCAACTCAAATACAGCAAAGGTCCAATAAGAAACCACCAAAATAAAATGGATTCAAAAGATTAAGTCAAACTGCTGCCAGTAACTTCTCTAACATGATCAAAACAACATGAATGGGAAAACCTAAATCTAATAATGGTGCAACACAAAAATAAATTATTCCACTACAAAACGCCAATAATTTAAATATCTGGTAGAATTCTGCGGAACAATTCTATAAAACCACTTGCATGATTTCATTCAACTCAACTTGATTGTGCTTATGATGCAGGGATGATTATAATCCCTTTTACCATTCAAAGGTCCATAAGCATTGCTGAGAAATCATTTTCATGCTATGCTTTGAGATAGGTTGTATTTCACAGTGAGATTGTGAGGAGCAGTGAATTCTGTGGAAAAGAAAATGCAAGTAGTCTGAACTTGTAAAATATGGTAGGCTGTTGTATACACATTCAGGGCATACAGGAAGGACGTTTCCACTTGTGGGAAATTCTAGTATGAGAGATTACTCAATTTTAAGGTAATCACCCATTTAAGACAGAGATGAGGAGTTATTTTTCCTCAGAAAGTTGACGTCTTTGGAATGATTTTTCTCAAACGACAGTGGAAGCTTGCGAGCATCTTCAAGCCAAAATTAATTAGACTTTGATAAGAAATCAGGGAAGAAAAGTTATCATGGGAGGTGGGAATGTGAAGCAATCAAATTGGTCATGATCTTACTGAATGGTGGTGCAGGCTAAGTGGACGAAGTGGCCTACTCCTGTTCCTAAGTTATGTTTTTATATAACAGTCTCCACTTACTACACTCTCTTTACCAGTATTTTGTTTATCAACCCTTAACACAGTTGAACCCCAATTTATTTTGAGTAAATGACATCTGCAATTATCTCACACTTATTTTGAGAGATGTCTTTGAAATTTGCTTTCATCATGGGTTCTCCAGGTCGACTCCACTATTTGGGTGGTCTAATGTATCCAATCAGCAGTCCTACTCTGCTTTGGGGTGGCATGGTGGCTCAGTGGTTAGCACTGCTGCCTCTCAGCACCAGGGTCCCAGGTTCGATTCCAGCCTCGGGCAAATGTCTGTGTGGAGTTCGCACATTCTCCCAGTTTCTGCGTGGGTTTCCTCGCACAGTCCGAAGATGTGCAGGTTAGGTGGATTGGTCATACTAAATTGCCCATAGTGCTAGGTGCATTAGTCAGAGGGAAATGGGTCTGGACGGGTTACTCTTTGGAGGGTCGGTGTGGACTAGTTGGGCCAAAGGGCCTGTTTCCACAGTGTAGGTAATTTAATCGAATCTTTAAGTGAACAGATTTGAAATCAAATAATCATATCAGTTAACATATATATCGAAAAAGCACTTCCCCACCAGAGGAATTGAGAATTACTCAGTGAATGCATTTTCAGACTTTGCTCTTAAGGCATTTCACACGAGGACTGTTCCAAAAATTCAGTGAAACAAAAAATGAAGCAGCAGCTGAGGAACTGTAAAGGTATATGCAGGTAGGGAAAGAATTAAGTTTTGGGTTTTATGAAACAAAGTATCAATAGCATGACTTGGATCAGCTAAGAAGTTGCAGTAAACAATGAGCTGTTGGAGGAAAGAGCAGTGGGTTGGTGAGGTGAAAAAGCATTCCTTATAAGAAGCCATTTAACAAAATGACAAATTATTCATTATTTTAAGCAACTCATTATGTGAAGGCAGTTATTTATTGTGCAATGCCAGAAGGCTTAATCTCTACTACTGACACTCGCTGACTGTAACAATCAATATGAATGTTGCCTTATTTGGATGCTGCTCTCTGTAAGTGACTACATAATTCCTTGAGAATCTGCTGTTCAAGAGAAGACCAAGAATTCATGTCTCTGTGGACATGGGCGATCATTCTCTCTCCCTCCAGGACCCGGAATAAAGATGAAGGAGGTAAAACTATACTGTCTCTGAGCATTTTGCTTCAGAATCAACACTAAATACTGAGGATTTGATTTTACATAATGGCATTGTATAATCCCATTTGATGTTATTACTGAGCAAGTCAGATCCCAGGCTGAAACCTGGTTTGAATGATCATTATTTCTTTTCATTTGTTAGCTTTTTTTAAAAACTGAAATATAAGCACAGAATGTTACAGATTGTTTTAACAACACAATACACCTTCATTGTGTAAACGAAGTAAAGATAAAATGGGTAAAAGAACGTTTTTACATTGAGCACAAATTCAAAGAGTTTGGAACACAGGTGAAAAATATAATCACAAATCTTGCAGAATACCCAAAATTATCCCTTCTACAGTACTCTTACCAGAGAAGGATTTTTTTCCGAATGACGCAATCGGCTTGGGTAACTGTGACTTTATTTCCTAAACGAGAAACGCTGATAGCTTTGTTCTGGAGATTTCGTTGCACATGTCAGCGAATGTACTCACTTTCCAGAAATCTCTCCAGGACTTTATCCAACACTACTAGTCTGGGACTAATACTGATTTCTTACTGTTAGAAATATCAAATTCTCTCTTCTTCAGGACAGCTGTTGTATGCAACTAAGGACTTCAAAGAACTGCCCAAAGCAAAGTAAAACTTAAAAGAAAGTCATTCTCTCGAAGCTCGGAGTGTTTCCCCTAAGCTTAAAAAATTTCATTGTCAAAATTCATAACGTTAAAGGTGTTAGCAATGGATTGGGCGAGCAGACAGGCTTCGTGAACATCTCAATTAAAGCACAAAACTCAGAAATAACACTTGGTCCTGTCGTTTCCACAGGTTCGGGGTGAAACAGAAACAGGCCCTAAGCTCCAGGCTCCAGCATGAGATATTAACACTATGGACTGAAATTATTCCAAAGGATATTAGAAGAGGATTCACTGTCGCAAAATTTCATCTCGATGTTAAAGCACAACGATATACCTGGTTCAGTCTTAAAACGTCCTAATGCATACAAGAACTCATTAATGCTGCTAAGGAAGCTCTCAGATTGTTGGAAATAAAATTTACGCAACCACAAAAGTTGATTGCAACTTGATTATTAACTTAAGAGACATAAAAGTGAAACTTAAAAGAAATGGTTTTAAAAATGTCAGTTTTTAATCACACCACCCTGAAGTACACAAATTACTCTAGTGCATTAAGTAATGTTTATATAAATTCATCATGATTTCTTCAATCTTGTACTCTCTGACTAATTAAAATCCAAGTTGTGCTGATCGGTTTCATTGGTTTTTGCTCTTATCAATGCACTTTCAGTTATCCATCTGGGTGTTTCCATTCATTCACATCCTTTGATGTATTTTTAATTAGAGTTGTTGTAATCCCTTAGACGTTTCAGCTGAGTCCCAGTTCCATTGGAATGTCTGTCTTCAACTTATGTTTTCAGACCTTGCTGCTGCTTGTCAAAAATCCTTATTTATTGTTGTAAAAAAAATACACTTGTGTCTGGTGGATTTGAGTCCAAATTACATTTGTATAGATTGAACAAAGCAATGATCCGAAGTGTAGATATGTTTAACATTGTCCAGCCTGAGCTTTCACTTTCACCCTGTTTCCCTCCTGTTCATCATCTTGTAGAATGCCAGAGCATTTTTAAAAACTTATTCATGACTGACTCACTGACCTCTTTTGCAAACCCACAGACACCCACCGGTACCTGGACGACATCTCCTCCCACCTTGCCTCCTGTAGAAACGCTATCCCTTATTCACAATTCCTCCGGCTCTGCCACATCTGCTCCCAGGAGGACCAGTTCCACCAAAGGACATACCAGATGGTCTCATTCTTTAAAGACTGCAATTTCCCCACCCACATGGTTGATAATGCCCTCCAGTGCATCTCATCTACTTCCCACAACTCTGCCCTTGGATCCCACCCGTCCAACTGTAAAAAACGACAGAACCCCCCTGATCCTCACCTTCCACCCCACCAACCTCCTTATACATCCCATCATCCTCTGCCATTTCCGTCACCTACCACCACAGGTATACTTCCCTTCCCACCCTATATGCTTTTCGAAAAGATAGTAACCTCCATGACTCCCTCATCAGGTCCATGTCCCCACCAGCCCACCCTCCCTTGCTGGCACCTTCCCATGCCATCGCAGGAATTGCAAAACCTGCGCCCACACCTCCACCCAAGGTCCCAAAAGGAGCCTTCCACATCAATTAAAGTTTCACATGCATTTCCACATGTCATTTATTGTATCTATTGCTTCCGATATGGTCACCTCTACACTGGAGAAACAGGATGCCTATTCATACACAGCTTCAGAGAATGTCTCCAGGACACCTGCATCAACCAACTCCACCATCCCCTGGCTGGACACGAACTCCGCCTCCCACTCTGCCAAGGACATGCAGGTCCTGGGCCTTCTCCATCACAATTTCCTTACCACCTAACATCTGGAGGAAGACAGCCTCATCTTCCATGTTGGGACCTTCCAAACTTATGGCATCAATGTGCATTTCAGCAGTTTCCTCATTTCCCCTCCCCCCGCCACCTTATCCCAGATCCAACCTTCCAACTTGGTACCGCCCTCATGACCTGTCCCACTTGTCCATCATTCTTCCCACCAACTGCTCCAACCTCCCCTCTGACTTATCACCATTACCCCCACCTCCACCTACCTAGCAGACTCTCAGCTACATTGGCCCTAGCCCAACCCTCCTCCCATTTCTCTCACAACTCCTTCAGCTCACAGCCTCATTCCTGGTGAAAGACTTTTGCCCAAAACATTGACTGTCCTGCTCCTTGGATACTGCCTGACCTTCTGTGCTTTCCCAGTACCACATTCTCGGCAAGTATTAACTTTATTGCGTATTGCTAGAACTGCAATCATACTGGCAAATGGACACAACTCCACCATACTTACAAGTTATTAATAATAGACAGTGAACAAATAGTGGGAAGTCAGAAGCTAAGCTCCCCACTACAGAATTCCCACCCTCTCATCTGCCCTTGTAGTCACATTATTTTTTATAGCTGGTCCAATTAAATTTTAATCATTGATCATTTCTATCATATTGATGATGAGGAGGATTCAGAGCTGGCAAACACTGCTAAAGTCAAGGGAAGGTGGTTAGGCTAACACTGGAGATGGTCAGTGTCTCAGATTTGGACGGGATTCATTTTATTTCGTATTTATGAGCCTGAACATGAATGTCATCTCAGTCGTTTCATAACTTGAGAAGTTACAAAGGGAACTAAATACTGGCAATCATCAATTTACATTCCCACTTACCTTCCAACGTACATAACCTTATGTTTGAACCAAGATGTAATGAGGACTAAAGCCAAGTGGTGCTGGCAAACTGACTGTCAGTGAGTGGCTAAGTAGTGAGAATGCTCCATCACCTGGTTGATCATTGAGAATGGGGTGGACTGAACTAAAGCAAATGCAATTAGCTGAATTGGGTTTATTGTGTTTCATGGTCAGGATATATCAAGTCAACTTTCCTTTTTGTTAGATATATGCCAAAGCTGAAGTTGGATGTAAAGAAAAAAGCAGAGACCTGAGATTTGGGGCTATTGCCACTGCAGCAGAGAAAATCAAAAGGACATTGAATACACCATGTTAAAGTATGATAATTTATGCGAGGAAGTAGGGAAAGTCTTGATTGAAAGGTTGAATTATTGACAAAGGGCCATCAACTTAAGTGTATGACTAAGGACAGTTGGAATATCATTGAGTGATCTCTAGAGCAAGAACAACTTTAATACCAAGGGCAGGCAATGGAGAAACATTAAGAAAGGTTCAAAAGAGACAGAGAGAGAAGGGGAGAATGGAGAGAGCGAATGAGACTCATCACACAATGGATAATGTTTGAAGGTATGATTGTTGTAATAATAAACTGGTTTGAAGAACAATGGCTTCAAGTAAATCAGCTAAGGCACACCCTGCTGAAGATAAAGTCTGTGCCATGCACCTCTTCTACTTACTGTTTGTTGTAAACAAAAGGTATGTTGCACAAATTTGAATTGAATTAGCTTTATTGTCACAGGCAAGCAGTTAATCATGCGGTAACCAGTATTTGGCTGAGAGCTTATAAATGGGATCTGAAAATGATGTGGCAAGCTTCAAGCAGTATTTTTGAACCATGAGCAATTCAGTGGACTTACTGAAAGACGAGTGTTTCAGGCACACAAGATACAACAGTTGTTCGGCTTGTAGTATCGGATGTTAAAAGGAAATTATTTCCTTCTGCCCAAAAGCTCTTCATATAACATGGCATTGTGAGAGGTTTCCAAATTCTTCAAAGTTCAATATATCATTTCAGTTGCATGACACTAATCTTTTCCTATAAATTCTGTGTCTTATGATCCTGCTCCACAGCTACCTGATTAAGGAGAAGTGTTCTGAAAGCTAGTACTTCCGAATAAACCTGTTGGACTATAACCTGGTGTTGAGATTTTTAACAAGCTTCTTCAATGGCAGTGACTCAGTGATGATCCATTTTCAAAGGGTGTTCAGTTGTAACAAGGCAACATCGAGCAGAACATGCATTAATGATCTCACCATTATAAAAACATTTGTATGACTATGTCTGGTTAAAATATTCAAATATAGTCATCGAGTCATAGAGTTATATAACATGGAAATGGATGCTTCATTCCAACTTGCCCAAACTGAACAGATATCCTAAATTAATCTAGTCTCATTTGCCAGCATTTGGCCCATATCCCTCTGAACTCTTCCTATTCATATACACATCGAGATGGCTTTTAAATGCTGTAATTGTACCAGCCTCCACCACTTCCTCTGCCAGCTTATTCTAGACACACGCCACCTATGTGAAAAAGTTGCTCCTTCAGTTCCTTTTAAGTCTTTCCCACTCACCCAAAACCTATGCGTCTAATTCTGGACTCCCCCCATCCCAGGAAAAAGACCTTGTCTATTTATCCTGTACAGGCCCCTCATGATTTTATAAACCTTTGTAAGGCCACCCTTCAGCCTCCAATGCTCCATGGAAAACAGCCCTAGTTGATTCGGCCTCTTCCTATATCGCAATCTCTTCAACCCTGGCAATATTCCTGAAATCTTTTCTAAAATATTTCAAGTTTCACAACATCCCTCCTATTAGCAGGGAGAACAAAAGTGCTCGCAGTATTCCAAAAGTGGCCTAACAAAGGTCCTGTATAGCTGCAACATGATCTCCCAACTTCAAGAGTCAATGCATTGAGCAATAAAGGCAAGCATATCAACTGCTTTCTTCAGTATCCTATCTACCTGGGACTCCACTTTCAAGGAACTATGAACCTGCACTCTAAGGTCTCTTTGTTCAGCAACTCCCTCGGACTTTACCATTAAGTGTATAAGTCCTGCCCTAATTTGCCTTCTCAAAATGCAAATAAGGTGATCCACTGCAATTCCTCATCTGAACAAGGTTAGAGATGCTTTCTGCTTCGACTCAAGAATTTTCGTTATCAAAATGGTGATAAAAGGGGAACAGAAAGAGAAACAAAAAACGACCTTTTCTTCATATAAACTGAGATTCTGCAGATCACTGGCATGCACATGCTCAGGTGATACATTAGTTTGAATTTTTACCAGAAATTGGCCATCAAATAGGATTGTTTCATGGAGGACTTCTACCAGCGAGCCCCAATGAGATTTCTCCTGCTTTTTCTGAAATTCATGACATATGCACCATGCCTCTATACACCATTCCCTTTCCCATCATATCCTTCCTTGTGTCAGAGCCAGAGCCACTTCTCGGAAGCCTTCAGGATTCTGGTGCCATATTTGACTATGCTTCACCTGTTACATTTTAATTGGGAGTTGCCATAAAATGCTCCTTTTGTGAAGAATTGTCCTGGAGATGGCAGAGGAAAGGTCGTGACGGACAGGCTAGTACAGAGGAGAGTCGCTCTCTTTCCTAGGACCAGCAGAGATGACGACACCACCTGACCCTTCTTTGCAGCCAAGAGTGAGATTGTCACCAGGGTCAGCTTAGTCGGGAGAAATGCCCAACAATACCATCAGGAGGTCAATGCCATTTTCTACTCTATCAGACTGACAGACACATCCTCTACTCTCCTCTCCTCTCCGCTACTGCAGTCACCTCCCAGCAAGACTCTTGGTCTATCACTCATCCTCTTTAGAAACATCTTGCCTCACTCATGTAAACCCCCCAAACAAAACAACAGTTAACACAAGACTACCCACCCATTTACCAGGGACACCTCACCATCTTTGACCAATCTAAACCAGCATGACCAGATGCGTCAGCAAGTATTACTGAATCCCTCCCTTAGCATATAATCTGGATGAATGAGAAGTGCCTGACATTCATCACTTTACCACCTGTAATGATTGGATACCTGACCCAACTGCATAGAACTATGATCATTGATGAAGTCATGTCAAAACCTCTACACCCCAGCAACAAATTAACAATCATTGTCCATTGCTGCACTTCCACTGTGAATGTACTAAAAGCAACTCGTTCACTTTCGTACCCTGCAGGCAACCATGAAATCTGCACAATCCTTACCATAAAATGGGTGGCACTGCAAGACACATCCTTCTCATTCTCGAAGGAAAAAGCCATGGATCCTTCAGAGGAAGTAGCAGCAAAACTGTCGCCATCAGCTTAGATAACTGACATTCCAATGGATATTTTAGGTGATTTAAAGTCAAGAGCATCTGGCCAGAGTGCACAGCACTGCTATGTCCATGCAGGTGGCAGAGAAAGAAATGAAAGAGGTTGCTAGCGCTCAAAGGATTGCTGGAGACCAGACACCTACTCAGCCATGGGTGGAAGTGTTAAAAATCACACAACACCAGGTTATAGTCCAAGAGGTTAAATTGGAAGCACACTAGGTATCGGAGCGACGGTCCTTCATCAGGTGATTGTGGAGGGCTCGATCGTAACACAGAATTTATCGCAAAAATTTGCAGTGTGATGTAACTGAAATTATACATTGAAAAATTGATTGTCTGTTAAGCCTTTCATCTGTTAGAATACAGTGGTAGTTTTACTTCTTTCATGTGTAAATCACAAAACCCTTCTTTTTAAAGTTGCACTCTCGGGTTATCTGCTAACAATGGTGATAGCTAGACAATATGTTGAAGGTGTTAACCCCCTGTGTTCTCTATCTATGCCGTGATGTTTAGATTGATTGTTATCTCACTTTTTAGATCAGAGAGTTTTACATAAATTCATGCCGTTTTTGAGCTCAGAGTCCTACATGAATATATGCAGTTTTTGAGCAAAGTGCAATGTAACTCTGCAAGTACAAATTCACCCCACAAAATATGTGTGTGCATGTGGGTCTTTGTCTGTCTGTCTGGGGTGGGGGTTGTGAGTGTGAGAATATGTGTGTGTGTGTGTGTGTGTGTGTGTGTGTGTGTGTGTGTGTGTGTGTGTGTGTGTGTGTGTAGTGTGTGTAGTGGGTGCAGAGTGTCTTAAGTCTGCGAGGGGGTGCATGCGTGAGCGTGGGAGTGTGTGTGTGTGTGTGTCTGTGTGCGCGTCTGTGTGTACCTGTGTCCGTGTGTATGAGAGTGTGTGTATGTGTATTCAGGAATATCTGTGTGTGTGTAGTGCAATGGTGATCACCGGAAGTGTACCGACAACTGAACAACCAGGAACACTACAGGCAACTACCAGCGGATCCGACCAAAGAACACACCCGAGAATTAAACACATTGATCAGAACTTCGGATCCAGTCCTTCAGAGTTCCCTATGTGCCCTCATCCCACGTACTTTTCGTGTAGGTGACTTCTACTGCTTTCCAAAGGTACACAAAGCCAACACACCAGGACGTCCCATCGTGTCAGGCAATGGGACCTTGTGTGAGAATCTGTCTGGCTATGTGGAAGGCATCTTGAAACCTGTTGTTCAGGGGATCTCGAGATTCTGTTGCGACACTACGGATTTCTTATAGAAACTCAGCACCCACGGACCAGTCGAACCGGGAACATTCCATGGCGAGGAGTCACTGATAAAACTACACAGTGACATCAACAAGTTTCATCCCACCATCAAACTCACCACGGACAACTCTCGACTATCTATCTCATTCTTGGACACATGCGTCTCCATCAAGGACGGACACCTCAGCACCACACTCTACCACAGACAACCTCACAATGCTACACTTCTCCAGCTTCCACCCAAAACATATTAAAACAGCCATTCCCTATGGACAATCCCTACGTATACGCCGGGTCTGCTCAGATGAGGGTGAACATGACGGACACCTGGAAGTACTCAAGGATTCCCTCACACGAATGGGGTACGATCTTCAACTCATCAACATGCTGCAACTGACAGGGTACCCTTCGCTGTTCAGTACTTCCTGGGGGCTGAAAAATTACGCCATGTTCTTCGTGACCTGCAACACATAATTAATGAGGATGAGCACCTCACCAAGACCTTCCCCAGACCTCCACTACTTGCCTTTAAACAACTGCCAAACCTCAAACAGATCGCTGTTCGTAGCAAGCTGCCTGGCTCTCAGGACAACTCCATACAACCCTGTCATGGTGGATGCTGCAAGACGTGTAAGATTGTGGACATAGATACCACTATTACGCATGGGAACACCTTTCACCTTGTACATGGCAGGTACTCATGTGACTCAGCCAACGTTGTCTATCTTATACGTTGCAGGCAAGGATGCCCGGAGGCATGGTACATTGGGGAAACCAAGCAAAGACTACGACAACGGATGAATGGGCACCGCACAACAATCAACAGACAGGAGGGTTCTCTCCCAGTTGGGGAACACTTCAGTGGTCCAGGACATTCAGCCTCGGACCTTCGGGTGACCATCCTCCAAGGTGGGCTTCGGGACAGGCAGCAGAGGAAAGTGGCGAAGCAGAGGCTATAGCTAAGTTGGGTACCCATAGGGAGGGCCTCAACCGGGACCTTGGGTTCATGTCACATTACAGGTGATCATCATTGCACTACACACACACACACACACAGATTCGCATACAGACACCCACACATACAACCTTATAGACACACACACTCCCACGCTCACACATGTACCCCCTCGCAGACTTAGGACATTCTGCACCCACTACACACACATTCTCACACTCACAACTCCCACCCCAGACATACAGCCACACACAGACAAAGACCAACATGCACACACATATTTTGTGGGGTGAATTTATATTGTAGAGTTACATTGCACTTTGCTCAAAAACTGCATATATTCATGTAGAACTCTGAGCTCAAAAACTGCAGGAATTTATGTAAAACTTTGTTATCTCACTTTTTAGATTAGCATCAATCTAAACATCATGGCATAGACAGAGAACACAGGGGGCTAACACCTTCAACATATTGTCTAGCTATCACCATTGTTAGCAGCTAACCCGAGAGTGCAACTTTAAAAAGAAGGGTTTTGTGATTTACACATGAAAGAAATGAAACTATCACTGTATTCTAACAGATGAAAGGCTTAATAGACAATCAATTTTTCAATGTATAATTTTAGTTACATCACACTGCAAATTTTTGCGATAAATTCTGTGTTACGATCGAGCCCTCCACAATCACCTGATGAAGGAGCGTCGCTCCGATACCTAGTGTGCTTCCAATTTAACCTGTTGGACCATAACCTGGTGTTGTGTGATTTTTAACTGGGTACATCCTAGTCCAACACCGGCATCTCCAAATCATGGGTGGAAGAGGACTCCATGATGTGGGAAATTAATAACTAACTTCACATAAAGGCACAAACAGAAACACAAAGCAGCAGGCAGGTTTGTCAGAGGCACTGGGTAAGCTGACTTGAAGGTTGGAAAGCTCCATGAACATGTTTGCATCTTGCTGTTACTGGTGTGTGGTCATCTGGCTACATCCATGGTCAGGGTGGTTTGTGCCATAAGAGATTCAGGTCTGGTACACTCAGGGTCTACTGGATAAATGCACAGAAATGTACTCCATTCCTCTAGTTAGTGGTGCTCAACATCAACAGAGAGGCAACAGGGGAAAAGAGACTTTGACTTAACTCCAAGGTGACAGGCAGTGCCAGTGGGCACCCAGTAAGGGAGGAATCACATATAGTCCCCTCAAGGCTCCTCTCTGGATGCTCAGGTGGCCAGGTCTTGCATCTCCATGCCATCTGAAATGATCTGTGCTGTGGGGATTCGAGCCAAATGTGAACCTGTGCTAGGTAGTACACACAGCTTAGCAGGACCATCTAGCCACAAATGCCTCCAGGGTCACCCAATAAAAACTCCAAAGACAACAGATCATGTGTAGGTCAGACTCTCTCCACCCTACCTTGGAAACCAGAACTGTATACAGATGCAGTGGGAGGGTAAGGAACAATACAACCTTCTAAGGGTACCTAAGTGGTATGGACAACACTTCATTGCAAAAACCTGATCACACACATATGTGCATGCTTAATTTTCATCACTAACTATATCAAAGTATGTTTAGATACAATTACAAGAATGAAGGACAAAGGCTAGCCATTCTTCGTGCTCTGCACATTTTATGGTCTGAGGTATGACAGTGCAGCTCCTGCACCTTGTGCAGGCTATGTGGCCTCGGAAATTGTGATTGCTACTTTGCCAACTAGGATAGGTCTTTTAATGCTGCAAACCACAGATTATGCCTCGTAGTCATTCGTAAGGCAGTTTAATAATGTTGTCAACAGTGTTTGAGAATAGGATTGCTGGTCAACACAGCAAGTCAATGCATCGGGTTGATACACCATTTTGTGAATACAGGTGTCTTTCACCTGTATTCTGCCCATTTTATGCCTCTGTCTTTTCAAGGACCTAATATCACATTAAAGTGGAAACTCCCTCCCTCAGAGAGTGAAACATTTACTCTACTCAAGTTTGGTGGCAGTCCATTTCATCTCCATTGTGCACTGTTTAGATAAAGATCGAAGGAGACTTTGTGGAATTCACATAGTGAGTCACAAACTCAGCCTTTGAATCCAGGTGACAACCAAATATTCATATTCCCTTCTTGGTTTTCCACGTTATCAACCCCCTTGGCTCTGACGTTCCTCACACTCCCACCCAACACATCTATTTACTTGTTCATCTCTACACTTTATACCTGAGCCTCAGATAGATCATGCGATCAAGATAGATGACACAGCTACACAATTCCCCAGCCCTCCAATCAAAGCCACATGGCGCTGAGGACTGTCAATGACCTTCCTCTGCATTATTTATTTCCCTTCTGTGGGTGGCACATTGCTTAGTCAGAGACCCGGGTTCAATTCCCACCTCAGGCGACTGACTGTGTGGAGTTTGCACATTCTCCTCGTTGCTGTGTGGATTTCCTCCGGGTGCTCGGTTTCCTCCCACAGTCCAAAAATGTGCAGGTTAGGTGAATTGGCCATGCTAAATTGGCCATAGTGTTTGGTGAAGGGGTAAAAATGTAGGGGAATGGGTCTGGATGGGTTGTGCTTCGGTGGGTCGGTGTGGACTTGTTGGGCCGAAGGGCCTGTTGCAACACTAAGTAATCTAATCTAATCTTCCGTGCTCTGTTGTCTACACCCATATACATCAAGTTGCACTCCCCTCCCCATCACAAATTTATTCCCTCTGCAACCCAATATGTGATTTCCACTCCCCACAATTGAATTCCCCAGTTTACTACTGCAACAGGAGCCCTGATAACTCCCATCTTGACTTTCAGTGGGCATACCCCAGAGCTGACCATGGTCCACACCCCTGAAGCAGATCAATGCCTATGGAGTGTGCCATCAGATGTTGGTGACTGTTGTAGAAAAGAGAAGCTCGGAGGAACAAGTAGTGAGTCATCAAAGAACTGCTCTGACTTTCACAATGGGAATGCCCAGCATCTTGCTTCCATTTGGTGAGTGAGACAATGGGAAATTATATATCAATTAGGCAAAATTAGGTACAAGTGGCAAGCTAATACATTCCAACTGTTTGCAAACAGGTCACTCATATCTCACTTGTGAGATTTTTGACTTGCTATTCAACCAACTGTTGACACTCATTTTCTGAACTATTACATGACTAAGATATTCACATCTGGTCACCTTGGATCAATACAGAACCGGCTTGATTATCTGTAACAAAGTGAGTATTTTGCTCGGATAACTGTTTGTTCGGATAACGGATAACGTTTTTACGGGACCTTGAGATCTTTCTCGGACAATCCGAAATTCAGGTAACTGACATTCAGATTATGAAACTTGTTCTGTATTTTAACAAAAACTTGAATTTTGATTTAAAAGAATTGAGAAATCTTAGACATTGGCAATAGAATTAAATCATGGCCCAACCAGTAGCTCATTTAACAGTCTTTTCTGTTAATTCACCAATTGACACAAAGAAATCTAAATAATATTTTCTTTTTCCTTCTAATTTAGGGATATATTCTTGCATAAATAATTATATATTTTTTATCTTGCTTATACACAAATATCCAGAATAGTAAGATTATCACTCCTTCTCAATAACCAAACAAACCTGAAAAATACACTGCCATGGTAAACTGCTTCTTGGGAAGAACACTGAAAACTAACTTATCAGTAAAAATTAAGAACTTCAATACTAATGACTGATAACTGTTTACATCAAGTAAGAGTGGTGAAAGCCATTCAATGAACTGTTCCAATGATTACCCATACTCTGAGCAATTCTCCAAATTAAACACAATACATAATACAGCTGCTGAATAGTACATCCTTCCCAAAAGAAAATTCTTCAGTGCAACTGCAGGAATTGTTGTAAAGATACTTCACTGCACCAGTACAATTTTTGCGACTTAAGAAATTAAGCTTTCAGACATCACAAAAGGCCGATAACTATATCCACTGTGGCCTGGAAATGAAATTAAAATCACAAGCAATTGATCCAAATACCATACCTATAAACCCTGCTGACTAGTAATTGCAGTCTAGCTTACAACACCAAAGCAAACACTGAAATAATGCTCTTAAATATAAACTTGCAATTTATCTATGAACTTAGATCGAAACATACAGTCATGGTAACCTATTGAAACAGCTTTCAAACTCACCATTCATATTTAAATCAAGATATCACTGGAATATTATGGAACATCATAACCAAGTGTGAAGTCTAACAATGTGGTTGTGGATTTTATTTAGCTCGTGTTCCACTCTATTGTCAAATGAATCAGTGCCAATTCCTGCTTTCATAGTTAACTTGAAAAAGTAGACTTTCCTTCCAATTTCTGCATTTCTACCACATTCACATGATATAACTCCTACTTGTCCCTTTTCTTCCCGAACATGGCTCCATTTCTGGGTATTGATTATTAAGCTACTTTAACTATAAGCCTACTCACTCCCAGAGCTATCTTGATCCAAATTTACCAGTTACATTTATATTTAACATTTCACAAATTTACATTTACCAGAAACTGGCAAGATTGCTGGATATGGAATTGAAGCTTCCATCATTACCATTCATTGCTGCAGCCTGGAACATAATTGTAAAAGTAACAATCACACTCAGTTAGTTGGACTAAAAGTATAAAATGCCAAAGAACCTCAGCAGGTATGACAGCATATGCCAACAGAAACACAGAGTTAACGTTTCGAGTCCAGACTCGCAGTGTGGAATTGCCCATG